>NW_028274810.1:175751771-176443021 GCF_037043125.1 Eumetopias jubatus
AAATAGGATATCAACAATTCTTTCAAGGAGTTTTGGGAAAGGAGAATAGAGAAAGGAACAGTAGCTGAAAAAAGATGTGAGGTCAATGCAGTTTTTTTGTTTGTTTTAGTTTTAGTTCAGTTTTTTTTTGTTTTAAGGTGGACATTAATACAGCACATTTGTATTCCAAGGGGAATAAGCTTTTCCTTAAATCACGATTCACAATTTGGGATCATGGAGAACAGAGATTATCTGCCTGTCCAAGCACACATCACTTTTATCTGCTTCCAAGCTCTCTATAATCCTGCCTCAACTTGGCTTCCAAGGCTTATCTCCCACTATTCTCTGCCATGAGCTGTGCTCCAACTCCCTGCGCACATCCCGTTCTTTGCTTGCTCACATCCCTCTAACCTGATCTCACATCTCTGCTCGCACAGACCCTCTCATCTTTTAAGCCTTGTTGCAAATGTCACTTTCTTTGATCTCCCCAGTGGATACACCTCGAGTTTGAACCGTCTCAGTACTTTGTTCTTATATCTCTAATGGCAGTTCCCAGTACTGCTTTGTGTCAGAGGTATGTATCCATCTGTTCTCTTCCCAGTAGGTCCTTGAAGGCAGGGCATCTCAGAGAGAGCTGGTGCCAAGTCCACATCCTCAGAGTCCTGCCCTGGTTCTTTCAGGGAGAATATTTACTCCTTCCACTCCTTTGGCACAGCCTCGGGTTCTTTGATGAAGGCCCATTTTTATCGATTTGCATGTCTGCAAACAGCCATGGCTCATTCAAGGTGAGAACTTCTTCTCAACTTGCTTTGCGTTTCTGAAACTTAGTATTTTGCCTTGTACAAAGAAGGTACTTAGTAAATGTTTTTGAACAAGTCAATGATGAAGAGCATGTATGTCAAAGCAAAGTGTGGGAGGGAAACCAGTATGGCTGGAATGAAGTAGATGAATTGCAGAATTCCAGCACATTAGCAATCCCGGAATTCCCACACGGGTCCCCCTGTCACTAAGCCAAAGTAAAACCAGCTCTGCTTGTGTGCATCAGCACCTGTTATCTTGATTTGATAGGTTCCATAGATTTTTCTGCTTTGCTGTGATAATATCTGGGTCATGTAATAAACACGAGAACAAGCCAGTGATTGTACCGTCTTGGGCAGATGGATGGAACATAAATGTGTAGAAAGAAAAGGGATATTAAACTCTTTTCGCTGATGAGTTAACTCTTGGTTGGATTTACATGACACCAAAGAGTTCGAGTATATTGAAAGTAGCTAATGTGTTCCTGAATACATGCTGCTTCCTTCACTGGGGAAAGGAGAAATAATATGACCAAGTAAGAATTTTTCAGCCACTTGAATGAAGTGATACAGTGGTTTCATGAAGGATGGTAATGCTTCAACTCTCACAGCAAGCCTGACTTCAGCATGCCCTGGTGTCGTGTCAGAGTGACAGACAACAGAATGTCCAGACACATAACACATGGGTGGTTACTAGTCTGAGAATCTTCTGACTCTCTCTTCCACTTCACACCATGGCTCACCCTCAATTTTGGACTGGACAGCAGACATATCCTTCCTTCCTCGGGAGTGATCAAAAAACCCCGAGACTGAAGAACAGACAGCTGGTGGACAGTCTCATCTCACAGTGCTGTACGGACACATTTCTTTCTCTATGACTCCCAGAAGGGCCTTTTTGTGCAATGGTCACCCACGCCCATCTGTTTTCTCTTGCGTGCCCAGCAGAACAGAAGTCTAGGATCTTGGGATCCTCAGGGGACGAGTCATAGGAGGGACCGGCTTTTTATTTATGTGGATCACTCTGGGAAGACTGTGAATCCTAGTGAGTCCTAACCTATTTGTTTTTGGTCACGCTGCTCCTACTTTTCCTTCAGGAATCCAGAATTAGAGTTATGTCTGTTTATGGAAGTGTCCTATGCCAATTGAAGCCTGAAATTACTTGAAGACATTTGGTTCAATCTCCTAAGAGTCCCACTGGCACGCTGGGCTCCAAATGAATCAATGAATATGGAAATAAGTTGTTTTCTCCACGATGGCCATAAAAATGCACAGCAGCAAGAGCATTGCATTTTTTTCAGGCTTTGGGGATTTATTGCCCTTACGTGTATGAGAAGCACTTGTGTAGACAGTCAAAATGGAAAACAAATGGGTTGCTGGCTTCTACCAAGGAAGATAAGCCTTTTAATGAGATGCTTTTGTGATGCAGACACTCTGCACAAGCCAGCTCAGCAATATCGTAGGGGACACAAATGTTACTCTGATTCGCAAAAAGCCTTGTTGTCAGATAGTGCATTTCTGGTGGCGAGTTGTTGGAATAAAAGCGTTGTTTAAAGAAACAAACAAACAAACAAACAAACAACTGTCCCTATTCAAGGAGATCATTTTATCTAGGACTTTCCCAAGTGTCCACTGCCAAATTCATTCTTCAATGGTATCATGTGAATAGTTGGGTACGGTTATAGTACCTGAGTGTTACGAGGTAATTTGAAAAAAAATGTTTCTATTAGGGAAAATTTCATCTGGCTTTTAGTGGTTTTACAATCCTAAAAGTACACTAACTCAGAATTTTTAAATATGTAAAGGTTCTCCAAAATGGAGTTTGGTGATAAAGAGTTGTTGTTGTGACAGGGTCAGAATGTGATGGGTGAAGTCTTGGGTGAGCATACCTGTTTTCGTGGCTATGAGGACTTATAAAGAAGCCAGGGTATACGGAGCTCTGCCTCCTCCACACCTGACTTTTTTTAAATGGAGTCAGGCTCAGGACATTGGAGTAAAAGTTGGGCTTGGGCAGGAGCCCTCCCCTCCTCCTGTGCCCACTCAGACTGGCCTCAGACTTGTTTGTTTGACCTTCTGTCCCCTTTTCTCATCTTGAGCTGCTGACTTCACTCTCTGACAACTCAAACCTCTTGTTCTTAGGACTGGTTTTGAATCTTCTGTCTGGCTTACTAGAGCATATTGAGTCTTTTTGTAGCCCTTTCATGTTGGGGTATCCTGAGTGTCTCAGGAGAGACATTTCTATAAATGCACCCTCAGATCCAGCTTGCCACTGGACCACATAGCCCAACAGTGGGATGTCTGCCTCCAAATAGACATGCGTTGAGAATTGAGACCCCCTGCCCCCCGCTCCAGAGCACTCATTGGAAGGCAGTGGATGGTAGAGTAACGGTGCTCAGTCAGGCACTGCCCAATAGGCATACAGGTCTGTATGCCTAGCCACTGCCTGCCTGCTTCTCATTGAGGGTTTGGCCCAGTCAGCAATGAAGCTATTGAGGGGACATTTACAGATGGCAATGTCTGGATGCCTGTCTATTGTGGACACTGCTCCTGCTATCCAGTAGCACTTACGTAACCTCAACAGACTGCTTAACCCACTGTTGCAAATGGAGTTATATGTGGGTATACAGAGTTTATAGATCTTAGGACAGTCATTTTTCTGCTCATATGTGACTGTGGAATTTGAGGGGAGAAATTCTGCAATATGGAAACTTGCTTCTCTGTAATTGAACAGGGTTTTTGTTTGAGGGACATAGCTGACAGCCCCACCTAGTGAAATGTTGCAGATCTACTTGGCTGAATTAATTCTACCTCCTTGAACATTATCAGAATGAGACGGAGGATGCTGTGGCCCAGATCTGAGACGGTTCCAGGGAGTTCTGTTTGAGAAACTGGCCACAGCACCAAGGAATATCAGTCTTTGTAACTAACGGACATTTGAGTAAAGGCAGATGCATAGCCTAGGACCTGCCCATGCTTTATCACTGCTACAGTGACAGCTCACTGACCCTCCACTTGGGGTCAAGGGTGGGAGAGTATCCCATGTCATGGACCCTGTGACCTCCACTGATCATCCCTGTTAAATGAATGCTGAGGACTACTTTGCCTGTGTGGTGTTCCTGCACACTCCTTGGTTCTGAGCTTCTATATCTCTTCTCTCCTGACTGCTGGAACAACTTCGTCTTGGTCCTGGGACTAATGATGGTCTTAGCAGCAGGGATTCAAGGAGTTCCATCTAACACTTGGGGAATCAATGAGGCCACTCTTGCTGGTAGCCCCGCTCTGATGCATCCAGGTCTTAGGATGGGTTGCAGCCTTGTTCCCGGGAGCCAATGGTTACTTTACAGTGGATGGTTATGGTGTCAAGAGTCTAGCTTCTGGTTGGAGAGATCTCAGTTCAAATTTTGGCTTAGGCATTGCTACCTGAGTGACCTTGGGCACGGTATTTAACCTCTCTGAGCCTCAGTTTTCTCGTGTGTAAAATGGGGCTAATGACCATATTACTTCATTGGTTATCACATATGGAGATTACTAAGATGATGGATATCCACTGCTTCATACAGGGCTTAGCTGGACACTCTTCTGGCACTCTATGTTCATTAATTCATTAAATCCTTACATGTCTAGGAGCTAAGTTCTTCATTAACTCCATTCTATAGATGAGAAGATTGAGGCATCGAGGTAAATTAACTTGTCCCCAAATCACTTAGGTAGGAAGTGACACTCTGGCTCTTTAGCCGATGATGTTAATCCCTCTCCTTACCACTGTTCTGTATGTAGTTCTTCTACAGCTCAAAGCTGCATTTATTTAGCAAAACAGTTACAAACTCTTTTGTAAGCATGATTCCCAAGAAGAAAGTATCATTTTTCATAGTAATTCTTACAAAGAATTAAGCGCTCTCCACCTATCTACTTAACACATTACTCTCCACCCACTGTGTACTTTCTAAATGATGGTTTCAACTTTCAAAAGTATATTCCAAAACTCAATAGAAAAGAGGAATTTTTCACTAATGACACCCATTTTCTTATTGCTCAAACTGAGAGTTCCTTTTCTAATATGGCTTTGGAATGATCCTAGAACTATGTGGCAGTGATATTTTCTTTCAAATACTAGTGCCTGTATGGGTCCAGGCAAATTCATTATTACTGTATTTTAGTTGATTACTAAATGCTTTGTTGAAATTCAGATGCATCATGTATTTGAGGCCAGGCACAGCCTAGAAATCATGACCAAAAAGGAAGGAAGGTTAATTCATTCTGACTTATTCTTAGAGAGTCTATATTGGCCTCCAAGAGTTCTAACATCTTTATTACGTTTTTAATAATCTATTCCATTTTGTAGTGGTGGAGGAATGGTATTAAGTTTTCTCCTCCATAATTTGTGGCATTCATATTTTGCTAAAATGGGACAGTTGCCTGAGTCAAAGAAGAAAAACATAAAGCAACACCTAGTAACAATCTTGGTTCTCTACCACTGATGAAAACCAGTTGTGTGATTTCTGGACGATGGGAATAGCTCTGGGTTATACAAGCCACACCCAAGGTGTTACAACCTAAATATCTCAAATAGAGCCACGAACTGCCAGTGTGGGGCACTGCAAACTGGTTGTGGGTTCTCATGGGAGCAGCTGTGTTTCCCTAGTGCCAGAGCGGGCTCTCAGCAACCTTCAGTGTTCCAAGTTGGTCCTTTCAGCGTAGACATCTCAGGCATAATAGACAACCTTTAATAAAGAATGTTCCCACCTAGCCAAATTCCAGAAGGGGATTCCAGAAGGAATTTGGGGGTTATAGTGTTACTCAGAAAAGATATTTGGGCTGGGTAAGGAGGGTCAGACTGAAAGAAAGTAGTTTAAAAAAACTATTTTTTCAACTCTTTTTTGTTTTAAAATATTTTACTTTAGGACCCAGTGAAGTTTCTAGATGCTTTAATGATCTGATTTACACTTTAATTAAAACATCTCTGTAGGGCGCCTGGGTGGCTCAGTCATTAAGCCTCTGCCTTCGGCTCAGGTCATGATCCCAGGGTCCTGGGATCGAGTCCCACATCGGGCTCCCTCTTTGGCAGGAAGCCTGCTCTCCCTCTCCCACTCCCCCTGCTTGTGTTCCTGCTCTAACTGTCTCTCTCTGTCAAATAAATAAATAAAATCTTTTTTAAAAAATCTCTGTAGACCTACTATACTTACAACAATCTTAAAAAATAGATTATACTATCTATGTAGTTGTGAGTGAAACAAAATGGCACTTCTGCTTCCTTTTCAGGTGTTTAAGGATGAGAATAGTTGACATTATGTCTGACTATTGATTTCCTGTTTTAGTTCTGCTTTATCAGTAATCAGACTGAAACTGTTCTGCTGTATGGACAACCCAGGAGGAAGGCATTGGTTCAGTGGTAGTTAGAGCTGCCCTCCGTACTCTGCCCTGAAAGGTAGCAACTGTGTGGGAAGAAGCTCTGGTGCCGTGTAAACTCAATGGGAAAGAATGGTGTTCAATGAGCTTTAAAAATATGGCGTCTTAAGATGGCATTCAAGGTCCCCCCCAGGCTATCTCCTTCAGGATTATTACAGAACGTATATACGTTCCCTACCAAGTTTGATGGCTTTTTAACTTTTCTACATAGTGGGAGGTAAGCTGAGATAATGATCTGATTCATTACAGAGAATTCTAGAGAATATCTGGATGGGCATATATTATACCATCGTTTTTATAGTAATAATCTGATCCTTCAAGACAGATTGTATCTCCTTACATATCCTGTTTACATCTCATTAGAAGACGAGACCTATGGAATAATTTGCAGCCACATTTTGAGTATTTACTGGGGGCTAGGTACTTAGTGCTACATTCTTGGCAGCTTAATTTTCACAACATATTTGTGAGGTGAGTATTATTACCTGTCCTTTGTGCATGAGGAACCCAAGGGTCTGCATAACTTGCTTCTGATTACATAGCTAGTTAGTAGCAGAATCAGGAAGCAACCACAAATCTTTAGTCTACAAAGGCCTGTGCTTTGGGCACAGTTCAAACTGAGCCAGATCTGCACTCACTGGGCAAGATCTGAGAAGAGGAAGATGCTGGTTATATTAGAGGTTCCCCACTGACTGAGGCAAGTCATTCATACTGTGCTTCTACAGCCATAGGCCCCACTTCCTTCTTGTTCAGTAACAGACTGCACTAAGCCCCAACCCAGTATCACTTTTGCTTCTCACTTTTTTGCCCCTGCTCTCGGGTCACAAAGTAAAGTAGAACTATAATGCTCAGGCCCCACAAATAAATTACATTGAACTGTGTCAGCTGTAACTTTGGCTTTCATCTCCATTCTTGAGTTTACTCTTGGCCTCAGCCTTAGCTTTGGCTTCATTTACTTGGCAAATTCTGTCTTCATCTCTAGCTCACGATTTTCAGGGATTCTTCTGGATGGCATCAAATTCTGATAGTCACTACACTCCTTTAAACCCATCTTGGCAAATAGGTTTATCTTATTCATTCACAGGTTCCCATCTCTTCAGATGAAGAGAGTACATTAATAGATTGTTCCAAAAGCTTTTCCTACAATAAAAATCTTTGATTTTATGAAAGTCCCACATTTAACTCAACATATTCCTTAATATTGCCTATTTGTTGAATGTAAGACCGTTAGAGTAAACCAATTAATATATCCACAGACATAACTCATTGTATTTTCTTTCTACATTTTTCCATCATGACGTCTTGATGTGTCTGAGGATAAGGAATCTTTCCTCTTTATGATAACCCCTCCCCTTCACTAATGTTGTTTTCTTATCTTGATTTTCAAAGATCTTTCTTTTGCTCTTTGGAGTTGGTCTGCGATATCTTCTTTTCACAGACTCTCCCTTGTGCCTTCAAAAACATTTAGTTCCCCCTTATCTTACAAAAATGTCACTTGATTCCATTATGTCTTACAACTTCTTCCTTCCACCCACAAATTTCTGAAATGAATGTTTTTATCAGCTGCCTCCTTTCCTTTCCTTTGCTTTGCATTCCTTCCTTAATTCACTGCAATTTGGCTTCTGGCCCTACTTTTCTGCTGAGATTGCTCTTTTAAAGGTTAACAGCTTACATTTTGTCAAATCTAATGGCCTTTTTATCCATTCAAATTCACATAGTATTGGCACTATGCTCCAACTTGACTGTTAAGTGTTAGGTCCTGCCAGGCTCCCACATCTCCATCCCTGCTGGCCCCACTTAATCCACCACTGTTTTTCAACCTCCGTGGCATCCACAAGCAATTCTTACTGTGGCAGTAGAGGACCAAAGGACTCTAGGTCAATGGTGGGACTCAGCGACAAGTCACTCTTTGACACTAGCAGCATGGTCCTTGTTGGTGTTATGCTGATATCTCCTTGGGTAAAAGAGAACAAACAGGGACAGTCCAGGCTTGGCACAAACTTAGGATGAGAAAAATCTGCCTGGGATCGGGGGAGGAAGGACCAAAACAAACTTCAGGAGAGGACCAAAGTCATCTCTGATCCTGACTATTGTCACTAGCCAAGGTTGTCCTGACTCAAGAAAGCAAAGAAGGCCAGGATCCAGGCTTCAGGGTGGTGATACCATCTCAGAGTTCTTGGCTTAAAGGATTAAAAACCAATGAGACCCATTTAAGAAGAGTTAAGGAAACTGGAAGCAAGAACAGCTCCATGAGAAAAGGGGGTCTAGAAACTAGGGAGAGAGGCAACTGGAATTGAAAGCCATCTTCCTTCCAGTTTAGGAGAGAAGGGGTAGGGATTGGAGGAAGGAACGAGAACTGGTGACTGATGGCATAATTAGGAATAGATTAGTATACAGTGGACACTCACATTGGCCGTCATTTAAACAAGGTTCTTATCAGATATCCATCTTAGGACATGGAATTGCTTCCAGACCCTAACAACTAGTTGGGAGAGGGCTCCTAACATACTGCCAAGCTTGGCTGTCTCTAAGCTGGGATTTTAGAAAGGTGGAAGATACGCACTGCTTCTCAAACTCAAATGCACATACATATTTTCTGGGATCTTGTTAAACTGCAAATTCTGAATCTAGTAGATTTAAGGTGGAGCCTCAGATTCTGCATCCTGGTGGTTTGCAGACTGCTCTTGAGCAGCAAGAAATGAAAGAAGCAACTGTTATTATGAGCAGCTGGGGTCAGGAAGAACCTGTCTGTCAGAGGAATCAGCTCCAGGTTCGGTCCTTTGGCTTTGGTCCTACTAAAATCTAGTAAATGCAATGGATAGAATCAAAAGCAATGTGGATATTTATAATACGCCACCATTTGTTTAAAAAATGTGGGAAGAAGAGAATACATATGCCTATCGGCTTATATGTTGTAGTAGATTGCTAGTTGCCTATTCCATGTTTATTCTTTCTTTATTCTTTACCAACAGAACCCCAATGTTTGGGAGTGGCAAAGTGCCCAGCTTAAAATCTATGCCCTCAGAGGGCTAGTCAATTAGATGTGCTATGGGACTTTTAAATCTCTTTAAAAGGAGCTGACTGCTGGGAAGCATGCCCTTTTGTTCTTCTTTCTTTTTGGCTGGAATGTTGATGTGATTGATTTCACTCTAGCCACCATATTGTGATCATGAACTGCCTTTTTGGATGAAAACTGTGTCCCAAGAATAATGAGGAAGAAAGATAAAGAGCCTGAGTCTCTGATGACCTTGGAGCCACCATTATAGGCCTGCTGCGCCTGCCTCCAGATTCCTTTTGGATGAGAGAAAAACAAATTTCTACTTCTAAATAACTGTTATTTGGGCTTTTTAAAAATATGTAGCTAAATTCAATTACTAACTGGTACTGTGTGCACATAGTGTTTCTCAGAAGGTTATCTGAGGACTGATACCAGCTGTTGTGAAACTGATAATATGCTGGGTGAGGGGCTGGGAGGGAAATATAAATTTTATAGCATCCCCTTCTGTCCCTTTTTTGGAGTTTTCATTCCAAGAACATAGCCATAACAGTCACAAGTAACAATACGCAAACAATAAATAACAACAACAAAACACAAACAAAAAAGCAAACAAGTGAAACATGAGTAATATGAGAAGCTTGAGCTCTTGTGAGTGTTCAAGAAAAACACACTTTGAATTTCCAATGCCTGTTTTCACATCCTTTGAGTGAAATTTTCTTTTCATTAAAGATGAAAGTGGACCCAGCTGTATTATATGAATTTAATCAGATATTTGTACATGAATGGAAATTAGCATGCAAAGTTGACATTCAACTCAGCTTATATATATTTTTTTTTTTTTTTTTTTTTGCTTTCTGCAGAATTTTACATCAGGGTCACTAGGCAAATCATTAAAGCTCCAGCATTTTTACTGCTGAAATGAGATCTCCAAGATTTCAAATTCATATTTATGATCGATAATAAGCGAATCAATGGCTGAGGAAGAAATGTGTTTTAAGAAGTTTGTATCTTTGCTGGGTCTATATATAATTGGGTTGATCTATTTAATTGGTAGTGTCATTTTATGGCAAATATCGCAGGAGACACAAATCCTTCTTTGTGATCAGAATCCATTTAATCAAGATCATTCAAGAATCTTCTGCTCACACAAACATCTCCATTTGCTTTCCAAGACTTTGTTTTACTATGTAGTTAATCTTCTTTCTCTTTTAGCTAGGAAAAATTTTTCTTCTTTCACCCAAACATTCCGTAATTTCTCATCATTCCTACCCTTTGATCACGGATCTTTCCAGTGTCTGGATGGCCCCCTCCCTATTTACCTTTCCCTCCTGGTTGTATGTATCTTCGTGTGTACACATGAATGCAAACACCCACATTAAGGGGGTAATTCAGACCATGCCACTAAATGCCACAGGCTTCTCCAATCGACACTAAGTCACTAGAATAAACATCACAAACTGGTGTCCTTTGTCAACACCCAGCCCACAGACATACTCCCATTTGGTTCATATATCATTTCCTTAAAATTTTAAGATGGTTGCTAAAAATAAAACATGATTTTGGAAGATCACCTTAGAGGATGTCACCAAAAATGTCAAATATCTACTTTCCCTTAAAAAGCTGGAAAAAAAAAAAAAACCCTGAATGTGAAGTCCTGCATATCAATAGTCTGCTCGAACTGAACAGCTGCTGCTCTTTAAAACAGAGAAGTCTCAAAGTTTCTGGGGTCTTCATACTCTATTGCCTGGCCTCTGGGCCATCTGAGCCTTTCCTCTTATTGTGTGGGCACGGGGATACATAACGGAGGTGAAGTGAGGAAATTGACATGAACACAAAATTCTATGCAAACATTTGCGAGTATTTGCACTTGTCTGGAGAAAAAGTCCATTTCCTCAAGCAGGTTGAGAACTCTGAACTGCTTGTATGCAGAGTCCTGCACTGATTGTTTACAATTGTGTGAAATGATCACACAATTTATTGTCCTTAAGCCAGCAATTTACACTAATGTACACTTTAAAAAAAAAGATTTATTTATTTATTTGAGAGACAGTAAGAGAGAGTGTGTGAGTGAGGGGAGGAGCAGAGGGAGAGGGAGAGAATCTCAAGCAGACTCCCCGCTAAGCCTGGAGCCCGACGCAGCACTCGATCCCAGGACCCTGAGAGCATGACTTGAGCCAAAATCAAGAGTCAGAAGTTTAACCGACTGAGCCACCCAGGAACCCCACTAATGTACACTTTTAAGATGGAATGGAGTCTACTGAGTATTAGGGTTCTCCCCAACTTTATTTTGTAGGTCAGGAAACTGGCCCAAAGAGCTAGTTGTCACCACCTGACACATCTCATTACCACTTTTTTAGTATTTTTTGCCTGTATGTCTGATTTTTCTAAATTAATGACAGGCTCCTGGAGGAAAGAGTATCATCTTATTTATTTCTGGAAGTAAACAGAAGAATACACACACACACACACACACACACACACAAATAGTATTTTACCAAATCAAACCATGGCAGTTTTGACATAAGAGCACCTCTTCTTCTTAATCTTCATATTTGAGATTTTCTTTTCTTTACGTTTTATTTCTCTTGAAATAGAGTGACAAACTTAGCTTTGTTTCTTTCTTTCCTTTGGCAGTATTTGTATCTATATTTTCAAGTATATGATTTGAGCATTTCACTAAGGGGTTAATAACCACAATCTGGAAAGTGTAAAGATAAATCTTATTCACACTTCATTAGATCAGGGAACATCATCTCACATCAGTTAGTGTGACGATGGTTTTTAAAATGTCTGCCTCCTTACCCCCATGGTACTAATGTGAAGTGAAGTTAATCTAAGACTAGCATGAGAGCAGATTTAGAAGGAGATTTTTGCAGATGTCCTGTGAAATGCTAACCTTTCTACGTTAGGCTCTGACTAGAAAATAGTGTTATTTTGAATACTGTGCTGCATGCTTTCCTTTGTTTTTGTTTTGTTTTGTTTTTAAATTCTGAAAGATTTCGCTTTACACGATACCTAGAGATGTCTCTGCTCAGAAAAGTAATTATATTTAATCCTTGCTAAAAAGGACAAAAGCAACCCACGGAATCTATTGTACCCTCTACCTCACCCGTATTCATCAGTGCCACTCTTGTTCTTTTTGCTTTTACTAGCAGTTTTGATCCTGTGAGTAGAAGGAATTTAAGCCTTATTCCACTTGCTGAGGGATTCCCAAATGATTTTCTGCAGGGGTTTCTCGGCCATCCCTGCTCTGCTCATTTCATCCGACTCAGAATATGTATTGTGTGAAGGGAGAAGGGGGAATGGAGAGAGCGGGAAGAGGAAGAAGAAGGAGAAGGAGGAATGTGAAGCAAGAGTGGGGTGCAGACAAAGAGGGAGGGGAGGGGGAAGGGAGGAAGTCCCAGTCCTCATTCTTACAAAGAATTTAGTTACATTTTGGAAATAGTGAAGTCTCCATGTAAATCGCTAAATTACGGGAAGCATGTTGCCTCTGCTCAAAAGGCTAAATAAGAATAGTATTTCAATAATTAATAGCAGAGTCCAGCTGGCTCTATTTGCCTCCGAATCCCCCCCTTTCCCCGGCTCTCTGGCCCCCAGAGGAGTCCTGTGTCACCCGTCTTCCAGCTTGCTCCCTTTCACACATTCTCAGATGCCTCATTGACCTGACAGAGTAAAATCACAGCCATCTTGTCGTCTTCCAAGGATAAAATATTAAAGGGATGACTCCATCGAACCATCTTAAAGGGACAAGAGTTGTGAAATGGCACATTAGCCAGTGGGTGGGGAAGGGCTTTCTCCAGGGATGAGAGAGGTGGCGTGGCAGAGTGGCAGGCATCACACCCAGAGAAGGTGGCACCCACTTCCCTTCTGGGTGAGCAGGCCAGCCCTGCTGGGAGGGGCCCTGAGATCCGGTCTCACTTGCTGCTGAGGGGCTGCAGGTGAGCGTGCAAGCTTTCACGTGCTGAGGGCGCAGACACCCGGGGGGTGCCCCGGTGACAGCAGCAGAGGGAAACTCGACTCACGAGTTTGGAATGATGATTCTTTATGTTTGAATACATGTCATACTCGGTTGTTTCTGCTACCCTACAGCCTAAAGGACACGGGGGAAATTAAGCTCTTTAATTGGGGGCAGACAAATTACCTTCCAGTAAATTAGAAAACAGCTCATGGAACATAAATCAGTTAAAAGGAAAAACTGGCCTGAATAGCTCAAGGGTTCACCTGCATCCTGCGTGTAGGAGGTGGGCTTGAAGGAGGAAATTACCTACATGACATATCCTTTCATCATTGTTCAAAAGACCTAACAAAAGGAAAACAGAAACAAAGACAGAACTATCAGTGCTCATTTGCCAAAGATCTATTTGGTGGTCGGTATCCTTATTTGCTCTCAGAGCATAAAAATGTTTCAATAATCCCCTTGGAAGGGCAGTGCTTTTCAAAGCTGAGTAAACGTTGGCCTGCTATCTTTTCAAGGGGCCTATTAAAACATTTTAATGCTGCTTCAGATCATCTGATTCAAGAAGGGTACTGTGGATTCCAACAGCCAGAACTGTCAGCGAAGCTGAAGACCTATTTGACTGAAGAGCATGAATAAAATAAATTGTGCTTTCAGCCATTGCAATACACCATGCTTTAATTGGGAAGGTTTGATTAATTTGCTAGAGTGGTTCACAGAACTCAGAGAAACCTTTTACGTACTCGATTATTGATTTATTATAAAAGGTATAACTCAGGAACAGCCAGATGGAAGAGATGCTAGGACAAGGTAGGTGGGGAGGGGCTGTGGAGCTTCCAGGCCCTCTCGGAGTGAGGGCCACAGCTCCATGGGTTCAAAAACCTAGAAGTTTTGTGAACTTTGTCCTTTTGGGGTTTTGTGGAGGCTTTACTACATAGGCATGATTGGCAAAATCGTTGATCATTGACATTGCTTCAACCTCCAGCCCCTTCCCCCACCCCAGAGGCCAGGGAGATGGGACTGAAAGTTCCCACCCTCTAATTACATGGTTGGTTGTCCTGGCAACCAGCCCCTACCATTAGTGTGGTCCTAAAGTCGCCTTATTAATACAATAAAACACACTTATTTCTCTTCTCGCCTAGGAAATTCCAAAGGTTTTTAGAAGCTCCATGCCAGAAACAGGATAAAGACTAAATATACTTAATCTATTTTTCTTATTATAAATCACAGTATCACACTCTCTAAATGATCTATTTACTGTACTTATTTTTCTTGCTTTTCAAGAACCAGAACAAATTCGCCTTCTCCTTGGGTATTTTTAATCGTTAAAAAAGATATTTATACAGAGAACAAAGTGATGGTTGTCAGAGGGGCGGTGGGTGACAAGATGGGTGAAATAGATAAATGCGGTTAAGAGGTACCAACTTCCAGTAATAAAATAAATAAGTCACAGAGATGAAAAGTACAGCATAGGGAATATAGTCAATAATATTGTAATAATGTCGTATAGTGACATGGCGACTAACTTATTGTGGTGAGCACTGAGTAATATATAGAATTATTGAATCAATATGCTGTACATGTGAAACTAACATAACATTGTCAATTATAGTTTAATAAAAATGATATTTATACAAAAGTGAGTATCAGAACCCCACAATGGTTAGATTTTACCAGTAGGAAGTGATGGCTCTCTCCTAGATAGAACCACAGGACTTACTATTGGCATCTCTAGTTGTCACCGTCATATAGTGCATTATTGGTGGTGTTTTGAAGGCTTTTCTGGTATTCAACAGAATTTAAAATTTTTATCATGCAGTCACTTTATCTTACTGTTCTTTGAACCTAGTCCATTGCTGGCACACAGTGTTTATCTAATAAACTCATGCTAAAATATTGAATATAGTTTTTGGAACCTCTCAAATAAGGGCAATAAAAGTAAAAAGGGCTCATTCAAAACGTGCTTGTTGGGGAAGGAATAGACAAACACATCAGTGGAGCAGAATAGAGAGCCCAGAAATGGACCCACATAAGTAGGGTTAACTGACCTTGGATAATACAATGGAATAAAGATAGCGTTTTTAACAAATGGTGCTGGAACAACTGGACATGCACATGCAAAAACATTGAAAAACCATTCCCCAAAATTAACTCAAAATAGATCAGAGACCTAAGTGTAAAACATAAAGCTATAAAATTCCCAGAAGATAACAGAGGAGAAAATCTAGGTGACCTTGGATATGGTGATGTCTTTTTAGATACAACACCAAAGGCGCAGTCCATTAGAGAAATAATTGATAAGAGGGGATTCATTAAAATTAAAAACTTCTGCTCTGCAAGACACTGTAAAGAGAATGAGTAAACAAGCCACTGACTTGTGAAGAAAATATTTCTTCAGATATCCTCAGACTAGTGAAGAAAATATTTGCAAAAGACATGTCTGATAAAAGACTGTTATCCAAAGTATACCAAAAACTTCTTAAAACTTAGCAGCAAGAAAATGAACAACTGGGCCAAAGACCTGAAGAGACATCTCACAAGAGAAGATATTCAGATGGCAAATAAGCATTTGCAAAGAAGGTCAACAGCATATGTCATAAGGGAATTTCAAGTTATGGTAACAATGAGATAGTACTACACACCTACTAGAATGGCCAAAGTCCAGAACACTGACAACACCAAATCCTGGCAAGGATATGGAACAACAGGAATTCTCATTCACTGACAAGGAGAATACAGAATGATACACTTGGGAAACAGTTTGGCAACCTTTTACAAACCTAAAATTACTCTCACTATTTGATTCAGCAGTCATACTCATTGATATTTACTCAAAGGAGCCGATACATATGTCCACATAAAAACCTGTCCATGGATGTTTACAGCAGCTTTATCAATAATTGTCAAAACCCGGAAGGAACCAAGATATCCTTCAGTAAGTGAAAGGATAAATAAACTGGGGTAAATCCAGACAATGGAATATTATCCAGTGCTAAAAGTACATAAGTTATGAAAGCTACAAAAGGATATGAAGGAAGCTTAAATGCATATTATTGGATGAAAGAAACCAATCTAAAAGGCTATGTACCATTAATTCCAACAATATGACATTCTGGAAAATGCAAAACATTTTGAAACATAAAAGGATGAGTAGTTGCTGGGGATTAGTGGGGGAGGGAAGGACGAATAGATGGAACACAGAGGGGTTTTGTGAACAGTGAAACTATTCTGCATGATACTCTAATGATGCATACATGTCATTTATACATTTGTTAGAATTCACAGAATGTACACCACGGAGAGTGAACTTAAATGTACACTATGATCTTTGTATGATCATGATGTGCAGATGTAAGCTCACCGACTGATACAAATGTACCACTTTGGTGTGAGTTTTCTTTTTTTAATTAATAAATTAATTTTTAGAGCATTTTTAGGTTCACAGCAACATTGAGATGACAGGATAGGGAGTTCTCATATACCGCCAGTGGGGGATTTTGATAGTCAGGGAGGTTCTGCATATGAGGGGTCGGGGAGTATATGGGAAATAGCTGTACCTTCCATTCAATTTTACTGTGAACTTAAGCTCTAAAAAATTAAGGTCTATTAAAACAACAACAACAGCAACCTCATAGAAAAAGAGATCAGATTTGTGGTTACCAGAGGCCACAGGGGTGGGGGGGTGGATATTGGAGGAAGGCGGTCAAAAGGTACAAAATTTCCTTTATAAGGTAAGTACCTACTGGGGATGTGCGGCATGGTGACTGGAGTTAACACTGTATTGTATATTTGAAAGTTGCTAAGACAGTAGATCCTGAAAGTTCTCATCACAAGGAAAGAAACAATTGTTTTTATTTCTATGAGATGACGTATTGTGGCAATCATTTCACAATATTTATAAACCAAGTTATTATATCATAGATGTTAACACTATACAGTGCTGTATGTCAATTATAACTCAATAAAACCGAAAGAAAAAAATAAAGTCTAATTTTAAAAAGGTCAATATGTTACATAAATCAAACATACAGATTAAACCAAATATAGCAATGATTTTCAATGTGAAGCTTCTATTGAATTTGAAATTAACAGTCTAGCCCCAGCACCTGTACCCTTAAGCCATGCCCCGTTCCTTCCCGTATTCAGTAGACTTAGGGCTCTGTCAGGTGACAGGTAAGACAAGGCAGCTGGGAACAGGGGTCTCCAATCAGAAGGCCCTATGGGGAGGATCCCTGTACCAGCTACCTCCTGCTTTGTCTTCATCATAAAACAGAGGAATCTCTGGAATCGGGAGTGGGTACATAAAACCATAAGTAAATCTTTGAAAATTCCTGAGTTGAAGGAAACTAGATCAGTGTATTTAAATCTCAGTGTGCTTACTGAAGGACTCTCCTCATCTTTAACTGTGTTCTCTTACCTCCTTTCACCCCAAAACTCTGTTATAAAATAACTAGTACCTTCACTCCATGCTAAATTCTGGGCTCAGATCTGGCAGGAGGATGGGACTCTGGATTTTAAGTGAATACTCTTTTTGTTGTGGAGTTGATTGTGGGGCTTTTGAGAAAGGATCTCCACCTACTGATGTCATATACAGTCTGGTTGGAGGCACTGCAAGATCTCAAGGAACCATGTGAATTTGGTCCCTTTGTTTCACATAGAGAGGATTAGCACAGTGGCAAAATGTCCAGACCACTGGGGGTCCTATCCCAACTTTAGCACTTACCAGATGTGTGATCTTTGGCCAGTGTCTCCCTCTCTCTGTATCTGGATCCTCCTCTACAAAATGAGAGTAATAATATCTAGCCCATGAATGGAATTTCTGTTTGGATTAAATGGATTTTTTATTAGCAAAGTGATTAGTGTTGGGCAGGAGGGAAGCATTACATATGTGTGCTAAGGTAGGGACCGTGGGTCCAGGCCTGTGAGAAGTCTCTAGAGTTGAAGGAACTTTTGTGACCTCTACTTGTGGATAAAAGTCTCTGGGGGATGGATTCGACCTGAAGCCAAAGTGCACCCCTACAAAAGGCCACTGATCTCCACAGGAAACTGCTCTCTCTTAGGTGAGACCACAGCCTAAGCAAGCAGGGTGGGACTGTTCACAGGGGCATGCCAAGTACCGAACTCCCTTATCTGCGTCCTCTGTAGATGGCTCCTTTCCTTGATGCCTCCTGTTCAAGGACAACCACAACGGCAGAGAGAAAGTTCTCTTACAGAGAAGTATTAACTGAGGATCTGGGAACTTGAGTTGCTTTAGTGGTTAATGCATCTGCCCGCGACCACCGGCAAGACTCTTGCGCCAGAGCGGCCAAATTACACATTGGGGTTTTGCTTTTTCTGAGAGGATATATTAACTGATAAGAAAAGGGTTATTTGATTAATCAAGGAGTTAACTCAGTTGGAATTTTGTAGGATGAATTCTTTCGGAGGAGGAAATGTAAAACTAACAAAGCAACGTATTCTTCTCTTCAAACGTCTGATCTGTTTATTGCCTTACTAAAAAAATCCTCCCGAAGTTCTGGAACACGGGAAAAATCAGGAAAAAAATGGGAAGCTTGATATAAAGCAAGCTGTTGCACATATCTGATCTTTGGCTGAAATGCAGAGTGTTCTATTAGATTTCTTTGTATCTCTCCATATGTTGATACTGCCATTTAACAGAAAAAGAAGCATCCTTCCAATTATTCATTGAGAAAATGAAGAATATTGTGTTGTGCATATAAAAGTATCAGATTTTGGTAGGACCAAATAACTTATCATTTTAGTATTAGAAATTTTAACTAGAGTGAGGATTCTGGTTCTAGGTTCAAATCCAATGTGTGCCACTTCAGGCCTGACCACAGGCAATGGTAGAGTCCTACTTGGCAGGTCTCGCGGGAAAGCCATCCTCCCACACTAGACTTTATGCACGCGGGCGCATGCCTGTCTCTGAAGGGAGTTGCAATCAAGGACTCAGGCTTGAGATCACACACACACACACACACACACACACACACACACACACACACACACCCGGAGGCCACGGTCTCTTGCATATCTGTGCTCCTACCCTAGGTGCCTTCTCCTTTGGAGGCCTTATGATTAGGCAGCTCCCAAGTGGAGGCTTTTCTCAACTGCTTTTGTTGAGACCACGTTATGAGGGGGAGGGGGCTTGAAGATATTTTTCTCTCCTCTGATTCAATATTCAGTACTTTTCACTCCTACTCCCTCCTGTTTCCCCCCACCCCGGACCCCAGGTCTATAAAATGGCAAGGGTCTTTACTTTGGGGTTCACTTGGCAGTGAGATAATTCCTCCCATCCCATCTACACCAAATACAACTGACCTTCACACTGGTCCCATTCCGTGGGGAAAAATGGAACCCTGGGGCAGTTCCCGCTTTCTGGCCTCTAGCTTAGACTATCATAGTAAGTGAATGAAGGCTTGACTGTTGCTAGCTAAGTGACCACTTAACAGGGTCTCAGCCCAGTTCAACTCTCTTGACTGGAAGTACGTGTGGCCTCGTGGTTTTCACTCCTTCCCCTCTGAGAAATACTCCTTCTGTCCACCATGCCATTTAGCAGGGATATCCCTTTCTTACTCATGTAAAAAACAAATGCATGCAGTGGTACCACAATGTCCGAACATAGGGGTCAGTTCTGCTCCTTCATGCTTGGGCGGGAAGGGGACCTGGACATGAGTGTCAACATGGATGTTCCTGTGTTTGCATTTGCAGCCTTGCTGCCCATGCAGAAGAGGAGACCCATGTGCTGTGCACGAACCTCCTATACCATAGATGACACTGGGGTCTCCTGGCCTCTCAGACGTGGAGGATGCCCGGCTCCAAGCTGAGGCGACCCCTAAGTCCTCCCGCGACCTCAGCCAATGCCTTTTGTTCCATATCACTACCAGAATTCTCTGTTGTGAGTTTGCAGGCACCGATTTTGCTCTTTGTCCAGCTCCTAAGTGGACCTGGTTTTATGTTTCTAAGCTTGGATATTATTAATTTCCCTTCTCAATCAATTTGCCTCCTGGAGAAAGCACAGCTGAGGTACTCTAGGTGGGGTCCAGATTCTTGATTCCTCATGACTTTCCACCAGAAAACTGGTGAAAATGGTAATTTTACGAAGGACATGAAGGGTTCCGGGGAGGAATCCCAACCTGAGCCTTCGACCATCTCCCGCTGCTTCCATGCCCCACCCCCTTCCAAAGCACCCCCAACCCCGCTCTTGTCCTCCCTGGGGCTTGCCCCTGGAAAGGACGGCCCAGACCCTGCCTCCAACTGCTGATGTGGAGCAACCCACCCCAGAGCCAGGATTTCCTTCCACCGTGGAGTCTGGGGAATAACATTTTCTTCAACTCTTATGCTTATTTGCTGAGCTCTATCTGGCCACTGCTTGAAAGACAAAAAAAAAAAGTAAATATTAAGCCATTAGGATAAAGCAAGTCTTCTGTTCCCTTTAACATCTAGAATCATTCCATAGCAGAGCTATACCAGAAAAATGCTCTCCGAGGAAATATGTTAAATATAAAAGCCGGTCTTTGATTCCAGTTTTCCCAATATGAATTTTTGTTGGGCTAAAGAAGACCAATTGAAAAAGAAACCTCTCCCCGCAATCACTTTTCCAAAGCTAAACAGGAATAGTAGATGGCTTTGTTTAGTGATTTCCATTCTTTCTTTCTTTTTTTTTAAATTTTTTTTGTTTCATTTCTGAGTATGGATCAGCAGATGAAATTCTTTCTTTTTTTTTAAGATTTTATTTATTTATTTATTTGAGAGAGAGAGAGAGAAACAGCATGAGAGGGGAGAGGGTCAGAGGGAGAAGCAGGCTCCCTGCTGAGCCAGGAGCCCGCTGTGGGACTTGATCCCAGGACTCCGGGATCATGACCCGAGCCGAAGGCAGTGGCCTAACCAGCTGAGCCACCCAGGCGCCCCTCCATTCTTCCTAATCTCAAATGAATGTCTGTTCCTTTTAAAAATCTTATTTAAATTCTGATCATTTTTTAAACTTGTTTTCTTAAAATAAGTCTCTATTCTTCCTTTTATCCTTTTTAAATTTGACAAACTCTGCTTGATTTCAGTTTCCTGGATGTATTGATCACTTATAATTTAGTTTATTCCTCCGGTTAGATATCATTCATTTTTCTCCTAAATTAATTTGCCCATTGGAAAAACACCACCAACACACAGTAACTTTCTTTTCTTTTCTTAAAAATATCTTCTCTTTAGAACAGGAGTCTCTTTTCCAAACATTCTTAGCCAAGGCCACTTCAAAGGACATGCGGACCACTTTCCCAGCCTATCATTTCCATGATGGGGCTTATATTTCCCTTGTCCTCCATCCCCATCAACCGAGCCTGTGGTCAGAAAGCTTCAGAAGCAAGGAGAAAAGAGTTAACCTTTTAGATCTTTTTACTTTGTGCTTCAATCTTTGTACTGTTCTCCACAACCTCCACTGTGAGCAGTGGTGGGAACAGTCTGAATACTGATTCAGGAGATGTCTTCATCCAGCCATAGTTCCATCCCTTGACGTCTATTGGCAGGTTCTGGAAATGCTACGTGTGATGCCATCATAAGGCAAGGCACCCGATGACAGCCCTCCTACTCGACACTCACTCAAGTATTTAGAAGCTGAGCCTATTGGGCTTTATAAATGTTGGCTTTCCCTTACTATGTTTTTTCAGAATATGAGAGTTGAGTAGTGGTGTTCAGAAGTAAATATTCACATACATAATAACAGTGCCATTATCACAAAAGGGCCCCACAGCTCTTTTTATAAATGTATTTATAATGTATAAATACATTAGTTTATGTCTGAAACCAAACCAGGTCTGGGGTTAATCCAAGCAAAAATTCTCTTTTGTCTAAACATCTTGCTGCTTCAGGTCTAAGTTATTTCTGCCTGAATTATTGAGATAAATGTCTCTTTGGTCCATTTCCCTTTGCTAGTATAGTCCTAGCTTGTAACGGAAGCAAGTGCCAGGTCATGAGGAAAAAAATGAAATGAACCAAGAATGAATGAAAAGGAAACATGAAAAGAAAAAAAATGCTCTAACACTGGGTTGATAAAATGACTTGGCGTTCATTAAAGCTAAAAGTTCTTACGCTGCACTGTACAGGGTTATTTAAAAGTGGTGTAAAGCTCAAGTATTTGTAATTTGGCTTTTTATTCTAGCGAGAGCATCTGTTTCCTTTTCTACCAGCCACACTTTCCTATTTTTTCCTTTAAAGATGTTTATCAAACTCCAGTTTTTCAAACTGGTCTTTTAATGCATTCTAGTCAGATCCAGTATATTCTTTGCAGAATGATATGAGAATAGCGTACAAGGTTTCCTGTCAGTTTAATGATTCAGTTGCTGATTTGCTGATATGTCTTAGAGCCATTTCCTACTTACACAGTGGATGTACTACGTTTCTTTGTGCATGTGTTTGTGAATGTATGTACATATTTTCAGTGTAAATATACTTATACATATACAACCAGGTAATCTATTGCATTCTGAGAAATGGCTCACAGAAAAGCTTTTCATTCTACATTCTTAGACTGCTAGTGAAGGATAGTTATTAAAAATTAAAATTAAATATCTAAATTAAACAACAGGCTATTGGATTTGTCATCACTAACTAATATTTCTTACTATGAGGCAGAGTACTTTAGTATGAAATTTATTGCGGAAATTCATTCCTGGTCTGTAAGGGTTTCCTTCCTAGGTTGACTGTGTGGTCCCAGGCTATCCAGAGGAGAGCAATCAGGCATGTGGGGTCTATCTGGGCTGAGGCTGCAGGTTCCCCTGTGAGCAAGGCTTTGGGCTATGATGGGCTCCAGTGAGCCCGTTCTCACTTCTCTCCTATCTCCTGCTTTCTTGCTGGACTTTCTGGTGTGTGTGTCTTATTTTGGTTAAGGAGTTGGTGTGTTTATCAGTAAATAATGAATACAACAACTATCATGTATTGATTATACACTTCGTGCCAGGCACTATGCCGAGGTCTTTATACATTATCTCACTCAGTTCTTAAAAGCATCTTATAAAGAGACGTTACTGCCATACTCACTTTGTAACTAAGAAACTGAACCGGGGGGGACTAATAAAATTGGTTGATGGGACATGGTGTAGAGGTGGCATATCGGAATTTGAACTCAGAGATGTATAACTAAAAACCATGGTTTTAAACATGAGACTATTCTGCATCCTTCTCCAATTAAAAAAAAAAAGCCCTGTAATTACTCTCCCTTTGCTTTATGCCTTCCTTCATTTCGCATTGAGATGGGTCCACCTTCTTATCCTTTCATTCATTTAAAGTGATTTTAGAATATGGAGATAAGGCTGCTGATTCAAACCTGTCCATGGATTCATCCTAAAATGATTCACAATATCAAACATTGATTAAATGCCTAATTACTAATCAAAATAGCAATATAGTTTGCTAGGGATGTGTGGGATGGAGGACTGAAGTGTCTAGATTCTCCAGTGTCTTCACACACATACACATGGTTATACTGGCATGCACACATGTGGATACACATAGAAGCACGTACAGACACAAAACACATGCACACACATACATACACGCAAGCATAGACACTTAAATCTAGGACTTAACTATGCCTGCATTGTGGGACGAAAAAGTAAACCACTTTTAAGCTCTTTTTAGTTTATGAAAAGAGTAAGTCCTACTGCTGTTCTTCCTAATCTGAGACCCCAACATTCTGCTTGTATTATCTACCTTCTCTGTGGAATATTCTTATTCTTTTCAGTGTCTGTGTTATTTCTTATGTCTTTATTCTTTCCATTTCTTCAAGTCATTGACTTGTATCCTATCTCTCCTAAAAACCATGTCACTCAATATATTTTCCAATTCCAAAATGATTTTCAATGACCTTTAAAAACTCTTGGGTGTATTGTATTTACAATTAAGAATTTTTCATAATTTTTGGCACCCTTTTGCATGAAGAAAGGGAAACTCGGATATTATAATAAATGCTAAATATTTCTTTTCTTTTTTCTCTGAAAACACCTTAAATTATTTCTTAATTGCACCCTATATGTCAGGTTTTAAATATTTGATCATCTTTTCAATAAGTTGGCTTTCTTTAATCTCTTTAATTTTCAGTTTTAAAATATTTTAATTTTTACTTTGTCTTACCTACAAAAGATTGTTTTTTCTTATGTGACTTTGTTATGATCTCATTCATTGGTTTCATAGTGTGTGTGTATGTATATATATTTAAATTATTTACCATCTTCTTTTTAAAACTAGACTGCTTTACACTCTGGTACTTTCTTTTTCTTTTAAGATTTTATTTATTTATTTATTTATTTATTTAGAGAAAGTACGCATGAGTGAGTAGGGGGAGGGGCAAAGGGAGAGAGAGAATCTCAAGCAGACTCCACACTGAGCACAGAACCCATTGCGGGGCCTAATCCCAGAACACTGAGATTATGATCTGAGCCAAAATCAAGAGCTGGACCCTCAACTGATGAAACCACCCAGGGGCCTCTACACTCTCTTACTTTCATGAAAAGTTTTTTCTTCCCTTTGAGTATGTTTTACCTCATGTACTGGATTTGTCATATAAACAAGAAGCCAAATCATTTTTTTAAATTGCCTTAAAATACAGAAGGGCAGCTGTCTAGTTTTATTATTATTGTTTTTATAATTGGATTCCTGATAGTAAATTCATTTTTTGGCTATCAGTGTTGATAACCAAACTGAACAGCTGATCAAACAGATTGTAGTAAATACAATATGGTCTGTAGAAATTTAGTTAGGACAAGCACAACTTTATAACGCAAGGAAACAATGAGGGTCCTAAATACATTGTGTGGGCATCAAGAGAATTCATTTGCTTCACATGTGACATCAGAGAATAAGTGAAGGAAGCTTCCATGTCAGCATCTTCATTTCACATTGAGATGAATATACCTCCTAATTCTTTCATTCATTTAAAGTTATTTTAGAATATGGAGATAAGGCTGCTGATTCAAACCTGTCCATGGATTCATCCTAAAATTATTCACAGTATCAAACATTGATTAATTGCCAAACTGCTAATCAAAATAGCAATATAGTTTATTAGTAACAAACATGCTAATATCCTAGTATAATCACAAATTACGAAATAGCATTAAAGTTATACTATTTGGAAAGAATGAATGTGGCATTTCTTTTGCAAGGCAGTCACTAAATAGACTCCCTTAAATAATACAATGAGTTCTCACAATATTTTGAAAATGATGCAAACTGAAAACATGTATGAGAATGTTCTCATATTGGTCTAATAGACACCCATGAACTCTTTGTGGAGTAAGGGAAATATCCCTTACTGTTGGCTCCTTAGGCAGATGCAGTTTGAGACAGAGTTAGAAGGACAAAGGATTCTGTGGCACCTGGGTAGTTCAGTGGGTTGGGGGGCCAACCCTTGATTTCAGCTCAGGTTATGATCTCAGGGTCCTGGGGTAAAGGCCTGCCTCAGGCTCTGCATTCAGCAGGGAGTCTGCTTGAAGACTTTCTCTCTCCCTCTCCCCTGCCCCTCCTCCAACTTGCACTCTCTCTCTAAAATAAATACATAAATCTTACCAAAAAAAAAAAAAAAGAAGCGCAAAGGATTTGAGTTCATAGGGAGGTGAGGGGAAGTGCAGTTCCATCAGATTAATTATGAAAATGGAGCTCTGACAGCCAACGGGAAATAGAAGAGTGGGGAGTGCATATCATGGTTCCTGACAAGGCAAGAGGGAAGGGGACCATCTACACTGTCAGGGGTCATGGCAGAGTACAAAGGTCCAGCAAAGAAGAAGCTGAGACATTACCTTTGGTCCAAGGAAGGAGGGGCGGTGGTCAAGTTGTAAGAAGGCTGAAGCCCAAGGTAAGCATTCCAGATAGCTTTCAGGGAGAAAGAAGCTCAGAACAAGATCTGAAGCAAGTTTCTCCTCTGTGCAAGCAGCCAAAGATTGACCCAACCAAACCTACCATCAAAGTTGCCCTTGTTTCCCAATATCAGGAATATGCTATCATCCGCTCAGGAGACCTCTGTGTCTATATGTGTGGCCAGGTTGTGTCTGACCAGATTTGGGCCTCCCACAGTGGGGGTGGGGTGTTACAATCTCTGCTATTCCTCAGGAACCCCAAATAACCTGCTTTCTCTGGGCTGTTTATGTGGATTAAAATATCGAGTGGGAAGCTCTATATATATGCAATTCAGGGCCATACAAGAAGAAATGGGAAAACTGAGATGAATCATGATGTTACTGGGAGCTGAATTTTGTATTCTTGGGACAATTTTTGGAACCCTCCCCTCCCCCCCGCCCAACAAACGTTTGGTGAAGTTGGCTTCCTACCAGCTTTGTAGCCAGGTAGTCCAATGTAAGCATGCAATGGATAGCTGGATCTGGTTTCCTATCTCAAGGACTTTCCTGGATTTTACTGTTAGTCGGATTGCATCATCCAGACATGTCTGCTCCCTTGCCTTAGAATGGCCTAGGGGCAGAGGGCAGTTGGTGCTGAAAAGTAATGAAGATAAAATTGGTGATTAATACATCAAGGGATATTCTGAGGCAGAAGATGGGTGTGTTTGAAGAAGCTGGCCTGATTTCCTCTGAACGGATGGTAAAAATTGAAGGTGTGGCCCCTTTAAGCATAGTGCATTCTGCAATCTATAATGCTTGCCTTGAAAATGTGGATTAGTCCCAATGTGATTGATAACATTAGGGAAAAATTTGACCATGATGCAGATCTTGCTTTTGTCTGTGCATGACTTTGTCTGTGAGAAATAACAGGTGAATGCAGACCACTGCACCCCATGGAACTGAGTTGTGCAGGAATACACAAAAGGCACACATGAACACGCCTCAAAATCTACCAGCTACCTTGGTTTCTCACATGCATTATGAATCAAGCTCATCCCCTTGTAGAGTTACAATTTCCCACCGAATTTCAGACAATTTTTCTTTCATCTCTTCACAGAACTCAGAAGCTGCAGCCCTTCTCCTTCACCTCAGCAGGTACACTGCACATCCTTTTCAAGGGAAAATAGCATACTTACTAGAGTATGTGTGCATTTCTTAACCATTTCATATGTGCAAAACTGTGCTACCCCTTTTAATAGCTTCCTATTTTTATGACGCTGATCAAGTTTTTTGAATTGTTCCCTGACCCTATTTTCTCCATAAGCCTTGTGGTTTTTCTTGCATGACTTTTAAGGGACACATATGTCTGTTTAGAGCAGAACTGATGGGACACTGGGTTTATCACTAATACGATTGAGATGGATTACGAAGGTTTGGAAAAGATATTTGTGATTGCATCCTGGGATTCTGGTAGAAGATTCCTTCCAGGCCATCATTCTTCTTGATGGCATAAATATAGATTTCTCAGTAGCCACAGAATGAGGGTATCTTCCTTACTTGATAGAAACCAATGTGCCTGACGAGCAATGCAGGCACAAGATGGAGGGTAATGATTTGGGGTGTGGGGGCCCTCACTGAGGGGCTAGCAGATGCTCCTATCTACTTTTTGCTGCTCCAAGGTGAGCGAGAGATGGTCGGGCCAGGGCTGCAAGATGGGCAAATTCTGCATGTATAGCAGAAAATTGGATAGCTGGGGGCCTTTGGAAATTAAAATGCAAAGGGTTTAGAATTGGCTTTCTGGCTCTGTGATTCGGGAAGGTCCTGGATCTGGCAGTGAGAGGAAAGAAGAGGGCCAGTAAATAAATCTGTTCTTGGCTGACTTGTGCATGTCACTGAGGTTCCGTTGGTTTGTGCTAATGGCTAATGGGAGGTTTGGCTCCCATAAGAAAGTGCCACGAACATTTTGTGAATTGGTAGTGAGGGCTTGATGGAAAATACCTCGCTCTCCAAAGTGATGCAGGGAGACTCCACAGAAATGATATTCGGACAGGAGACAGTTCCCATTACAATCTTCCCTGCGGGCTTCATAGCCTTCCCGTGCTCCCTCCCAGCAGTTATTCTCTATAGCAAAAATAAGTCACATGTCTGGGTTAAGACGGACTTAATGTTAAATTGACATATGCAAAACTTAACTCTTTTATCTTTTATCTTTGATTTTTTCTAGCTTTATTGAAATATAATCAACATGTAATATTGTGTAAGTTTAAGGTGTACAATGTGATGATTGCATAGCTTAACTCTTGCTAGACCTCCGACAGATACTGAAATATCTGGTTGTTGCATACCCATTGTGTTGGAACAGTGATTTCTCAAACTGTGTTTTGGGCAGCTCAGGGTGTTTTGAAGGCATGTCAAGAGAGAAGAGGGAGGAATGGAAGGGAGAGGAAGGTGTCAGGCATAAAGGTCCCTCTCCCCATTCAACGTAAGCAGATTCACCCTTCCTGTTTTATAATTGAGATTTGTTATTGGTTGAATTGTGTTCCCCCAAAAGATGTGACAGTCCTAACCCTTAATGCCTGTAAATGTGATCTTATTTGGAAATAGGGTCTTTGCAGATGATTAAAGTTAATCCTTAGAATGATCCCTAATCCAATATGACTGGTGCTTTTTTTTTCCCCAAAGAGAGAGAGCACAGAAGGAGAGTGAGAGGGAGAAACAGCCCCCCCTCCCCCCGAGCAGGGAGCCTGACCCGGGGCTTGATCCCAAGACCCTGAGATCATGACCTGAGCTGAAGGCAGATGATGCTCAACCAACTGAGCCACCTAGGCGCCCCTGACTGGTGCTTTCATAAAAAGGGGAAATTTGGGTACAAGAGAGATGCACAAAGGGAGGATGCCATCTGAAGATGAAGGTAGATATGGGTACTTCTACAGCCAAGGTATGCCAAAGACAGTCAGCTAATACGAGGGGCCAGGAAAGAGGCACATAATAGATTCTCCCTCACAGCCTCCAGCAGGAAACAACCCTGCTGATATCTTGATTTTGAACTTTTAGCCTCCAGAACTGAGAGATAATAAATTTCGGTTGTATAAGCTACCCACCTTATGGTACTATGTTACAGCAGCCTTGGGAAACTAATACAGGATTCTTGGTGAAATTTCATTTGTAAAAAAAAAAAAAAAAGCACAAAGAATTCTCAAGTTAAACTTATTTGAAAATTACCGAGTTAGACAGAGATGGGCCAAGTGGAGAACTGTGGACACTTCCAATACAGAGTCATACCATTTAAAGGACAGGAGATCTGAGTGACAAGATTCTACCAAAGAAAGGCAAATGCATACTTCCTGACATGGGTATCTAATTGGTATTTTCATAGTGGGGCTTGTGTTATATAGTTTGGAAAAGTCATGAGAAGAAAAATAAAAATGTCCCAAACAGGTTACGCAATAGCCTAATGTAATCATGATCAGAAGAGGCTGAACGGCCTTCATGTATAGTCACAATGGTCATAATAAGTTCAAAATAGGTTCTTTTGTCTTTTTTTCGTGACTCTGACTAATTACATGTCTCAGGAATCCCTGTTTGGTATAAACTGTGGTTCACCTGTGCTAATACAGCAAGCCAGGAGTCAGTGGGAAGGTATTGATTTTGGATAATGATTTTATTTAACTCCTGGTACTCATTGCACAGGTGTGCATCCTTGCTTCTCTTCTTGACAAAGAGGAGAGACAGTTGATGGGCAGATGGGGCCCCACTGTAGCTTTCTTTCATTAAATTCTCCATGATCATTGACTGATCATGAATACATGTTCCTGGCAGAAGATCAATAGCTCAGGCAGAGGGTTAGAAAGCAGACAGGGTTTTGGTTTAAAGAGTCTAAATATTTCAGATTTCTAGGATTTGTGTGTTAGGAGTGGTGCATTTTGTGGTATTTTATACTCTAGTATGTATGCTCACTGCTGGAAGCAATAATGAAAGCAGCAGAAACTAACCTTGGCCTTGGCTTTCAATGATTTCAAGTGATTCTGGACAAGCCCCTGCCCCCCTGGAATTATGAGGTCATGAAAAACCAGGTAGTATCCAGGAATGAATATCTTTGATGACATTCAAAATTATTAGTGGTCCCAGAACCTCTTGCAGCACTGACCAGAGGACTGAGATTGTCTTTGGATGTTGGGTTTGTGGTGTCGTCACTCGGCCAAAGGAATTACTCAATGATTACAGAGTGTTCTGTGTCTGTGAATATGGACATCTATTGAATAATGATCTATGTCCATATTGAAGTAAAGCAGCACTTTGAGGCTACCCAGGGAATGAGGTTTCCTACTCTGTCATGTATGCCCCAATTACCCTCTCCACTGCCCACAGCAGACATCATCACTAGCTAGGGCGCATATCTATGCTGAGCCCAGAAGAGGTCTTAGAATTCTACACACAGCTATCTAGGCATTCACTACCATGAGATGAGTTGCCATGCAAGATGAAACCTACTTGCCTTGCCTATATTAGGTCTTGAGTAGGCATTTGGTATAATGCTTATTGTCTGTCCTAAAATGAGGCCAGACTGGTGGCCCAGTTCCAGGACAGCTCCAACATCCCCATAGAGGAAAAATTAACTGGGTGGAAATATCTAGATTCATGTCTTGAGTGTATGGATTGAGGGTGTCTACCTATTGGCTGTGAGCCATATGCAAGAATGCAAGTCAGCTTGGACAGCCAACCACTCCTAGTTACCACCTGCAACCTAAAATCCAGCATTTGGCCTCAGACTGCTCTGTATCAGACAGAGAAATTCACCTGACAGTACTGAGCTGTCGACTAGTAGACTCTTGACCTGAAATCCACAGGCTAGTAAATGTGGGCAAGCACCACTGACTGTCCCCAGTGCTTGCTCAAACACCCTTAGAGTCTGACCTGGAACTTGGTTAGCAGGAAGAAGCAGGAGTGAACCCACCACAGTGAGTTAGGGACTCCCTCTGTTAGCTCTTTTAGCCCTGTGGGCTGGGCCAGGTTCTCACAAGGGATGTAGGGCAAGTTCTTGATCACCTGTGAGGATAAGTTATCTGCAATGATAAAGTAGAAACAAGGGAAGAAAGGCAAAATGGCACTTATGGAGTCTGGCACTTTGCAGGCACCATCTTATTAATCTTCTCAATAGCCTCATGAGGTAGGTAGTTTTATTTCATTTTCCAGATAAGGAAAGTGAAGCTTGGAGGGGCTGTGTACCCTACTGAGGTCACAAGTAGGAAACAGCAGAAGTGAGATCACCTTCAGATCTGCCCAGAGCTCCTCTTCGTTCCTTGTGGCACCTGCTGCAACCACACCACTGGCCTATGCCAGGAAAGAAGCCACATCTCTCATATCACATTATTGTGCTCCTTGCAAAATTTAAAGAGCTTCTTATTATTGTTTCAGGTGCCTACTCCACAGCCAGCATTTAAACAGATTGATGAAACACTACTGTCCACCTAACCAAACTTGCAGTCTGCCGTTTGTAATACTCCTGACATTTCTGAGGTCATCTCTCTTTCTCCCCTCAACACACAGACGGGTCTGGCTCCACGATTCAAAATGAAAAAGCAAAATGGCAACAAATGTCAAGTGTAACAGTGATTCTTTCAGACAAAGCACCAAGAGAGCAAAGCTATTAAAAATTTCATTCTCTCTGCCCTTCCATTTACTGGGCTGCATCCTCTATGTTACTAAAGTCAGCACCCTTGGAAGTAATATCTTAGCACCACTGCCTGGGACACGGCACTGTTTCTGCAAATGTGAATCTAAGTGGAGTAAGACCCACAAATAGCTTGTTTAGGATTGGTAATTGGTAAGAAAGATCTAGTAAATCCTGCATTATTACTTATAAAGAAAGGGGGCAGGCACTAATGTATGGTGACTAACATAACATAATAAAAAATAAATTAATTTAAAAAATAAAGGGGCAGGAATAGAAAAAAAAAGGAGCTCATTATCTTTAAAGGAATTTAAACTTATATGTATATTTATTAGATTTCCTTTACATATAAAGAGTCCTCCCAGTAAGTATTATTGTACTGAAAGGAAGGATATAGAAAGCGTTAACTGGAGTAAGAAAGTCTTGCTATTGAAAAGGAAGTAACTTCCTTTTAACTTGGAAAAAATACAGCAAGAAAATTATGCTTTCTTATATAAATGTGACATGTCATCATTGGCATCCTCATTTCATAAACGATGCATACGAAAGCCTAATTAAATCATGCCAATGATTAATTATTTAATCTATGCACAAAACACAGAAAAAGACTGATACAATTTTTTAAATTTTGAATTTAAATATGTGAGTCAAATCAACTCTTCATCTTTAAAAATGGAAAAGCTGAACCACTTGTCACATTTCTTATGCTCTGGATAAATCTTACCCTGGTTGCCTAGTCATTGATTTCTAAGAAAATTCATTTGTCAAAGCTCTTTTAGTTCATGCCTCCTTGTTACACATTCATCATTTCCTGGACTGAAAGCACACAGGCTTTCTCTCCTTGCCCTTTACACATCACTTTAGTGTTTTTGATCTTTCTTCTCCTTTGATAGCTGTGTGATCATGTACGGATGTTTAAAAACTCAAGTACTGAGTGAGATTTTTCCGTCTTCTGGGTTACAATCAGGTCTTGGAAATCTGACATCCTGAATTCACTCTATATCTGCTAAAATGATTGGAGACTGGTTCGTTGTGTGTTGATAAGAATCATAAAGCAGATGTATTTTAATTAAATAAAATAACAGAGTACAGAAAATAGAGTGAATGTTATAGTTAGAAAACTAAATCAAATATGGAAGCATATTGGGGTATGTAGTGAATAGAACCTGTCTTTTCCCTGGATGGACCCTTTTTTTTTTTTTTTAATACTGTCCAATCCTTGCTTAAATAATGCCTATTTCCTCTTACTCCCAGGGCAGCCTGCTAGAATACTGTGCCTGATTAGCACACACATCTCAGTGTCTATGTAGCCTATTATGCGAATGTCTGCTTAAAACTTTCCTTTCTCTGATTTTATTTTGCATCTTCTGGGGTAACGGTGATAAGCAAAGGTAATAAACACAAATGCTGCATCATTTACTTAGGAAGTATTCAATCGTGACCCGATGCTCTTTCATCATTCACTCCGTCCCTATCCAGTACCTCCTGTACAGGACTCAGACTCAGGGCCCAGAGAATGTTGCCTGCAAAAGCCCTGAATCTCTTTTGTGGAATGTCTTGTTTGGGGAAGGTGTGCTGGGAGCTAGGGCAGGGGGGAAGAGATACAGGGCAAGGAGTCCGCTCTGTTGGGTATAGGATTGCTTTTATTACTTAAGCAGCAGGTCTGTAACAAATCTATATTGTGAAGAAGATTTATAAAACATGTAACCAGTGCGGGAAAGAGAATTGAAAATATGTCAGCACTTCATGAAGGCATCCTAATGCTGGACATCTATCTGCCTTCCTACTAAATAAAAACAAAACAAAACAAAACAAAACAAAAAAAACCCCAAACCGAGCACATGATAAAACACCCCCTTTACATTTCGAATCATATCCAAATATGTTCAGGTCTCGGCAGCTATTCCTCAATGATTTATGATTGTGTACACTGTACTTGGTGGGTAAAACAGGCCTTATTTCAACTAAATTTCCTTTCAGATGTGGGACATGAAGGTTAAGTGGCACTGGAGGGCTTAAAGCACCATAAGAGTGGCATAGATAGTGTTTTCTTGCTGGGTAATGACAGTGAATTCACGGGCTTTTGGGGCCACTGTGATTCCTCAATTGCCCCGGCCCAATACTTCTGTCTCCTGACACACAGGCAGGCAGTGACCCATGTCCACGGAAAGGCCAAGTGGGGACAGTCACCAATGAGGAATATGCTCCTTTCACCGGTAATTCTTTATCATTCTTATCTTTTGCCCCAATCTCCCTTTTCCTCCCCAGACTTCAAGAAGATCACAATCAATTCTAATGATGAACTGATGAAACGAATGCAGAACAAGAGAACCACGTGTTTCCATTCAGGCCTGGCTACCTACACCTGATAATATTGAAGTCGGAGGGAATTAAATAAAATAGGATCTAGCAAGGGCAATGAAGTGAGGATCTTCTTATGAAACAAAAACGTCCTCCACCCTGTTCTTGGATTAAAAATAAGCATTTTCTTTTAGCCTGATGTCACATTTTGTTTTAAGTGCTGACCTAAAGCTTAAGTAATTCTCCCGATTGCACGCAGTTAATCTGAAGTTTTCTGAAAGGAATCTGGAATCCCTACTGTCCCCAGGCATAAATCATCCTTGTACATGAGAACAGACAGTTCCTACGGAGTTAGTTTATTCTAGGGATGCATTCCCTTTCTACGTAAGTTTACATTCAATAACCCTGGAGAGCAACCCCATTACGCCTTCTATAAATAATGGAATCCTTTCTTTTAAAAGCTCAAGGCAGAGATGCAAATAAGTTGAACTGCAAAGAAATCTTCCAGGCCCAAAATGCCCTGGCCTATCAGCGGGCCAATGATCTGCATGTTTGGGGCACTTAAAGATCATATTTCAGCTCCTGCCTGGCAGTTACTGTTACTACGCTATGACTTTGGCATACAAATAGCTTTTTATTGTGAAGTTGCAAAGTGCCTCGGATCGCTTCTTAGTTATAGGTTTTAGGACCTTCCCCATAAAGTTTTGGACCCCTGACGACCAATGAGATCGTCCTGGAGCTCTCTCACTTCTCCAGTGGCCTCTTGTTGCCTTGGAGAGGAGAGGTCAGGCATTAGTGTAACGGGTGCAGAGGGGAGAGGGAGAGGGTGAGCACTGAGTGCCCCCTCCTACAGGGAAGCTCATTGCAGAAGGAGACACAGGTCAGAAACGAATCCTGAAAAAACACTCTATTCATGTCCTTTCACTGCCGTAGGAAAGTATCAGAAATGCAGGCACCTAAAGCCACACAAATGTGTTATCTTACAGTTCTGGAAGTCAAAAGTCCCCGCGTTCCTTTCTGGGGATGCAACAGGAGAATCCCTTTCCTTGATTTTTCCAGCTTCTAGATACAGCCATGTTCCTTGCCTCAGGCCCCCTTCCATCTTCAAGGCTAGCAAGGGCAGGCTGAATTCTTCTGTCTCCTGTCTCCGACTCACTTTTAGGCTCTCCTCTTCCATTTTTAAATACCTCCGTGATTATATTGGGCTCATTTGCAGAATCTAGGACAATGTCCTCATCTCAAGGTCCTTAATCTTATTCACATCTGCGAAGTCCCTCGAGGCACATAAGGGGTAACATTCTAACACGTTCTGGGGATTAGGCTGTGCACGTCTTTGGGGGGCTATTAGGCTACCGACCTTGAATGCCTGGCTGCAAGTAGACGTGTGAACTTCCTAGTTACCTCTTCGGTTTGAAAGTCGCTGGGGGACATGTGAGAGAGTAACACAAGGAAGAATATGTACAACGGTCCCTGAGGTCCTATAATGATGAGATGCTGTTCATACCTGCTCAGGTGATTGCTTTCCCTAAGTCATATATTCAACACAAGCTTTCCTTTCTTTGTCATCGTTGTATTTTTTCTTTTATGTGGGTTGAGTTGCCAACTTTTTAACATAGGAACTGGGGACTGAAAAGGTGTGTACTACTGCTTAAAATGGTTGGAGAAGTCACCCTGGTAGTATTTGCCTGGCTTGGAATTACAAAATTTATTTGCAGAACTTCTTTCATCCTGGAAGGTCAATCAACATTGGGACAGCACAGCTACTATCAATCTGACTCTCGGGCGCCTGGGTGGCTCAGATGGTTAAGCGTCTGCCTTCGGCTCAGGTCATGATCCCAGGGTCCTGGGATCGAGTCCCGCATCGGGCTCCCTGCTCCTTGGGAGCCTGCTTCTCCCTCTGCTTCTCTCTCTCCTCTCTCTCATGAATAAATAAATAAAATCTTTAAAAAAAATTATTAAAAAAAAAATCTGACTCTCTTAGGCAATCTGGCCCTCTGGAGGTTTCCTCATAGAAACATTTCTTAACACTAAAAAATGGAGAAAGCAGGGTAAAAGGACAGGAACCAGAAGAAAAAAAGTCTTACTTTCCCTTTCACTGAGTTTTTTGACCCTCCAGATTTAAATAAAGCACACCCTAGAGAAAAGGTAAAAACCCATGTTTTACAATGAAAAATTAATTTGTTAGAAAGCCTGGTGGATCTGTCTATGGTGGAACTGAGCAAATTATGTTAAACAATGGTATATGTATTATTGACTCTAGGTATATAACCAGGTCACTAAATAAGTCAACATCCCTTTGAGATTTTTCTTTTTCATGTGAAATTAGCAATTGAAGGATAATGTGAGTTGGGGAAGATGTATGGCAGCAACATTTTTCCCCTTAGTGATTAACATTAAGCGTTGGCTTATATTTACAAAAGCCATTCATTCATTCATTCATTCATTCATCCATTCATTCAAAAATACTTATTCAATGCCTGCTAAGAGATGGTGGGAGGGATGTATGTGGAAGTGAATATATAAGCATGAAAATAAAATCCAGCCCTAGTCTCTGTATAGTTTATAATCTAAAGAGAAAATACTGTAACTTGTGTGGGATTCCTGGATGCAGTGAGGACATTTTATAAATGTTTCTGATTTTCTACAATTTGAAACCCACTTCTGATTTCATTTATCTGATCCTTACCAAGTCATCCAAAGGAGGTCTCTAAAAAAGATTTATTTCCTTTTATTTATAATTTTAAAAGCCTAAAACATTACCACCTCAGATATGAATACTTTTTGTTTTTTCAACTCATTTGCAAGAGACTTTTTAAGAAACTCAAATCCATATGATAGAGCCACAAGATCATATATAACGCTCTGTGATGGTGTCAAGGCCATTTTCTAAATATAGGCAAAAAAACCTAAAATCTTTACATAAGATAGTCTGTCAGGCTTAGCATATTTTAGGTTGGTTTAAAAAAAAAAGGAAATTGAGAAATTGAAAGTGTGCATGAATAAGGGAGCTAAAGTTAATGAAAGACAAATAATTCTTGTTATTAAGCCTTTGGAAGAAAGAAAGAAGTAGAGACAAAAACAGTAGGACATAGAGACTGCTTCTCTCTCGTATTTCTGCCTGATAGGGATGGGAGCAGATATGTTTCAGAAGGGGCATGAGACTATATCAGAAACAGGTACATTCTGTGGTGTTCAGGTGTGGAGCCAAATCCTTACAACCTTTGCACTCAGGAGCAAGGAGAAGCCCCTGATGCACACTGAAATGTCTCCCTTAGTTATCCAAAGCTAAGAATGTTAATAAAAAGTCACTTATTTTCTTTCCATTAGAAGAGCCCAAGTTATCCTGGTGACCCCGGGAATACAAATATCATTGTCTAGTTCAAGCTGAAGGACTTCAACACATATTTATATTTTACTGGAATGACTGGAAATTCGTGTCTCAAATGTTAAGGAGTTTGTTTCCTTGGATATATTTACTGTGTAATTTTTTTATTATTTTGTGTAAATTGAAACAAATGAGTGATGGTTTTTCTAGCTCTTACACCTAAGAATTGTGTCCTATAAATGCAAAATCTTCCATATGTTTAGTCAATAGCTCCCCTCAACAATCACCGTCCCCTTCTGCTAGTTTTAAAAAAGGGACTGTTTCTGTTTAAAAAACTTAGGGAAACCATACTTGAGAGCAGAACAACATTTACACATCTGAGACGATGGCAATGAGGAAATCATTTGAATTCTCCCCGCTGTATGATTTTACTTGTTTGCAGCTTCCATTTCTTAAGTTTCCTCCAAATCCACAAATCTCTTTCTAAATGCCCCAGCTGTCTCCACTGGTGTTCAGAGAAGCACTCTGAACAGCGCCTTCCTCACACATTTTGATACCATCACACACTCCTAAGTCCCGGGATTTAACTGCTTCCTCCCTCCGTATTTTATTTTCCTAACAAGTTTTCAAGAGTCAAGAGGGTTTACCTTTACCCTTACTGCTCTTGTTAGCTCTTAGGATGTACTCTGCACATAGTAGACATTTAATAAACACAAACTGCACAGCCAAAGAAATTTAAAGATTGAGTTCAAGGATTCCCTTTGGATGGGGCGGGGTGGGGCGGGGACATACTGGGTTATGTTCACAGTAAATTGCTTTTGTAATTCAAATTGTTTTTGGCACAAGAGACAAAGTTAATTAGCTCAGAGTCTTTTGTTTCTCATTAACTCCAAAGCATGTTGAATTTAGAAAAATAATGTGAGGGGCGCCTGGGTGGCTCAGTCAGTTGTGTCTGTCTTCAGCTCAGGTCATGATTGTGGAGCCCTGCAATCGAGCCCGCATCGGGTTCCCTGCTCTGTGGGGAGTCTGCTTCTCCTTCTCCCTTTGCTCTACCCCCCACCCCCACCCCGGTCATGCTCTCTCTGTTGCTCACTCTAAATGAAATCTTTAAAAAATAATATGAATATTATTTGATAGTACATCATATTTTGTCAAATGTAGCTACTTTTGTCAAATGTAGCTACTCTGAAAGTTATTCTAAAGCAGTAGAAAGATGGAAAAGACAAACTCCTGAGCTTCAGAGTTCAAATAGAAAGACCATTCTCTGGTCACCAAAAATGCCACTATGTTTGAGTACCATTATGTGATGCTATACACATTGTTTTCACATTCAGAATAAAAATATTTCCACTGAATAATTAGAAAATCACTTCAAGATAACTAAAATCTTACTCTGGTTTTCAGACATGGGGAGGGAAGTCTTTCAATTGCCTGATACTGCTTGTGGGAGTCTCTCCTATGTATCTGTATTACCAAATACACACAGCTCAGTTCAGCAGTTGTGATCATTATTAAGTCATTAGTCACTGATTTTAAAAAACCATGAAGTAATGTCTTAACCTGAAATGGAGATGGTGTCACCCTCCCTATGTCATGAAGATGCACAGAATCAGTCAACTTCACACATCTTAAATAAATTGCAAGTTTGTGAAGACAAAAAGAAGATAACGTTCATTAAAAATAAATGCCAGTTCATTATACACAATGTCATTTACAAGGTCCTAACACTGGGGAAGCTGGCTACTCCTTGCTAATACTTTCTGAGAAAACAAATAATGGAACCTCACAGGACTGTCAAACAGAGGCAGGACTATGAGTCCAGTGTTTTCTGTGAGTGAATTTAAGAGAAATTGCATTTACTCCCCTTAGTGATAAATGTACCTATCACACTTCAACTTTCCAGGCAAGCCTGTTTTTTGTTTATTAAAAGGTTTAGATTTCACTCTCTGCTTGACTCTTCAGATATTTGTGTCTCTACCTCCCTGAATTGACTAAATGCTGCTTAAGTTCCCATGCTGGCTCCTGAGTCTTGTTTTTTACTTATCTCTGGACACTGACTCATGCCAGAGTCATCTTCTCACCACAGACCTTATAACAGAGGTGTAGAAGCCATTGGAGCCAAAGCATATGAGGCCGACCCAGAGAGGGGCCTCTGCCCAAGCTCCACTGGTGAGCTGGATCTGCCCTTTTCCCAGCCCCTGCTCCATCCTGGTGACTTTTTTTTTTTTCTAATCTCATTGCTGTCAGAAAATTCCTTGCAATTTTTTAAAAAAAGATTTATTTATTTATTTGGGAGAGAGAGAGGGAGGGCATGAGCAGGGGAGAGAAGCAAAGGGAGAGGGAGAAGCAGGCTCCCAATTGAGCAGGGAGGCCCATGTGGGGTTCGATCCCAGGACCCCGAGATCATCACCCCTTCACCTGAGTGAAGGCAGACACTTAACTGACTGAGCCACCCAGGCACCCCAATTCCTTGCAATTTTAGATAGAGCAGCTGCTGCTTTGTCTTGTGGTTTTACCAAAGGAGAATTTTTTTATTTTTATTTTTTTAATTTTTGAAGTTATTTTTAAAAATTTTATTTATTTATTTACTTGAGGGAGAGAGAGAGAGAGTGAGTGGGAGAGAGAGAATCTGAAGCAGACTCTGCACTGAGTGCAGAGCCTGATGTGGGCTCCATCCCACGACTGTGAGATTGTGATCTAAGCCCAAACCAAGAGTTGAAGGCTCAACTGAGCCACCCAGGCCCCCTGAATCTTTTTTTAAAGAAATTATTTTTCTAGGGCCCCTGGGTGGCTCAGTCGGTTAAACAACTGCCTTCGGCTCAGGTCATGATCCTGGAGTCCTGGGATCGAGTCCCACATTGGGGTCCCGGCTCAGCGGGAGGCCTGCTTCTCCCTCCGACCCTCTCCCCTCTCCTGCTGTTTCTCACTCTCTCTCTTTCAAATAAATAAATAAATAAAATCTTTAAAAAATTCTTTTTCTAGTTTTATTAAGAAATAATTGATATATTTCACCATATAAGTTGACGGTGGACAGCATGATGGTGTGATTTACATATATTGTGCAATGATCACCAAAATATGTTCAGTTGACATCCATAATAAAATAAAAAGAAAACAAATTTCTCCTGTGGTAACTCTTAGGTTTTACTCTCTTAACAACTTTCATATACATATTACACAGCAGTGTTAACTCTGGTCTTCATGTTGTACATTACATCCCTACTACTTCTTTATCTTATCACTAGAAGTTGGTACCTTTTGATCACCTTCCTCCAATTCCTCCTCCCGCCATCTAAATGGGAATCTTGAAGATAGTCAGAGAAGGCCAGCCTAACATTGTGCAATTCAAAGTCTTAGAACTTGTGGATAAAAGATAAGATTATATTTAATACATTTACCGAATTTTCTTATAGTTTACTGTTAGAAGGCATTATGTATTATCATAGAAATCTAAAACAAAAAGTTATTTTACATTAAAACATTTATTCCAGACATGGGGATTGAATGGGGATTTTATACCTTATTTCCTAGCATAATGTTTTTAGTAATACAGCTACTTTTATACTTGCATGTACAGCTAATTTTACAGTTGTATCAAGCTATGAAAGCGAGCATACATTCAAAAAAATCAGGAAAAAAAGTGGTAACAGAGACCCTAAGAAGCAAAGGAATTAATTTAACTTTAGAAGGATTTAAAGTAAATTACTTTAATCAAGTCCTTGTTAACTGCGGGGATCTATATGTAGTGTGTTCACATTTGTTATTTGATTATTTAATCCCTTGGTTAATGCTATTTACTGTTTAAAACAACCCTTGAGTTTTAGTATTAAAACTCAGATTTAATTCTAGGACATTCGCTTTACTTTCTTGAGTATAGAGGGAAAATTTTTGGATTTGATTATTTCCTAGTGGGAGAAATCAGTAATAATTAAATATAAATCTTAGACACTACTTGATAAGTAATCACCAGAAGGTCAAAGAACATTTGACTACGTTGTTCTAGATGACTTATAGCCAGGGCAAAAAAAAACAACAACAAAAGCAAAAAGAAAAAGAAAAAAAACAACAAGAAAATACTGGTTTGTGAAGGTATATCTAGGAATCTTCTATGTTCTGTTGTGAATCTTAGATCCTTTCCATTTCTGTCTTTTGGAGCCTACTTTGAACACCTTGAAGTTCAAATATTTATCCTAGCTCTTCTTTTGATAGCCTTTGTTTTTAGTGATTATAACACAATGATGATTTCTTCAACTTATTCATTTTCTACTTCATCTCAAAGTCAACTGGAAGCAGATGTGGCAATTAAAAAAAAAATCTCTTTCATTTTGTGATGGGAGGTAGAAAGCATATCTTCCAGGAATCTACTTTAGGCACAAATAGCTTCAATGAACAAAAAATCCGTAGCTAAAAAAATAGGTGATTATGGTCTTTTAAATGGTTTTTCATATATATATTTATTTATGAAAGCACTAAATTAAGCTATAGAAGAAAGATTTAAAAAATTAGCCTTGTTACCTTGCCTCCATATTAAGTCATTCTTATTTAATTTGTCAAAAATCATAAAAATCACAGGATTTACACATCCTATTAATATAATGCAGCTGCTAATAAAAGTCATTGTTCCTACCCCTTCTTTGCAATACACCTGGTCTTACTCTTTCTTATTTTCATACCCGCATAGAATCTATGCTCTGCTGAGCTCTATTTTGTCTGATAGAATGAGCTTACTTCAAGGACCTCTCTACCTGGTTTGCTCATAGTAATTTTTCTTTCTTTATTGAATTTCTTTATCTTTTCTGGTGATGACATGTGACATCACCTCCCTGGTTCAGCTATTTCCAATTAATCTTTTCAGGGTGTCTAAAACGCTGGGGGTCAAACATTAGGATGCACAAGAATCACACAGGCAGCTTGTTAAAAATGTGGGTTTCTGAATTCTCACTTCAAGAAATTCTTATTCAGTAGGTTTGGTGAGAGATGGAGGGGGGTGCTTTTTTCACAAAACTTCAGACAGTTTTGATGCAGGTTGTCGAGGCTGACACACTAATACTCTGCAATGAGGTAATGACTCCTGACTCTGAGGACTACTTTTTCTGAGGAAATCTTTCAGTTATCTATTAGTATGTAACAGACCACCCAACACTTAGTAGCTTAAAACAACCATAGTAATTAATTTTGCTCATGAATCTGCAAGTTAGGCAGAGTTCGGTGGTAATGCCTTAATTTGTCCACATGATGTCAGCTGACATGGTTTGCTTGGAGCTGGATATCCACTTCCAACATGGCTCACTTGTACAGTTGGCAAGTTGTTGCTGGTTGTTGGCTGGGAGATCAGCCAGAAGGCTGTTAGTTAAGAGCCTTGGTTTCTTTCTACTTGGGATTGTCCATGATGCTGCTTGCGCTTCCTCACAGCATGGTGACTGGGTTCTGAGATTGAGTGTTCCAAGAGGAAGTGAATAGAAGCTTTCAATCTCTTCCACCCTGGCCCCAGAAGCACACAGAATAATTGCCTCTGTATTGCATCTGTCAAAGCAGTGAGAGAGCTCTCTCAGATTCAAAGAGAGGGGACATAGACCCCACCTCTCAATGGGATAAATATGAAAGGATTTTTGACTGTTTTAAACGTGTTATAGTAACCTCAGATTATAGTAAGTTCAGATTGTGATCACTAAAAGGGACTTTAGAGGTAATTCAGTTTACTGGCTTTCAAGTTAAAGATGGAAGATAAGGCATTGGAGTACAAAGAGAAAATATTAGAACTTTATTATGTTTTTCTCATTACTTATTTTGGTATTAATCATATAAGAAAATGGACATTTTTTTTTGCTTTTGGTGTATAGTTTTATGAATCTTAATACCTATATAGATTTAAACAGCCACCTCTGTAACCAGGATATAGAACAGTTTTATCACCTCAAAAACCCTGTTATGCTATCTCTTTATAATCACTTACTTACTCTACCTATAACTGCTGGCAAACACTGATTAATTTTCCATGGCAACAGTTTTGTCCTTTCAAGAATGTCAAATAAATGAAATAACAGAGTATGTTACCTTTTGAGACTTGCTTCTCACAATGTTTTTGAGATTCATTTATGTTGTTGCATTTATCACTACTTTGTTCTTTTTTATTACTGAGTAGCATTGCATTGTATGTGTATACAGTTGGCTTAACCTAGTCACCTGCTGAAGGACATTTGGATTGGTTCCAGCTTTTAGCTCTCATAAATAAAGCTGCTGTGAACATTCACGTATAAAACCTCATTAGGTTTAAACTGGTACTTTAAAAATAGATACTTGTAAAATGTGTTTTCAATTGTGCATAATACATTGATACAGTAATGCATGTTTATAATTTATACATAAGTTGTGTATGATTTCTCATTGATTCAGTGATAAGTGTATGTGATCAAAAAGTTTGGAAACTGTTGCTGATGATTGAAGCTGTGTGATAAATACATAGGCTTTATTATACTGTGCCTTCTACTTTTTTTATCTGTTCTAAAATTTGCATAATATAAATTTTCAAAAGGTTTGTAGACCTCTATCTGACCCCCTCCCCCACTAATGTAACAGGTGTAGAGCTGAGTCTTGAGGGTATTACTGGACACAGGACCAAATGACAGAGACATACCCAGCTCTTCTGCCTCTTTCCAATGTGTCATGAAGTTGATTTAGGTGAAATGGCAAATTACATAAAGATTTTAAGTGACCTATGCATATTCTCATATTACAGCATTTGGTAACCACATATTTGGAAGAATTAATGGATACTTAAAAAAAAACACACATTATGAGAACAAATCAAGGTCAGCAATGCTGTTCTTGTTTGATCTTTGTTCTTTTATTTTCCCCAGGGGAACACTAGACATGTCTATTGCAGAGAAAGCAAATTACCATGCTGTGAGAACTGAAAGTCCTCACTCTCTGCTGGTGTGTAAAGAGATCCCATTTCTTCTTAGACATTTGTTACTAATGTCAGCACACAGTAGAAAACCAATGTATAAAAACTTTAGTATGGTTACAATTTTGCAACACTGATGCAAAGAAACTTAATTTGTCAGAAACCAGCATGGGTGAAGCTGCTACCTCTTAATTGTCATTGGCCCTTGGGTTGGGGTTGGGAAATTTTAATTTACTATTATTGTTATTTTTTTTAATTAAAAAAATTTTTTAGTGTTCCATGATTCATTGTTTGCATATAACACCCAGTGCTCCATGCAGAACGTGCCCTTTTTAATACCCATCACCAGGCTAACCCATCCTCCCACCCCCCTCCCCTCTAGGACCCTCATGCATTTATCAATTATTTCCCTTTGTAAAAAGAAAATTAAATTGCCCAGACTGGCTTAGCTTGGCTAAAACCTGACAGACGATAGAGTTCTTTCCATCCCATACTCCTTGGCCTTGATGGCCCATCAGAGGTAAAGGGGAATAGCCACCCAGACTGACACGAGGGATATAAAGTTGTATTCAAGCAAGCCTAGAAACCCAGATTTAAAACAAGTAACTACAGTTTGTTACAATTCAGCATGTCTCAGCTATTTAAGTCCTCACTTGCTTTGTTCTCCTAGCCATAGTATAAGGAGAGCATTGCATTTCCAATAAATAATGTATAATTAATTAGCATTTCTCAAAGCATAGTACCCTTCACATATAATTGTCTTCCCTCTACCAAAACAGCAGGTACTAATGAGATCAGGTTTTTGTCTTGTAGCAATCAGTTCCTGTTATTCGGCAATTATGGAGTGCTTAGGGAATGGAACTAATTTCTCTGGGTTCATCAACTTAAAATCAACCTTGTTACAATGGAAAGGATAGAATTCTTCTAGATGGGAAATCTTATTTAACAAAGTTAGAGAAAAAAGGATACTTGCTCTAAGGGAATTTTAATATGTACCATCTTAGAGAACTTACTAATTCTGAATTAAAGAGGCTGTTCAAGATGATGGCATAGGAAGATCCTGAACTCGCTTCCTCCCGTAACACAAAAATCCACAGCTACATATGAAATAGTTCCCTCTGAAAAGGACCTGAAAAATATCTGAACAGCTCTTCACAATAAAGGAGAAAAGAGCTACACCAAGGTGGAAGAGGCAGAGACGGAGTCTTACCAAACCCCCAACTCCCAGCACAGTGACCTACAATTGGGCAGAATTTCGCAAATCCAGAGTTTCTCCCTGAGAAGTGAGGGGTTTGTGCCCCACAATCAGGCACCTCAACCCTTGGGAACTGAACCATAGTGATGAGCCCCCAAAATATCTGGCTTTGAAAACCAATGGGACTTAGGCCTCGGAGAACCACAGGGCTAGGGAATGGAAATGCTACTCCTAAAGTGCTCCCCTCCAGACTCACTTGCCTGGGACCCAGCATGAAAGCAACAATATGAAAAGCACCTAGACCATATGTGAAGACTCATTTGCTAATCTTAAAGCATCTACAAGAGGGCAGGAGCCTATTAGGACTCTCTTCATGGACAGGGGTCAAGAGAATTCAGAATTATTAAGTTCTCTAAGGTGGGCCCTATGAAAATCCCTTTAGGGCAAGTGTCCTTTTTCTCTACCTTTGTTAAATAAGATTTCCCATCTAGAAGAATTCTCTCCTTCCCATTGTAACAAGGTTGACTTTCAATGGATGAACCCAGAGAAATTGAGTCCAGAAGCGACATATGAAGAGCTCCCCGGGTAATCCTCACAGGTAGCCAGGTGGGAAAATCATATTGCTGTAAAGGGTGAGGTGACAGAGTGTGGTCACTTCTTGGGTGAATGGATATAGAAGTTTTGGTATGTATACCATGGAATAGTACTCGGCCCAAAAAAAGAACAAAATCTTGCCATTTGTGACAACATGGATGGACCTTGAGGGTAAGTGAAGTAAGTCAGACAGAGAAAGACAAATACTGTATGATTTCACTTATATGTGAAATCCAAAGACAAAACAAACAAAGCAAAATGAAACTCATAAACACAGGGAACAGATTAGTGGTTGCTAGAAAGGAGGGGGGGTTGGGAGGTAGGCAAATGGGCGAAGGGGAGGTCGAGAGGTACAATCTTCAAGTTATAAAGTAATTCATGAGGGTGTAATGTACAGCATGGTGACTATTGTCAATGATATTCTATTACAAATTTAAAAAGATGCTAAGAAAGCATATCTTAAAAGTTCCCATCACAAGAGAGTTTTTTTGTAACTCTGTATGGTAACGGATGGTATCTAGATTTACAATGGTGATCATTTTGCAGTGTATACAAATGTTGAATCATATTATACTCCTGAGATTATTATAATGTATATCAGTCATACCTTAACCAAAAAAAAATTTTAAGAATTCAGTCAAATGAGTGGACTAATGGCTTACAGAACTTAAAAATAATGCTTCTGAATTAAAGAGAACAGAGAAGACAGTAAAGCCTTCTGATCATATTTTTGAGTATGATTCTCTCTGCTCTTGTAATAAATACTTAGTGTTATTAAGCAAATTTAAATGAATCTAAGTTTCTTCACTTTATTTTTTAGACTACATTTTTAAGTTCACACACCCACATGCACCCACTTGTTAGAGATAAATAAATTCTTATTGCAAATATCTATTTTATGTATGCCCTTAAGGCCGCAAATAGCTCTCAAGTTCTTTTCAATGACCTATTGTTCTCTCAAGTTAGGAAATGAGACTCAAGTACCACAGATCCTTGAAGAGCAGTATCCATTTAGGCAATTCCAGCATGACCATGAACACACAGGGTGTTAGAATTGGTGGCACAGTGAGGACCGGTGAGGGAGAGGCCTGAACCAGGAGCATGCATTTTGATACTGAGTGAAGCATTTTTTTACAAGTCACCTTCAAGGATGTTCTCGATATGGCAGATAAGGTATACAGTTCTCATTGTTTTTCGAGGCATGGCTGCAGCTGTGTCCTTCATCTCTCACTCCACACCTCTCTGTGACTGATGGCTCTACGGCCACTTCACCCTCTGGGGTAGTACCAAGAAGCAACCACGCTCTGCCACATCACCCTTTACAGCACTATGACTTCCCAGCCTGGCTACTTGTGAGCTTTACCTGGGGAGCTCATCATATGGAGGTTTCTGGACCTTGTTTCATACTCAGTCAATGAAGATCTCCAGGGAGTGGGACTCAGGCATCTTTCATAACATCCCCGGGTAAATCTGATTGTCAGCCTGTGGAGGGACCATTGTTTCACTCAGTTTGTTCAACTGGTTCAAAGAGAGGTGTGTATCAAGGGAACACATGTGTTCCCTTGTGTGTGCGTGCACACAGACACACATACATTGTCATGACTAATTAAATCACTGGTTCATTTAATCTCGTGGGTTTTATCTCATGATAGTACCTGGGCACTTTTGGAGGCAGACTGTAGAGATGACAGAGATAACAAAAATATTCCCAGTTTCTCCATAATAGCTCAATTGGATATACACATTGTATTATGGATTTCCCCCAACCCCTGTTGAATCTGTAATAAGAGACGCTTATGATCTTTACCTAAACATATGTCTAAACCTAAACATATATCTAGTAACACTGAACAATGCACGGTAGTTATAAGTAAAGTTACTTGATGGGTTGATAAAGTTTATTATTTTGGGGGAAAAATCTAATTCCTAATGTGTTCTTCAATGTTTCCTTAAATTTGCTAACACTGAGACTCATGAATTGTTTCATTCACTGGAGGACAGAGTGTAAGGCTGGGGATGTGTATCTCTGGATTTGGTTCTAAGCTTAAATCTTTGTTTTCCCAGCTGGAAGACCTTAGAAAGTCATGGCCTCCTTTCTTGATTTCCGCCCCCCCCCCCCCCCACTATTTGGGATCATCTCTAAAGTCTCTTTGGGCTCTATGATCTGTGATGATAAACCATTTATTAAGCAATTGCTGGTGTGGTTTTAGCCACTATCCTCCCGGTGCTTACCATTTAGGCAGGGTGACATGACACCTTTATGAAATGATAAGTGACACATGGCATGAGAAGTAACTGGGATTTTGTAGAGCAGCATTCTTCAAGGGCATATGGTGGGTTGATGAGAAAAGGCTTCTGGTAGGTAGTTAGAACTGGGTCAGGGCCAGAAAGAAGAGGATTTAAGTAGGCAAAAAGGAGTGGAGAGGGCATTCCCGGTCAAATGGGAAGCATGGAAGCTGGAATATACATGCACTGAACTCAAGCTTTCCATCTCCCATTCAGACAGACTGAATCTCCCCATGAAGTAAAACTTCTGCTTTCCCAAAGCTCATTGCAATGACCATTGTTATAGTCTACTTATGGACTATTTATAGCTTTTTATAACTATGTTTTTTCCTGTGTTTTTCCCCCTTAGACTACAGGATCATTTTCCATTCACCTTTATATTGCCAAGACTCAGCAGACATCTTGAGTTGATTGAGTTGATTGAGTTGATTGAGTACCTGATATAGATCTGTTACATTAATGGATAGGGGAAACAATAAGAATACTGGGAGGTAAGGCTGGGGTGGTGAATGTCCTGGCACATCACTCAGGTTCCCCATGAGGGTCCACGTACTCATCCCCCAACTGTTGGGAGTGTTGATGCTCGTCCACTCAATCACTTTCTGGAAGTTCCTCTCGGCTGAAGGTCAGGTCCTATGTCCGTCTCACCCTAGGTCAGGTTCCCTCCCCACAAAGGGTCCATATCCAATGGCTGGTCAATGCAGGACCACAAAACCCAAGTCTCTTTCCCTCAAAGTGAACAATTTTGAAGGGCTGTCACAGCGCAGGAGCTCCCTGTGCATTTACTTGATGTCTTTGTTGAGTCTGCACTGCAGTTCAATTCTCCCATCTGTTCAGCCCCGCTTCCCTCACCTCCTCCTGGTGTTCCTCCTAAGGGCACACTCCATTAAATTTCTGGTATGCAAATTTCCACCTCAAAGTCTGTTTCTCACAGAATTCAATCTAAACAGCTGGTGTGGGAGTTTAATTTTGGATACTATAGAAGATAAGGTTGGAACAACCCTGCTTTGAGCCCAAATGACAGCTTTATGAGAATTAGGAGTTGCCCTTACTCATCTGTCAGAGAATTGTTGTCCTAAATATACAAAACTACAGTGATTGTAAAGGTAGAAGGCAACCCCACAGTTAATCAGTTCTTTACAATTGAGCGACACAATGGAAATTGGCAGCCTTGAAATGGAAAGATAAGTTTGCACCAGATTATGAAGGTCTTTCCTAATCGATCTGTGGATTTTATCTTCTCAATGTTGCCCTCTCATTTTGCTGACATTCCAGGGCCTTACTAGCTTTTAAACCAAATTTAAGTAATAATTCTTTTCATAGATGCTATGTGTGAATTTGCTATCAGCCTCCAACTCCATAACATCCTTGAAATAGATCCCGGTGGGTTTCTCTGTTCAGTATAATATGCAATTGACCTGTATTTAGGGTTACAGTGTCAAGGGGGAAATGATCTATGGTTTTTCGTGTACTCGTGTATTTGTTCACTGGGAAACATCTTCAACAGAAGGGAAAGTCTCCTAAATATGGTCCCTGAGGCTTCTCAGGCTAAACATGACATAGTAAGTTGAATACTTGGCCTAAAGATGGCAAGTATAATATAATCCCAGCACCACACCCACCCTCCCCACCATGTCCATGCAGAAAATGAGAGCTGAGAACAATTTCCTAAATTTGGTTCCAATGTAAGTCTTTCTTAAATTCACCTGCATCCATTAATTTAGGCATACAGGTATTCTACAATACTTTCCTTATAGTGTTAAGCTGCACAGAGCTAGCATGTATGTTATGGACAAATCAAATTGTTAAAGTCAGATGCTTTAAAGATTCATTAGCATAGAATTTACCTCATATTAAGGCTTTCATTGAAAGCATTTCATTGAAACGCTCTTGTCATACTAAAAAATCTTCCAACTGCTTTCTATTTTTGTATTTTTATCAATAGAATTTTCCTTTTAATGCCTTTTACTCAGAATCCTTCAAATATTCCATCCCATTCCACTGAAAGGAAATAAATTACACCCTACCATCAAGAAGATAAAATCAGTAATAGAACAACCACTATAGATCAGCTGGTACCTTTTTCTTTTGACAATATGCTTCATTTTGATAACAGAAGGATTTGGCCACCTTGCTCAACACAATTTAAACTTCACACAGGGTCGTACACTAGTAATGAGAAACTGGATTTTCACAGTTGCATCCTGGAGGGAATTTTTTTCCAGCCCTAATCTGAAGCTTTGGTCATCAGCCTCTGTATACTGGCTTTTCGAAAGCCAGGTATAGATGCACTGCATCAAAAGGTACAGCCTTTGTGGGGTTCCTTTTCTAATGTGCAGTAAATAAATTTATTATTACCCTAACTTTCCCTTTTGAAGGACATGAATGCAAAGACCTGGCATAGTGAATTACTCAGGATTCCACCCACTGTGTCCTCCAAATGAGATGAACGTGGAACCTCAAGAAGGATATTTTTAGTAAACGTATATATTACTTATAATCTCAACTAATATCTAAATTTATGTGCTGAAGATGTGGATTAGAACATATAGGTATGTGTCCTTCACTTTAGTATATGATTTAGAAATTCATGACCAATTCAAAAATAATGACATATTTCAAAATGTGATAGGAAGCAGTCTTATCGCCTCAAATTCTGTTTCTTTTTTTCATGTTAAAAATGCTTCTTATTTTTTAATTTATATTATGTTCCATTAGCCAGCATATAGTGCATCATTAGTTTTTGATGTAGTGTTCAACGATTCATTAGTTGTGCATAACACCCAGGGCTTATCACCATACGTGCCCTCCTTAATACCCATCACCCTGTTACCCCACCCCTCCACCCCCCTCCCTTCTGTAACCCTCAGTTCGGTTCCTGGAGTCCAGAGGGGAAGGGAAGGAAAACTAAATGGGAAGAAATCAGAGAGGAAGACAAACCATGAGACAGACTCTGGACTCCAATTCTGTTTCTTGCTCAAAAAGTCCTCTTTATTCTTACAATGATGGAAAACACCAGCCAGTCATCAACTGCTCTTCCTCCTTCTAAGATTGCAATCCTTTTGGACAGAATTTTTTTCTAGTGATGAGAAAGACGTTAAGTGAGTAGTAAAGCTGAACTGGGGTAGGGGGACGAGACTTCAATCTAGTGAAAGAGGAAATAAAAAAAAATAAAAGAGAAAATGAAATCCATTACTGCCCTGTCTCTCTCATGTGAAGTGTAAAAATTTGCCACAGATTATCACCTGTTTGGCAGTTAGATATTTGAGAGTTGTCTCTGGAGGTAAAAAATAAAAGGAAACATTTACTATCAATAAAGAGAGGAAAGACATTCTACTGGGCAATAATTGGTAAAATTCTTAGCTCAACTGTCATTTTATAGAAGCCAAAAGCTCAAACTCTGTAGCTCATTATTACAAAAGATAATTCAGGCACTGAATTTTGCAGGTGTCTCAGGATAAAATGCAATCAGCATTAATTAAAACACTCCTGCTTATAATTATGCCTCTGCTAGGTTCAGGAGAACAAAAACTACCATAAAACAAATACTACAAAAATAAGTAAAAATAAAGGCTCTGTAGACTTAGATTGCTTCAAATCGTTTAGCTAAATATGCACGTTCGTGTTTATGTTTGTTTACTCAGCATTTCTTCTTCATGGATTGTTACAGCTCCCTAACATGGTATTGTTCCATAATCAAGCCTTTCCTCAAATCTCACCGATCCCATGAAGCTTTTCTGAAATTGCTAACATTTTCCTACTGTTCTCTTCACCTCTGCGCATGGCTTTTTAACCTGCAGCTCCCTCATTCCCACATTTTCCTTGTGGGTTCACCAGGGTTCTGCCTTTGATCTTGTCTTGTTCTACCTGTTTTCCCTGGGCATACCTTTTACCGCAACAAAGGCGAACTAACATCTAGTCCTAAATTGTCATCTTCAGCTTTGCCTGGATGTCCTGTAGACCTTCCAAGTGAATATGTCTAACACTGTATTTATGTCTTCCCTCCCCAAACCTGCTCTAAGTTTTGTATTCCAACCTCGCTCCGCTAGTGATGTCATTACTGAGCCGTTCTTCCTCCTCTCTCTTCTTCCACTGAGCTTCCAAAACTTAATTAAATCTGTCTCAGACAAAGCATTTTCTTCCATTCTTAATGCCATGGTGTAGTTGTGGCTCTCATCATCTCTTGTGTGGACCATTTCAGAAGCTTCCCCTTTTTGATGTTTCTGTTGCCAGATCATTCCCCCATTATTGCACACTCTGCATTACCATCTGAGATACTTACAAAACAAATACAACTCTGGTATTCCCCTATTTCAAACCTGCATTCGTTCTCTTTTGCTTATACGATTATACAAATTTGTATAATTTGTAGGTTAGGAAAAATTTTGTTAGTTAGCAAATGTCCAATAGCAAATGTTTTCCTTGCCTGGAATGACTTTCCCTTTCTTTCTTCTTTCTTCCTTCATCTAGTAGGTTTTTTTTTTTTGAGGGGGGTGGCAAGAAGGGGGACAGGGAGAGGGAGAGAGAGAATTTAAAGCAGTCTCCACGCCCACTGTGGAGCCCAACGTAGGGCTTGATCCCACGACCCTGAGATCATGACCTGAGCCAAAATCAAGAGTTAGACACTTAGACAACTGAACTACACAGGTGGCCCATCATCTAGCAGCTTTTAAAATTAGAATTTGTTTATTGAGACAATTTGAAGTTAATTTTTAAAATTATTTTTCATTTTTTTGCAAATCTTTGGGTAGAAAGTTTTAAAATCCTATCAGCTTATTCTCAGAGTCAAAAGTATGGGCTTATAATTTCAGAGCTGATAAAAATAATCATTCATAAGTCCAGTAGCAACAAAGACAAAGAGATCTTTCCCCTAGTATTTTTCTCTGGAAAAAAAAAAATGTCATCTTGATCCAATCCTCAGAGGAAGCACAAATAGCTCCAATAAATTCTTATTCTCCCTGATGCCATGGCTGATACCTATTTGGAATACAAAAGACCATGACTGAGAAAAAATACTACTGTGACTGAAAAATTAATAAATGCTGTCTATGATTCAGAATAAATTAAAATGAAGATTAGGTGTTAAATGTTCTGAAGCTGTTATATAAAATGTTGATGATGAAGGAATATATTTTACTTTTTATTATGGAAATTCCCAAACATAGAATTAGCATAAGGAGAATAGTATAAATGAATTTCCATTCATGATCAACCAACTTCAACAGTTGGCAACTTTGTCAATTTTGTGTCATTTATCATCCACAATTATACTTTCTGGAGTATTTTAGTAAATTGCAGTCATTATTACCTTTTATTTGGGAATGCTTCAGTTTGTAACTCTGAAATAAAGGATTATTATAAACTTAATAACAAATCATTATATTACCTAACAAAATGAGTAATAATTCCTTAACCACCCTTATTATTAACATTATACTTTTATCCATATCAATTTATTATTAAACATTATTAACAGTTACTATCTCATCTAATTTCTTTTCATATTTCTTTGTTTTCATATTTCATATTATATTTGGTTGGTATGTCTCTTCTTTTTTTTTTTTAAGTAGGCTCCATGCCCAATTTGGCGTCCAATGTGAAGCTTGAACTCACAATCCTGAGATCAAGACCTGAGCTGACATCAAGAGTCCTCAGCTGCTTAACTGACTGAGTCACCCAGGTGCCCCCCGTTGGTATATTTCTTCAGCATCTTTTAATCTATAACAATTCCTTTTTTGTTTATATCACCTATTTGTTGAAGTGTTAGGCCATTTATCCCATAAAATTTGTCATATTCTAAAAAATCTCTAGTTATTCTTTATGATTGAACTCATATGTTCACTCTGGGATGCTGTCACTGACTCCCAAAGACAGATTTTCCAACCTCTGAGCTCCTGCAGCACTAAATACATGGAATCATCACACTGTTGTACAGGTGTTTACACGTCTTTCTTTCCCAATAGATTAGAAGGCCCTTGAAACACAGGAGCTTTATTCATCTTTGTATTTCCAGGGCTTAAAGTCAAACATGACGCAAAAATGGTGCTTCATAACTTTTTGCTAAGTGAATGAGGAAATGAATAAATAAGACAGAAGACAGGTCGTACTTGGAGAAAGAAGTTGGCATAGGAATATGATCATTAGAAAAGGAGATAAAAGTAAAATTTAGTTAATTCTGTCCATTTTTTGTAGGGCATATCATTTATTTCTATGCCAGAGTGCCTAATTCTTGCATGAAAATGATAAAAAAAAAAAACTACCATTTGTAAGACTTTATAATCCTGGGAGGTTTTTTTACTTCTTATTTTGAAATAATTATATTCATATAGCAAATGCAGAAATAGTACATTGAGTCTGAGGAAATCTACATCTAGTTCCCCCACTGTGACATCATATGTAGCTGCTGTAAATATCAAAACAAGAAACACTGTTGGGGTGCCTGGGTGGCTCAGTCATTAAGCATCTGCCTTTGGCTCAGGTCATGATCCCAGGATCCTGGGATAGAGCCCCGCATCGGACTCCCTGCTCGGCGGGAGGTGTGCTTCTCCCTCTCTCACTCCCCCTGCTTGTGTTCCCTCTCTCGCTGTGTCTCTGTCAAATAAACAAATAAAATCTTAAAAAAAGAGAGAAAAGAAAAAAAACACTGTTATTATTATAGACCATATTTCATTTTCTCCAGTTTTTACATGAACTTATCATGTTGGTATATGCGTGTGTGTGTTAATCTATGTAATTTGGTAGAACCCAAGTTTTGATGAAAGATTTACCTCCAAGTTTAAAATTATTTGAATCATAAAGTCACACAGAAAAGATAGTATTAGTTCTAGTTCAGATTTTGGTGCAATTGGTGCAGTTCAACTTCTGGTACACCTGCTCTGTTTCAAATATTTAACAATAAGATATAAAAAAGAGAGAATTAAAAAAAGATAGTTATGGGTTCCAAAGATGAGTTAAGTATATGTAAAATCAGCAATAGGAAAGAAACAACAATGATGAATGAAGATGAAACCTCAGGGCTGCTAGTCTCCGGTGTGGGAGCAAGCAATGGCTGTGAGGATTTTGCTCTCCAGAGATAAATGTGGATATGGACTTTCCACAAACTACCAAGGACAGGCTCACTGAAGTTTCCCCCTTTTACATGTGAAACTGAGGTGTGGCTGAGGGCTTGCTGCCTGAAGATGTAGCTTCACAGGAAGCTCCCAGATGCTCTGGGGAGATGAGAGAAAAAAACACTCATCTTCATAATAAGAACTAACCAAGATGCTTGTGGCTTTGTGTCTTGATCTGTGATATACTCAGCCTCAGAAAGGGAGAGTGCTAAAATTTACTCTAAGACCTGATCTTCAACTGAAAGCCTAGGGTCAGTGATGCGGATAGGGACAAAGAGTTGCTGACCAAAGGCTGGACCTGGAGAGGGTGAATCAAGGAGAAGAAAGAGAGAAAAACAAAAGCTTCCCACTCAAAATGAATTCACCAATGAAAATTCTAGAATATATGGATATCTTTAAGAAAGATGGACAACAAAACAACAATAGGAACATGAATTTATTTCAGATTCTTAAAAAACTATGAGCCTAACAAAAGCTTTCAACCATGTACATTTAAGACACTCAAAAGTTAATTAAAAAACAACCATTGAGGGGCACCTGGGTGGCTCAGTCAATTAAGCATCACACTCTTGATTTCAGCTCAGGTCAGGATCTCAGGGTTGTGAGATCGAGCCCTGTGTCTCACTTCATACTGGGCATGGAGCCTGCTTAAGATTCTTTCTCTCCCTCTCTCTCTGTCCTTCCCCTCCTGCACCAAGTGTCCATACGCAAGCGCTCGCTCACTTGGTCATTTGCTATCTCTCTCTCTCAAGAAAAGAGCCAACCAAAACTTGTGTGTATAATGGAAACAGGTAAAACAAAAACTCTAGGGAATAACAAGATGGAGGATAGTCATTGTGTGGTTAAGGTTGTGGCATGGTCTTATTCAAGGAGGAGAATGGACATAATGAATAGAATTAGACTGTTAAAAATATACATTCGATATATATGTTAAAAATTGAGGGCAACAAAAAGCATGGAAATTGGAAAGAAAAAATAAGTGTTCCCTTTTGCATATTACATAATTGTATGTACTAATAATGAACATGTGGAAATCAAAATTTGGAAACATAATACATTTACTCCAAAGAATATTAAATACCTAGATATAAACTTAACAAAACATGCACAAGATCTGTATGCTGCAAATTATAAAATGCTGAGGAAAGAAATCAAAGCAGCTCCAAATAAGTGACGAGACAAATTATGTTCATACAGACATGCCATTGGAAAACTCAACAAAGAAAGATATAATTTCTGCCCAAATTGATCTATAGATTTAATGCTATTCCTACAAAGATCCTACCAATGATTCTGCAGACATAGACAAACCTATTCTAAAAATTATACAGAGGGCGCCTGGGTGGCTCAGTTGGTAAATGCACAGGCCCCAGAATAAGTAAAATAATCCTGAAAAAGAATAAGGAAGGGAATCACTCTACCTTATATTAAGTACTTCTATGTAGCCATAATAATCAAGACAGTGTGGTATCGATGGAGACACTGATACAGAGGCTAGTGGAACAGGGTAGAAAATCCAGAAAAAGAGCCACACTAATATGCTCAAATGATTTTTCACAAAAATGCTAAAGCAATTTCATAGAAGGAGAAAGCCTTTGTTCGGATGGTGCTGGAGCTACTGGACATAGGCAAAAAATCAATCTACCTTATCCAAAAATTAACTCAACATGGATTATGGACTCTAATGTAAAATACACAACTATAAGGTTTTTAGAATAAAAGCACAGGAAAAAGACTTTTGGAGCCTATGGCTCGGCAAAAACTTCTTAGACTTGACAATAAATGTATGATCCATGAAAGGAAAGATTCATAAATTGGACCTCATGAACATTAAAAGCTCTGCTCTGTGAAAGACCCTTTTAAGAGGATGAAACAATAATATTCCGGAGTGGGAGAAAATATTTGCAAGCCACATATTCAACAAAGAAGCAGTATCTAGAATATATAAAGAACTGTCAAACTTCAACAGTAAAAAAGCAAACAATCTGATTAAAAAGGAGCAAAAGACACAAACAGACTTTTTACTCAAGAAGATATATGGATGGCAAATATGCACATGCAAAATTATTCAACATCATTAGTTATTATAAAAGAAATGCAAAATAAAATTGCAATGAGATCTCATTACATATCTATAGAATGGCTAGGTTAAAAATAGTGACAACTCAGAGGAGGAGCAAGATGGCAGAGGAGTAGGAGACCTAAATTTTGTCTGGTCCCAGGAATTCAACTAGATAGTTACCAAACCATTCTGAACACATATGAACTCAACAGGAGATCGAAGAAAAGAATAGCAGCAACTCTCTGAACAGAAAAGCGACCACATTCTGGAGGTTCTCTTCTGATTTGTTTAGTGTATATTTTTCTGGGATCATTGTTACCCTGTTAGCATTTTGTTCTCTCATTCATCTATTCTCCTCTGGACAAAATGACAAGATGGAAAAAATCACCTCAAAAAAAAAGAACAAGAGGCGGTACCGACTGCCAGGGACATAATCGATACGGACATTAGTAAGATGTCAGAACTAGAGTTCAGAATGACGATTATAAAGATACCAGCTGGGCTTGAAAAAAGCATGGAATATACTAGAGAAACCCTTTCTGGAGAAATAAAAGAACTAAAATCTAACCAAGTCAAAATAAAAAAGGCTATTAATGAGGTGCAATAAAAAATGGAGACTCTAGCTGCTAGGATAAATGAGGCAGAAGAGAGAATTAGTGATATAGAAGATGAAATGATGGAAAATAAAGAAGCTGAGAAAAAGAGAAATAAACAACTACTGGATCATGAGGGCAGAATTCGAGAGATAAGTGATATCATAAGAAGAAACCATATTAGAATAATTGGGATCTCAGAAGAAGAAGAAAGAGAGAGAGGGGCAGAAGGCATATTGGAGCAAATTATAGCAGAGAACTTCTCTAATTTGGAGAAGGAAACAAGCATCAAAATCCAGGAGGCACAGAGAACCCCCTTCAAAATCAATAAAAATAGGTCAACTCCCCAACATCTAATAGTAAAACTTACAAGTCTCAGAGACAAAGAGAAAATCCTGAAAGCAGCTCGGGACAAGAGGTCTATAACCTACAATGGTAGAAATATTAGATTGGCAACAGACCTATCGACGGAGACCTGGCAGGCCAGAAAGGACTGGCATGATATATTCGGAGCACTAAATGAGAAAAATATGCAGCCAAGAACACTATATCCAGCTAGGTTGCCATTGAAAATAGAAGGAGAGATAAAAAGCTTCCAGGACAAACAAAAACTAAAGGAATTTGCAAACACGAAACCAGCCTGACAAGAAATATTGAAAGGGGTCCTCCAAGCAAAGAGAGAGCCTAAAAGTAACATAGACCAGAAAGGAACACAGACAATATACAGTAACAGTCACCTTACAGGCAATACAATGGCACTAAATTCATATCTTTCACTAGTTACCCTGAATGTAAATAGGCTAAATGCCCCAATCAAAAGACACAGGCTGTCAAATTGGATAAAAATCAAGACCCATCGATATGCTGTCTGCAAGAGACTCATTTTTAAACCTAAAGGCACCTCCAGATTGAAAGTGAGGGGGTAGAAAACCATTTACCATGCCAATGGACACCAAAAGAAAGCTGGGGTGGCAATCCTTATATCAGACAATTAGATTTTAAACCAAAGACTATAATAAGAGATGAGGCAGGACACTATATCCTACTTAAAGGGTCTATCCAACAAGAAGATCTAACAATTGTAAATATTTATGCCCCTAACATGGGAGCAGCCAATTATATAGGGCAATTAATAACAAAAGGAAAGAAACACATCAACAACAATACAATAATAGTGGGGGACTTTAACACCGCCCCCACGGAAATGGACAGATCATCTAAGCAAAAGATCAACAGGGAAACAAAGACTTTAAATGACACACTGGCCCAAATGGACTTCACAGATATATTCAGAACATTCCATCCCAAAGCAACAGACTACACATTCTTCTCTAGAGCCCATGGAACATTCTCCAGAATAGATCACATCCTAGGTCACAAATCAGATCTCAACTGGTACCAAAAGATTGGGATCATTCCCGGCATATTTTCAGACCACAGTGCTTTGCAACTAGAACTCAATCACAAGAGGAAAGTCGGAAAGAACTCAAATACATGGAGGCTAAAGAGCATCCTAATAAAGAATGAATGGGTCAACTGGGAAATTAAGAATTAAAAAAATTCATGGAAACAAATGAAAATGAAAACACAACTGTTCAAAATCCTTGGGATGCAGCAAAGGCAGTCCTGAGAGGAAAGTATATAGCAATACCAGCCCTTTCTCAAGAAACAAGCAAGGTCTCAAATACACAACCTCACCCTACACCTAAAGGAGCTGGAAAAAGAACAGAAAATAAAGCCTCAACCCAGCAGGAGAAGAGAAGTAATAAAGGTCAGAGCAGAAATCAATGAAATAGAAACCAAAAGAACAGTAGAACAGATCAACAAAACTAGGAGCTGGTTCTTTGAAAGAATTCACAAGATTGATAAACCCCTGGCCAGACTTATCAAAAAGAAAAGAGAAATGACCCAAATAAATAAAATCATGAATGAAAGAGGAGAGATCACAACCAACACCAAAGAAATACAAACAATTATAAGAACGTATTATGAGCAACTACATGCCAGCAAATCAGATAATCTGGAAGAAATGGATGCATTCCTAGGGATGTATCAACTACCAAAACTGAACCAGGAAGAAATAGAAAACCTGAACAGACCTATAACCACTAAGGAAATTGAAGCAGTCATCAAAAATCTCCCAACAAACAAGAGCCCAGGGCCAGATGGCTTCCCAGGGGAATTCTACCAAACATTTAAAGAAGAATTAATACCCATTCTTCTGAAACTGTTCCAAAAAATAGAAATGGAAGGAAAACTTTCAAACTCATTTTATGAGGCCAGCATTTCCTTGATCCCAAAAGCAGACAAAGTCTCCATCAAAAGGAGAATTACAGACCAATATCCCTGATGAACATGGATGCAAAAATTCTCACCATAATACTAGCCAGTAGGATCCAACAGTACATTAAAAGGATTATTCACCACGACCAAGTGGGATTTATTCTTGGGCTGCAAGTTTGGTTCAACATCCACAAATCAATCAGTGTGATACAATACATTAATAAAAGAAAGAACAAGAATCATATGATCCTCTCAATAGATGCAGAAAAAGCATTTGACAAAGTACAGCATTCTTTCTTGATCAAAACTCTTCAGAGTATAGGGATAGAGGGTACATACCTCAATAACATAAAAGCTATCTATGAAAAACCCACAGCGAATATCATTCTCAATGGGGAAAAACTGAGAGCCTTCCCCCTAAGGTCAGGAACATGGCAGGGATGTCCACCATCACCACTGTTATTCAACATAGTACTAGAAGTCCTAGCCACAGCAATCAGACAACAAAAAGAAATCAAAGGCATCCGAATCAGCAAAGAAGAAGTCAAACTCTCACTCTTTGCAGATGATATGATACTTCATGTGGAAAACCCAAAAGACTCCATCCCAAAATAGCTAGAACTCATGCAGGAATTCAGTAAAGTGGCAGGATATAAATTCAATGCACAGAAATCAGTGGCATTCCTATACACCAAGAACAAGACAGAAGAAAGAGAAATGAAGGAGTCGATCCCATTTACAATTGCACCCAAAACCATAAGATACCTAGGAATAAATCTAACCAAAGAGGCAAAGAATCTGTACTCAGAAAACTATAAAACACTCGTGAAAGAAATTGAGGAAGACACAAAGAAATGGAAAAACGTTCCATGCTCATGGATTGGAAGAACAAATATTGTGAAGATGTCAATGTGACCTAGAGCAATCCACACATTTAATGCAATCTCTATCAAAATACCATCAACTTTTTTCAAATAAATGAAACAAATAATCCTAAAATTTGTATGGAACCAGAAAAGACCCCGAATAGCCAGAGGAATGTTGAAAAAGAAAAGCAAAGCTGACAGCATCACAATTCCAGACTTCAAGCTCTATTACAAAGCTCTCATCATCAAGACAGTATGGTACTGGCACAAAAATAGACACATAGATCAATGGAACAGAATAGAGAGCCCCGAAATGGACCCTCAACTCTATGGTCAACTAATCTTTGACAAAGCAGGAAAGACTGTCCAATGGAAAAAAGACAATCTCTTCAACAAATGGTGTTGGGAAAATTGGACAGCCACATGCAGAACAATGAAATTGGACCATTGCCTTACACCACACACAAAAATAGACTCAAAATAGTTGAAAGACCTCAGTGTGAGACAGGAGTCCATCAAAATCCTAGAGGAGAACACAGGCAGCAACCCCTTCCACCTCAGCCGCAGCAACTTCTTCCTAGAAACATCGCCAAAGGCAAGGGAAGCAAGGGCAAAAATGAACTATTGGGACTTCATCAAGATAAAAAGCTTTTGCCCAGCAAAAGAAACAGTCAACAAAACCAAAAGACAACCGACAGAATGGGAGAAGATATTTGCAAATGACATATCAGATAAAGGGCTAGTATCCAAAATCTGTAAAGAACTTATCAAACTCAACACCCAAAGAACCAATGATCCAATCAAGAAATGGGCAGAAGACATGAACAGACATTTTTCCAAAGAAGACATCCAAATGGCCAACAGGCACATGAAAAAGTGCTCAACCTTGCTCAGCATCAGGGAAATCCAAATCAAAACCTCAATGAGATACTACCTCACACCAGTCAGAATGGCTAAAATTAACAAGTCAGGAAATGACAGATGTTGGTGGGGATGCGGAGGAAGGGGAACCCTCCTACACTGTTGGTGGGAATGCAAGCTGGTGCAACCCGTCTGGAAAACAGTATGGAGGTTCCTCAAAAAGTTGAAAATAGAGCTACCACATGACCCAGCGATTGCACTACTGGGTATTAACCCCAAAGATACAAATGTAGTGATCCGAAGGGGTACGTGCACCCCAATGTTTATAGCAGCAATGTCCACAATAGCCAAACTATGGAAAGAGCCAAGATGTCCATCAACAGATGAATGGATAAAGAATATGTGGTTTATATATACAATGGAATATTATGCAGCCATCAAAAGAATGAAATCTTGCCATTTTCAACGACATGGATAGAACTACAGGGTATTATACTAAGCCAAATAAGTCAAGCAGAGAAAGACATGTATCATATGATCTCACTGATAAGAGGAATTCTTAATCTTAGGAAACAAACTGAGGGTTGCTGGAGTGGTGGGGGATGGGAGAGATGGGGTGGCTGGGTGATAGACATTGGGGAGTGTATGTGCTATGGTGAGCGCTGTGAATTGTGTAAGACTGTTGAATCACAGACCTGTACCTCTGAAACAAATAATACATTATATGTTAAAAAAAAAAAAACAACAAAAAACAGAAGCTAGTAGGAAGGGAAAAATGAAGGGAGGGAAATCGGAGGGGGAGATGAACCATGAGAGACTATGGACTCTGAGAAACAAACTGAGGGTTCTAGAGGGGAGGGGGTGGGGGGATGGGTTAGCCTGGTGATGGGTATTAAAGAGGGCACGTACTAAATGGAGCCCTGGGTGTTATACGCAAAAAATGAATCATGGAACACTCCATCAAAAACTAATGATGTAATGTATGGTGATTAACATAACAGAATAAAAAAACATGTATGGAACTACCATACAACCTAGTAATTATACTCTTGACCATTTATCCCAGAGAAATGAAAACTTGTGTTTATACAAAAACCTGTATACAAATGTTCATAACTGCTTTATTTGTAATAGCCCAAAACTGCAAACAATTCAGATGTCTTTCCACAGGCAAGTTGTTAAACAAACTGTGGTATACCCTTCTCAAAGAATACTATCAGTACAGCAGTAGAAAAGAATAATTGTTATATGCAACCACTTGGATGTATCTAGAGGGAATTATGCCGTGTGAAAAAGAGCCAATCCCAAACCTTTACATACTGGATCAGTCCATTGACATAACATTTTTGGAATCACAATGGAGAATAGATTAGTGATTACCAGGGATCAGGGATGAGGTGGAGGAGACCAGTGGGGGAAGAGGAAAGGGGTGTGGGTTGTAATAGAAAGAATCCTTGTGCTGGAATTGTTCTATATCTTGACTTTAACAATGTCAATACCCTGGTTGTAATAATTGTATTACAGTTTTGCAAGATGTAGCTACCGTTGGGGGAAACTAGGTAAAGGTATACAGGCTCGATCTTTATAATCTCTTTTTTTTTTTAATAGAAGAATCTTTTTTTTTTTTTAAAGATTTCATTTATTTATCTGACAGAGAGAGAGCACAAGCAGGGAGAGCAGCAGAGGGAGAGGGAGCAGCAGGCTCTCTGTTGAGCAGGGAGCCCGATGCGCGGCTCGATCCCAGGACCCTGGGATCATGACCTGAGCCAAAGGCTAACCAGCTGAGCCACCCAGGGGCCACTCTCTTTATAATTTCTTAATTATACATAAATCTATACTTAATCTATAAATCTATACTTAAAATAAAAAGTCTTATTTAAAAAAGGTAAAAAAAAAAAAACCCTAAGAGTAATCTTTAATGGAAGAAAATATTTGTGCAGTTTCCAAGAGAGCAGCAAATACATACCTGCATACATACCTACATATGTGCACACATACATAAGACCAAGAGTATTTGAAAATATCAATTGTGCAGAAGTCCGGAAAGGAGAAAAAAGAAAGCAAAAATAGTATCAACCTACCTACTTATATACATACATACCTCTATGCATATACACATACTATGGTGAATAAAAACATAAAATAGAAAGATCAAAGTTTGTCCAATAAATAAGAAATGTATTGAGCTCACATATTAAAAGACAGACATAGCCTTCAGGTTTTACATTTTATAAATGAGAAAACTGAAGCCCATGGAGCCTAAATGACTTGTGGGTGTTCTCAGAGCAAATTGGATACAAGGGCCAGAGTGAAACCCGGTCCCTCTAATTCCCATGCTTGCATGCTATAAATAAAAAACAAATTTTACCCCAGAAATGACCTACTCCACCAGATATATCCCGTTAGACTTGTTGCCATGCCTTGCGATATCCTCAAATCATAAAAGAAGTGGAATGTGCCTGAAAACTGAATTACATTTTTCTCCAGAGTGAAGACTCTTCTGTATTTCAAAGGTCATTTACTTTTCAATTTTGCCATTTTTCAATTTCTCAACATGTGGCTCAGGGAACCTACCCTGAATCTAAAACTCGTGAGCATGATTACTCAAGCAAGCAGCTGAGTTCCTACCTTTTAGCTCTCTTAAAACAGATTTGCTTCCCCAGCCGTTAGGGCCAGGTTGGGGGGTTTTGATCCTTGAGCTTAGGGGGATGACTTTCACCTTGGGCCCCATGAGGAAGACAAAATCATAAATTATGTGATCATTAAATGAGAGTGACCAAGGACTCTGTATCTTAATTCATATTCTGTTTCCTTTCCCCTTCATAAAAATAAGTGCAGGGATACAAAGTAATATTATTAATTCTAGAGGCAACTATACTACTTTTGAATGAGAAGATGTTTGCATTCATCAATGCCATTTCTTAGCTGTGTAAATCAAGAGTAAATTATTTGGCCACATAGATTTTGGTTTCTTCATCTATAAAATGTATAGTTATTAAAATTTCCTGATTATGAGCCTCAGTGAGATGAGGAAGACTCTAGCCTTCAAAGGGGATTTAAATTTGAATTAAAAAGAATTTGAATTATTTTGAGAAGACTTAAATGTTGCAGGAGTGGAACTATTTAATTACTCTAAAATTGTTTTCCCATGAAAATCTCAAGTCAAGTATTTTCTTCACACATCCATGTTTCTGGGAATGCTTCCCCAACTAGTGTGATTAATAACATCAGACAGTTACAGTAGAGGCCAGAAGACAAAGTGCTGAGGGTAATAGCTGTTGACCCAGAATAAGCGTCCAGCCAAACCACTAAATAGACGGAAACTGTGATAAAGACATTCAGACCAACAAAGACAGACTTTACTGTTCACGACACTTCCGGGACAGGGTGAATGAAGCCAGCAACGGGAGTGGTATGTGAGGGGCAACAGTGACCAAAGAAATGGATAAGTATGTGGAAACATCAAAATAAACAGTTGCTATAAAAATATAAGATACTAAGTTGTGGTCCTTATAAATAAGGCGGACCTAAAATATGAGACCAAATGAGAGAGGGATGATGAGAATCAAAATGTACAGGACTTTATGTCCTTAGTGTGTTCAAAAAGAAGATGAAAATATAAGTTGTTTAGACTTGATATATCAAGTAGGTGTGTAATACTTTAAGGGTAACCACAGAAAGACCCAAAATCGATATACAACTTTAACTAGCAGAAGAGAAATGAAGAGAACAAAGGATATTGATGAATATCATGGAAAACAGGAAAGAAGATAAGAAGCAAGGAAAAAGCGTGGTAAACAGAAGAAACAAAATGAGAAATTAAAAAAATATCTACAATCTATATGTTAAGTAATTTCGTATCCCATTGTTAGATAAGAACATGAGGGGTAGGATATTCAGCAACTTTAGGGTAACGGCTACCTCTGAGGAAGGATGGAGAAAGCTGATGCTTTAGTGATTTCAGTAAAGTGTTATCTAGACTTCCTGTGGTGATGACTTTGTAATGTACACAAATACTGAATCACTACGTTGTGTACCTTAAACTAATACAATATTGTATGTCCATTATTCTCCAATAAAAAATGTGAAACAAAAATGGCAAAATGTTAATACTTGTTCAATTTGGTTACAAGAGTGCCTGTTATAATATTTTCTATTAATCTGAAATATAGGGCAATAAAAAATTCACAAATTATATCTGTTCACAAGGGCATATGTGTACAGCTTAACCAAAAGAAAAATCTACCCTTTGTTATAAAAAAAAGTTTAATAAACAAAATACTAGTTTATAAAACAGTGAAAGCATAATATATGATTTGGGGAAAGTTCTAGTGATGGTTTTGGATAGGGTAATCAGTGTACCATTCGCTTGTCAACTATCCTCCATTCTGCACAATTCCCTCCATCCTTCAGAGGCCAGGCATTAGCTCCTCAGTGCAACTTCTACTTGGTCTGATGCAGACAACTGGAAATAAGCAAGATAGGTGGCTGGTGATTCTTGAAAGGTAGGGACAGCTTTCCTGAAATTCTCCATAGTGAACTGATGGCAGAGAAAATCCCCAGAAGGCCTTGCAATGCATGTCTTTTGCATGATTTCCAGGTAAGTATACTGGGAATCCTTTTAGGAATAGACCTGAGATTTTATAACAAAAGCCGATACTAAAATAAAATCCATCACAGTAGGTAAGTGGTGGAGCTTGGTGTTTGCTGAGTGAAGTTTGGTCTTATCCCATAGTCCTAGAGATTTCAACCATAAACAGAGCCTAGCACAGGTCCCCACACAAACTCCATCACACATGCAGATTTTACAATTACACATTACAGATGTGTAATTGCCAAAATCAATTACTGGCATATACCAAATAATAATAATCGAGTTATGTGTACAGTGGAGCCAATTTAACTTTAAGTCGGAAGTATGCCCCAGACAGATGGACGTTCTTTTGGATCCACTATTTCCCAGGTTTTGCAGTCTTCCTTCTTGCCACATCATCTTCCTTAGATCCCCACATGTAGTTCTGTTCCTTTCCTGGTCCCCACATCAATTTAAACTTGAGGAAAGGAACATTTAAGCAGCCCTACTTCCAACCTTGAAGCAATTCTGCTAACCAAGCTCTTGTGTGTGACTGGATCTCCAGCCTCCTCTGGCAGCTGCCTTGGTCTTCCTGAGTCCCCATCTGGTCACCTGCCTCGTACCCTAGGCCAGGGGTCCTGTCACCTCTTCCAATGCACTGGAGTCCAGTTCTTGCGTCCCAATTAGCAGCTGGGCTACTCCGTCTGGTAGATACATTTTCTTAATGTCTCCTTTCAACAGTTTTGGGACTCTTCCTGCTTCTAAATTCTCAATTGCTAAGTGTATTAGCTTTCTGGGGATGCTAAAACAGCGGACCACATGGAACAGCTTAAACAACAGACATTCATGGTCTCATAGTTCTAGAGGCTATGAGTCTGAGATCCAGGCATCTGTAGGGCCGTACTCCCTTTGAAGTCACTAGGGAAGGTTCTGTTCCAGGCCTTTCTCCTACCTTCTGGTGGCTTCTTGCCTTGAGGCAACTTAACTCCATTTTTGACATGATGTTTCCCTGTGTACAGCTCTGTCTCCAGGTTTCCCGTTTTCATAATAGCACTAGTGATATGGGATTAGGAGGCCATGCCATTCTAGTTTGATCTCATCTTAACCAATTACATCTGCACGACCCTATTTCCAAATAAGGCCATATTATGAGGTACTGCTGGTTAAGACTTCAATGCATGAAGTTTTGGAGGACACAATTCAACCCATAACACTATGGTTTCTAGAACTTATTGAGACACTGTTACTCATCTTGAAATTTGTTCATTCATTCCTTTGTTTACTTTTTCATTTAACTGATATTTGTTGAAAGCTCAACATATATCAGACAGACATTCTGTCAGGAATTAGAATAAACAAGGAATGAGAGCAAAGTAACTCACTGTCAGGAGACACAGGTGTACAATGGAAGAGATCCTTCACTACAAGTCTAAAAAGGATGACCCATTTTTCCAAGACTGTTTTGTTTTTTTTTTAAACTGGTCATGATCTGCCAGATTTTGATAGAACCATTGGTCTAGTTAACATGTCCCAAATTTCTTTGAAGTGCCTGTTACTAATTTACCTATGACCAAGATGTCTATTACATTGATTTTCACTATTTGTTATTTATAAACTGCATGTTCCTGAACTTTGGGTAGACCAGAAGATTCGTGTATTTAAGTTTCAGAGTCTGGAAAATCCTGTTACTGTGCTATTACTTAGCTATGAAGGTGGTTTCTGATAAACAAATGTGAGAAAAGAGCATTTAGCTTCCTGAAAAGGGATCCTTCTCTGAAACAAAACGTTCTGCCTTTTCCAAAGAATCAAATTAAGATTGAGTCCAGTGAAAATACACAAGAAACAACAGGCAGAAGATATTTTCAACCACGTCCTGCTACATCACAGCGGCACTTTCAGTCTAAACAAATTGCCCTGGAGAGCACTCCATTCTCTCCTTAAACAACCCCAAGTGACTTTAGAAACTCTTCCTTTGCTGGGAGGACCAGAAAGTGCTAATGGCTTGCTTCCAGAATGACAACCTCTCCAGCACAGTGGCTTTCAGTTCTTGTTGGGTTCAGTGCGTGTATGTGTGTGTGTGTGTGTGTGTGTGTGTGTGTGTGTGTATGTGTGAAATAAAAACCAGTTTTCTCTCATCATGAAAATTATGCTAAATTCAATGACACAGTGCTCCATAACTCGGTTATACTTGTTCTCTGCCCAGTACAAGATAGGCTGGGCCTGGGGTCCCTGGCTCGGCTGATCCCTTGAGATTTAAATAGTAAGAGAAAGTACTCTGTCAGTCCAGATCTCTGGACACATTTAGACATCATTGGCCTACGTGTATGGAATTCAGGCTAGCTACCTGCACTTAGGTAAGTGCTGAGCATCATGTGTGTATTTGCACAGCATAATCGTCTAGTCAAACCGAGCAGCTTTGTCCACTTTGCAGAGATGAAAGGCAGTATCTGTCATCTACCATGACTTTGAAAATAACCAGTCACATCTAACTTGCTGAGCCTCAAACTAAAGGTGGAGAATTAAAGACGGTCATGCTATTGCCCAAACCAATACCCATTTGGAAATGATCTTTGGTCTGGGTATTGGGTGCATTTATAAGGAATCACAAGTGTCAGGGTTAGGTCATTTGTAAACATACACACACATGCACACACACAGGCATATATTATATATGTTTACATAATTATAAATTTATACATATATAAATTTAAAAATGCAATTAATAAAATATATTTCAACCAAAAGCAGCATTTGCTGATGTAGTTAGAGTGAATTCATACAATGTCAATTTTCTGTGCCTAAGGATATTTTAGGTGACTAATATTAACATGGGGTGGAGTGACAACTATACGCTGAACCTACCTCTCTGAACATTTACAATGTTCCAAGCTACTATGTACATTATCTAATTAAATTTTTGAAAATGAAGCATTAGTAAGTTTTTAGTTTCCTTTTAATTGTACTTTAGAGTTGAAAAAAACCTAAAACTTAGAGAAGTTAAGGACTTTTAGCTGAAGGTTCTATAGCTAATAAATTCTGGCACAGAGATCCAAACTTAAGTCCACCTAATTCTAAAATGGGTAGGTGTCTTTTCCACTACCTAACACTGCTTTAAAATCTCTGTTTAGGGGCGCTTGGGTGGCTCAGTCAGTTGACCATCTGCTTCGGCTGGGGTCATGGTCCTGGGTTCCTGGGATCGAGCCCCAAGTCAAGCTCCACGTTGGGCTCCCTGCTCATCGGGAGCCTGCTTCTCCCTCTCCTTCTGCTTGTGCTCTCTCTCTCTCAAAAAATAAATAAAATCTTAAAAAAAATAAAATCTCTGTTTATAAGACTTTTCAGCACAAGGTCCACAAATACCCAAGAGGTGTGTGGATGGAGTTCAGGGGCCATGAACTGGGAGGGAAAACATTACATCTTCCTTTTCACCAAACTGGAACTGAATTTTAGCATTTATTTCAATTCTTAATGTCAGCAACAAACTTTATTTTTATTTTTTTAAAAGATTATTTTTTTATTTGAGAGAGAGAGAGAGTGAGAGAGAGAGAGAGGATGTGTGTGGGGGGGAAGGTCAGAGGGAGAAGCAGGCTCCCCACCGAGCAGGGAGCTTGATGCGGGAGTCGATCCTGGGACTGCAAGATTATGACCTGAGCTGAAGGCAGTCGCCCAACCAACTGAGCCACCCAGGCACCCAGCAACAAACTTTAGAAGTCTTGTTTTTGTTTGGTTATATTCATATGAGGTAGGGAAAGAATAGGAATGAGATTTGAATATCAGACAGGGAACAGCAAGGGGGTGACCTCCTTGGTCATAAGAATGCAGGTTATACATATATGTATACATAAGTGGGGCTCACCCAGTTCTGAGAATCAGAATTAACTTTAGAGTCTATTAAATGTATAAATTCCTGGGAGCATCTGGGTGGCTCAGTTAGTTAAGGTTCTGACCCTTGATTTCAGCTCAGGTCAGGATCTCAGGGCTGTGGGATTGAGCCCTATGTGGGGCTCCACACTGGGCATGGAGCCTGCTTAAGATTCTCTCTCTCCCTTTCCCTCTGACTCTCCACCCCCTACTTCTGGGCATGCTCTCTCTCTTAAGAAAAAAAGTAAAGAAAATAAATAAATAATGTTTCTAAATATACAAATTCCTGGACCTTGCTCTCTAAGTAATTTGAGATCTTTGGTCTTGAGGTAAGTTCTGGTCATCTGCACTGTGATATACCCACAGAAAGTACACAATCATGCCTTGGTGGATGGATGGATGGGGTGCATAATTAAATAATGCACAAGAAGGAAAAACAGTGAAAGAAGCAGCAGGACCAAGAGACAGTGAGACTACTGGCCCAAGCTACACGTCCTCAAGGTCACACTGGCTTTCTCCATCTCTCCCCTTGCAGTTCCTGTGTTGGGGGCCTGTCCTGTGTTCCACCCCGCTGGACTCCTTTTTAATGCTGGGAGACAAGTTATATACAGTGCCTTAGAGATGTAGGCAACTATCAGGAAGTCTCCCATCACTGGTCACCCTCCTCCAAAAAAAAAAAAAAAATGTAGGACATGAAGGGGAAAGAAGCCAAGGCTAATATAAAAAGAAAAGCCCCTCCAGTTCCCCTGCTCACCACCTTTCAATTTCCTTTCCCAACACCTCACCTCAACACACAGCTTAACAGATGTAAAAATAGTATTTTAAGTAGATTTGGTGGGGGACAAGGGCTATGGATTTTTCCGAGAGCAGCTTCAGTGTTGAGGACTATGTTTTAAGTACTGTTCCTGAGCTCCGTTTTTGCCTGATGGCATTTTATTTATTAAGAGCATATATTAGTGACACTTGAACAGATTTTTCTTGTACTTATATACCACATAGGAAGTGAAACAAGAATTTTCTATGACATTTGTCTCATGCTTTATTTGATATTTATTGGAGCCAGACTAGAATCTACACGTGTTAAAAATAATCACCTCATTATGAGGCCATTTATTGCTAGTCAAGCCACTTTACTTCCTGTGGAAAAATAACGTGCTACATGTGTGAAGGCTACTAATGGTGGCAAAAAAAGACATAAGGGATGATGAGAAAGGAGTAAAGTGGTTGCCAGCCCTGCAGCACACTTGTTTTCCTAGTAGCTACTGGCATTGTCAGAAAAACTTTTTATTCTAAAAACCAGAAAGCAGATATTCAAGTATGTCTAATATGGGGAGGTAAGAAAAGGGATGGCCGTCAGCGATCACTTATACACTCAAAGGGATTTAGTTAATATGACAGGGCATCATGCTCTTGCTTCTTAATTAGTGAATTTTTCCCCCTCCCTTGGGCCCAAGCTCCAGCAATGACAGGAATTATTTTAACCCCCAAATCTCAAGAATAATGAGGATTATGGATAGTCTGGGTAAGTATACTGAGGATGCATTCTTAGATATTCTTGAAGCTGAAAGCAAAATGTGAGAGAGTAGGTGCTCTTGGACCTCAGGAACTGAGTCAGGGGTTCTCACCCTGACCTCACTTGGGGACGTGATCAGTACTGCTCTGGCTCGTGAGGCCTGCCTGCCACATCCTCCTCTGGGGAAGTATCCCCACCCACACTTCCTTCCACTGAGCAGCCATGTACTTCCTATGGTCACAGATAATTGACCTGGATTCACAAAGTGACAGCTGGCTAATAAGGCCTGTGACCTACAGCCTAGCACCAGAAGATGAGCTAGGCCAGTTAGATTCATCCTCTCAGAATTTCAAAATATGCACGCATAATCAGTTGATGGCGAAAGCTGAAACCAAAGGGTTATGATTTGAAGGAGGGCTGGGGTGCCCTGTCCATAGGAAGTTGAAGGCATGAAGGAGCAGAAACTACAAGTACACCAAGGAAATCAATCCATAGAGAAAGAAAAGGGGAATAGATCAACAGAAAGAACAGCGGTGCTATGATGAGGGCAGAGTGGAGGTTATTTCTGTTTCTCTTCCATGATGCTCCGCTGAGTCTATGTCTTGTTCTTGGACTCCTGGGAGAGCTGTTCTTGCTTCCCCTCAGTCAACCATCCTTTACCGAAAAATATAAGTGGGCCTCCTTTACTTATGAGCAAACGTGTCAGGTTAGATGAACTGACTTCAAAATGCCAAGCTCAAGTCTCCACGGTTGAACTTTAGAAGTTTGAATCTCCGAAATTCCAATATTTGACTCTTTTGATCTATAAAATGTCAATTTCATGTGGTTCAACTTGACATGGTATCTTGGGCAGACCACCCTGGACCTGTGTGGAGAAGGGGGCCCAGCATTTTTATTCCTTCACCTTCCACTTGTTTCCCTATTGGGTCTTAGGCTTAGCTAAGACATTACACTTCTCTGACCATGCTTTTCCTGCCTGCATAAAACTGTTTATGCTATTCCCTAGCTTTTCTTCCTGTAAATCCCTACTCATCTTTTTATCTTTTAAGTTCCAGTATAATTAACATCCAGTGTTATACTAGTTTCAGGTGTCCAGTATAGTGACTCACCAACTCTATGCATTACTCAGAGCTCATCAAGATAAGTGTACTCTTAATCCTCATCGCCGATTTCATCCATCCCCGACCCACCTCCCTTCCGGTGGCAACCACCAGTTTGTTCTCTTTATTTAAGAGTCTGGTGTTTTTGTTTGTCTCTTTTTTCTTTGTTTGTTTTGTTCCTTAAGTTCCACATATGAAATAAATCATAGGGTATTTTTCTTTCTCTAACTTATTTCACTTAGCATTATACCCTCTAGCTTCACTCATGTTGTTGCAAATGGCAAGATTGCATTCTTTTTTATGGCTGAGTAATATTCCATTGTGTGTGTGTCTATACACTACATCTTCTTTATCTGTTCATCTTTTAATGGACAGTTCGGTTGCTTTCCTATCTTGGCTATTATAAGTAATGCTGCAATTAACATAGGGGTGCAGACATCTATTCATCATTTAGACATTTTAAATGCTAGCTCATCTATGAAAATATCCTTGATTTCACCAGATTCAATAGATCCCTTCTTCATTCCACTCTTCCTTCATACCTGGTACTTTAGCTTTACATTAGCAAGTACCACACTATACTCCTCTTACCTGCTGAAAGTCTGTCTAAAAGACTACCTCAAAGGCCATGAGGTCCTTTAGAGCAAGGACCAACTTTTTTTCTTTCCATCTCTGACACAATCCAATACTTGGTAAATGTGTGACTTTAATTTTTTAATCTAAGATAACTGGAATTTTGGAAGATGATTCCAAACAACTCAAAAATCCAAAAACCAAAAGGCACTCATCACGTCTAACTTCACATGTATCATACTCTACCACTTACATGTAGAGTGAAATAAGCTTGGAAAAAAAGAACTAAATGCCAATATTTTAGGCACCAGATACACTTACATCCAATATTCCCACTCAAATAAACATGCTACTTCAATTATAAGCAAGAAAATAAATAGTCTGGCTTTTGGAATAACAACTCACTTTCCTTGCAAGTGTATCCTTCTTCCATCAGGAGTTTGAAAATAATTTAATCTGTTAATTTATTCTGAAATCCACTGAAAATATTGGTTTGGAATGAACTCTGTGGGTAAAGTAGAGACATGAACATTTTTTTAATTAAATAGAGAAGTTAATAATCATAATTACATTTGGAAACATATGGAGAATAGCCCGAAAAGGGAGAAATTATATGCAGGAAGACCAGTTAAGGAATCATTCAGAGTCAAAGTTGGCCATGGCTGTCGAGATGGAGAAGGGAAAGGAGGGAGAGATATTTATGAGTATTCATAGTAAAGCCACCAAATTTTCATATACATAGATCAATATACTCAATGATATTTACCTTCAAAGTCTTTTGGCAAGATAATGCTGTTAATTTTTCTGGAATCTGCATTCCGAATATGGACAACGTTTTTTTTCATGACTATCATTGTATGAGTGAAAGGCAAAACACTTACTTAGAATGTGCTAATTCTCACACATGAGGAATGGCCATTTACACTGTTGGGAGTACTCCATTAAGGGAAGGTGTCATAATTTTCACTGCAATTGCTAGGGAACTGGGGATATATGGAGAATACGAAAAATTATTCCTTCGGATAAAGCTTTCTCTATATCCTAGAAAGTTAGACATTCATGTTTTGCTCATAAACAACATAACCGGAATAAATCAGGGTATATGTAGAGTTCATTCTAAGGGACCCAGTACACGTAGTATGTCAGTCCACGCACTAAAGAATTTTTTTCCTAGCCCTTGAGGTATAGAGCCAAAGTAAATTCAACAATATTTAAGTAACATGGAGGATTACGATTCTCAAAACAACCTAAGTTGTTGATTAGTATGTTTGAAAAACCCTCATAATGACACAATTCTAAATTTTAGTTTAAATTGTGGACTGATTCTCAATTCAGTACCAGGTGATTTGCAAAATTACCTACCTACTTGCTCAGGACAGAAAATTTGCTATCACGATTCCTTCCTTTCTTTTTTCTTCCCTACATCCAAACAAACATTAAGATCTACTCATCCTATATGCTATGTGGTGTTTCCATCCCCAATGCCATGTGGAAGAATGTAAAAATAGCTACCATACTTTGCAGCTCCTCTCATTAAGAGGTGGAGTCCAATTCCCCATCCCTTGAATCTAAATGGGTTTTGTGACTCACTTTGACCAATAGAATGCTGCAGAAGTGAGGTTTGAGGAACTCCAAGGCTGGGGCTCAAGAGACCTTTCAGCTTTTGCTAGCACGGGCTTGGAACCATGGGATTCCAAGAAAAGAAGTCCCATTTAATCCTCACAATAACATAATTATGTGACTATAATTACATAGAAGTTACTACTATTATCCCCACTGTAAAGATGAGGAACCAGGAGCATGCAGAGGCTAAGTAATTTGGCTGAGATTGTAGAGCTAATTATTGCATAAGATTCAAACCCAGGCCCTCTGATTCCAGAACCTTGACTTAGCCACCACACACTTAGGCAGAGATAATTGCTTTAGTTAACCAGGGACAGGTAGAATCTCCTTGCTATTGATGACAAGAGGAGTATGCACCTATCATCTTGGGTAACATTATCAGACGTGCAATTACTTGCTCAAAAGTATTTTTTTCTTAATAGCTTGTAAGCATAATGAGAGCAGGACCATGTCTGTCTTGTTCTCTGTGTATGTCCAGAAAGGTATCAGACACATAGCAGATGTTTAAGAGGGAAAAATATTATTTCCCTTCTAGTATTCCTTCATTAAAAATCTGAATCTTCAAATTCATAAGTAGCCCTTGAGTTTCCCCTTCGACTGTCAATAGAAATGTGCATGTACCACACACACACACACACACACGGGAGACAATGAACCCTTTACTCACTGCCTACTGGTAGTCATTATTTTTTTTTAAGATTTTATTTATTTATTTATTTGAGAGAGAGAGCATGAGCAGGGAGGACCAGAGGGAGAAGCAGACTCCCTGCTGAGCATGGAGCCCAATGCAGGGCTTGAGGTGGGGCTCGAGGTGGGGCTCAATCCCAGGACCCTGAGATCATGATCTGAACCAAAGTCAGATGCTTAAGTTTAACCGACTGAGCCACCCAGGCACCCGTTCTGGTGCTCATTATTACACCAACACAAGCAAGAGAAACAAGTGGTGTACTGATGTGCAGTTTTGAGGAGGTATCACAACTTTTTCAAAAAAGAAGATGGTAATATTTATTCATTGTTTTCTTCTTTGTTCTGGCAGCAAAGTTCATAATTAAGTATCATGCTTAGTTATTATAGATTTATAACTTTTTTTTTAAATAAGAAGATGGTAGTATTTATTCATTGAGGTTTCCTTTTTGTTCTAGTTACAAAGAAAGTTCACAATTAAGCATCCCACTTAACTTATTGTAGATTTTCTCAGCCAGCAGATTTTGATCTCTTTCTCTACTTTCTTCTCTTATTTTTGATTATTTTCTTTGTTATATCAATAGCTGTTTTGGTCTTTTTATTTGGGGGCTTTTATTATGCGCTGCCTAAATCAGGGAGTAGACAGGATATGAAAAGATCCACAAAACGATAAGTGATATGTTTTTATTTTTGGTTATTTGACACATACAGCATACAGAATTGGAAATGGAATAGATTTATTACTTAAGTGATGCCATACCTTCTGAAGAAAGAATCAGTTTATTTCTTCCAAGCCACAGTGGAAGAATAACATGACGTAACACACACAGATACAGAATCATCTCAAGGAAAGCTGTGTTTTCTCCCACCCTGTTCTTTCTTCTTTTGTTCTTCGGTTTAGTCTATTCAGAAAGAATTGATCCTTATTCCCAACCATTCAAGGTTAAATCTGTTAATCCATGAGTTCCGTATTGTCCTGCTTCAGGTCAGAGTAGAGAGCAGCTGTGGGTTTGATCACTCCCCCACTGAAGCATATGCTCACAATTGCCCCCCAGGAGCATGCCTCCAACAACCGCATCCACAGTGTTCCCATGTGCCAAGCTCAGTCTAACCTCTAACATACTAAGGAGTAACCAAATCATCAGGGTTTCATACTTCACTGGCACTGTGCAGGTTACAGACCTTTTGCAAAGGGTAAAAGCTTATGCTGCTTTCTTTAGTTCAGCAATAAATATTTATAGGATTACCAGCCCATTGTCAATGGGATAGCCAAATGCATTCTAATGCAAAACTGCTGGCTGCTTATCTAGCTGTTTGACAGAATGCAATTACACAACCAATTCCCTTTTTTGTGCCCTTCTGTTACTGCTCCCTGGATCACCAATGATAGACCCTCTGTAGGTGTTTTTTGTAACTTTTCCAAGCATTCTCTGCTAACAAGTTTAGATATGTCAGCTATCCCCGTAAATACTAGGATAAACACTATTCTGCTAATGTCCTGATGTAAAAATGATTTTTTTTACTAACAGAAAAATCTCACTTAAAATCATTTACAGCTAATTATGTCTTTGTTTCCAGTACGAGGCCGTGCCTTCGATAATCTATGTACAATGATGTTATATGTAATGCTTACCATTGATGACACTTTTAGGAATTCCATACATCTAGTGAATCTTGGGCTAATTTATTTTTATGAGCATGCTGTGCTGTGACATCATTACCAGCTAAAATTTATTGAATGCATATTATGTGCCAAACACTGTGCTTAGCTCCTCACATGTATAATCTCCAAGTCTTGCAATAGCCCAATAAAAAAAGACACCATTACTATCTTTACTTTATAGAGGGAGGAGTAAAACTTCTATGTTTACCCAGAATATGGTAGTACTAGAATTTCAATCCAAGTAGGTATCTCTCTACCACAGATGAAAAACTGATGTGATGAGATTGAATTGATTCTCATAGGATCCAGAAGCCAAGACTATGTATCTTTAAATAAGTAATTCAAGAATGCATATTCTTCTATATGAGTACGTGAGTAGTAAAGCAGGACTCAGCCACCCTCTGTGATTGTATTTGACACCACCTGTCCTGGGAAGCAGATGGCAATCTCCTGGGAGTATCGTGATGAGCCAGGGTTTTACTGCAAAATTCTAATCACATCCTAGCTGCCGCTCCCCCAAGATACAAAACTGGAGGGTACTTAAAATAATTATTCTGGGTGGGATAAAAACAATTCAGTACTATACTGTTAAATGTGATTGTTCTTCATTTATTCATCCCAAAAACATTTATTTATAATAACAGGAAGTTTTAATTATGATTTTCATGTCTAGTGTAAGCAACTCTGCAAAAGTACTTGGCTTTATATCATCGATCTCTATTCCCTGTGTATACATTTGGAGACTAAAGTTTCTCTAATGAGTTTGGGAACATTTGAATTCAGCCATGTTGTATTTATGGGGGCAGGCAGTTTGGAGGTGGGGTTGAGAGAGACCGCCTGCCTGCAGGAAGAATACATTGTCTCCTCTCTGCCACTTATGTCAGTACTGACCCCTGGTTGTCTAGCCATGCGAGTGCCTAACTTGGGAAGCAGGGATTAGACAGCCCATTTGGTTGCCTATCTAAAAAAGCCATGCTCTTCAGTTGGATTTCTGAGGAATAAAGCTCATATCCTGATTTCCATTTGTCTGTTTCTTAAACCTTTTTCCTGCTTATTTTTATTTTTATTTTTGTTTTTTGTTTTTTCCCGCTTGATTATAAATTCAAAAAGAGAGGAGTGATGTATTGTCTCTTAAAAGTTTTCTAAAAAGATGATAATATCTCTATTCACTCCATTATTTTTTTAAGAAAGATTTTATTTATTTATTTGGGAGAAATGAAAGAGAGAGAGAGAGAGCGAGAGCACAAGTGAGTGGAAGGGCAGAGGGAAAGGGAGAAGCAGACTCCCCACTGAGCAAGAAGCCCAACGCGGGGGCTCTCGATCCAAGGACCCTGAGATCATAACCTGAGCCAAAGGCAGACGCTTAACCGACTGAGCCACCCAGGTGCCCCTATTCACTGCATTATTAATTATAGCAGAAAAAAAAGCAAGAAAAGACTGGAATTTTAGATGTTAACTAAGTTTGCATTTCTGGGATACGCCCCCCCCCCCACCGGTTAGAGTGTATGATACTTTTGTAAAAAAGAAAAAAAAAATGGCTTTATTGAGATAGAATTCACATAGCATACAATTCACCCATTTAAAGTGTACAATTCAGTGAATTTTATTATATTCACAAAGCTGTGCAACTGTTATCATGATCTAATTTTAGAACATTCACATCATTCCAAAAAGAAACTCATACCCATTAGTAAGTCACCTCCCATTCCTCCCTCCCTCTCCCTCTGCCAGTCTCAGGTGAACACTAATCAACTTTATGTCTCTATAGATTTGCCTATTATGGACATTTCTTGTAAATGGAATCATAATATGGTGGTCTTTTGTGACTGGCTTCTTTCACTTAGCATAATGTTTTTGAGGTTAATCCATGTTGTAGCATGTATTAGTACTCCAAATCTTGTATGGATATTATGGTTGCTTCTATTTTTTTGATTAATATAAATAAGACTGCCATGAACATTTGTGTACAAGTTTTTGTGTGGATGAATGTTTTCATTTTTCTTAGGTATATACCTAGGAGGGGAAATTGTTGGTTTATATGGAAACTCTATATTTAATTTTATGAGGAACTATTTGACCATTTTCCAAAGCAGCTGCACATTTTGCACCCCTACCAGCAGTGTATAAGGGTTCCAATTTCTCTACATCTTCACCAATGTTTATTGCCCATCTTTTTTTATTATAACCATATCAGTAGGTGCAAAGTGATTACCTTATTGTGGTTTTTATTTAAAAATAATACTTTTTATATTTTGCTAGATTCAGCATGCCAGTCTCTGATGAAAAATTTATGTGTCTATGTAAGATATTGGTTTGTAGTTTTCTGGTGATGTTTTTGTGTGGTTTTGGTGTCTTTAGTGTAGACTAATAGAAGGAGTTGAGAAGTGTTCTTTCCTGTTCTATTTTCTGAAAAAGTTTGTGAAAGATTACTATTATATGTTTTTAAAATATTTGACAGAATTTACCAATGAAGTTATCTGGATTTCAACCTTTCTTTTTTGGGAAATTTTTTCTTTTTTTCTTTTTCCTTTCCTTTCCTTTTTTTTTTTTTTTTTTTTAAGAGGGAAGGAGAGAGGGGTGGAAGGGCAGAGGGAGAGGGGGAGAGAGAGAATCTTAAGCAGGCTCCATGTCCATTGTGGAACCTGATGCGGGGCCCAGTCTCACAACTCTGAGATCATGACCTGAGCTGAAATCAAGAGTTGGATGCTTAACTGACTGAGCCACCTAGATGCCCCTGGGCAATTTTTAATTACTAATTCATTTTCTTTATTTCCTCGTGGTTGGTCTATTCAGGTTTTATAAACTCTTCTTGAGTCAGTTTTGGTAATTTATCTATTTGTGTAAGTTATCTAAATTGTTTCCATAAAGTTGTTCATGGCATGCTCTTATAATCCTTTCACTTTCTATAGGGACAATAGGGAAGTCCTTTCTTTCATTTCTCATTTTGGTCATTGATGCCTTCTTTCATTTTTTTCCTGGTCAATCTAGCTAAAGATTCATCAGTTTTATAGATCTTTTGAAAGTGCCAAACTTTTTTTATTTTGATTTGCTCTATCTATTTTTATTTTATTATTAATGCTTTGATCTTTGTTATTGCCTTATTTTTGTTTGCTTTAGGGTAGTTTGTTCTTCCTTTTCTAGCCTAAGTTGATCACTAAGATTATTTATTTGAAAATACTCATCATTTCTGAAGTGCTCAGTTACAGGTATAAATTTCCCTCTAATAACTGTTGGCTGTGTTCCATGAATTTTATTATGTTGCTTTTGTTTCCATTCAGTTCAATTTTCTTATGGTTAGAGAACATACTTTGAATAACTTCAATTCTTTTAAATTTACTGAGGCTTGTTTTATGGCCTCGCATATGGTCTCCCTTGAAGAATGTTCCATGTGCTCTTAAAAAGAATGTGTATTTGTTGTTGGGCCAAGTGTTCTATAAATGTCAGTTAGGTCAAACTGGTTGCCAGTGTTGTGCAGGTCTTCCAGATCCTTGCTGATTATCCACTTATTTAATAATTATTTCTGAGTAAGGTATTGAAATATCCAACTATATTTGTAAATTTCTTAGGTATCCTTTCAATTCTTCTGGTTTTTACATATGTCTGTTGTTAGGTGTGTACATACTGTCTTGACGTATGATTCTTCTATCATTCTAAATCTGCTCATCTGTAATTATATCTCTTTTCACAAAGCCTATTTTTTCTGATATTAACTATAGTTCTATTACTATTCTTATTTGGATGGAATATCTTTTTCTATCTTATTACTTTTAACTAATTTGTGTTTTTTAATCTAAAGTGTGTCCTCTGTAGACAGCATACAGTTGGATGTTGTTCTTTAAAAAAAAAAAAAATCTATTTTGACAATCTCTGCCTTTTTTCTGACAGTCACATTTTTATAATTATCTACATGCTTGGATTTACATCTGCAATTTTTCCATTGCTTTTCCATATGTTTCATTTTTGTGGTTGTTTTTGTTTCTTTTTTCCTCCTTAGGACCTTCTTTTGTATTAAAGAAATATTTTATTTATTGTTCTTATTGTATCATCTAAATTTCTCTATTGAATCTTTACTACGTTTTAAAAGTAATTTTGTTTTTCGTAAAGTATTACAATATGCATCTTTATCATAATCTAATTAATCTTCAGGATAATATTGGCTTAATTCTGGTAAACTATGGAAACTTTGCTCCAATATAGTTTTATTTCCTTTTCTTGTTTTCTGCTATTGTTATATATTACATGTATGTATATTAGAAACCTAACAATACAGTGCTATTATTGTTTTACAGAAACTTTTATCTTTTAAATATATTGTGGGAAGAAAAGAGAAGAAATATATTCTGGCCATTTTTTATACTTATCCACATATTTACCATTTCTGGTGCTCTTCATTTCTTCCTTTTAATTCAGTTTACACTCTGGTGTTTTTTTCTTTCAGCCTGAAAATTTTTCTTTTGTATTTCTTGTAAGACGAGTCTATTAGCAACAAATTTTGTCAGTCTTTGTTTATTTAGGAGTGTATTTTATTTTCACTTTTCATTTTCATTTCATTGAAAATAGAATTTTTGGCTGACCCTTTTTTACTTTTAGTACTTTAAATGCATCATTTCATTGTCTTCTGGCCTTCACTGCTTCTGATGAGGAGTCAGCTGTTGATTTTTATCATGATTTCTCTGTATGTAGTGAGTTATTTTTCTTTTACTGCTTTCAAGACTTTGTCTTTGATTTTTCAATAGTTTGGCTATGATGCGTCTAGGTATAGATCTCCTTACGTTTATTATTTGTCCTAATTCGGAATTCATTCAGCTTTTTGGATTTGTAGATTTATTTTTTCACTAAATTTGAAAAGCTGTGTGTTATTATTTCTTCAAAAAAATTTTTGCCACTATTTCTGTCACATCCTTCTAGGATCCCAATTACATTTATGTTGTTCTGTTGTCTCCAAATCTTGGAGGTCCACTCTTTTCTTCAATTTTCCCTCTCTGTTCATCAGATTGGACAATTTCTATTTTCCTTTTTTCAAGTTTAATGATTCTTTCTTCTACTTGCAAATTTGTGATCAAACCCATTTAGTGCATTTTTCATTACAGCTACTGTAACTTTCAATTATTGAATATCCCTTTGTTTATTTTCATAATTTCTATTTCCTTATTGAGACTTCCTATTGTTGATTCATTGCCATCATATTTTAATTCAGTAATTTAAACATGATTTCCTTTAATTTTGAACATTTTTATAATAAGTGCTTTGAAATATTTATCTGCTAATTATAATATCTGAGCCCACTTACAGACAATATCTATTGACTATTTTTTCCCCATGAAGTATCAGTCACACTTTCCTGTTTCTTTGCATGTCTCATTTTTTTGTTGTTGTTGAAAACTGGACGTTTTAGATAATACATTATAGCAACTCTGGATTCTGCTTTTTATCCCCTGTAGGTTGTTAGTTTATTTTGTCTTATTTTAAAATAACTTGTCTGGGTTTAATCTTGTTCGTATATGACTTGGTATGTAACTGCTAAGTTTTTCTCTTCTTAGTTAAAAAAAAAAAAATCCTATTACATTTTCTTATCCTGGGATCCTAGAAGTCACTACTATGTCTGCAATAGCCTAGTAGTTTATTGATGATTGATGAGAGGTTTGCTTCAACACTTAATACTAGTAAATCTACCCTCTGCTGATACATCTATATGTGGGTTATGGAGTACACTCAAAATTTAGGCAATTTTCAAATCTTCCCTTGGCTTTTATTTATTTCCATACTCTTTAGGTCTTTCTTTCATATGTGTGCAATCATCCAGTCAGCCAATCATGCTTGGAGAGTTTTGTGCCTGCTTGATTCCATCCTGCACATGTATGGCCTCCCAGTTTTATATAACAAAATAATCAAGGTGGTGACATCTCATCACTTTTGCCAAATAATGTAATGTATCTTGGGATGGACATCTCATCATCTTGCCATATTCCTTTGGTTAGAAATAAGTCCCACACACAAGGAGAGACAATCATGCAAGGGCATAAATACTAAAAGGAAAAAGTTATTGAGGGTCACCTTAGGATCTATCTATCACATAGAAAAAAGTCATTGGGGCCCTCAGAGAATTACCTATTCTGTGGTGGGAGGCTGGAAAGGAGGATTAAGAGGATTTTCAGAGGATGTCTGAATCTCTAAACTGTTTAGAAGAACCACCTTAACTCTTTCAATACACTGGGCTATTGAGATTTTAGAAAATTTGGATTTGATGGCATATAGAGAAGGCTCATTGCCTTGGGGGAAAAGAGAAACTATAGAATGTTAAAGGTGATTGTCTTTTAAGTGGAAGGAAGCAGTACAGTGACTTATTGAAGGAAAAATGAGATAAGATCAAAGCTCTGGCTTTTTGAGAGTCTCTCTCTAAAACCTTCTTAGGCTGAAACTGTTTTGATCAACTCTTTTAGAAAAATTAGCTTGTCAGTTCGTTGGTGAATATGCTTTTTTCATATTGAATTAACTGAATTGAATGAACTGAATTAACTGAATGTTTTGGACATTATGTAGGCAGAATTTTTATCTGGATGTTGATATGAACTGAAGCAGGACAAATACAGATGTTGAAAAGGCACTGAAATGCTTTAGCACCACTTTTGAATTAGATATTTTGAATTAGATTCATTACCCCACAATTTGTTACTTCTTAAGTTACTTGTCTGGATAATCAGGGCATATTATTGTGTCCACAAAACCTGTATGCTTTAATTAGTGCCTGGCATGAACTTGTCTCATTTAACTTCTCCTTTAGGAAACTTATTTGCAATAAAAAGTTTTCCCTAGACAAGAAAAAATTCCATCTGATCGCTAGACTAAAATGTAGATTTTAGGGGTCAGTGATGAAGTCTACATTAAAATAATATGAAATGAAAAAAGAGTCAGTTTGGGGCAGACACATGTGTTTTTGTTTTCAGATTGTCAGTATCCTGAAATGTAAGGAATTCCAATTAAAAAGACTTAGCTTATCATGGATGCTCACAACTTTGCAATGAATATGTTAGAAGCACAGACGATAATAGTGTTTTAAACTATGACTCTATCTTGTAAGATGTGAATTCTATTTGATCATAAAAGCGAGCATCAAGAACTTGAAACTTGACATCTTCATGACATAAGTAGCAATTTGCAGCATTTTACTTATTTTATTTTTGAATTTAAAAGGGACATTAAATTTCTTGGTACTTCTTTAAGAATACTAATGACAAAGAAGCTATTTCACCTACTATTACAACAGTCTGCCTTCACGAACCCTGGGTTGGAACAAGTGATATTGGAATAGACTCTGTTGTTTGCCAAAAATGGACTCGGAACTGCTGTTCTCTTTTGACAACTGTCCTCTTCTTAGCCTGAAGTCCATGTCCATTTCCCAAGACTGAACTCAGGGCAGGAGAAAATATCCCTGCTGGATGACCTTAACTTCTTCACTCCAGGTCACACCGTATGGGGGTGGAGAGAGCTTTCTAGGTCCCAAACAGAAATCTATCCCTTGCCTGTAGTCTCACAAGAAGGGCACAGAGCCAGGTTTTGCATTAAATATAAAAAGATCATAGCTAATAAATCTGCAACAGTTGCTACTGCAAATATAGGATCCTGTCAGCAAAGCACCAGTCAAAATGTCTGTGATGTCCTGTGAGATAAGATGGTGAAAGATACACTGGATAGTAATCTTCCAGTAACATACCAGAAGAGCTGGATGTAAATGAGGAGTAGATACTCTGTCATACTCAGGAGGCAGAACTAGTGCCAATAGATGGAAGTTTCAAGGTGATGGATCTTGGATCTATAGGCAATCATTTTTAACACTTAGAACAGCCCAATAATGGATGGGGAATCCTAGAGGGGTAATGAGCTGCATGTTCAAGAAAAGGCTGCATCACCATTTGTCAGGGAAGCCACAGACCAGCACTGTCCAATAGAAATATAATGTGAGATGCACATATGATTTTAAATTATCTAGTGGCCACATCAAAAAAAAAAATAAGAAGCAAGTTAAATTAATTTTAATTATATATTCTGTTTAACCCAATATACCCAGAATACTTTTATTTCAATGCATAATCAATAAGAAAAATTATCAATGGGATATTTTACATTTTTTATGTACAAAGTTTTCAAAATCCAGGTGTGTATTAATTACACTTAGAACGCATTTCATTTTGGACCAGCCATATTTCATCTGCCTCGTGACAATTGCCTACCACACTGCATAGCATAGCTCTGGCCGTGAGGAAGACTGGCCTATATGGCTTCAAAGATCCCTTTCAAGGAAAAATTCTGAAGTTTTAAGCAAAGAGGCAGTAAACACTCAGAAGTTAAGATACTGTTCAAGCATTCAAAAATGTTATGGAAAAGTGGAATAGGCAGGGGAAACTCTTCAGAAAATAACTTAAGCAAAAAAGAGAATTTATTGACTCATGTAATTGAAAAGTCCATGGGTAGGGCTGGTTAGGGTTAGAACTCAATTCAGAACTACTAATCTGCCTGTGGTCCTCTGTGTCTGTATGTCTTTCCTTTTTTACAGATCTGTTTTCCTCTCAGATAGGCCCTGTGCACACAATGGCTACTTGCATCTGCAAATCCCAGCCCTCCCAATTCAGCAGCCTCAGAAGGAAAAAATTTATATTTCCTAAAAGTTGAGAATTGTACAGCTGAATCTCAGAAATAAGCTTACATGACTATCTGTGAACCAGTCACTGGGTCCAGGGAAAGGAATATGCTGATTGAAAATTCTTGGGATTCATGTTTTACCCTGGAGCTGGAGGGCAGTGGAGTCAGCCTTGCCCTCACTAGAGCCCACCTTCACCATGCAGAGGGAAAGAGTGGACGTGCGGCTGTCTAACTACAAGGGAACTGAGGTACTGTCATCAAAAGTTAGGGATCTGGAAGCTGGCAGACAAAGACAATAGATGTCTGCTCTTCCTTACTATAGCGTGTGCTGTTATCCTCTACTCCCTGCTTCCTTGGCCTACCTGTGAGCTACCGTGAAACTTCAGTGGGCAGTTCTCCTGCACACTGACTTCCATGATTCTTGGCTTGAGAGGTTTCTTTGGCCCCAAGACAGCCTGCTCACACCCTGGGCTGGGCATCCCAGAATGCGAGGAATCTAACATTCCTAGGGGAGCACTCAATTTGGGAGGATGGGGGCACACACAAAGAACTGAGGAGGAGGATCCCCTGGACCTTGAGCTCTGAGCTCATAGTAATAACTTGTTCAACAACCCACTCATTTTTGTTTTTGTTTTTGTTTTTTAAGATTTTATTTATTTATTTGACAGAGAGAGACATAGCGAGAGAGGGAACACAAGCAGGGGGAGTAGGAGAGGGAGAAGCAGGCTTCCCCGTGGAGCAGGGAGCCCGATGTGGGGCTTGATCCCAGGACCCTGGGATCACGACCTGAGCCGAAGGCAGACGCTTAACGACTGAGCCACCCAGGCGTCCCAACAACCCACTTTTCACTAGCTTTTTGCATTTCCTTTCTCCCTGTGCTTCCTTGGGGTCACCTCCTAAATCAACTATCTGCACTGAAGGCCTTGTCTCAGCAAATGGTTCGGGAAAACTAGATCATCTCCCACACCTGAATTTCAAAGAGGATTTGAAATGTCTGTTATATCTAATTGGAAAACATTCCTGGAAGCAATCTCTATTAGAAGATCAAAAACCAGAGGCTTTCAACCATGTATCTTTTGGACCCAGAGTACCTGGTTTCATATCTCAGTTCTACCATGTGTTATCTGGGTGAACTTGAACAAGGTGTATAGCATTTTCTTCTCTTACTTTCCTTATTTGAAAAATGGGGATAATAATAGAATTGCTAAGAAGATTAAATGACTTAATATTGATAAAGTGTGTAGGACAAAGCCTATACATAATAGTTATCACATAATTATTTGTTCACTTTTTTCCTCGATGTTATTCTTTCTAATCACCAACAATCATCAGTGTAAAACTGTGTCAACATGTCTTATACCCGTTATACTGAGATAGAGAACCTACCTACTTTAGTGCTAGGCCAAAAGTAAACCATCAATTAATATTTGTTGCTGATAATTACTATGGCAATAAAACAAAAATGAAGATTCAAGTCCCTTGCAAAGTAGTACTGAACAGTTTAGAAATAAATATTTTGGCCTGACTCAGTTGTCTTAATCCATTCAAGCTGCTATAATAAAATACCACAAATGGGGTAGCCGATAACAAAACTTTGCTTTCTTACAGTTCTAGAGGCTAGAAAGTCCAAGATCAAGGTGCCAGAGTGGTTGGGTGAGGGCCCTCTTGCTGGTTCATTGCCAATACCTCACTATGTCTTCACACAGTGAAACAGGCTAAGGATCTTTCTGGAGCCTCTTTTATAACACACTAATCCCATTTATGAGGGCTCCATTCACATAGTTTAAGCACCTCCCAAAGGCCCCACCTCCTGACGCCATCATCTTTGCAGATTAGAATTTTAACATAAATTTTAGGGAAGGCGGGACACAAACATTCAGACCATAGCATTAGTGAAATTTTAATTGCATTTCCAAGTGTATTCTAAAATTAAGACATATTATTAGTTGAATGTAAGAACTAATCTTATAGAAATAAATCCTGTGCTGAAATGAAATATAAAATACTGACTTTAATATAAGAGATGAAAAATGGAAATTAAATATATATAGTTATTATTGACAATTTAACTTCTTATCATATATAATTCATTGAATTTTTATTAACTTCTTTCTTACAATATAGCTCCTATACAAATATAATTGACTCAATGGTCAGAAAAGAAAATCAAAATTGAATATACCATGTCTACTCCAGGAAAGAGTCATATAAGAACACACTTCTGGATTAGAAGCAGGGGAATTTTGCTCAAGCACGGTCTTTCCATCAATCTGAAAGTTATAGAGGCTGAAGGCAGTATTGACAGATTGAGAAGGCGTTCTAGGCTAAGAAACTGAAATCTCTTTATAAATTGACTCTCCACTGATTTTCCTCTTTGCTTTTCATGTAGTCCCAGAACCCAGCATGGTTTCATATTCACATGTAGGTATAGAAAAGTCTTCCAAAGCCCCGCCTGAAAGAATTACCTGGTAGTTTTGGTTTTGTCCTGATGATTTACTTCATTAACAAGAATAATTAGATATTAATAATAATTGGAATAGAATTTGTTTCCTCTGTCCAGTACATGTAAGATACAAAAATATCACAATTTGAAGATTTGGACTTACACAAAATTGTGAAATAAATGAACAAGATTTGCAAGTTGATACTTTAGAACCTTAATATCTTTCCAAAGCGTACACGAAAAGATGTATTAAGATCTATATTACCTCTTGTTTTATGTATTAAAGAAGTATCCTCAATAAGCATAGTAGTTTTGGGATACATAAGAACAAAGTTTGATGTCCCTTCCCCAGTTACTGACCACAAGACCTTGGACAAGATATTTATTCTATGTCACAGTTTCTTCATATATAACTAGAGATAATAAAGCCCACCTTTCATTATTCTTGAGAAGATTATGCAAGATAATACTTCAAAAGAAGATGCCAAGGCACGTAATGTACACCCAGTCGTGATACCGGCAATTTTTTTATTATTAACATTGGCTTTAAAATCCTTTATAGCCAAGCATTATAACACAGTTTTCTATTTATTTGGATTAGTTTAGCTTGTTATTGAAAGCTTTGTGTATCCTAAAAATTTTAAGTGTTCATGTTTCATTGTCAACAGGGTTTCCTGATTATCTTTGCTACTAAGTAATAATTATGCATTGCAAATATTTGCTCAAATTTTGTATAAATCAATTTTAAATGAAAGAGCTATTTACATTGATCAATTTAAATGAAGAGCACCACCTTCCCCATAGCTTTTTTTTGCTATCAGTTTTACTTTTAGTCAAATGTGAATGGCCAGTACTGCACTATTGCTTAAAACCATTATGAAATGATAACTTTGAACCATTAGAATGGCAGGATTTTTCGATCTGAGAAGGCATACCTTCTACTTCTAGATGGTGCTACTTTTAGGCTGACTGTGTTTAAGTTTCAAGATATATCTGGAAATATTCCTTTAATTATGAAAACTATTTAAAAAAATAATCTGTGTTTGAGTGCTATTGTTTTATATGTTGCGCAGAGCTAAAAGCTACCAGTGGAGCAAGAGTCCCAGACTTGGCTCAGGAACTAGCAGCAGTATCTACTCTATTGTTCAAATTCAAACACGAAGCTCCATCCTTATTTCTTCCTTTTCCTCACATGCCATTTGCACTCATCCTGCAAGAGCTCCTGTCGAGGCATTCGTACTTCCATGGCCACAACTCAAGTTCAAGTCATCCTCCCTCGGGTGGTCTATTGGAATAGCCGACAAATTGGCTTATTTTCTTCCATTCTTATTCTCCAATCCATTCTTCAAACAGCTCCAGAGTTGCTTTCCTAAACATAGATCATATCACTCTCCCGGTTGAAACACAATAGTATCTTGCAAGTGACTTATAATCCAACTCGAATTCTGTACCATGTCCTCTCTAACTCCTACCCACTTCTCTCATTTCATCTCTCCCTACTCACTCACTTGCTCTTTAGGCTCTGGCCATGTGTACCTTCCTGTTTCCTCTGGAATATTCCTAGCCCCACTCTAATTGACTTCATTTGTAGCTCAGCTCAAATACAGCTTCCTAAGAGACATCTTGTTTGGCTACTCTGAAAAGTATTGATTAAACCAACTTGATCATTTATAATCATTAAGTCCTTTTTGGGTAGATATTTAGAGGAAGTCAAGGGCCTGAGTTTTTCTCTCCAACAACATTGCTACCAGAAAGCAAGCAAGTCTCAATATAAACTTTGCCATACACATGACAATATTTATTAGCAAATAACCCAAAACCAGTCACAAAACCTGTCCTGCATGTTCAATGAAGTCCCAGCTCTCTAACCCTTTGGGCATCTGAAAGATGATACTTTGCTTACCTGCCAATCTTCCCTAGTAGACTGAATGATACCACAGGGAAGACCATGTCAAATTCCACTTCGTTCGGTTTATCTCTAATCCTTTCCTCCCCAAAGCTCCTAGCACAGTGCTTTGTATAGAAGAGGGGGGCTTAATGAGTATGTTTTTCTGAATGAATGATATACTGCTTGTTTTCATTTAGAAAGAACATGAAAAATGACAAAAGATATTCTTTATGGAATTTGTACAAAATTTGGTCTCCTAAAAGGAGAGTGTAAAGGTTTTTGAATTAATTCTTTTATTATGAATGCTATTTTTTCTTTTTACCTAATATTTAATCCTACCTAGGACTAAAGACGAAATGTCTGCCAAGAGCTGAATGACATTAAACTACCCTAAGTAAAGCATCAATAAAATTAGCTTTCTTTCTTCTAATATCTCCTTAAGCCCAAGTCACGATGTTTGCTTTAATTATTAAACATATCTCAGATTTTCTATATAATGGTTTTTGTGCTAGATATGATTTCTAATTAAGCTTTGCATTTCTCTGATGAAATTGTATTTAAGTCTACCCAATGTCATAACTCACTTTTGCATTTAATAATCAATGTTTAGCAGATAATTTGAAACCAGTAAGGCAGTAATAATTTATGAAAACCTGCAAACATGTCTTGGATAATCATGACTATTAGGCCTTGTGAGACTTAATTCTGTTTGGAAATGGTATGGAATTTGTAGTTTGAGACGTAAGTGTCTGTGATAACTGATTAACATACAGAATAAAATCCAATCATACACATGCTATTAAGGAGAATGCTAAGAATATGAACTTTAAATGTGTACATGTTTTAGGTTGTTAAATCCGCAGATGCTATGTACAAGTGACAGATGCTAGTATTAGATCTATGTAAGACCAAACATCATCAGAGCTGAGAATTGCTATCTGTAATCTGGATGTTTCCAAAACATGGATATATATATGTAGACAAAATATATGGTAGATTGCACCAAATTCCATCAGTGAGCAGGTGAGGGGTTTATACATTTAAGTTGTATTTCTGAAAATTTTGCTAAATATTGTGCATGTGTTAGACAAAAATATTAAAAGTAAATATATGATAGAGTATTATTCAACCATAAAAAGGAATACAGTTCTTCTACATGCTACATGAGAGAACGTTGAAAACATTCGGAATGAAAGAAGCCAGACACAAAAAACCACATATTACATGATTTCATTTATATGGAATGATCAGAATAGGCAAATGCATAAAGACAGAAAGTAGAGTAGTTGTTGCTTAGGATTGGGTGGGGGGAGAAAGGATAGGTGGTAATAGCTAAAGGGTCAAGGTTTCTTTTGAAGGTGATGAATATGTTCTGAAATTGGCTATGGTGTTGGTTGCCATATCTCTGAATATACTGAAAATGACTGAACTGTATGCTTTAAATGGGTGGATTCTATGACATGTAAATTATATTTCAGTAAAGCCTTTAAAAAAATGTAAGCACATTTCACAGGATGCCTGGGTGGCTCAGTTGGTTAAGCATATGGCTTTGGCTCAGGTCATGATCCAGGGTCCTTGGATTGAGTCCCGCCATTGGGCTCCTTGCTCAATGGGGAGCCTGCTTCTCCCCCTGCTTGTGCTCTCTCTCTGACAAGTAAATAAATAAAATCTTTAAAGAAACTAAAAAAATGTAAAAATGTATGCACATTTCAAAGACAGAGAGAGTACATGACATGTACAAAGACATGAATAACAAGACAGACATTACATAAAATTATAGTTCACCAGACAAGCACTTTCAAATTCAAGCAATTTTACTGACCAGGCATACTCCTGGTTCCTGAACACAAAAGTCTCTGACAAAACCTTTTTAGTATTGTCAACATGGCAATTCTTCCCCCACAACCATAAACACTTCCCAATATTTCGATGGTCCAATAAATGATTCCTTTATGGAACACCGAATGAACTGTTGACTCAGTTTTTCTGAGGATGGAACCGAATATAGAGCCCAAAGATGCTGTACAGGGAGTAACTAATATAAATACTAACACTTCAGGTGCCTGGGTGGCTCAGATGTTTAAGCGTCTGCCTTCAGCTCAGGTCATGATCCCAGGGTCTTGGGATCGAGTCCTGCATCAGGCTCCCTGCTCCCTGGGAGCCTGCTTCTCCCTCTGCTTCTCTCTCTCTCTCTCTCATGAATAAATAAATAAAATCTTAAAATAAATAAATAAATAAATACTAACACTTCTAGGCAGCACTTAGAAATTGCTCACATTTTGTCACAGACAGAAACCATCTATTTCATATAAAAATGGATTTGCCGGGAAAGAGTGATTCTGGGAAGAGTTCAGGGCAGGAGAGATTGACTATGATTTCTTTCCTCTTAGTAGCACCTGGAGAGCCCCAGGAAGCAAGCAACAAAGAAAGGAGTCTGATATACTTAGCATTTTACAAGTGTTGAAATCTTCCCCCCTTTTTTTTAAACAACAAAAAGGTGGTTGGGGCACCTGGGTGGCTCAGTTCTTTAAGCGTCTGCCTTCGGCTAAGGTCATGATCCCAGGGTCCTGGGATCAAGCCCCGCATCGGGGTCCCTGCTCGGCGGGAAGCCTTCTTCTTCCTTTCCCACTCCCCCTGCTTGTGTTCCCTCTCTCGCTGTGTCTCTCTCTGTCAAATAAATAAATAAAACCTTAAAAAAAAAAAAAAAGGTGGTTAAGAGACGTTTTTCAGGGCACACGTCTCTAAAATAAATAAATAAAATCTTAAAAAAGACATTTTCAAGGGTGAAGGAAACATTTTGAACTACTCACTTCATAAATCTTATAACTATCGGATAATTATTAATTGGTCTCTTTTACTTTAAAATACTGGAGCTGTCTGTAAACCCATCAACACAAGAGGAGATTTGCGGCCTTACAGCTCTGAGAGAGAGTTTACCACTGACCTCCGCAAAGGGCTGTAAGGAAATTGGAGGCTCTCTTTCCAATGTCATAAGGAAGCATGACAAAGTAGTTAAGACCATGGACTCTGGATTCCATCTGCCTGGGTTTGAGGTCAGCTTTGCTTATTACAAGTTGTGTGACCTTGGGAAAATTACTTAATTTCTCTGTACGTCTGGGCTTTCACACTTGGAAAAATGAATAAAATAATACTTTCTCCTTGGGTCCTTTTAAAGATTAAATGAGTTCATATTTGCAAAGCACTCAGAGGAGCTCCAAACATATTGGGAGCTTGTTCAATAAATGTAAATGTTAACACAGAAATTAAACAACCAAAAAAACCACCTTCTTTCACTCTATTTACATTTTTGGAGGCATATAATTGATAGCAAGTGGAATTTATTTCAAAGCTTATCTTTTGACTTGCATTCTTACACTGTGGGAGCATATGTTACTGAATTAGCAATAGTATTATCTGCTCCTGTCACTGGGCCATTCACTCTAAGCAGATGGAACAGATATCCATACAGCCTTTTGAGGATTAAGATTCTGCAGGACACCTTGTGGTCTCATGTTACTTTTCATCCTATTTAGTTTTAATTTATCTTTAAGCCAAATGCGTCTGATGTTAAGGGCAGAAAACAGTGATGAACGTTTATGTGACTGGATAGATGGAAATGCAAACAGAATAGGAATGATGGAAAAGCCATTCTCAGAGTGTTCTGGGCCCCAGCTCCGACCATGGGGACAGCCTCCAAAGACGTTAAAGAATGAGACTCGTCACCTATCAGATATGAAGGAGAATATGTTGACAGTGAGGATTCAAGACAATATGTGTGGGGCGCCTGGGTGGCTCAGTTGGTTAAGCAGCTGCCTTCAGCCCAGGTCAAGATCCCAGGGTCCTGGGATCCAGCCCTGCATCCAGCTCCCTGCTCAGCGGGAAGCCTGCTTCTTCCTCTCCCTCTGTCTGCCATTCCCCCTGCTTGCTCTCTCTCTGTCAAATAAATAAATAAAATCTTAAAAAAAAAAAAAAGACAATATGTGTGTAAAATTATCTCCAAGGAGAGATAGGTAAGGTGAATTTTAAAAATCTCTTCCAGGTTTAGAGATTAGAATTTGTCTACTAGTTTTAAAAAATAAGCTCCTTGGGGAGGGGAGTGGGGGATGGGTTAGCCTGGTGATGGGTATTAAAGAGGGCACGTTCTGCGTGGAGCACTGGGTGTTATGCACAAACAATGAATCATGGAACACTACATCAAAAACTAATGATGTAATGTATGGTGAGTAATATAACAATAAAAAATTTTTTAAAAATGGAAAAAAAAAAGCTCCTTAAAAAATCTATCCCTATCTCTATATATCTATGTAGCTATCTATCTATTGTTTAATAGTTAACATGAGTATATGAATCTATTTTCCAGCAAATCACTAATGCCAAAAATTGAAAAAGAGCCTTAAGTTGCATATTCATTATTACTGACCTCAGAACTGAGCAGTCCACTAAAACAGAATAACTTATAATCACTTTAGATTTAAGAGTGCCTCCAAATGATCACATAAATATTATGAGATTTAGGAACGTTTAATGATCTAAGAAAAACAACCATAACACTTCTTTCAGTCTTCTATATAAATCACGTGACGATTAAATAGTATGTTAAAAACGTGACAAAATATCTAAAAACATTTTGGGAGAAAACACATGATTCCACAGCTGTTTTTGCATCTTACCTCTTTTCCTTGACTGCTTATTTAAATCAGAAATTCTTTTCCATGTTTTAATATAAAATTTTATATAAAATTATTATAGTTATTGCTATCTAATGATCATGTTGATGTACTGTAAATTGTTATACTGTCTTGAACAGGATATATTTAGACATACCTAGGTTTGCTATCATAAGTAACAGTGAAAAGAACATCATGCAGGCAGCTCTTTGTTTCTGTTGAATTATTTTCTTAGGAAAAATTCCACTGAGTGAGCTTAGGGGGCCAAAAGGTACAGACATTTTAATGGGCCTTGCAATAAAGAATGTCTTTACCAATAAGTTAGCAGAAATTTACTTCAATGTTATGTGTTATTGTTTTTAAAGTTGTTAAACTAGTGTAAATTTAATTTGCACATATCAAGATACTATTGAAAATGATCATATTTTACACCTTTGTTTAGAATTTGGATTTCTCTTATGTGATTACATTTGTTCATATTCTTCATTGATTTATGATTAAATTTTCGTTGTTTTTATTATTCATTTAAATGACTTCATCATATGTTACTGATAATGATCTTTTGCTTATCTTATGTGTACAAATAAGACTTTTAGTTACTTGTTTCATTTTAGTTTTGGAAGATTTCATGTTCAGATGTTTGGTAATTAAATGAGTAAAATGTAACACTGTAGAATGAGATTAACTAGTTAGAGAGATTCTATCAATCAGAAACATTTTATCTATATTCTCTAGTGGAAAAAGGAAATGCTGTATTTTAGGTGGTAGTATTTGATTTCATATATATGTTTCTCCTTTAAATCTGTGGTGTTAAATTTCCAGAATGGAAATCTGATTTGAAAATATGTACAGGATAGTGCTTCAAATTTAACTGAACATAATTTTACATTTCACCAGAAACTGTTTTGATGTTCCCCTTAATGGGAGTAAGGTAACTAAGCTAGTGAGGGCCCTCTCAATAACACGTAGATATGGAGGAACAAAATCACAGGCAGAGTTATGGTCTTGGAGCGGACTGACTTTCCTTTTCCCTGCACCTGGGTACTCATCCCAATCCAAACAAGTAACATCTGCATCAGAAATAACTTGGAAACATGTTGTTTGGATAGGTTTTCTTTACCAAATGGTATGAAACAAAATTAGGACATAACCTCAGTAAATTATATTCAATGTTTAAAAATTATGCACTTTGTGTTTTATAAAACTAAAATCCAGAAAATTTATACAGTTTACTCAACATTCTGAATGAGGAGCCACTCTGATTTAGGTATAGCCATAGGCATTAGGGATATGGGGGTAAATAAGGAGTCAAAGCCACAGTGTTCAGGAACTTGCTACGGGCCTTTCACTTGCTACTTCAATCATTGTTTCATGATGATAATTCTGGAATTTTTCATGAAAGTATGAAACTTAAGTCAGTCAGCCAAATGCTCTCAAGAGGCATGGGTAGGAAAGAACTCTAGGAAACCAGAATGAGGAAAATAAATACATACTAAATAAACGTTCAGTCCTCAGAATAAAAATTCATGATTGAGTGTCCTATGAAGATCATAGAAATGACATTGTTCATGCAGGAAATGGATGTCAGGTGTGGGATTGAGCACCTAAGAGTTCAATAGACACAGCCCACCAGGATGGAGACCTTGGTCTTTGAAGAAGGACCAACTCGGATAGGAGAGGGACAGGCACGGAGCAATTGTACTTAGGAACATCAGTAATAGCAATACAAAGCTAACACTTATTGAGTGCCTCTGTGTCATGCTCTGTGCAGAACATTCTGTGTACGTTCCCGTCATTTCCCGGATGAAGTTCACTCTGGCTCCTGTTTTTTGTCGGTGCATTCGTTCTTGCCATTTTTGGTCAGTGGATTCTTCCTTTTGTGTTTACCCACTTCAGACTTTGGAATCTCTTGTTTGTTGGCCATTTATTCCCTCACCAAATATTCACGTGCCATCACTCAGCTAGTCACTGCGACTTACAGAAATGAACAAGTAAGTAAAGGGCACAACTCTAGCCTTCAAGGGGCTTTCATACTGGTAGGGAGACAGACCAGAGACTCAGTGATTATGAAACTGCTCTCACGGCTGGCTGCCTAGTACAGCTTGGGGGTGAGCGAGCGGGGCAGGTCTAGGAAATGTTCTCAGTGACACGTGCACACAGTTATTTAGTGTTAAGACTGTGCATGATAGTTATATAACATATAACTATGATACATAATTGATATTATAGTATACTACGTATTATATAATATGTTAGCTATATTATATCCATGTTCTAGACATCCAACATCATTATATATGAATGAGGTTAATAGTTCAAATGTCCATCAAGAGGGGGGCATTAAATAAACAATGAACCACTGATGTGCTGATAATGGAAAAAGCTCCAAAATATATAGTAAGTAGAAAAAAGGAAGGACTCAGAAGAGTGCATGTCATATGCTGTCTTTTATGGGGGACAAAGAAGATAAATATTTTCTTGAATTTCATATAGACTCTTCAGACTCATGTGCATAGCATTAAAAACAAACAAAACAAAGTGGTTGCCCATTGGGGTGCAGAAATGGGGAACCCAGGCAAAGGGGTGCACAAGGGTAAGAGGGAGTATTTTCACTGTAAGTATTTTTATGTTTTTGGACAAAGTGAATGCATTATCTATTTAAAAATTAGCTTAACATGTCCTGAAACCTTTGCGGGAAAGGTACCTACTAGTGGACTGAGGGTTGGGCGAGAGGGAGGAGGGTGAGGTGGAGAGCCATTCCAAGCAGCGTTGCAGGTTTGCAACACTGCCGTGCTTGTAAAACCTGTCATGTTCTGTGAAGATGGCAAGTGGGCTCCTTCTGGGGAGTGTTGGGAGATGAAGGTGGGAATCAGACAGGGGGCAGGTCCTGAGGTCCTCATGTGACAAGACACGAAATCAGATATCATCCTGAAGGTAATGGGACTCTTTGGCTGTTGATCAGAAGGAAAGTGAGTGATCAGACTGGCACTTTGTAATCATTCCCGGGGGGAGCAAGTACACGTGTGATGGTGGATGAAGCAGAACCAGGGCCAGAAAGACCATCAACTCTCTAGGAAGTTACTGAGCACCCTTCCGGTAGAAATGATGAACATATGAACTGAGGGCAAGGACAGTGCTCACAGAGAGGAGGGACTTACATCATCCCACAGCTTGATCCTGGCTACCGCCCTTGCCTTGTCATCTCCTCCACGGATTTGATTTTGTTCACTTCCTCATACTGTCCACAGTCTTTCTTTGGATTCTACTCTGGAGTTTAAGTTGGTGTTCTGACAATTTGCAGGAGCCCTGCTACAGGCTTCAGTGAGATCAGGGCCACAGGAAGCCCCTCTCTGCCTTGCACTCTCCCTCTCCCGCTCACCCTGGGTGCCGGTGAGGGAAGCCCAAGACAGGAAGCTGCTGTGCAGAGACAATAGCACTGACCCAAGGCGGAAGCTGGAGTGCAGGTGCTGGGCCAGGTGAGCCGGGAACATGGTCCCACAGGGGATCCCAGGCCATTGCCTTCTTGCTGAATTCTGCTATTTTTGTTGTTGTTGTTGTTGGTTTTTTCTGTCAAGCTTGTACCTAGTCCCTGTAGATATTTATGACTGGGATTTCATGCTTTCCAGTTCCAAGCTCTACTCTCAGGTGGGACAATACAGGCAGGATTCATCAGCAGAGCACAGCTGTATCCATGGGTAAATCATTCAAATACTTCTCTCTCACTTTGCCAGAGAGCTGCTGCCTTCGAACCCCAGGACCTCCTTCCATAATCCTGCCCACCTCCCTCGGCTTCTTCCTGTGTTCTTCTAGATCTCTCTGTGCCTCTAGCGATGACAGGGGTCCCCCCTCTCCCCCTCTCCAGTGCAGCAGGCCTCCAGGGCATTGCCCCATTTCAAAGCCCTTTATCCCTTTGCCAAGTTGTTGCCCATATAACACAGGCTGTTAAATATTGCAACCATCACCCCCTTTTTCAGGAATAAGACAGACATCTCAGCACATGCTAGGCAACGACTATATCAAGTGCTCCCATGTCATCACATTAAAAACTGCAATTCTAATAATTATAAACACATTTATATGAAATAAGTGGAAAATATAGAAAGCCCATATAACCACACAATAATAAATAATTTCACACCTGTGAAACAATTTCAGGGTATATTCTATTTTAATATAAAAAGATAAAATATTGGAAATCTTGTCTTACAGGTGTATTACCCAAGAAAAGTCAAAGATGAGCAACTAATCCTTTTATGGCTGGAAGGCTGAATAGTATAGTCAGGACTATAGATGCAGGTGGACAGTTTTGAATGTTCACTAAACAAATATGTCAAGGAATTAATTTATAACTGACAAGTACTTTTAGGTGGCAACATATATTTTATTTAGTATTTCTCCTTAGTGTATGTTTTTATGTGCCAATTCAGCCCCTGAATAATCAAATAAATACTGTAACCTTGCCATTCATTTGATATGGAGAAATGACCTTTTGATTCCTTCTGCTGCATTATAAAAAATTTGAACATTATGCTATCATTCCACAAAATGGTTTAGCAATTTACTATGAATAATTTTTTAAAAGGAGGGAGACCTGTCCAGATATGAAAGATTTTAGAAAAATGCTTTAAAAATTAAAAAAAAGAATAAGAACCTTTAGAATCTAGTATACAATAATAGAGTACAAATGTACCTTAAAATAGACTGAAAAATTTTAAGAGCATATTTGCCTCCATATATTTTTAAAACAATGATTTAAACATATATATTTGCCACAGTTTCATATGTAACCACTAGGAGATTAAAGAATAACCAGAAAATAGGAAAAGACTGATAAGCATCTATTGACAATTGGCAATATATAGAAACCAAGAATAATCAGATTCCCTGTTACATCCCAGAAAGAAAATTCCTAAGTACTGAAGCCCAACCTTTTCCTATTTTTTACCCTGTGCAGAGTTTGCCTTTCATTGAACTAGAACCCTAAACAAACTTTGATTTTTTATTCTAATCTTTTGTCTTTCTAGAAAATTATATTTTTAAATGTGCTCTAAAACACTTTTTTAGAACTTGCACATGCAGGTTAAAGAACAATAATTCATACATTATACAGGTGAGGTAAGACCGCTACCTTGGTGGGCCCAAGTGAGCCACGGCTCCTGGTATTGTCACTTTTTTATGGCCACACCTCTACATTCGGCTCAGGCTTGGTCATATGACTTACTATAGTCAGCATTACTCAAGTAGACGCCAGATAAATGTTGGGCTTCTCTTGGAACCTAGCTGCCTTGCTATAAGAAAGCCTGTCAAGTTTCTGCAAAAAGACAAGATGGAGGAGGAGGCTGGAGGAGACTGTGGTCCAACAGCCAGCACCAGACATATGAGTGAGGCCTTCTTGGATATTCTAGCTCCAGCAGAGCTCCTCGATGAAAGGTTCATATGAGTGAACCTGCATGGTATCATGTGGAACAAAAGAACTACTCAGCTGAACCCTGCCCAAACTCCTGACCCACAGAACTCTAAGGAATACATTTATTTCCTCAAAGTAATTCCATTTTTGAGTGGTCTGTTGTGCAGCAGTAGAAAACAGATATAGTAAGTGATAGTAAGAATTTTTCAACCTTCTTTCTGGAAATAATTCCAAGGTGCATTCTTCATTGACATACACCTCTTATATTTCTGTTGTTTATTTATTCACTATTGAGCCTATGTCTTTTTTTCTGACTCTATCTCTAACCAGTTGGACAGAAGGACTGAGATGGATGGTTTGTTCATATAAAAACTGTGATTGAAAATGGCTTTATTATATATTGACTCAACATGCCACGTCCTTGCTGGATCTCAAAGGAACACCATTCTTGATAATGGTATATATCTTAAGTTAATGCCACTCCACAATGTAATCAAATTGTAGGTGGGACAATCTGGTAGAAAAAATTAACAGATTCCCAGCAGATAAACCTTGTGTGGTCCATTCAAGCCATTCCTTCTCTCTGCTCCTTTATATGGAATTGTATCTTGACACCAAATTTTAGGCACTACAATGTGGAAAACTCTTTGGAGGGATTTGTTTTCTCAAGGATTTATTATTTGAAATATGAGGCTTATTAGATTGAGCAAGCCATTGAGTGTGTTTGCATCCTTCTTTCTCTGGAACTAATGCACATTAGTTAAAGAATGCTTTCAAAGTAGAAGTGGTAGCAGAAGTGTAAGTAGAGAATGTACAAGACTACTTTTGGGGGACAGTGATGCTATTTCATCCAATGGTGTGTATTGTTAGAACTATAGCAACTAACTAGTTCTAAAACGAAGTGTCTGGATACAAAGAGGAAAAGATGTAGCCTCATTTAGTATAGCTGCTGTTAGCATACTTGCTGCTATTTCCATTGTTTAAAGAATGTTCTCCATGTGCTTACTTAAGGCTTTATCTACCAGATGGGTGCAGACAGAGGTTTACTTACAAAATGGCAATAAAGGAGAGTCTAGATCAGACAACAATACAAATGTGCTACTTACAGAGAGGAGTATCTGGACAGCACTGTGGATGACCTCTAGATACTGGAAGTCAACAATGCAGCCTGTGACAGAGACATAAGTGTAGTCGTCCATCATGCCATGGGCTGACGGAGGCAGCACTCTTCGGACACAACCAGGCCCATGTTCCCGCCACCATGACCGGTGTACAGAAATGTTGAACGTCATCAGATCTGTATCCTAGGTGGGCAGGAGACAAGAGAGCAAAAGGAGAAATCTTATCATATCACAACTTTGATTTCCAACCTTAGGAAGAAATCAGGATAACTGGGTGATGGGCATGAAGGAGGGCACGTGAATACTGGGTGTTATATGCACCTGATGAATTATTGAACACTACATCTGAAACTAATGATGTACTAGATGTCAGTATATATACGTATATATACGGTTTGTTACACGTATCATTCAGTTACCTTCACAGTTACAGCACTTTATTGATAATAAAACATTTAGTACTATGTACTAATGAGGTACTATATGTCAGAATTTAAATAAAAAAAGAAAAAAGTAAAAAAAAGAATTCAGAATGAACAAAATTGTTGAAATGATTTAAATCTTAAGTGAAAAATAACAGAACTACAAATGGCTGTGTATACCATATGTCCAAACTATTGGATTATAATTGTTTAATATAGAGATACAATCCTTTGAAAAGTAACATTTTAAGGTTAGCGCACATCAAAAATCCAGAGACAAGACCCAATACATATGTTCGTTTTAAAAATTATTTTGTTCAGTTTGAAACTTTTTGTCTGCATTTTCTTGTTCATCATCATCAGCGTCACCATCATGGGCTAACATTTAATGAGTGCTTTTTTGCATGTTAGGCATTGCTCTAAGCATTTATTATATTAATATGTCCTTTAATATTCATGTAGGTACTATTACTAACCCAATTTACAGTAGCCTGAATAATAGTCCTCCCAAAAAACATTCATGGAACCTGTGAATTTTACCTTCTTTGGATTATCTGAGTGGGCCCTGGATGCAATCACATGTGTCCTTATGAGAGGGACTCCAAGGGATAACAGACACAAGGAAGAAGAAGAGAAGGCAATGCGACCATGCAGGCAGAGAGTGGAGTGATGTGGCCATAAGCCCAGGAAAGGTGGAAGAGACAAGGAAGGATTCTCGTCTAGAGCTCCAGAGGGAGCATGGCCCTGTCAACACCTTGGTTTCAGACCAGTGAAACTGATTTCAGACTTCTGGCTTCCAGAACTGTGCGATGAAGGTCCCGTTGTTTACGACCTCAGGTTTGTAGTATCTTGTTACAGAGCCCCCATATGGAAACTAACACAGGTAAGGAAAGTGAGTCACAGAGAGGTAAAATAGATTGCCCAATTCAATGAATAAATTAAATAAATTGTTAATTTAATAAGAGACCCAAAACTTGATCCTATGCAGTCTGTACTTCCAGCTATGGAGTTGTACCATCCTTTTACCTACTCTGTTCTCCCTCCCAAACCCTTACAATCCCTCCTACCCTAAAGGGAGCTGGATCCTTCTTCCTCAATTGTTTCCGGAAAATACCACTGACAGCTCCAGTGAAAGAACAAAGAAGCCAATCTTTGACATTTACATATCAAAATAAGCTTTCTGAGCTCTTAGCAGAGACAACAGCCCAGCTGCTTAATCCTCAAAAGATGCCTTTTAGTATTTTGGGGGAATGTCAGCCTTGAACAACTAAGATCATACTGTTTTTGCCATAACGATAGATTGAAAAGAATAGATAAAGAGCCAGGCTCTTGACTCCCAAATAACCTAAAAATTGCAGCTGCTTGGTGGAGCCAGAAGGAGGAAGTATGATGATGGAGAGGACCAGGACCCTGCACCTGCAGGGAAGCCACAGGAACAGGAGGGGGTCAGCTTTTGTTGATTTCCCAGCCATCACCATGAGCAAGCTCCAGAGCCCCTAGTTCAAGGGGACATGATGGTCTTTGCTCAGAAGCCCAGGGACTGCCCAATAATTGCACAACACAAATGATACTCATCCCTACCTCAGTGGGATGAAGACAGTCCCCACCTCAATGGCATAGGGCAATTGTAAGGGCCAGAAATTGATTCTGGAACTCTGAAAACACAGGGGCAGCTGGTGTGAAATGGGAAGCCCTTGAACTTACATGTGTTGGGGGCTTAAAACAACCAGTATGAGACCTCACTGAGCAAGGACTCCCTGTTATTCTCTGCTGTATTTGAACATGAATCACGAGGCAAGAAATATGTCCAATTCATGTGAGTAGGCAAAGTTACTCTGCAGTTTTAGGTTTTCCTCAACTCAAGGAACTCAAATTGAGACAGAGCAGGGACTGAACTCAGGTACACTCAACCCTGACCGCAAAATCCGGCATTCCTTCATAGCGTAAACTCTATACCTCTTGAGGACCATATCTTGCAGGAATGAGGAAGCAGGATGCTCACCGAAGGAGGGACTCCACTGTAAAGACTAGTGAAGACCGAACCACACCAGTCTGTGCCAAGGTGGACCCCAGCATTGACCTTTCACTTACTTTCCCCTCCCTCTTATAATGCTAAAAATCAAGCCCAGGGCTGGAGATTTAACATGCTAATTAGACACATGACACGTGAAGAAGCATGACCTGCAAGTGCTCAGGTGCCAAGAAATTCCCATCTCTACATGCTTGAATGTCAGTCCTTTCCTGTCTCAGTTCCTTTAAAAAGTTTGCGGGCACTTGTTCTGAAAGCCAGTCTGAAGGACCCTTTCCTTTCTGCTGTCTCCCTTGTGCTGGGGCATAAGACCCAATAAAAAGCCTTGCCCAGGGATGCCTGGGTGGTTCAGTCATTAAGCGTCTGCCTTCAGCTCAGGTCATGATCCCAGGGTCCTGGGATCGAACCCCGCATCAGCTCCCTGCTAAGCGGGAAGCCTGCTTCTCCCTCTCCCACTCCCCCTGCTTGTGTTCCTTCTCTTGCTGTGTCTCTCTCTGTCAAATAAATAAATAAAATCTTAAAAAAAAAAAAAAAAAAGCCTTGCCTGGAACTCCTGCGTGGTCTCTAGTCAACCTCTTTTGCTTGGAGAGCCCAAGGACCCTGGTTGGTAACAAAACTACTACTACTGTAAGTATGCCTCCGATTATATCGCTATTAAAACATTTTACATCCTTTTTTTCCTTTTGGGGTTGTTGATTTGTTACACGTATCATTCAGTTACCTTCACAGTTACAGCACTTTATTGATAATAAAATATTTTACATCTTTTCTCTCTCTCTCTCTCTCTCTTTTTCGGTTCTTGGTTTGTTACATGTATCATTTGCAGTGCCCTCCGAAGGGAGAGTATTACAGAAAAATAATTGCTTTAGCTAGTGAATTCAGTTTAACACAAGGCAATTTACCTGCAGGCAAACTGCACGCTGACTGCTCCCTTTCCTGACCATCAGATTTAATCTCTTACAGTTAGTCCTAATCACAACCGAAAAACTATTATTTCCCGTTTTAATAGAATTCATTAGGTTCAGGATGAACTGGCATGATCTCAAAACTCATAGCAATTTCTACTCTTTAAGCATTCTTACCCAGTGGCCTTTTCTATTGCTGGACTCTTAAATTCCTTGGACTAAAATTTATATTACACAAATAAAACAAAAGTAAATTTATGAACTCATGATACATATTTGTTACACTCATAAAATCCTTCTGTGTAGTTCTCACTTAATTTGTTGGCACTATAAATATTTATAAACTGTACTCTTTTTTTGCAATGGCTGTATTAAAATTTGAAAGAGAATGTCGGTAGTACCAAATTATACTTAAAGTTCAAACTTCTAACTTAGATTTGGTATAAAATTGTATTGCAAGTTTGTGTCTGATTTCAATCCCCTTCAGTAGCTAGACTTCAAACATTTCAAAAAAAACCCTTCACACACAATAACTCAATTTCCTAGATGAGGCACATCGGAGGAAATGCAGCACAGAAAACTATAACAACATTCTTTATAAAGAAAAATAAATAAATAAATAAATACAGAAGATACTTAGTTTGTTGAAGCTTTTTATTACCACATCAAAGCCTGTAGTTTTGAAATACATGGGTTAATGCTAAACCGTAGATCAACAGAGGGATCTTTAAAATAACTTCAATAACTCAAATGTCATTTCTCTTTCACTTCTTGGAGTTAGAATATTACATGATGATTTAAGCACACCATGGTTAAGAAAATTGGCAACTGGTATCTTTGTCATTTTCTTTAGAATTTAAAAGATATAATCAATGATATTTGTATTTATGCAAGTGTAAGTGATTACCAAAGTACCAAAGAAGAAGCAAGGATGGAGAAGAAAAACATGAAACCAAAGCAGGAGGGCTTGGGAGGCATGAGGACAGCCTGGAGAGAGAGAGAGCATGTCCAGGCCAACCGAAGAGAGAATCAGGGAAAGTGGTGAGACTTTCTAGACTAGACTAGACTCAAAGCCTGGTAAAAAAAATAAAGGACCATTGAATTCGATGACTGGTTGGGCAGGGAGAGCTTTTAATAAAATGCAATACCAGGAGAGTTTTGGGAGTGAAAAATCCCTCCAAGGAATGGAGGGGACTGAGAAGAGAGAATTTGATGTATTTTTTTTTATGAAGTGTGCGAGTCAAGGTAGTGAGAGCACAGGTGTTGGCTTCAAGGGTGAGCAAGGAAAACATGAGTCAGTGCATGGAGAACCTCATGTTAGCTCTCTCTGCTCACATTCACAGAGTTATGACTTAGAAGAAAATTATTGCAGAATACCTGCTTTCCCCTAATATCTACTTAAGCAAATATTAAATGTTTAAAAGTTCTTTCATCTGTCTAGTGTGAATTCCAAACTTGTTCCCATTTTCTTCAAATACTTGAATTAAACAAAAAAGGAATTTCCAGAGTTCTTTGAAATGTTGTTCATTAACTGTGTAGGCGGACATGCCTGCCTACATCCCATTCACAGTTAAGTGTACCCACCGTACTGGAATCAGCTCAGTAGTCACTTCTTTTATAGTATACTGCTATATAATTTCTAGCTAGTCTCTGTCTTATTCTTCTATGTACTTTTAATCATCTGCTTTTTTTTTTTTTTGGTATGTGTCTAATTCAACTTTAGCTAATGCTCTCTACTTCTAGAAATGGATTCTCAACTGCTAATAATTTTTTTTCTGTTTCCTTAGTTGTGGCTCAAAGAGTCATTGAATCCACTTTTATATGGTTATCTATTTTCTTTGTCTTTTTACTCCTTCTTATCATAAGCCAGCCCATCTGGAAGTTTAACAAAGTAGATTTTGCTCAATTTTAAAGAGTTAGCATTGGGTTTATATTTATATAACAGAATTCATGTGGGTTGAAACTTCTTTTGAAATACCTGTTCATCTCAGAATATGAATTAGTAAAGTTAAAACAACTTTCTCATATTCTAATTTTTTTTTCACCAAAGCACTAAACATTTCAGAGGGTACTGGGGATCCAGAGAATAAACACAGTGCTTGGTAGTGAGGTGTAAGTGTTTAGAGCACATCATACAAAGATTTGGAACCAGTTCAAAAATATCAACAATTATATGTTAGTTTCCTTCGAGAAAGGTTCAGAGATTTTCAAGCTTCCATTAGGAAACGTTTGTCATTTGCTGCTGATTTCTTAGAGAATCCTTGTACAATCCATGAACAAGTCATAATCACTTAGGTGTATGCCACTGGTTCTGAATATAAAGAGCAGTCTGCACCTATAAATACAGAGAACAAAGTGATGGTTCTCAGACAGTGGGGCGGTGGGTGGGCAAAATGGGTGAAGGGGGGTGGGAGGTACAGGCTTCCAGTTATGAAATGAATTAAGTCACAGGAATAAAAGACACAACATAAGGAACACAGTCAATGATATTGTAATAGTGTTGTATGGTGACAACTGGTAGCTACACTTGCGGTGAGCACAGGGTAATGTATAAATTTGTCCTGCCACTATGTTGTGCACCTGAAACTAATGTAGCATTGTGTATCAACTATACTCAAATTAAAAAAACTAAAAGAAAAGAGCAGTCAGGGGGTGGGGGGGGTGGAGCAAGATGGCGGAGGAGTAGGAGACCTGGATTTTGTCTGGTCCCAGGAATTCAGCTGGATAGGGATCAAACCATTCTGAACACCTACGAACTCAACAAGAGATCGAAGGAAAGAATAGCAGCAACTCTCTGAACAGAAAAGCAACCACTTTCTGGAAGGTAGGACATGTGGAGAAGTGAATCCGAGGTGATATTCGGGAGGATAGATGGTGGGGGAGGGGACCTCCGTCAGCAGCTACCAGCAAGTGATAGAGCAGCGGAGCACAAAATCAGATCATTTGGAAGTCTTCTCTGCTAAGGGACATCGTTCCAGTGGCTAAGCGGGGGTGAATCCTCACGGGACAGTGTGGTCTCAGGACCCTCGGGGTCACAGGAAGACCGGGGGTGCCTGAGTGTGGCAGAGCTCCCAGGTATTGGTGCGGGGAAGCCGGCTGCAAAGACGGAGCCGAGGAGTGGGCTCTCAGCTCGGGGTTGCCATAAACTGTGATCTGCGGCACAGTCGGGCCACTGCTCCTCCAGCGGGGACCCAATGAGTGGCAGATCTGGGGAGACTCCCCTTCTTCCCCAGGGAGAAGCAGTGCGGGAGCACACCACAGGGATCTGCTGGGTTTGGAGACTCCACACGGGGTCGGGTGTCAGAGATAGAAATGCTCGGTCACAGGCCAGGTGAGTACAGAGTGCGGCCGGAGACCGGGGAGATGGGAGTGACTGACTGCTTTTCTCTGGGGGCGCACTGAGGAGTGGGGCCGAGTTCTCGGCTCCTCCGGGGCAGAGATTGGGAGGCTACCATTTTCACTCTCCTCCTCCAAAGCTGTACAGAAAGCTTGCAGGGAACAAAAGCTCCTGAAAGCAAATCCGAGCAGATTACTTAGCCCAGACTGGCAAGGGTGGGGCAATTCCACCTCAGGCAAAGACATTTGGGAAGCACAGCAACAGGCCCCTCCCCCAGAAGATCAGCAAGAACAGCCAGCCAAGACCAAGGTTACCGATCAATGAGAATGGCAGAACTCCAGAGCTAGGGGAATACTGCATATAGAATTCATGGCTCTTTTCCCATGATCCTTTACTCTTTCAAAGTTAATTTTTTTAATTGTCTTTTTTTTTAATTTTTCTTTTTCCCTTTTTCAACCAACATCTTATCAATCCCTTTTTAAAAAATATTTTTTATTTTTTATTTTTAGAGTCATATTCTATCACTTCATACTAGTTACCCTTATTTTTGGTATATATATATATATATATATATATATATATATATGTTGTTCTCTCTTTAAAATTTTGAGATACAGTTTCTTCTAACAGATCAAAATATACCCTAAATCTCTAGTGTATAGCTTTGTTCTAGTCTCCTGAAGGATCACATTCTCTCCGTTTTTTTTTTAATCCTCTGCTTTCTTTTTTCAACCAACTTTTTATCTTATCAATTCCTTTTATAAAATCTTTTATAATTTTCGTCTTTACATTCACATTCTATCCCTTCATTGTATTAACCCTTATTTTTGTACATATATAAGTTCTTTTTTCTTTAAAATTTTAGGAGTCACTTTCTTCTAACAGACCAAAATATGCCCAAAATCTAGTGTGTGGCACTGATCTATGCACCAGCCTGATCATTTTTGCTCATATTCTGTTTTATGTTTTGTTTTGTTTGCTTTTATCTTTTTGTTTTTCTTTATTTTTCTTTGCCCCAGTTTCAGGTCTTTTCTGATTTGTTTGGTGTATATTTTCTGGGGACGTTGTTACCTTGTAAGCATTTTGTTCTCTCATTCATCTATTTTCCTCTGGAAAAAATGACAAGATGGAAAAGATCACCTCAAAAAAAAGAACAAGAGGCAGTACCGACTGCCAGGGACCTAATCAATATGGACATTAGTAAGATGTCAGAACTAGAGTTCAGAATGATGATTTTAAGGATACTAGCTGGACTTGAAAAAAGCATGGAAGTTATTAGAGAAACCCTTTCTGGAGAAATAAAAGAACTAAGATCTAACCAAGTCGAAATCAAAAAGGCTATTAATGAGGTCCAATAAAAAATGGAGACTCTAACTGCTAGGATAAATGAGGCAGAAGAGAGAATTAGTGATATAGAAGACCAAATGATGGAAAATAAGGAAGCTGAGAAAAAGAGAGATAAACAACTACTGGATCATGAGGGCAGAATTCGAGAGATAAGCGATACCATAAGACAAAACAACATTAGAATAATTGGGGTCCCAGAAGAAGAAGAAAGAGAGAGAGAGGCAGAAGGTATATTGGAACAAATTATAGCAGAGAACTTCCCTAATGTGGGGAAGGAAACAGGCATCAAAATCCAGGAGGCACAGAGAATCCCTCTCAAAAATCAATAAAAATAGGTCAACACCCCAACATCTAATAAAACATATGAGTCTCAGAGACAAAGAGAAAATCCTGAAAGCAGCTCGGGACAAGAGGTCTGTAACCTACAATGGTAGAAACATTAGATTGGCAACAGACCTAATCACAGAGACCTGGCAGGCCAGAAAAGACTGCCATGATATATTCAGAGCACTAAATGAGAAAAATATGAAGCCAAGAATACTATATCCAGCTAGGCTGTCATTGAAAATAGAAGGGGAGATAAAAAGCTTCCAGGACAAACAAAAACTAAAGGAATTTGCAAACACGAAACCAGCCCTACAAGAAATATTGAAAGGGGTCCTCTAAGCAAAACAGAGCCTAAAAACAACATAGACCAGAAAGGAACACAGACAATATACAGTAACAGTCACCTTACAGGCAATACAATGGCACTAAATTCATATCTTTCAGTAGTTATCCTGAATGTAATGAGCTAAATGCCCCAGTCAAAAGACACAGGGTATCAAATTGGTTAAAAATCAAGACCGATTGATATGCTGTCTGCAAGAGACTCATTTTAGACCCAAAGACACCCCCAGATTGAAAGTGAAGGGGTGGAAAAAAATTTACCATGTTAATGGACACCAAAAGAAAGCTGGGTGGCAATCCTTATATCAGACAAATTAGGTATTAAACCAAAGACTGTAATAAGAGATGAGGAAGGACACTACATCCCACTTAAAGGGTCTATCCAACGAGAAGATCTAACAATTGTAAATATCTATGGCCCTAACATGGAAGCAGTCAATTATATAAGGCAATTAATAGCAAAAGGAAAGAAACACATTGACAACAATACAATAATAGTGGGGGACTTTAACACCCCCTGACTGAAATGGACAGATCATCTAAGCAAAAGATCAACAGGGAAACAAAGACTTTAAATGACACACTGGACCAAATGGACTTCACAGATATATTCAGAACATTCCATCCCAAAGCAACAGACTACACATTCTTCTCTAGTGCCCATGGAACATTCTCCAGAATAGATCACATCCTGGGTCACAAATCAGGGCTCAAACGGTACCAAAAGATTGGGATCATTCCTTGCATATTTTTGGACCACAATGCTTTGAAATTAGAACTCAATCACAAGAGGAAAGTTGGAAAGAACTCAAATACATGGAGGCTAAAGAGCATCCTACTAAAGAATGAATGGGTCAAGTAGGAAATCAAAGAAGAATTTTAAAAATTCATGGAAACAAATGAAAATGAAAACACAACTGTTCAAAATCTTTGGGATACCGCAAAAGCAATCCTAAGAGGAAACTATATAGCAATACAAGCTTTTCTCAAGAAACAAGAAAGGTCTTAAATACACAACCTAACTCTACACCTAAAGGAGATGGAGAAAGAACAGCAAATAAAGCATAAACCGAACAGGAGGGGAGAAATAATAAAGGTCAGAGCAGAAATCAATAAAATAGAAACCAAAAGAACAGTAGAACAGATCAACGAAACTAGTAGCTGGTTGTTGAAAGAATTAACAAGATTTATAATCCCCTGGCCAGACTTATCAAAAAGAAAAGAGAAACGACCCAAAAAAACAAAATCATGAATGAAAGAGGTGAGATCACAACCAACACCAAAGAAATACAAACAATTCTAAGAACATATTATGAGCAACTATATGCCAGCAAATTAGGTAATCTGGAAGAAATGGATGCATTCCTAGAGATGTATCAACTACCAAAACTGAACCAGGAAGAAATAGAAAACCTGAACAGACCTATAACCACTAAGGAAATTGAAACAGTCATCAAAAATCTCCCAACAAACAAGAGCCCAGGGCCAGATGGCTTCCCAGGGGAATTCTACCAAACATTTAAAGAAGAATTAATACCTATTCTTCTGAAACTGTTCCAAAAAATAGAAATGGAAGGAAAACTTCCAAACTCGTTTTATGAGGCCACCATTACCTTGATCCCCAAACCAGACAAAGACCCTATCAAAAAGGAGAATAACAGACCAATATCCCTGATGAACATGGATGCAAAAATTCTCACCAAAATACTAGCCGATAGGATCCAACAGTACATTAAAAGGATTATTCACCATGACCAAGTGGGATTTATCCCTGGGCTGCAAGGTTGGTTCAACATCCACAAATCAATCAATGTGATACAATACATTAATAAAAGAAAGAACAAAAACCATATGATCTTCTCAATAGTTGCAGAAAAAGCATTCGACAAAGTACAACATCCTTTTTCGATCAAAACTCTTCAGAGTACAGGGATAGAGGGTACATACTTCAATATCATAAAAGCCATCTATGAAATACCCACAGCGAATACCATTCTCAATGGGGAAAAACTGAGAGCCTTCCCCCTAAGGTCAAGAACACGGCAGGGATGTCCACTATCACCACTGCTATTCAACATAGTATTAGAAGTCCTAGCCACAGCAATCAGACAACAAAAAGAAATCAAAGGCATCCAAATTGGCAAAGAGGAAGTCAAACTCTCACTCTTTGCAGATGATATGATACTGTATGTGGAAAACCCAAAAGACTCCACCCCAAAATAGCTAGAACTCATGCAGGAATTCAGTAAAGTGGCAGGCTATAAAATCAATGCACAGAAATCAGTGGCATTCCTATACACCAACAACAAGACAGAAGAAAGAGAAATGAAGGAGTCGATCCCATTTACAATTACATCCAAAACCATAAGATACCTAGGAATAAATCTAACCAAGGAAGCAAGGAATCTGTACTCAGAAAACTATAAAACACTCGTGAAAGAAATTGAGGAAGACACAAAGAAATGGAAAAATGTTCCATGCTCATGGATTGGAAGAACAAATATTGTGAAGATGTCAATGCTACCTAGAGCAATCTACACATTCAATGCAATCCCCATCAAAATACCATCCTCTTTTTTCAAAGAAATGGAACAAATAATCCTAAAATTTGTATGGAACCAGAAGAGATCCCGAAGAGCCAGAGGAATGTTGAAAACAAAAAGCAAAGCTGGTGGCATCACAATTCCGGACTTCCAGCTCTATTACAAAGCTGTCATCATCAAGACAGTATGGTATTGGCACAAAAACAGACACATAGATCAATGGAAGAGAATGGGGAGAGCCCAGAAATGGACCCTCAACTCTATGGTCAACTAATCTCCGACAATGTAGGAAGGAATGTCCAATGGAAAAAAGACAGTCTCTTCAAGAAATGGTGTTGGGAAAATTGGACAGCCACATGCAGAAGAATGAAACTGGACCATTTCCTTACACCACACACAAAAATAGACTCAAAATGGTTGAAAGACCTCAATGTGAGACAGGAGTCCATCAAAATCCTAGAGGAGAACACAGGCAGCAACCCTTTCCACCTCAGCCGCAGCAACTTCTTCCTAGAAACATCGCCAAAGGCAAGGGAAGCAAGGGCAAAAATGAACTATTGGGACTTCATCAAGATAAAAAGCTTTTGCCCAGCAAAAGAAACAGTCAACAAAACCAAAAGACAACCGACAGAATGGGAGAAGATATTTGCAAATGACATATCAGATAAAGGGCTAGTATCCAAAATCTATAAAGAACTTATGAAACTCAACACCCAAAGAACAAATGATCCAATCAAGAAATGGGCAGAAGACATGAACAGACATTTTTCCAAAGAAGACATCCAAATGGCCAACAGGCACATGAAAAAGTGTTCAACATCGCTCGGCATCAGGGAAATCCAAATCAAAACCTCAATGAGATATCACCTCACACCAGTCAGAATGGCTAAAATTAACAAGTCAGGAAATGACAGATGTTGACAGGGATGTGGAGAAAGGGGTACCCTCCTACATTGTTGGTGGGAATTCAAGCTGGTGCAACCAGTCTGGAAAACAGTATGGAGGTTCTTCAAAAAGTTGAAAATAGAGCTACCATACGATCCAGCAATTGCACTACTGGGTATTTACCCCAAAGATACAAATGTAGGGATCCGAAGGGGTATGTGCACCCCAATGTGTATAGCAGCAATGTCCACAATAGCCAAACTGTGGAAAAAGCCAAGATGTCCATCGACAGATGAATGGATAAAGAAGATGTGGTATATACATACAATGGAATATTATACAGACGTCAAAAGGAATGAAATTTTGCCATTTGCAACAATGTGGATAGAACCAGACAGTGTTATGCTGAGCAAAATAAGTCAATCAGAGAAAGACATGTATCATACCGACCTCACTGATATGAGGAAATCTTAATCTCAGGAAACAAACTGAGGGTTGCTGGAGTGGTGGGGGTGGGAGGGATGGGGTGGCTGGGTGATAGACATTGGGGAGGGTATGTGCTACGGTGAGCGCTGTGAATTGTGCAAGATTGTTGAATCACAGATCTGTACCTCTGAAAAAAATAATACATTATATGTTTAAAAAAGAAGAAGAAGAAGATAGCAGGAGGGGAAGAATGAAGGGGGGGAAAGCGGAGGGAGGGATGAACCATGAGAGACGATGGACTCTGAAAAACAAACTGAGGGTTCTAGAGGGGAGGAGGGTAGGCGGATGGGTTAGCCTGGTGATGGGTGTTAAGGAGGGCACGTTCTGCGTGGAGCACTGGGTGTTATGCACAAACAATGAATCATGGAACACTACATCAAAAACTAATGATGTGATGTATGGTGATTAACATAACATAATAAAAAATACTGTATGACCTCAGTTATGTAAATTTAAAAAGTTGCATAGTAATACTATGTATTTATAAGGAATGCACATATATATAGTAGTAACACTTGAAATAAATATACAAATATAACAAATAACAAATAAATGCAGAATATAGTGTGAAAAAAGGGATCAGGGAACAGTAAACAAGAAGGGTTTAACTGTGTTGGAAAAGTTTTGTCTTTATTTCATTGGTGATAACATCAGTATTTGTTGACTATTTCATTACTCTTTATTAGGTATTACATACTGCTTGAGGATAAAATTTTAAAAATATCCTTCCATTTCTCTCCATTCCAGTTGCCACTATCATAGACTGGCCAACCATTGTTTCTCTGGGCCAACTGCAATGACCTCTAAATACAACTCCTGGCATCTCTCATTTTCCTCTAATTTATTTTCTTTATTACAGCCAGAATAATATTTTTTAAACCCAATCATGTTGACGTCATAGTTGCTTAAAACACCTCAAGGGGTTCCCACTGCCCAAAGATAAAAGGTTAACTCCTTGGGACATTTTGAGAGGTCTTTACCTTCCCCTCCTCTAATCACTTCCACAGACTCCTTGTCCTTCCCTTCACAATCGGGCTCTCACCATCCTGACCTGCTTCCCAATCCCCAGTTGAACCGTTCTGTCTCAACTGTTGGTCTTCACGCACCCTGTTTGCTTTTCATGGAATATCGTCTTTCACTCTCACCTTCCATCTGCTTTCCTGTCCCTGCACTCAGCCCTTCTCCAACCTGGGTACCTGGACAGCTCCCATGTATTTTTAGGTTTCAGCAGAGATCTCATGTCTTCTGGAAAGTCATCCTGGCCCCTGGAGAGTCTGGGCAATTTAACTCTTCTATGTGCTCCCAAGTGCCCAGTTCTGCCACCTACTTTTATGTCTTTCTTTGGGGAGCGAAGACTCATTCTTTTTTTATAATCAATTTTCTGACTCACATACAAGGTTATAAACCAACTGTAATCAGCACTGTTTTCCCATGCCAACCTTACACTAATAGCTCAATATATATATTTTTAATCGAAAGAATGAACAAACCTAGTTACTAAGTTTTTGAGTCACAATTTTAGTTGAGAATTGAGAAAACTTAAAAAACAAAACAAAACAAAACAGAAAGCAACTGCACATCCATCAAAGTGCCTCTTATGTTGCTAGTGGAGTGTAAATTTGTGCGGCCACTTTGGATAGTTCCATATTCCCACTGAAGCTAGATATGTTATGTCTTATGACCTAGTGTTCCCACTCCTGAGTCTGTAGCCAGGAGAGATGAATGCATACACCCACCAAAGACCTGTACAAGAATCTTAGCATCTTTTCATAGCCAAAGTCTGCAGGCGCCCCAAATGTCCATCAACAGTAAAGAGATAAATAAATGTGGTATGTTCATATGCGGGAAGCTGCACAACAACAAAAAAGAATGACACACACAAGGACATAGTCAAATCTCACAGACATGATATTGAGTGAAGGACATCAGGCTCAATAGAGCATATACCATATGATTCCATTTCTCTGAGGTCCTAAGAAAGACAGGTCTGAGCCGTGGTGATGGAGATTGGAATAGGGAGCATGGATAGGAAGGCAGGGGAGGGGGGGTTGTCTCTAAAGCTGGAAATTACATGGTGTTGGAAAAACCACACAATTTTTTCTAAAGCTTCACAACCTTTTTTTCTATACAAGAAAGTTGGAGTTGCAGGGTTTTTCAAATTTATACTCCCCTGTTTCGTTCATTTTGGAATTGACATGAGTCTTATCAAATGCGTTTCTTTCTTTTTTAAAGATTTATTTGTTTATTTGAGAGGGAGAGAGAGAGTGCTAGAGTGCGTGTGCGCAAGTCGGGGGAGAGGCAGAGGAAAGAATCTCAAGCAGACTCCCTGCTGAGCATGGAGCGCAATACAGGGCTTGATCTCAAGACCCTATGATCGTGACCTGAGCCGAAATCAAGAGTCGGATGCCCAGGCACCTCTCAAATGCATTTCTTAAGAAAGGTAAGTGTGCTGAGGATCAGCAATCTTTCCCATGTGTAATTAAAATAATTGAGACACTGTGCAAAAGGTAGGAGGAAAAGAACCTGGCGCGGGCACCTGGGTGGCTCAGTCAGTTAAATGTCTGCCTTCAGCTCAAGTCGTGATCTTGGGCTCCTGGAATCAAGCCCCACGTCGGGCTCCCTGCTCAGCAGGGAGTCTGCTTTTCCCTCTCTCTCTGCCCCTCCCCCTGCTTGTACACTCTCTCCCTCTCTCTGTCTCTCTCAAATGAATAAATAAAATCTTTAAAAAAAAAAAAGAACCATGGCCAAAGATTTAACTTACTTCCTTAAATTAGTTTGTGTGTGCCATTTGATGCTATTAGAAGGAATCAGACAAAAACTTGCAGTTTCCTAATAATGACTGAAGAAAACATTAGTCCCATTAGAAGAAATTATGTAAATGAAACCACTTTTTACTACAGGGCCACCTTGAATGGGAGTGGGGGAAATACAGTGAGAAGTTATCAAGGAATCTGCAATTTGCAAAAGAACTTTCGTTTTCCTTTTAAATGTCAAGCTCCCCTAAACTTAGTTGTATTTAATTTTTAATTGTCTGTTTATTAGCTGTATATTTTTGTATATTGGTTTGTCTACTTTCGATGTGCATCAGGTCCATTGGGAAGAACAAGGGATGTCCCTGTAAAAACAGCCCTCCAAAAGCTTCAAAGGACTTAAGCACTGAAAACATTTCAAATATTAATTATAATATACATTTACAGATATTGACATTTGTGGTATGTAATTGCTGCACCTGACTACACTAAAATTTGCTAACAGATGATTTTTTAAAAATAAGTATACCTTGCATTTGTAATCTATGAATTTTAAACACCTGTAGTTTACTTAGTTAATTACTAAGCTCATTCAACACATCTGGCTTCTCTGTCTTTGTGTTAATCAATAATTATTTGATTACAATGTTATGCCTTTTATGCTAATCAGGATTTTGAGACCATAAAAATGTGCTACCTTTGTGCTTCATGCTGTCACTAATGTGTTATATTTATAGTGTGGTGTATTCATAATTCATGCATGCATACACATGTATGCACCCATTTTACTTCATTTGTACAATAGAAAATTTTCTTTTCAATCTGTTTTTTCTTTCTTTCTCTTTCTTTCTTTTTCTTTCTCTTTTCTTGCAAAGTTTACCACCTGAAAAGAATACCCTTACTTATTTTTCAATTGTGGTAGGAAAAATTCCTCATCTGAGGAAAAAAGAATAGGTATTTGTTTTAATGCGATAGAATTCTTTTTGATAAATAGAAGGAAAAGTCTTGTAGTCCTTCTAGTTGTTCCCTTTTTGAAAGGTATCTGGATAAATAGAACAATATTGGTATTTCTGACCATGAATGTGGCGGCTGGTGTGGTTTAAAACCCTCTACAAAAGAAGACTATTTTTCTTAATTGCTTCCGTGGCTGAAATAATTGTGAAGGCTGGAAAGAGGTCTGATTCTAATTGCAAACTTGGATGTGGTAAAAACCTCTGTGGCAGGTTCTTATCTATCACCATCAATCTCAAGTTGCACAGTAACCGTGTTGGATGCTTGCAAGAGGCAGCCTCTTGGGAGAAGGAAGTTTCGGAGACAGTGACTTAAATACAGCTCTGGGTGGATATTCACTGTAGCAGAGGGATGTTTGTTAACCCATTCTTATTGCTTGACTCCTCATTTAGAGTTCCATACAAATACTGGTGTGTATATGTGTGTGGGAGTGTTATGTACTGTACTGTGGGGAGGGGCTGAACTGAGACTAAAAGCCCACCTCTGCCCATTTGTAGCTATTTTTGTTTGAAAACGTTGTTTCCCTTCATGTCTCCCTAGATCCTCTGATATGACTACATGTCATCACACCAAGTTTGGACATGCCTCATGCCAACAACAATTCTATGCCCTTCATCTAAACAGGATTAGGTTATTACCAGCTAGATATTCCACAAGTGTATAAAGTCCAGTGGCTACCTAAATAATGGACATTATTGAGTTTTATTACTATTTAGTTCTTTTGGGAATAATGCTATTTAAGATCATTTCCTTTTTTTTTTTTTTTTTTACCCCATGGCTGAGTCATGGACGTCTCTGTGCTAAGTTCTAAGGAGTTCAGGGTGCTTCTAAAACATTAATTAATTCATATTAGAAAGTGAATTCTTACTAGCAATGATTAAGCCCAATAATTTTAATTACCCTAAATGAAGTAAAAATCACTTTTAGCTCTCCTTCGTTAAAGGTGAATTTGAAGTTTTCCACAGAATATTTCATTCTTTTCAATTTGCTAATCATGGGGAGAAGTACACATTTTTGTTTTTCTTTACAGACAGCAGCTACTTTTATATCAAAACATCCAACTTGTCTGAAAGTATACTTAGCTACATTTTCTCTACCTACTTAGATGGCTACACACACTATTGTCCCAAGTTGGAAAACTCCTCTCCTTCACAATTCTGCCTGCACCCACCAAACAATCCTCCTACCATCAGTTGGGGTTATTTCCACCGGGGGAGGGGGGATCTTGCCAGGTAGAATCTTCAGGAATGCTGGGTCGTTGCTGTGGCTTGACCTTTTGCAATGACTGAAGGAGTAAGAGTATGAGGCCATAAGTGTCTGTCTATGCTTGCCCTATTTCCCTTCTGTCTAAACACAAAGAGCTGTCAAACAGTGTAGGTTTTCTCCCACAAACACAGTAATTTCACTATACTTAGGGATCAGTATAAATTTAAAAATCTTATTAGGTCACAAGATTTTCTCTGAGAATGAATGCATAAATTTTCCCTTGCTCAGCTCTTTAACAGAAAGACTTTACAATCATTGTTCCCTACCCATCATATGGCAAAAAAAAATCATACTTTCTTAATTAACACTTTCTAATCTAAAACGTCTCGTCTATATTAATTGTATTATATTGCACAACAAAGTTATTTAGAACTATTTTAATTCATAGACATTTATGCAGCCATTATGTGGCTCACACAGTCTGCTATATTTTTCCTGTAAGAACGATGCCTCGAGTATCTTGTCGACCAATGGTAAGGCCTGATGGCATCTTCTTTGTTATTTGAGGATCAGGATTGTGCATCAGGAACTCTGTGCACACGGAAAGGCCAAGGTTTGGAGAAGTGGAGGCTGGTTCAATCAGTAATCTGAATATGCCCACACCATCACTGAGGCTGGTTCAATCAGTAATCTGAATATGCCCACACCATCACTGAAACCAATCATCCACCAAGGGTCCAACTCTTTTCCTCAGAGTCTGGGATTTAGATGTATGGTTTTTGAGGAAGTCTAGCTCTTTAAGAGTTAGTTTGGAGGCTTTCCAGAAACAGATCAAACAGAGCTTTCTACTGTCACAACTGTCATTCCTTTAAAAGTCTGTTTCCTCAGTGAAGGGCACTGTTTCTAAGGGCCGTGTTTGGTGGAGAAAGAAGCTGTAGTATTGAAAGCAGCATTTGCACCACGGACCTCGTCAGTGAGTCTGGAAAGGCAGTTTGCCTGCATTCTAATCTGCCTCACCGGTAAGAAAAAGAAAACAAAATCTCCATTTGGGTAGCAGGCTATTGGCTGACTTTTTTTTTTTTTTTTAAACCTTTAATCAGAGAACTGAAATAGAAAGGACACTTGCATTCTCTCTCTATCCTTCAGGTGTTTAATTTTCACTGATGTGTTTAACATTGTCTAATTTCAGGCCATGTGCCGGGTAGCCTGTAAAACTTTAGGCAAGTTACGTAAAATTTCAATTTCAACTTAAAAGCCCAGGTAGTTCCCTTATATCTAAAATTGAGGCACTCTTCAGCAAAGAATTATGTTAGCTGGTACATTTGCCTCTGTTTGGGGAACGTTACACATTAAAATTTGCACCTTCTAGATGTGACTCTGATAAGGTATCTATTACCCCCGGCAGACCAGCCCATGAAGAAGGGCATTGGAATTAGTGAGCATGTGCAAAATAAATGCTGAAAGGACAGAAACCGTCATCCCAACAACCCTCTCTCCATGATGTCACGTTATGTCAGAGACCAGTAGGAGCTATTATGTGGCCCTCGGTAAAGAGCCACGAAGAAGGGAAGGCAGATGCATAATACATACCAGAGGCATTTTAGGTAAGGATGGGCCAGTATCACATAACTCAGAGGAAGTGCAGTTAAATAAAAGGTTGCTGAAAAGAGAGCAGCCACCTTTTCTTTCCTTTTTTTTTTTTTTAAAGATTTATTTATTTATTTGAGAGAGAGGGTTGGGAGGGGCAGAGGGAGAGAGAGAATCCTGAAGAAGACCCCTGAGCATGAAGCCTGATGTGGGGCTCAGTCTCACGACCCTGAGATCATGATCTGAGCCGAAATCAAGAGCCGGATGCTTAATCAACTGAGCCACCCAGGCGTCCCAGCAGCTACCTTTCGTAGTGGGCATGGTAACATGGGGAAGAACAACTTCTTTCCTCTTCTCCACTTTATGCAGAATCTAAACAGTAGCTTCTCTTCCAGCCATTCACCAGAGGGGACTGATTTGCAGTAGGAAGCCAGGTAAGTTGATGGAGTGGGCCATTTTGGCTCTGGGGAATAGTGCGTGGAAAACGGACTAGAATGAAAAGAGGAGAGGCAAGAAATGGCTGCCATTGTCGGAGAAAGATCAACTGGTTGGGCCCAGGAGAAAAGAGAATTTTATGGGGATCTTCAATAAACTTGGAATCAACAGGTCAGAGCCATGCATTAGATAAAATTAACAAAAGACAGAATTTAAATTACAAGATAATAAATAATCCCATTGAGAATTTGTGTATCTATTTAATGATTCGTAGTAGTCTTTGGTTATTTGTTTTACTCAAAACCATGACTACTACACTCAAATTCAGATAGCTTCTGTAATCTGTTTCCATATTACACATGGGTTAAACACAGCATTGTAGAAATTCTGAGGACCAACCATCCTATGCCTAATATTTACCTGAAAAGCAATCGTAATGTTGTGGTCTTTCTGGTCTTCTGAGATGGGAATGGCAGCCCCAGGGCCTTCCCAATGACATTTCTCTACTGTTTTTGTCCAGCTTTGGACATTGCCAGTCCATAGCCAAGAGTACACTTATTCTTTTCCGCTAAAGGGAGTCCGGCTTTGTAATGAGAGTACCCCATGAACTCAGCATCCTAGCTGCACCAAGAAGCAGATCCCTAGTCAATGGAAAAACTGCCACAATTGCCATAGCTATGTGTCTCCATCTTGCTCTTTGGTCCTTTCCCACTGTAATATGTTTATCTTTTTTTGGTTGTTTTGCCTGCTGATTTTATGTTTCTCAAGAGCTGACATGGATTTATTTTTATACACACAGTACCTAACACAGGGCTAAACATACATTGGGTATATAATAAATGTTCATTGATGAATTATTGGTTCTTAAATAAAATAAATAAGATGCACACCTTAAAATCAAGTGGCCAATTTCCTATGCATTAAAGAGTTAAACATAAAATATAAACTATAAAAGCCTTAGAGAAAACAAACACAAATATTTATCTTAGGGTGAGGAAGGACTATACAAACAAAAATAGCGAAGAAAGAAAATGATGAAGAGTAGATATGAAAAATTTGCCTTCAATGACTAATGAGAAGAATCAGTCCTGGAATTGAGAGCTGACCACTCCCGCCTGTGTTTTGCTAAGCTTCTTTGAAAAAGGGTTTTGCCACAATAGAGTCTTTTCAACCGCATTGTTAAAAGGAACAATATTCCTGTAAACAACACTATGTTTACACAGGTAAATTGGTTTAATGCATTAAGGAAAAATGCTCCATGAATTAAACAAGATGCATTAAAATGTCTTTTAAAAAACTTAGCAACAAATAATTGGTTTGAGTGTATTTTCTCAGTTTAGTCCATTAACCTGGGGTCGCTTACGTGTGGCCCCAGGATTAAAGTACTAGGGAATTACTTAGTTATAAAATGTGTACAGTTTTACAGCTCCACAAGTTTATAACAAGAAATGATCCATTTACCACTGCCTTTTTTGCTCAGATTGTCTTATAAGTGGTATGTCATACTAACCAAGAAAACCCATAATTATATGTTAAGGATCCTAAGCAATCATTGAGAAAAAGTCATGCTTTGAAAAAGTTACAAACTTCATTGTTATACCTTTAATTTTTTTGCCATCTGATTCAAAATCACAAAGATTTTGGAGGGTAGATTATTGTTTGTCTAGTAAAATCAAAAGTTCTGAAATTTTATTTACAAAGCCTATTTTCAGTATTCATAAAAAAACACATATTTGTAAGAAAGTAACAAAATGAAATAATAAGACTTTTAATCTGCGTATATAAATATTGGACACTTTAAAAATTAACTTGACTAATTTAGAATTCAAAATTAGCACTTGATCAAATTAGCTGGATAATGGTTGTCATTATTTGGTATCATAAAGATACAACTTTAATTACAATAAAGCATATAACATATAATAAAACACACAACTTTTTTTTAAAGACTTGTATTATGATGTCAATCAGATAGGCAGAAATCACTAATTGATGAAGCAAAGAGTAAAGTGAAGGCATGCCAAAAAATCACTTTTCAAATTTGAGAAGTTAGTGTGTTATAGTGAATAGTCTAATGCTTCCAGGAAAATTACTCAGTGAAGTAGGTTGAAAATATAATAAAATACTTTAGCTAGAAAATGAGTATTCTTTCTATAGATAAGTATGACTACTTGACAATGGTCATAATGCTATGACCTACTGAATTGTGGTCTCTTCACATTTCATATTCTGGGTGTGGAATTATTTTTAGCCAAAGTCAAACCTCCATTTGTAGTAAAATTCAGTACTACCTCCTGAAATGTACTTTTGCTATTAGCAACTTTTTAAAGTAGAGTGAAGCTCTGATAATTTAAATGTGGATATAGCCTTCTTACTAATTTTGGGTATCAGATACACCATCAGCAGCAGGTTAATTTCTAGGTAAGTTTGGTCAGGCTTCTAGAGATGATTCCTAATAGTTCCTATTCTCTAGTTTTTTTTTTTCTCCCAGGGAATTCCAGTCTCCAGGCCAAAGGGAGCAGCTCCCCATGTGTCTATTAGTGTTCTGATGCTAGCTCTTTAGAATGATATTAATCTCTATGCCACAGATTCATGTATTTTTTAACCCTCTTCAAGAATGAAAAGGATATAATGGCCCATTAGGAAACATTAAATCCTGATCATTTTGTTAATGTTCTCACTAATATGTGTTCTATAAAGTTGCTCACTTTTATAACTAAGATTCTAGTGTCATGGGTTAATGAGCCACATAGCTTCTAATGTTGTACATTAATCCATTATCAGAAAAGGACTAATCTATTGCCCTAGCAGATGGATCAGAAGTCCTGTAGGGGTAAATTAACCCCCATCCTTTACCGCTGCATCTTACAGATTTACAGAGCATCTTCACGTCCTATCGCATTTGCTTCTTAAAACCATTCTCTGAAGTCAGGAGGCTAGTGTATTATTATTCTCATTTGCTTGAAGAGCCTGGCAGGGAAGGGCAGGCTCCTGTGTATCTTTGACCAGAAGAGGACTGTGGGAGGGATCTCTTACTGGGAAGGTCATTGGCTGGCTGACTGCAGCTTCCGGAGGGTCTCAGGAAGGGAGGAAGAGGATGTCCAAGGTCAGTCAACCCTCGGTGACCTAGTCCTGATTGTTGAATTAGGAATCAGTGTTTCAACCAAACAGCAGTTACACGACAGAGGAGGGAGGCACCCTCAGGTGCTGACCTGCTACTTGCTTATTCCCTTGCGCCTTATGTCAAGTTGTTTGGTGCACCAAGGCTAACAGCTTCCATATGGTATTCACAGGAGATGTGAGAGGTTGCTGAGACCCCTTCCCTCCTACCTGTTACTGCACGGCCCCGTGCCTCAGGGGAGTTGACTCTACCCTCCACAGTGCAGTGTCCTGGCTGTTGGGCTAAGGGTGAACCCGTTATCCTGTCAGGTGACTCTTTCAGGAAAGGGCTTGAAATCCCCCTCCCGGGGGCGATGTGGGAGAAAATCAGTTACAAGGACTAAGAATTTTCTGCATATCCAAGAGAGCACCATCATTTCTTTTTCTGGACATTGTCATAAAGCATAACAGGAAAAACCAGCAACGACAGTAACAGCTAACATATAGGTAGCACTTAACAATGTGCCAGCCAAAGTTCTCAGCACTTTACGTATTGTAACCGACTTAATCCTTGCAACAACCGCGGGAGTAGGTGCTGTCACACAGCGGACCTTGTAGACGAGCAAACAGACGCCGGGTTAGGAAGCCTGGACTGCTTCCCGTCCTCAACTAACACTGCAACCTTGTCATTCTCAGATACATTTGAATATACTTGGGTTTATTTTCAGATCGTTTAAATAACTTGCTTTAATTGATAGCCATTAAGGGGCAGACCTGATTTTGGAAGGTGGCCTGACGTGGCAAAACAGAGACATGGTAATAACCTGGGTCCTAGATGACATTACTGCGTCAACCAGCCTTGAAGCTTGGTCTACTTGTGGGCTTTGGCGTGCAAGATGCTGAATGCCCTTCGTGTCTACAGCACTTGAGTCCAAGTTTCTGTTACTTCCGGCATAAACTTTCCCAAATGATCCAAGAGTCCTACCTTAGCACCAATTACAGATGCAGCTACTTGTGTCTGAGTTTTGACTTTGGGATTTTGGGTCGGATATATTTTTCCTCTGAGGGAAAGCATCCTTTCCCTTTTTTGTTTGTAAAAAGGGAATGATAGGGGCCCCTGGGTGGCTCAGTCGATTAAGTGTCTGACTTTGGCTCAGGCCATGATCCTAGGATCCTGTGATCCAGTTCGGTATAGGGCTCCCTGCTCAGCGGGGAGTCTGCTTCTCCCTCTGGCCCTCACCACACTCTGGTGCTCTCTCTCAAATAAATACATAAAATCTAAAAAAAAAAAAAAAAAGGAATGATAACAAGACTACTTCATCTGTGTAGTGAGGATCACACGATATAATAAAGCACTTTAAACAGTACCCCAAGTGGAGTTTGTATTCACTAACATGTAGTGAATATTAGTGATTTTAAATAGTATTATTACTTTATTACATTTTATTATTAAGCCTTGACATTTTTCTAATCCGTAAAACATGAATAACAATAAATTATAAGGCTGTTATGAGATACAATGAAAAGCTCGTATAAGGTGTTTAGCAGAGTATCTGACATATGCAAGATGCCCAACAGATTTTTGGTATTTTTCTCTCCAATTAATTTTTTATTTTAATCAAAATAGTGTACATATGATGTAAAAGATAAAACAATGCTAACATCTTATAATGGAGAAAAGTTGTCCTTTGTATTTTATGTGTTAAATCTATCAAAACACGTTATTTTTCCTAACAAAATCGTGTACATTAAAAAATAATACTGTCATCTTTTGTGTAAAGATGTACTCCTTCAATAAACCAGTCTGAATATACAAACTTCATACTCTTTATTTTATAAATGAAAACCAATTACAGCCTGTACAAGCTGTTACATAAGAAATGCCATGCTATTATATAAGCAATTGGTCTCTTTCTAAAATGAAAAATGGAGACGTGTCTGGAAAATTATATTGCTTGCTGATCCATAAAGTTGTATAGATCAAATATCCAAGTACAAAAATTAAATATCTAATACTATACCCCTAAGGAAATATTATACTATCTGGATAAACTGAAACCTTGATCTATCAAAATCTAGTGGTTTAATTCTGATTGCAAGACATATTAGTAATAGAAACCTGATTCTAAAAAGATTCCAAATACATTACAATTAACTTTCTAGCCCTCTCAGAAACTGATGAAGCTTTATACAGAGGCAATAAACTAAAACTCCATTTGCATTATTAAATGTAGTAATAGAATGAGGGATTCTATATATCAAAGTCATACTTAGTGACACATACAAATCATAAAACTGTTCACTTCAATCTGTTCTTGGTTTGGGAGTTAACAAATCTTAACCCATAAAATTCATTTGGGGGACATTCCTAGTAATTGAATGATATCCAATTTAAAATAGACATGTAACAAAATGCAAATATTAATCTCAGTGATTATTAGTGACATTGTGCTTTCTAATAAATATTTGTTGAACAGATAAGAACACAGGAGTAAATAAAGTGCCCATTCACAATGTTTTTAACTTTTTCCAACACAGGTTTTTTTTTTTTAAACTTATGAGCTATTTATATATTGCATTATTATAGGGGAACAGAGATATTTAGTTTTATTAATTTGCCAAATATATCAATCTCTAGTATGTGAAAGTGCTGTAGTATTATGTTTTGGATAATGTCTGAAGTATACAAATGCCAGTTTAGTGTCTACTATGTGCAAGACATTGGTATATGCTATGAGAAAGTCAACAATAAAAATGATATTATCTTGGTCTCTTTTTAAGATAGGGGACTAAAAACACACTTACAAAAACAATAGTAAAGGAGTGCCTGGATGGCTCAGTTGGTTAAGGGGCTAACTTCAGTTCAGGTCATGATCTTAGGGTCCTGGGATGGAACCCCGAGTTGGGCTCCGCATCAGCAGGGAGTCTGCTTGAGGATTCTCTCTCTCTCCCTCTCCCCACCACCTCAAATAAATAAAATAAGATCTTGAAAAAAACAATAGTAAAGAGATACATTTTAAAGACACAATCCACAAGGATGGGGAAAAGATGAGATGAGGCAAGGGCACAAAATTTTGAAAGGTGGAAGTCAATGGATGAGCAGGAACCGATAGCAGTAGGAAAGATAGAGACAGACTCAAGTTAGACTCGCAGAACCATAAAAAGCATCCATTATTTCAAGAAAGGAGGCAAAGGGGGTGGTTCTGAAGTCAGGCAGCCTGGGACCAATCTGTTTGAGAATTAGTTAGACCTCTGACGTCTTCTGCTCCTCACTGTTATGTGCCCCTCCCTCCCCCAAAGTCTGGAAATGGATTCCCTAGAAAGGGAACACAGAGGCTCATGAGCAAACAAATGCTATACACAGTTGAGGGCATATGCCCCATGCCATGCCATGACATCCCAACAACATGGGATTAAGGACCAGAGGCATACCAAATGAATGCAAAGACCCCTGGCCCCTGCCCCTTATTGGCTCTCAAGATTCTGGCTCCCAGATCCCTCCCCTCTAGATACAAATTGGAAGGTTCTTCCCTGAAGAATTTATCTATTCCAAAGCAGAAAAGACAAAGACACTGATACCTGGAATTCCCCAACAAATGGTCCACACAGGTCAATTTACAGTGTTGCTCAGAATTAAGAAGCCCCATGATGGGCTCAGTGTGGCCAGTTAGGCATTAAAGCCCTCCTTCAATCATGCACAGAAAGCCATGGATGAGAAAAACCCGAGGAAAGACTTTCAAAGATAAAGACTCAAACTAACAAACAGGCAGGGAGTAACCAATCCCAAAAAGTAAAACAACTTTGAGGAAACATATTATGTGGGAGAAAAAATACTTAAAAAACAAAACAAAACAAAACAACAAACGATTAGGAACATGTACAAACCAAAATTAGGATGCTGTTAATGCAGAACATTCAATTTTAAAAAAAGAGTATTTGACACAAGAAACATAATAGCACCATGAAAATTCAATGGAAGGACTGGAAGACAACCTTTTAAGAAATCTCCCTGAAAGTAGAGTGAAAGGACAAAGAGATGGAAAATAGAGAAAATCAAGAAAGTCGGCAGACTATCCCAGAAGATAGCCAATGCCTGAGTTATACAAACTCCCAGGAGAAATTCAGGATGCAGAACATGGAGGGGAGAAAATTATCAACAAATGATTTGAGAATATTTCCGTAAAATATAGGTCATACGTTTCCAGAAAGAGAGGGTCTGCTAAGTGTTCTGCATGAGATGTCTTGTTTGTGAAGAGCTTCTCCTTTCCCAGAACTCAACCATTACTAGGTCTGGCGATGCCCTAAAGGGCTTTCAGAATCCCACAAGCCAGACCATCATTTAACTATCTCAGTGCCTTGAAATACGAAGACTAAATGCTGGAACTCTGAATGATAATTTAATTAAACAATAATAAAGCACTGTAAGAAAAATCCCTGGACAGTATCATATGTTTAATAAGCATGTTAAAAATAAATGGAGGGAGGAATTTTTCCATAATGACATATTTACATATTACAACTTTTTGAACATCCATTATCCATGTAAAACTGTGATGTATCTTCTGGGCTATTAACTTCTATAAAAAAGGTATTTCATGGCTCTGAATTGTGCCAGTTGTTTTCAATGAAAAATGGATGATTCTTAGAGTCTTTCATTCCATTTGACCAAATCATTGTTCTGAGCAACAAATGAGCCATACAATATGTTCTTTAGAACTTTCAGACCCATTCACTTTGAATTCAAAATAAAACTTTTCCTAAACAAAGCATTAAAACAAGAGTAGCAAGGATAATCACTGTTTAACTTCTTAGATTCCTTCCATTCATCATCTATTCACTCAACAATTACTTAATTCATCCCTACTTTTGCGAGTTATGCTCTAACTGCTAACACTATACAGAAATCAATGAGAACCCTTGGTCAAGATGGTGGTTTGAACAAATACATATACTTTAGTTCCCTCTTCAGACCTCATTAAAATATCAGGAAGAATTTTAAGAAAAGTGGATACCCGTACAAGGATGAAGTTAAGCTGTACCTTCCAGGTGGCCTAGAAGACTCTTCTCTGGGATATCTGATCAGCTGGAGAGTCAAATGAAATCTATCATGCTAATATGAAGGAGACAGCCAAGAAGACTCACTCGCAGCGTGTGTTGAAAGTTTTGAAGAAATCCCTCTCCCAACTTTTAAAAATAAGGATCATTAGACATTTGAATAAAGCCCCTGAGATGGGGGACAGAAACCATGGCAAACAAGAGAAAAAAGCAAGTAGTTGGAAGAAACAAACACCCTAATGGCTAAGACAGCTCTCTTGCTCCAGAAAAGACTATCATTTATCTCCACAGAAAGCAGAGAGGAAATATTGAAACTACAAAGTAAAACTGAAGATTTTGTAGAAAAGGAAAAATAATTGAGAGGGGAAACGATCTTTTGGTACTTTTTGTAAACAAAAAGCTCATTTAGAAATGCTCGAAAATAAAATCAAAGAAGTTCTTCAGAAACTGGAAAGTTTAAAAAGTTCAGGAAATTAAAAGTATCTGTGCTTTACCACATGTCTCTTCTCTGAAGACCATTTTTATAGTCATAATAAATAAACATTGAATAATAAAAACAATAAAGTAAGATAAAACAAGATGCAACAAAATTCACTTTGTGAATTTATAAGAGTAGATGTGAAAACCTATAGTTAGTGATTATCTTGCTGAAACGGTCCAAATTAGAGAATGATATTGTTAAAAGGAAAGTGAGAATTTGCTTCAGAGCATACCTTGTGCACAAGATGACCAAAAATGGTGGATATTAGGAAATTAAGCATCTGTAAGACTTAGTTAACTGCGGTTTTAGGTAATATATTTTTAATAAATTAAAGTAATGAATGTATGTACTGCTTGCAAGGTAGAAGCAATTAAATTTAGTAGCTCTGTCATGGAACAATACCCCTGTCCCCCAAGCTCCCAAAATAATGAGCTCCTTTGGAATATATTATCTTAATGGTACTCATTCTCATGATGTTACAGAATGAAAGGAATGAAATATTGGTGCAAATGGAGGCAATCAATGATGACAATTTGATTCAGTGCAGCATAATTCCCTGTGGTTTCATTTTTAATTCTTCTGTTATTATGTGGCTTCTCTGAAGTTTACATTGCTATGTTGTAGTGTCTTAATAGCTGTTAATTTGACTCAGAAATAAAAAATGAAACAATCAGCCCAAATCTCCCAGAACAAAATTCCAGACACAAAACTTTAATTATTGGTAAGTGGGTTCAACAAAGACAGAACTATTTACAAGACAAATAGAAAATCAAACCAACTAGAATTTTCAAAAATGGATCTGTGAATAATGACAGAACAGGGGTGACAATTTACAAGAGTCATTAAAATAAAGTGCTGGTCCCTGACCTCTAAACTGCAAAATGTAAACCATCTAGAAAACTGCAAAAACCATGTTTAGCTCAGTCATCGGTGTTCATCTTTGGTATTACAAATATAATAATTATTAGGTTGATTAGGAAATGAATTTTCTACAGGGATTTTGTCTTTCTATACACACTGTCTGCCCAAGAATCCAACTTTCAAGGTCATAATCACCAAACATCTGCTTCTAAAATGTCTACAATTTCCAATTTAAAATATTTTCCCAATGCATTTGACACCCACCTTTTTTTAAACATTGTAATTGTATGCTCTTCTGTCTTAAACTGAACGATTTCTGAGTGGAATGATGCCGATAATATTGGTTTAGAAATTGTATTTTTACGGCAAATAAAATAGACAGCTAATACATTCAAATTCAAAAATGAGGATACACATCCATGGCAAAACTGAAAATTGCATACTTTTATTTGATATTCTACATTCGCTCAAGTTCCACCCTTCTTTGGTTACAGGCCTTCAAGTGCAAAGGCTTGTGTGGATTATTCAGAGGAACAAGGTATGGCCACTGACCTACTAAAGATGTTGATAATCTAGACAAAAAGACAAGCATGTAAGGAATTAGATCCTCAAAGAAGAACAGAAAAATTCCCGCAAGTCAAGTAAGCATACGTGGTGGCTGTGAGCCCACTGGGTGCAGTAGTGGAATTTGAAGAAAAAGATGCACCTGTGGATGGATGCAGCTCTGTGCAGGATGCACGTGGGGCCAAGTGGAGACCACTGCATTCAGCTCTGTCAGCTAGTGCTTTGGAACTGCAATAGAAACATCAGTTCCAAATGGATATATATGGGGTGGCTTCCAGGAAGAGGTGGCATTTGGATTTGGAAAGATGTGCAGCATCTCAATTAGCAGAGAAGCCTAGGACGTACAGTCTCTCACTCTGGCCCATCTCCAAATGATGGAAACAAGGTACCAGAGACTCATTTTGAAGAAAGTTAATTTGAATAGCTGAGATGATTATACCCTTCACATGCGTTTTCCACTTAGGACCCTGCTGCATATGCCTCCGCAAGCGTAGCGTCCCTCATTTACTCAATGCTGAAAATAGGATTGGACTTTTATTTCAACATAGACTGAGGATTAAGAGTGATAATAAATCACCGATCTGATCTGGGGGGAGTCTCACTTGATGTGGATTTAACTGGCCGCCAAATTTTTCAGCTGTCGGTCCATTTGAGGGACCCCCTGTGTTTCCACAACCCGTAAAACATGTAATGACTAAATTTGAGATTTTTCTAATTGAGAGTTAGAAAGCATGACAAAAGGATATGTGGCCGCAGTAAACTGTTGGATACAGGCTGTGCGTTTTGGCAAATAGTTAGTTATGTGTAGTAAAGAAGTGAACATCAGACACTGCACCAAACTGAGACGCCATTGGTCTGATGCCATGTTTTGAAATGCCCAGATGGCCAAATTCTAACATCTATTGCATTAGAGCAGGATTATGAATCAAAATGAGAGAAAAGATTCTGGGGCCAAAAAGTGGTTATAGTACAGTGATAAAAAGCTTACAACCTAAGCAACACACAGGGATTAATAAAAGGTAAATCTGGCTGGATTTAATGCTGACCTTCAACAAAATAATTTACTTTTTAGCAACCACAGATGGGTTTATAGGAGAAAAGACTAGCTATGTATAATTTTATAGCTCAGATAAAGGATCAAAATGCAAACATAATATTTAGAAATAATTTGTTTCTGGCCAAGAGCACCGTGGAGCAGTTAGGGTCCGTAAAGTAAACAGATGGAGGACAATTGTGTAAAAATATAATATTTTTCAGTTTGGGAAATACGCTCTGATAATGATTTATTTTATTTTGCCTGTAACGGAGAAAGTCTAGCATCTTCAAACTATGCCTGTTGCAGACTCGATCAACACCACAGAAAACAACAAAACAGTTAACTGTTGTTAAAAAAAAGGTGCTAAGATAACATTCTTTCTTTAAAAAAACTGGGTAAACACAACATGTACTTCAGATCATGTATTGTAGCTTTTCCTTTCTTTTCCTTTCCTTTTCTTTTCTTTTGTTTTTCTTTTCTTCTTTCTTTCTTTCTTTCTTTCTTTCTTTCTTTCTTTCTTTCTTTCTTTCTCTCTCTCTCTCTCTCTCTCTCTCTCTTTCTTTCTTTCTTTCTTTCTTTCTTTTCTTTTCTTTCTTTCTTTCTCAGAAGGAGAGAGAGAGAATCCCAAGCAGGCTCCACACCCAGCATGGAGTCCAAAGCGGGGTTCAATCCCACGATGCTGAGATCATGACCCAAGCCAAAATCAAGAGTCAGACGCTAACCAACTGAGCCACCCAGGTGCCCCTGGATTGGAACTTTTCTCATATAGACCTGTTATTTTTGCATCTCCATTTTCTTTGCCAAAAGTGATGATTAATAGGTGATTCAAGGTTTAAATAATACATGTCTACCAAATTAACCATTCTGATTGAATTAGGGGACAAACGGCAAAAGATATTATATTTCTGGGAGTCCACACAGTATTTCATAGTTCATAAAACACTTCCACATTTGAGTGAAATTATCCTGAGGCAGTTCTGGAAAATACCGTTTCTCCCATTTTTAGCTAAGGAAGTTGCAAAGCAGAGTTGTAACAACCTGCCCCAAAGTACCGCAGACCTGCGATCAGCTTGGTCTCGGGATTCCTTGTCTAGTGCTCCTTCTTTTACTCTGTGCAGTTTCTCTGAATTATCAAGCAAATTCAAACCAAAAAAACTGCCCCGGAGATTTCTTCTCCCCTTTCTCCCAATAAGGACTCCCTCCAGTTGACTGTGTTAGCCAGCAGAGAAGCAGCCTAAACTACTTAGCATTCTGAATTTGGAAGTCACCACCAAGCAATTAAATAACCAAGTTAAAAAATATATCGCTCTAAAAATATCAAGATTCTAAGTCATAATTCATAGGCTACCTATTTTTCCATTCTGCATCGTGGATAGCTTCGAGTAGCATAAAATACTGTGAATTTACCTTTTCAAGTTATTCTACCACAAAAACCACAGTTCCTCACTAGGTAATCACAATTTCAGGAATATTAATAAACAGCCAAACAAATGTAAAGATCTTCCTTTAATAATACCAAATTATGGGACAAGATGAATAAGCAATGAAAGAAGGAGGTTAAGGTTTTTGAAGATTTTTTTTTTTAAGATTTTATTTATTTATTTGACAGGGAGAGAGAGAGAGAGAGATAGCAAGAGATGGAACACCAGCAGGGGGAGTGGAAAAGGGAGAAGCAGGCTCCTCGCTGAGCAAGAAATCCAATGCGGGACTCAATCCCAGGACCCTGGGATCATGACCTGAGCCCCAAGGCTTAACCGACTGAGCCACCCAGGTGCCCCGAGGCTTTTGAAGATCTTAGGTTCAAAAAAGAGACCCCCCCCCCCCGCAACAAAGGTAGGCAAGTAAGTGGAAGAAAAGCAGATATTTAAAAGCATTTGATATGCAGGGTTTCCCAATTACAGCAGCGATCATTTAATCAGAGTTTCTATAGTATCAAAAGCAGTTTATTTCATTAACATTAATTCCATTTTGAAGGGCACTGCCAATTGAAGATGTTTTTAATTGATCATCATTTATGGTTTAATATAGATTCTCAATGTAATTGATTTAGGATGAAAAGTATAATTATAGAGAAATCTGGCAAAGTGCTTTATAATAATGCAGCATATCATATTAATTTTCCTGAACTTGTTTGACCTTTTTTGAACAGCTTTTGTGGGGCTATATCAAATTAATTTTCTAATTTTCAAAAAGCAGGAAGTTAAATTATGCAAATTGAAAAAGATTTTAGGATACATTATTAAGAAGTGATGTGTAAATATCATGAGGCAGGCCACAGGAATCCAGCGTGTGTGTAATGAAAATAACATATCAGGATTTCTTTCTTTGATAGAGGTAGTAGAGGGCACATGCAAAGAAATAGTTGTTTAGGACTTGTTCTTAAGCTGGCAAAATCTTAAGCACCCATATTCTATTTCTTAAGGTAGAGAGAAATTTGAACAACAGTTAAGTGGCTTAGAAACTATTTAGACCATAGTACCCCACTGGTGCTTATTAATAAATTGATGTCAATCAAAGGGAGGTTTCCAGGGGTCTGCTGCAGGGTTCCACCTTTCCCTCTGTTCTCTTCAGTATTTTTCCAATTACTTACATTTCTTAAGTAAAGAAATAGAGGGCATACTATCCCCAACTAGTAGTTGAAGTTAACTTTATGGTTAGTAAATATACTGAGTTAAAATTGTCTTGACATGATATAGCCATAGGCTGAAATCTACCAAACTGGGATTTAATTGGAAAAATACGAGTTTCTACACTCGGCTGTACACAGTGGGAAATATGTAGCCTAAGAGTCTTAGGGATTAAACTTAATAGGAACTCCATAGGAGTCATTAACATAGCCTCAAAAAAAGCAAACATGATCTGAGGCTGAATTAATAGCAGTGGAAACATCTAAGAGCAAGAGGAGGGTTGTGTTCTGCCCTGTGTGCTGGGAGCACTTAACTCTGGGTGTCTCTCTTCAAGGGGAAATGGAAGAAGGGACTCAGATGATGGACAAACTTGAACTTAAGTCAGTTGTGGAACAGTTCAATAATTACCCTGCTTCAAAATAAACTAAGCACTTGAGTGGAGCATGAAAACTCTCTTCAAATATTTGAAGGTCTGTTATTTAGAAGCAAAGTTTAAGAAAAATACTTAAACTTTTTTCCCTTTAATGGACATGATCACACTAAAACAATACCTATTCTGTTGACTCCATTTGTGAGAAATGGAAACCTTTTTTTTCACAGTTTTAATTCATCCTTTCTACTTTCTTTCCATTTCCCAGTTTATATTGATTTAATGTGTAATTTTAGATCTAACTAATTATTTTATTACATTATTTTGGGTGTTTGAGATAAATCAGTGAACAAAATAAAAAAGACCCCTGCCCCTAAGGACCATATATTCTAGCGTGGTGTAGATGCTAAAGCTTGGGAGGAAGAGAAAGACAAACAACAAAAAATAAAATATGTAAGAAAATTACTAAGTAAGTTGGAAAGTGATGAACAGACAAAAGATGGAGGTCACTGGGGGTGGAGGAAGTTTGCAATTTCAAATAAGGAGTCATGAGGGTATCTCACTGAGAAAGTGACACCGGGGAAGGAATTCAAGGGGAGGCAGAGAGCCATGAGAACAACTCATGGAAGAGAACACCAGGCAGAAGAAACAGCAGGGGCAGAAACCCTGAGGCAGGCATCTTTCCAGCAGGACCACAAGGAGGTGAGTGTGGCTGGAGGAGAGTGGGCAAGAAGTAGGCCAGAGGATGGGATAGAGAGGCATTGGGGAGGTTGAGGGTGGGGGGTGTTTCTATAGATCATGCAGGACCTGTAGGCTTCTGTAAGGACTTGGCTCTTATTCTAAGTAGAACAAGGAGCCATGCAGAGTACTGAGCAGTGTGCTGCCATGATGCGACCTATGTTTTAAAAAGATCCCTCTGGCTACAGTTTTGAAAATAGACGGTAGAGGGGCCAGCATGAAGAAATTCAGGCCAAGTCTCTTCCATTTATTTCTTAGTAGAGTAAAAAGGGAAGCAATTTAGAAATGCCGTTTTGCATTTATTATATACTTTTTTTGAGTTTTACTAGGAAAAAATGTAATAGAGCATATCACAGAAAAATCATTGAATTATATGACTGGAAGAAACCTTGAGAAATAATCTATTCCACCTTGCCTCAATCAGATAGTATTCCTATAAATGACTGCAGACATATATGACTGCTTTATGTTAAAACACTTCTAGTAAAAGAAATTTCACAGCTCCATATAATCCACACTCCAAAGCTTCACAGATGTCTCTTTCAAAAATTTCTTCCCCATGTCAAATTAGAATTCTTTGTTTTATAAATTACAATTCCCTTCCTTCCTTCCTTCCTTTTATTCTTTCTTTCTTCCTAAATGTAACTTAGAACAAAGAGTACTAAATGTCAAATCAAAAATCCAGATTTCTAATCACATAGGATTCTAATCACACTGGCATAGAGTATAATATAACCTTTGTCAGATCATTTTATCTCTATGTATAAATTAACAGATGTAGACCTTCCTTTAGTTCCTAGGAAGAAATGAGCTCTATAAATCCAAGATATAATTAGAATCATTGTTGGTATTATTCTCTTCTCATCAGAAATGGAGAATTAATCCAGTCCCTTACTAGGATTTTAACTCAGCAAGATGGTGTATGTTGCCTATAGATATGAAATCTTCAGGGAGCATTAAGTCATTAATTCCGAGTTGGGGCGGGGGGGTGGGGCGCGGACACTGAATTCACCAAAAGCTTTTAATCCAGATTTAGATCCATTCTTACTCTATTACAATGAGTGACCTTTAAGGAAAAAATTCTGACAGTAATTTAAAAGAAGTTTAACAGAACATTTCAAAATAGCTAACATAGATTCCCTTGAAAAACATACTTTAGGTGTTAAAGCACAGGATTAGATATTTGACTGTGTGAAAATTCACTAAAAGACTATTAAAAATTAAAAATCATGTTGTACAACTGAAACTACTGTAATATTGTACGTCAACTATACTCAAAGTAATCAAAAATAACTGTCAAAATAAAAAAAATAAAAAATAAAATCAGATAAAAATTAAAAATCAATAGCTCAGGGTTTCAATTTAAACCCTTTATATGTGTGTGTGTTTGTGTATATTTTATACAAATATATACATCAAAAATGTATATCTATATATTTACATACATAATATTTAGTATTCCTTTCATTTGGAACCATTCTTTTAAAGGGCTAGGAAACAAAACACTTGATTTTTAAAAATTTGAGTATCACATGGACTCCAATGTCAGAGAAGAGCAATGGCAGAAACTGCAGCATTGACCATGATTACTCTGTGTTTTTTGGACAGGGTCATGCAGTCAGCAATTCTGAGCCCCCACTGTCCTCTGAGTTCTGCTTTCAAATCTAAGGCAAGAACAAAGAAACCACATGACAGCAAGAGCCAACATTGTGCACAGCATGGAATCCAGGCTGACCATATCTGGAATGGAGTTCTTCAGCTTCCCTCTTTCTTTCCCAAGGCTTCTTATTAAAATCATTCCTTCTTAGCTCCAGGCTCAATTTTTGATTTATTGTCAATTATTCTTTCTGCCCTTTCAAGCCTCACTGATCACTGTAGATTCCATTTTCAGAGATGCCCAATATTCTTTGCTCTAAGTCCACTGGCAATTTCCTGTTTCACCTCATTATTGTTACCATCAGCCTGGATTAATCTCAATACCCTCCTAACTGGTCCCTTGCACATGGCTCCCTCTCTAACTCATTCTCCATGCTGTTCCCATCTGTACTTACTTTTCTCAAGCTTTCCTCTTATTATTTGTTCATCAAGTATCACTGAACAATTGCCAGATGCCATTTACTGTATTAAGTGCTGGTGATGTGAAGGTAAATAAGACCCGGTCTTTTCACTTGTGGAAATTGCAATTAAGTTTGGCAGAGAGACATGTAATTAAATAATTTGAATTCAGTATGGTTAATGAACATTATGAGCATGTACAAATTGCTGTGGAAATAAGAAGAGATCAAGGCTGCCTAAGGGGAGAGGGATTAGGAAGGTCCTCAGACAGGAGAAGGTGATATGAAATCTATGTATTGAGGGATAGGTGGGCGTACATGAGGCAGACACGAGGGAAAAGCTAATTAGAGGCAGAGAGAACAATATTTGCAGGGACGGGGATGATATGAAATATAGCAAGTTTGAAAATCTCTGTCTTTCAGTCCTGTGAGAGCATAGTATGTGTGTTAAGAAAGGCAGGATAATTGACAGCAGAGTTTGGATGGAAACCTTTCTGGAGTGGGTTTTATGTGGTAGGTATGCGATTTAGACTTTATTTCATAGTTTACAGATAATGGAAGTAAGGAGGTAATATTTGGTTTTAGGAAGATGGCTCTGGAAAGTATTCTACTCATTTACTGGGAGGATCAGGAACTGGCAGCAAGGAGATCAGTTAGTTTTTTGCAGGAGTCCAGGGAAAAGATGATTAGGGTTCAGGTCAAGGAAGCAATGGTAGGGGGTTGAAAAGAAAAGGCCCCAGTCTAGAGTCTGTAAAAGGGAGGGTTTTTACTGGAGCTACTCTGTCTCTTAATTTGGTCAAGATTCTGAATCCAATCTCTTCCAGTGAATGCAACTTTTTTTCTTTTTATTTCCTAGAGCTGGTCAGTTATTGCCCAGGTCATTGTGCTTTTCCCTATAAATGACATTTGCTCTTTTCCTAGAATATATTGATCTCCTGTTTCCCGTAGACACATGATTTTTAAATTGGGTTCTTCAGGGCCCTAAGATGAGTTAGAGTTGCTTTAGGGGTCTTGCATGAGGTGCTTAGAAGGACTGGGTAGGAGACCAAGGACCACAGTTCTCATACCTCTACCCCTCACTTCAACAAGATCAGATCAGCTTTTATTTATTTTACGTGTGGGTTTCCCCATAAGATTTTGTTTGAAGAAAGCTGTTTAAACAACTTTAGCTCAAAGTAGTGATTTTAGTATTCACTTAGTAATGACACAAGACTTGGAGGAATAGCCCAATCCATTTTGTGCCACAATATAGAGAAAGCTTGGCCTGAGCTTTTGCGGAAACTATGGAGAAGTGCTATATACTCTAAGACTGTAAGTCACACGAAGATGACATTTCTGGGGCCAAGTGTATATGAAGGTCAAAAGTCACATTGGAAAGCTTGTTCTTTCCAATATTTCTAGATAACACACTTGCTTCTTGTAATGGGGCAAATTCTTAACACTGTAGAGAGCCAATTATGGAATGCTTCAAGGAGATAAGATGTTTAACTTAAATATCACTTGGTCAAGATACATGATGACATCAATGAAATAATCTTCCCACTAAAACGAGGTGAGCTGAATTATCTATGTCCTTTTTTAGCTAACTTGGAGAACCCAAGGAACCACAGCCACCACGAATAAGAGGAGTCTTTCAGTACTAACCAACATAGTAGGAAATGTAACTGACAGGACCTAAAACTAAATGTGAGAAGAGAGAGAGAGAGAGAGAGAGGAGGTTCAGGTCTTTCCTGAGCTTCTGGCTCATGCATCTGAATGGATAATAGTGGTCCTTAATAAAAGAGTACACAAGATAATGAGAAGCATTAAAAGGGAAGACAGTACAATTCACTTTGAAACAAGTTGAGTTGGAAATGCATGAGGAGTACCCAGGATGTAGTTAGATAAATGAGTCCAGAGCTCAGGAGAGAGTCTGGGAGGGGTATAGATCTGTGAACCATCAATATGGCATTAGTAAAAATTAACGAAGGGATGAACTTGTTGAGGGTCAATTTTTGAATGAGAAGACAAGGCTGAGGATGGAATGTTAGGTGGCCCCAAATTAGGGGACGACAGGGAAAGAGAGCTAATAAATAAAATGGAGGAATGAACATTAGGTGAATCAGTAAACCAAAAAAAGAGTAGCTCTCATTAAACTCACAGGAGGAGAGAGTTTTAAGAATAGGGGAATGGTGATCAGTTTTAAACTACAAACAAGCAATCCTCTGCCATAATTCTTTGTGCCTTCAACTGATCATGGAACAAAGCTCTACTTCTTGGTGTGGAATGGAAATCCCTCCCAAGCCTCATTTCTAGTCTTTCCCACAAACCCCCAGGGTTCTCCTGTGCTTGCAAGCACAAGATCTTTGTTCTAATGGCAGTTCTCTTTGCACTTTCTGTAATATGCTTTGCGCTTTTCTCCTATTGTTCCTTATACTTGAAGCATTCTTATTTGTTACCTGTGCCACTTGGGCTCCTGCTTTTCCTTGAAGTTTGTGGTGGCTTGATTGCAAAAATGGCCCCTGTCTCTATGCCCCTTGTAACATGACTTTGCAGATCCTCCTATCAAGAGGTGGTGTTGGGGTGCCTGGGTGGCTCAGCCGGTCAAGGGCCCAACTCTTGGTTTCCGCTCAGGTTAAGATATAGGGTTGTGTGCGCGCCTGGGTGGCTCAGTCGTTAAGCATCTGCCTTTGGCTCAGGTCATGATCCCAGGGTCCTGGGATTGAGCCCCACGTCGGGCTCCCCACTCAGCGGGGAGTCTGCTTCTCCCTCTCCCTCTGCCTGCCACTCTGCCTACTTGTGCTCTGTCAAATAACTAAAATCTTAAAAAAAAAAAAAAGATCTAGGGTCGTGAGATCGAGCCCCACGTCCGGGTCCACACTCAGCACAGAGTCTACCTGAGATTCTCTCTCTCCCTCTTCCCCTGTCCCCACCCCCTCTCTCAAAAATAAATAAATACATCTTTAAAAAAAAAAAAGAGTTGAAGTTTATTTCTCCAGCTCTTGAATCTGGGCTGGCTTCTAGACTTGCTCTGGCCAATAGAATGAGTAATGTAAAGCATATCGGTTCTGAACCTAGGTTTTAAGTGGCCTTGAGAACTTTCATTCTCTCTCTCTCGGAACCCTACTATGGATTAAGAAGAAGCTGGGGATGGTCTTCCAGACAATGTCAGATCATGTGGAGAAAAGTCAAATCTATGACAGGCCAGCCACCAGCAGTGCAGTGCTGGAACATAGAAAGGGACTCAGCTAAGATGAGTGGAGCTGCCTGCCTGACTCAGAGCTGATCACAGATGCATGGGCATTTCTTTTTTTCTTTTCTTTTTTTTTTTTAATCTTATTTATTTATTTGAGAGAGAGAAAGAGAGTGCACGCACAAGTGCGGGGAGGAGCAGAGGGAGAGGGACAAGCAGACTCTGCTGAGTACGGAGCCTGATGCAGGGCTCGATCCCATGACCCTGAGATCATGACCTGAGCTGAAATCAAGTGTCAGACGCTTAACTGACTGGGCCATCCAGGTGCCCAGGTGCATGCATATTTCTAACTGTGCCACTTGAAGACCTATTGAGAGACCTTAAAACTCATGAGAAATAACAAATTTTTATTACTGTAAGCCACCGTATTTTTATATGGCTTGTTATGCAGCAATAGCTAACTGACAGAGTGGTTAGGAACACGCCTGAAGAAGCTTGCCAGTAAAACAATATAAAAAAAAAAGCAGAGCAGCCTCTTTCTTTTCACAGATGCAGGCGACCTGGGATGAGGCAACAGAGAAAGACAGAACCCAGAACATACAAGGCCGGATGGTCCCTATTAAGAATTTCAGAATTTAACTCTATCAAAAATACAAAAAATAAATGTTGTCCTTCTCCCCTGGATTAAAAACTGAAAAACCACCACCAATCACAAAATCTTAAAATTATGTCTAAAGTTAAAAAGTTTAGAGATCTTGGGACGATTGGAAATCTATGTGAAAATATGCTAGAGCCCTCTGTTTCCTTTAACGTGGGCCAGCAGGCTGTGAGAGCCCCCGCCTCGATCCCTCCTCCTTCCCCTGCCCCCTGCTTGCTGCCTAAGCCATACATCTGCAACAGCACTTAGAATCAGAGACAATGGAATGAGCACATCTCACCCCCTGTCTCAGGTTATATTCCAGAGCGGAGGCACTTAAGATCCTCTAAGGTTCATTTGAGTCAGCCCCTCTCCCGTAACACCTGCTTTGGTGCTGAAAGCACTTCCACGGAGGAGATAATGGGTAATGCATGATAAGGAAGAACAGGTTGCTACTTAGCTTCAAGCATTTATAAAAACATTGAACTACGTACTTGAAACTGTGGATCTCTAAGATCTGTGAATGTGTTTAAAGGCCTCCAAAAGTTGGACAACTTGATCCTGTATTCTAGGTGGCAAGGATTGTGAGCCTGATACCCTCGTGCATTATAGCAGGGGAACAAGTCGTTACCTTCATGATTTAGTCCACGCCTTCTAGTTAGGATTCCAAGGATCAGGGAACACAGTGGGAATTGGGAAAGCAGTTAACAACCATAGTGTCATGCCCTCCACCCTCCCTCGTAGACCCTGTGCACTGAAGCTCATGACTTTGCACTTTCCCACAGTGTAGCTTATTCAGACAAACCCAAGCTGCTGCCTCATCAGTGGAACATTTTGCTTGTGTGAAACGTGTGCAGCTGTCAGAGAAAACCTTACAGGCTCTGCCAACAGAGACACTGGCTGCCAGTATCTCTGTCACAATGCTTGGGTTCCTACCTGCCCAGCTTCTGGACAACTGTCTACTTGTTGGCCCTGCCAGCCAGGCACACTGAGACGGAGACAGAAATTTCCATGGAGTGCTGATGCTGAATACCTTGTGGTTTTCAGTGATTAATGTGGAAAACTTCCCAGACTGTACATCTGCCTTGGCATAATATCTTGTACTTCAGAGAACGAGGCTTTCAAGGGAGACAGTGAGAACAACCACATCTATTCACAGGGGGAGGGAGACATACCTTCCTTCTTTCAGGGACAAGTGCCTGCCTTGTTACGCTCTGCCCCCGTTGTTGTAGCCGCTGGTGAATGTGTGTAGAGTCAGGAAGTGCCCACTTGGCACACAAGCCCCGCGGGGGTGAACCCTGTGATTGGCGCATCCAAAGGAAGCTACTTGGGGCAGGTGGGGTGCGCTAAGAAGGACGCTCAAGTATGCACACAGCAAGGCCAGAGATCCTTTGGAGCTCTTATCCTTCTCATCAACTTGTACTATCTGGTTTATCTTTTTTGTTTTTGTTTGTTTGTTTGTTTGTTTGTTTTGCACGTGCTAGTCAAGTAGCCAGATGCCAATGAGCCTCTTTTGGTAACACCTGAGGAGACAGAGGTTCAATGTTTCATAATTTTCCTTAGAGAGCACACAAGCCCAAACTGGTACTTTGTAAATCTCTTCACTGGGATAGTCATCCTACTCCATGATGAAATCTCATATTTATATTCAAATTTACATAATTTCAGGGCCCAAGAGACAAAGATACAGAAGAGGAAATTCTGATGTGGGCATAGGAATTCTGGGCACCCAGGTGGGATTAGTAAGAATATCTGAACACTCTTTAAAATGTGTTCTGGCGAAAAGGTACAGTGAGTTCCAATAAGATCCATTTTATAAAGAAAGAGAATCTTTTAAGAATAACACATAATCCACTGAGGTTTTAAAAGCAGGTTTATCAGGATGACAGTGATTGTGGAATGTACATTAATGGGACAGGAGTTCTAGATTAATTGTTTGGGAACTTCTGATGGGGTCAAATCCATGCTTACCTGAAAGGTAAAATGTACAGGCAAAGTGCAAGCATAAGTTCTTAAAACCAGAAGGAAATGAACAACGTGAGATGAAGTCAAATTGATGACTTCAATGCCAGAATGCGCAAGAGGAGGCAGGGAAGGGGCGTGGTCTGTGGGTGCTGCTGTGTTCTATGAAAGCACGTATCCAGGTAGACAAAAAATAAATAAATAAATAAAAGCATGAGATTAGAGACATGTGTTTCAGGCCTCTACTTAGAAGGGATGATACACAAGCACGTTTAGTCACGTTACAACAGCAGTGGGTCTAGTGATGAGGAGAAATTTAGAAACTCCACCTAGATATCTTATAACTTTAAAATAAGTTCCCCAAAGGACATGGAGCATAGTTTATCTTAAAACTTGTCTCTCTCCTTAGGGCACCTGGGTGGCTCAGTCGTTGGGTGTCTGCCTTCGGCTCGGGTCATGGTCCTGGGGTCCTGAGATCGAGCCCCCCTCCGTGCTCTGCGGGAAGCCTGCTTCTTCCTCTCCCACTCCCCCTGCTTGTGTTCCCTCTCTTGCTGTGTCTGTCTCTGTCAAATAAATAAATACAATCTTTAAAAAAAAAACTTGTCTCTCTCCTCAACATTATAGAAGCAAATATAATAGCAAATAAAAATTGGAATTAGAATATGCAAGCTATAAAAGGAATGCAGATGTTTGCCATTGCTATTTTACGTCAGAGACTGAAAAACTTTATTATTAGCCCCCAGGTTAATTTAAGAAAGGACCTTTCAATGTTCCATATTTTGATAGAAAATATAAGCCATCTTGCCCATTGCCACCATGCAATCTGAAGAATGGGTGAAAACATTGGAATGCTTATTCTTGATATAAAAAGACTTTGTAGGGGGAGATGATACATTTTCCTTATTTGTGTGTGTGCGTGTGTGCGTGCATGAACGTGTATACGCACAGGTGTGTAACAGAAGGTGAACTTGTTTTTTATGTTTCCTTTGTATGTGCTCTCTTAGTACCCTGCTGTTTTCTTTCATAGCACTTCTTTTTTTTTTAAGATTTTATTTATTTATTTGAGAGAGCACAAGCAGGGGGAGTGGCAGAGGGAGAGGGAGAAGCAGACTTCCCACTGAGCAGGGAGCCAACTCAGGGCTCGATACCAAGACCCTGGGATCATGACCTGAGCTGAAGGCAGACACTCAATGGACTGAGCCACCCAGGTGCCCCTCTTTCATAGCACTTCTAACATTTGTAATTTGTAATTTGTAATTACTTTGGATACACTATACCTCCTTTAGACAAAGTATATATTTGTTTTATTCTCTGCTCTATTATCGGGGTTTATTCTAGGGCTTGCAACAAGGAAAATGCTAAATCAGTATTTTATGAGTGAATTAATGAGTGATTCTGGACCATTACTGGACAGGAATAATATTTAGCGAACACCTACAATGACAAAACAAACACTATACCAGGTATTTATACATATTTATATCATTTAATCTTCCCTAGGATTCTAAAAGATGGGTATCATCAACTCTATTTTGCAGATGAAGAAATGGAAGCCTACAGAGACTATCTGAACTATCTCTATCTGGTTAGGTCTAAGACCAATGTTCCTTGGACCATGATGGACATCCTCTGTGGCCCATAATGGAAACAGATGCCAACTCAGTATAAGGATGGACTCACTAAGAAGTCTGACAATTCTGGAATGCACTCTCTTATGAGGAGCTGAATTATCCATCAGTGGAATTATGGAGTCTGTTTGACCATCTGTCAGGAGCATATAATAGAGAAGATGCAAAAGGAGATAGAATTAGAAACCTGTAGTGTTCCTCTCAATGCTAAAACTTTAATTTACTGTGTGGCCATATGCTGAAGTGGCAGAATAATATGGTTCTTCCCCTCTCTTGGTATTTCCCCCTTTTGCTCTTTCTTTTAAAGCAGATGGTTGCTATTGTGCTTGTTGCCCCAAGAGGAGCATATACAGAACAACAGTCAGAAAGGTCCGCTGATGTCTTTTGGCTTTTCTGTTACAGAAGTCTATGCCTTCAGGGGAAGCTGAAGGGTCAGGGGCACAGACAAAATTTTTAAGAGAAAGATCAATACAGAAAGTAGGGCTTCCCCACCAGTTTGAAAAAGATAATCTGGACTGATGAATGAGAATCGGATGAACGAAGGACAGAGGAGTTAATGGCAAGCAAGGTGCTTTGTGGAAAGAGATGCTCTTTAGCATCCTTCCTGGGTAGAGCCCTGTGGTTATAGAATTATTCCAGAAAGGGTTGGAGGGGCTTGAGAATACAAAGGACCATGCCTATTTTCAGGTAAAACCCTGTGGACCCGGCAAAATGCTGTCTGGAGGGAGTATCTAAGCATACAGAGCCGGAGAGAGTACCAGGTGACACCAGGATTAAAGAGACACATCCCCACCCAGAGCCTTGACTTTCAGGAGCCTCTCCAAGCTCAAACACAAATCTGGGGAAGGTAAGGAGCAAGGGCAGTGGAATAGGGGCCTTGAGGATTTGTTCTGAAGACTAATCAAATCAAAGATTGAAGATGTCTCTTTAATCCCTTACTTGTCATTCCTTTGTTTTTCTGCTGCTTTTATATCGTTCAAAACACACACACTCCTCCAATGAGAATAGTTTAATGTGTGTGTTCTGAATAATCCAAATGTGATCTTGGGATGGAATTCACACTTTAACGGGGTTGACTTGTATATTTTGAGAAACTGTCTTTATCCATTTTGCATTAATTTTCCTAGTCTTAAAAAAGAAAGATAGAAAGAAAAAAACTTCCCTAAGTTTGGAGCCTTATATAACATTGAACGCTTCTGTTTCCCCCAGAGGAAATGGTTTGGTGAAGTGGGAGAAGTGGTCGATACCATCTTTCTCTTCCTTTCTCTAATAACATGCTTTTTCTCTATGTTGTACAGAGTTTGTCACGTCAGTCAGGCTCCTTTGTGAAACAGACACCAGAAGTTCTGAGAGATTTAATGAGGGGAAATGCCTGTGAAGGATAAGGAGTAGAGAGAAATCAGCAGGGGAATTTCAGTCCACAATGCCAGGGTGACACCTTGGAAGGGAGACAGGAAAGGAGGACAGCTGGAGGGGGAGGTCTTTGGACTGCATGCCGTGCGGCTCTGACAGAGGCTGGCCAGCAGCACCCTGGTGGAGTGAATTATCGACAGAGAGCAGAGTCTTATTTTTATACCCCAACATATCATTTCTCAATAAGCCAGTTCCTCACGATGGTTATCTACCCTTTATGGAGTTAATAATATCTATTCTCCCGCTGCGTGAGAATTTGACCTTTGGCAAGTCTCTACTTCTGTTCTGCTGGTAACTTGGTAAAGACGATACGTGCCAACTACATTATGAAACCACATTTAGTGTGGTAAAAAGTAACCCACGACTGACAAATTACATCTGGACTGGGATTATCTATTATAAATGCTGGTGAAAAGCCATAATTTTTGGCTTTCCCAAGTAAGCGCCATGTCCCTAATGGAGACTCTAGAAGCTGTAAGTATGGGGGTGCTACAAAAGACGTGGGCTCTCCTGATGTATGAGGCTTTCAAGCTAGGGTGGCCCCTGGACCCGTCTGATGTTTCAAGAAGACTCAAGGAAGCGGTTATCTGACATTGCCCTGCTGGCAAGCTGTGGTGCCTACCTGCATCCACAGGGTGCCGAATGTGGTCTATGATGGTCTGGAGTCTCAATGTTTAGTTGAGCCTAAGAAGACTCTCCGTGGATGTCGCTTACGTATAAAAGTACTTGAAAAAAAAATTGCAACCACAACAAAAATGACTGGGAGAATATCTGTAAGTACCACTATCTATGTCTTTAGAGTATCCTTGAGGACTCAAACGGCTGCTAATTGGTCCACCACCGTTCCCAATGGGGCAGAAGTTCTCCCTTCTTCTCCCCAACCTCTTCTCGACACATCAGCATTTTCTATGTGGATTCCTAATCTTTATTTTCTTTTTTTCCCTCCATGTTAATTGCCATTTTTAATAAAAATTGCTAATATTCTTTGGCAGCTGACTACATTCCAGATACTCTTCTTAAGCACTTTACCAACATTATTTCATTTCACTTAATCCTCACAACAAAATTGTGGTGGTTTGATAATCCCCATATGAAGACTAAGACAGGTTTAAGTAACTTCTCAAGATCATGCAATTATTAAGCCATATAGCTTAATTTATAATTTAAGCATGTCATCTGGGAGAAGATTTGAAGTCATATTCCAATGATACAGAGGAATCTTTAACTTTCCCTTCAGTAGCTTATATGAGTAAACTTATTTATAGAACAAATAGGTGAAGATACAAGTTCTCATTTTATTTCTTTGAGAGTCCATCCCACCAACTTCAAGTCCCCTTATCACTTCTAGTGCAAAAGAAAAAAATGTCCATATGATGTGTTTTTCTTACTGTATTCCAAAATAGTTTTGACAAGCTACAATTGGAAAGGTAAAAGAAATTAAAATAGAAAGTCTATGGTTGTGACAATAAAAGATAAATTAACTGAGTATCAACCCTATGCCTAAAATACTCTAGAGGAGACTGTAAACTCTGAAGGAAGATCAACTACATGACATTGAGACCTTTTCCTTAGGAAGGGAGGGGAATGTGGAAGTTTTATGTGCTGGAATCGCTCACTCAAATAGTCTCAAAGTTCTTTCTAAAACAAAGTTGATTTAATTGAGGTATCATTTAGTAATCCTGCAATTACATATGCAATTTTGAAAGGAGCAGCATTTTATCACTTTTAATATGGGCATTCAGAGCAAGTATGGCTCATTGGGAAAGGGTCCGCTTTGAGTATCTTAACTGGTTGTTCTTACCAAGTATGATGATTCACGTATGGTAATGCCATGTTTCAAGATCAAGGGGCTAAATAGTCACAAATAAGCTTTTCTCTTTTGCTAAAATCATTTTAATTCTAACTTCATATTTGATAATTTTGTATTCAGTTGCTACTGTTTCAAAACAGTTTGAGAGATCACTACAATATATAGATGCTAACTTATTAAAAATATTTACTTGTATTTCTAACTTTCCTTTAAAGTCCCAGTTACTATAATCTGAGACAAAATTGGTTATAATTGAACAAAATCAGTAAGGAAAAACTATATAATTAAATGGATAATTATTTACCTAGAATAACTGAATATAAATATATGGTGAGGCATTTTTATAAAGAGACAGTAACACATATAAAAAACTCAGCCATCAAAAGATTTAGCTCAAACCACACATTATATGTTACTTTACTGAATTTCAGGGTTTAAGAGATTGAAATATCCTACCACAAAACATAAGAGTTCTACAGAATATGCCCAATGAAATGATGAAGTCACTTTTGTCCCACCTCTGGTATTGGTATGCTGAATTCCCCCAGCTTTTTTTTTTTTTTTTTTTTTGCCTAAGTAGGAAAGGGAAGAAAAGTAAAAAAAAAGGGCAATAGCCAAAATCCTTCCTAAGCCATTCATGCCTCTTGACAATTACAGGGTGTCTTTTGATAACTGTATCAGTTTGCTATGCCTGCCATAACATATGACCACAATTTGAGTGCCTTAAAACAATACAAATTTATCATCATACAGTTCTGTAGTCCAAAAGACCAGAAGGGCTGAACTGCAAACTGCTGAGAGACTCACAAGGCTGAAAATCAAGGTATCAGCAGGGTTGTACTCCTTACTGGAGGCTCTGAAAAAAAAAATCCACTTCCAAACTCATTCAGGTTGGTGGCAGAATTCAGTTCCACACAGTTGTAGGACTGGGGTCCAGATTCCCTTGTTGACTGTTGGAGCCCAATGCAGGGCTCCATCCCAGGACCCTGGAATCACAACCTGAGCCGAAGGCAGACACTTAACCAACTGAGCCACCCAGGTGCCCCAGTTCCCTGTTTTTAAAGGTTCATGTCATTAACTAGGGCCCACCAACATAATCTGCTTATTTCAGGGTCTCCAACCTTCATCACATCAGCAAAGTCTCTTTTGCCAGTAAGGGAGCATATTCACAGGTTCCAGGGATTAGGCCATGTCCACCTTTGGGACTATTCTGCTTCCTATGCTGGTAAGAGTTGGTCATATCTTTGTCCTATTAGGTCTTACCTCTACCAGATGCATCCTCTAACCTGCACCTGCAGACTCTGGGTGTGTCCTCTAGTTTTTGCCTATTTCTGTATGGGAAGCCGACAATGACTTTTTACAGAAATAGCCTGTTTCTGAGATCCCTATTCTTAGTGAATTCTCAAGTTGACCCTTCTGTCAGCTTTATGCTGTCCCTTCAATTCTGACAGATGATCTTTTCCCTGCTACTTGCCTGGATGTTGGAATATTCGATTTTCTCTGTCTTCTGTCTTCTCCTGGTTGATCAATATGGTTTCTAAACTTGTCAATGCCAACCTGGATCTCCATGTCTTTTTGGAGGATCTCGAGTCTTTCCATGGTTTCTCTGGTTCTGGCCCTTCAGTACCATGAGGCATTGTGGTTCTTATTTTTAATATTTATTAAAAGCTATCACTAGGTCTGGAATGTTACTAAAATGTCCTCTCTGTGTTCCAGCATTTATTCACTAGAAATATGACATGTTTATTAGCTATGGCTTAAGCTAGTACCTATGTGTTATATGATAAATCAAAATTACCTTTCAAAAACACAAAATTATTTTTCAGAAACCTATATGACTAGGTTAATAGAAAAAAAAAGTTTATACAGCCCGAATCAACTATTTACTAGACATTTTTGATAAGCTATTGAATTATGATATAATTACATGGATGCTATTGCTAACGCCTGAAATGAATGGGCTGTAAAATATTCATCTTGGGAATTTGAGTCATTTTAATAAATGAACTGTATTAATATTGTAGTAAACTAATAAGCTACTTGGTAATTGGTTATTAGGCAACGAGAAGCTAACTGTGGGTATTGAGTGGAATTGAGTAGTTACTATCAAAACTCTTACTGGGCTATTTCAAATATTATGTGACTGCATAAGCTCAAATTACAAATATTTATTTTCTGTCTATTGCATGCAATGCACTGCAATACAAATGAGACAGACATGGATCCTTCCACTAAGACACTCACAGCCCATTAGAGGACGTTAGCAGGTACCTCAATACCTGGAATTCAAGGTAAAAAGTAATGAATGTCCTACCAAAGGCACAGATGAAGCATTACAGAAACTGAGAACATAAGCAATAGCACGGAGGCCTATAGGGGAAGGGAGGGAAAACTGAAGGGGGAGAAATCAGAGAGGGAGACGAACCATGAGAGACTATGGACCCCGGGAAAAAAAACTGAGGGTTTCAGAGGGGAGGGAGGTGGTGGGGTAGCTGGGTGATGGGTATTAAGGAGGGCATGTGTTGTGATGAGCACTGGGTGTTATACGTAACTAATGAATCACTGAACACTATATCAAAAACTAATGATGTTCTATACAGCGGTTAACTAAACATAAAAAAAAAAAAACTGAGAAGAGAGGAAAAAATGACTCTGCTATCAGGAAACATATCTAGTACCTACTCTAGGATAGACATTTAATAAATATTGAATGAATCGAGCCTCTCATTTGATTTGAATCTTGATATATTTAGACTCAGAAAGAGGTGAAACCAGCAGCCTATCAAATGAGGAAATGAAAACCAAGGCACAGAAAGAGTGGAAATTCTCATGTTACTGCTTTTACCTCTGTCATTTAGATCTCAGTCATTAGGTCATTCTCATCCATATTCTTCTCATCCTGGTTTCTATTACCCAGTTTCACCCGCCTTCTCATCCTCCCTGACCAGCACACATGGACACGTAAAATCTTATCTATTCCACAGCAGAAAATAAATTGTTGGCCCTTCTCTTCTTTCCATTCCCATCATCATCATCATCCCAGAGAAGTACCCATCCCTTACACCTGGTCTATTGCAGTAACCTCCCAAATGGTGTACATGTCTTTAGTGTTTGGTCCCTCCCAAACTCCTCACTGCCATTTAAATTCCTCATGGTACAGCTCTGAACATGTCATTCGCTGCATCAAAACATGCTCCTTTATCATTCTCAACAATAAGACATTCCTCTAAGGTAGAGAGATTTCCTGAATATAGTCTGATCCTTACTTTGGCTGTCAAAGTCCCTGTGATCTGATTAAATCCATGGTCCTCTTGTCTTTTACCCCAGTTGTCTACACAATCCTTCTCTTCCAGCCTAGTTAGACTACTTGTTATTCATTGCTTTCCTGTTCTGCTCACATGCCTATCGCTTCCTATACATGGAACCTCACACATCCTTAAAAATTCACCCTTTTAGCTACTATAAAGCTCCTTACCTTATTCTCTCTGGAAGTAACTTTTGTCCACTTGTTTGGATACATCCTAACTTCTTCTGTAATTTTCTTATATCCCAGTTCATACTGTCTCACAGTAGAGTTAAAACTAGCCTCCCAACTCCTTGGGGGAAGAATATGTAATTTTTTTTCATTTTATATCCTCACAATGGTTCCTTAGCAAATGATCAGTAATGGTCTAATGAATGGATTGTTGTCACGTGATCCCTTTGTTTTATTTCTCTGCAGAACATTTACTTGCTATTTGATATTTTCTAGTGGGATGGTTGATTAGATGAATTTCCAAACATCAGAAAGTAGGTTTTATTTGAGAGACTTTAAATCTTTTTCATCACTAAAACCTTATTGCCTAGGATGATGACCAGCATGTCTTAGGCATTCACCCAATAAGTGTTGAATAAATAAATGAATGAATACAACTAAAAATTTAAGAAATAGTGTTGGCGTCTTCATACACAAAACATTTAGTGCCTCATAATCACTTTGATATATCAGAAAGACACTTTCACAGTATTTGTGGGCCTATTATACTTATATTTCCAGGAATCTTGTCACACTTACCATTCACATGTAGGAAGTATAGAATTCTTTACAGTTATATGGAACGTGGACATTTTAAAGGTTTCTCAGTGATGCTGAAATTTGGAAGATAGGAGAGCTCAGTAATTATCTGCTAATGTTTCCTACTGCCTGAAAAATTCTAACAGGTTAATTTCTAACATGTTCCTTTATTATTCTCAACAATAAAACATTCCTCTGTGGTAGATTACTTAGAGCCCTCCTACATGCTATAGAGTACACTTAGAATCCTTACTGAAATGATAAAGTCTAAAAAATGGTAAAAGTTACTTTCCATTAGTAGATGTAAGTGATGGAGTTCTTAGACTCTAATCTCAGACAGACTTGGGCTTGAGCGCTGGTTCAGACAATACCAACCGTGTGAGCTTGAACAATTTATTCCAACTCTTGTCTGTACAATAGGGTAACAATGATACCGATTTTAGAGGGCTGTGGTGGGGATTAAGTGAGATGCTACATAGAGGTACTATTGGAAATGTGCATTTCTTATATGCCCTGAAGTGTGCTAAGTGCTCAGTGCGAATTGCCCCCACTCAATCCTCACATTAGCCCTTTAGAGTCAGTACTACTATTATCCTTATTTTTCAGATCGATAAACTGAGGCACAAAGAGTAGTAAATAGTAAAGAGTAACATAGTAAGTCTTTCATAAATATATACCTAACATGTTTGTTTGCATAGATTGATATATATTATAAGCATTTTTAAATCAAACTCTTTTAATCAAATGATCTATTTTTGTATATATCATTTGATTAAAATATATGTGGCTCGTAATAACGAATGCTTAATGAGCATTACATTGTACCCAATGCTTTGTTAATACTTTATGTGGCCATCTAATTTAATCCTCACAGTCTGCTAATGTGATGCAATATTCCTCCCCATTTTGCAGGTAAAGAAACTGAGGTTTAAAAAGGTTAAGCCATATGTCTGAGGTCACAAAGCTAGAAATCGGTAGAGTCAATATTTAAACCCAGGCTGTCTGATTCCAGAGTTGGTGTGAGAATCCTGCCATGATGACATGGCCTCCAGCCTAGCTCCTCACATTTCTAGAAGTTTCATATAAAAACATGAAAGGAATGGAGTCAATGGAGAGCAGGTCTTGAGAGTAGTACTGTTGGTACATTAGTTTCCTATGGCTGGTATAACAAATCACCACGGATCAGGTGGCTTGAAACAATTGGAACTTATTCTTTCACAGTTTTAGGAGCAGATGTCTGAAATCAAGGTGTTGGCAGGTTTGTGCTCACTCCAGAGGCCTGGATCACAATCCATTCTTTGCCAATTTGTGGTTTCTGGTGGCTCTTGATGTTCCATGGCTTGTGGCTGCTTCACTACAGCCTGTCGGACAAATGTCTCCAAATTTCTTTCTGCTCTGTCTTCACATTGCCTTCTCCACTGTGCGTGTCTAATCTCCCTCTGTCCATCTCTCTTAAAGACACATGTGGTGGCATTTAAGGCCTGGATAATCCAGGATAATACCCCATCTCCAGACCCTTAACTTAATCACACTGGCAAAGACTTTTTTTTTTACTAAATAATTTGTTTATTGTACTGCATTTATAAAGAAAACAGTGAACCCAGTTGAAAGAATAAAAATGCATTTGGGGTTGTAACTGACAGCGATAGAAATCCTTTAGTGAGATCGTGGCAATTTGACAGTATTATGATTAAGTTCAATAAAGGTACATGGGGTACTTGGAAGATCAAATTCCATAGCTGCCTCTTTCTACAGCTTCTAATTCATCTGGCTCCTTAAATGATAGGGGGAAAAGCCCTTATTTGGTGGGAAAACCTTTCCAGAAAGAAGTTATAGATTCTCTTATTAAAATTTCTTCTCACATCAGTTGTTAAAATGGGGCCTTCTATTTGTGTTTTGGTTATTTCACTTTAATATCATTCAGGACTACCCAATCAAGGATCTGATGAATGGCTGGCCAACAGGGTTCTATGTTTATGAGTTAAATGGATTGCATAATTGCACCACTTTTTCCTTTGCTGTTGTTGGTGGAAAAATGGCAGAATCTGGACTCCAATCTCCCATACAGAGAATCGGCTACCTGAAAGTCTCATCAGCAGCTTGGCTAGTAGAGCTTTAAGTTGCACTTTCTTGGCGTTCTGTAAATCAGTCTCCGCAGAATGCTGTAATCCTCAAGGCCCACTGGGTCCATGCTGAACAAGTGGCTATGACCTCAAACCTGCCCCTCTTTCCAATATGCCTGGAGGAATATGTAATGTCTAGGGCAAGTCTAGGAGAGGCCCATTCTAAAATAAGATTCACAAAGCCTTTTCTCAAAAAAAAAAAAAAAGCCTCAAGTAAATCTCAATTATCTCAAAATTGCAGTTAAAAACTTAACATTATACAAAGAAACAGCAGCAGAGAATGGCTAATGTTAAAACAACAACAAACCCCCCCAAAACCACCCCACCCCAAGTGTCATCCCCCCACCCTTCCCCTTGGCTCTTCTATGCTGGGATTTCATTTAAGACATGAAGCCTCGGAGACAATGAGAATGGCAAAGCCACAGAGGAAAACTGCTTCAAAGTTAAATTTTGGACAAGGTAAAGGAAAAGCTGTAAATAGAAGTAGGGGACTGACTGGAAAATGATGCAGCCTGGATACAGCAAGTTTAATGTCTCTGCTGTACACAGAAGTAAGACCCTTTCCCCTTCTCATCCTATGCTGGCAAAGGATTCTACCCTGTAGAAACAATTCAGAAAAAGAAATCCACCACACGGAAAGAGAGGGGCATCTTGCCTGCCTCAAGCTTGGTCACCTCTGGGCACTCTAACGGGTAAGCCCTAGAGAAGCGTGAGTGATTTGTAATGGAAAGTGATTAGTATCTCTGTGGCTTCAAGATCAGCACAACCTTGGGGGCTCTAGCTTACATCACTAACCTTTCTTTTATAATTTATCCCAGGAAATGAGAACATCCAGAATCCTGGAGCAGCTGGACTTATATAAGGTAAACTTATAAGAATCAATGGGCCCTAAAGACACAGGAGGGGAGGGGTGCCTGGGTGGCTCAGTTGAGCATCTGGCTCTTGATTTCAGCTCAGGTCATGATCTCAGGGTCCTGGGATTGAGCCCCACGTTAAGCCCTGAGTCGGGCTCTGGATCTCAGCAGGTAGTCTGCTTGAGGATTCTCTCTTCCTCCTTTCCCTCTGCGCTCCTCCCACTCACATCTGCTCTCTCTCTCTCTCTCTCTCTCTCTCTCTAAAATAAATAAATAAATCTTACAGGGGGCTGTAGTGCATGTGACAGTTCAGCCGCTAATGACTAGTGCACTCTTGTTGTCTCCCCTCGGCTAGATGACTCTCAGTTCAGGCCTTTCCCAGGAATTACTTTCTCTGGAAAGAAGTAGCATAGCCCAGGGTTATGCCCCCTTTTCTTATCCAGTGCTCCGTGCGGGAGTACGAAGGAGAAGCCTTCTTGCCTGGATGGACTACTCGGAGGGTTTATCCCAGCTTCAGAGCTCACCTTGGAATGGTGCGAGGCCTCTACCGGAAGTGTATCCCTCTCAGTGTCTCTCTGCTAACCCTGTTTCCCTCCCTTTCTTACAGGTCTCAAGAGCACATCTCAGTAGTCCTGCAGCAGGTAATGTCCATCTCAGGGTCTGTTTCCTGCAGAATCCTACTTACTGGATACTTGAAAAATACAAAAACAAACAAACCAACAAACCACCAAGCAAAAATACAAAAGTCCCAGGATTTGTCCAGCTGTGCCCCCTATTTAAAGGCTATTTTACTGTGAACTACCCCAAAATTGGGTTACAGATATATAAGCCATGTCCAACTCAGCTGTAAAGTTAGAATATTTCTAGTTTTTAAAACCTTTGGTAGGGACACCTGGGTGCCTCAGTCGTTAAGCGTCTGCCTTCAGCTCAGGTCATGATCCCAGGGTCCTGGAATCGAGCCCCGCATTGGACTCCCTGCTCCGCGGGAAGTCTGCTTCTCCCTCCCCCACTCCCCCTGCTTGTGTTCCCTCTCTCGCTGTGTCTCTCTCTGCCAAATAAATAAATAAAATCTTTAAAAAAAAACACCTTTTGGTAATTTAACTGGATCCACAAGAGTGTGTACTTTTTTTTTAAGATTTTATTTATTTATTTATTTTTAATTTTATTTTATTATGTTATGTTAATCACCATACATTACATCATTAGTTTTTTTTTAAGATTTTATTTATTTATTTATTTGAGAGAGAGAGTGAGAGACAGAGAGCACGAGAGGGAAGAGGGTCAGAGGGAGAAGCAGACTCCCCACTGAGCAGGGAGCCCGATGTGGGACTCGATCCCGGGACTCCAGGATCATGACCTGAGCCGAAGGCAGTTGCTTAACCAACTGAGCCACCCAGGCGCCCACATCATTAGTTTTTGATGTAGTGTTCCATGATTCATTGTTTGCGTATAACACCCAGTGCTCCATTCAGTACGTGCCCTCCTTAATACCCATCACCAGGCTCACCCATTCCCCCATGCCCCTCCCCTCTAAAACCCTCAGTTTGTTTCTCAGAGTCCACAGTCTCTCATGGTTCGTCTCCCCCTCTGATGTCCCCCCTTCATTTTTCCCTCCTCCTATCTTCTTTTTTTTTCTTTGACATATAATGTACTATTTGTTTCAGAGGTACAGGTCTGTGATTCAACAGTCTTACACAAAGAGTGTGTGCTTTTAAGTACTTGTTCTGTTCTCATCTACCAAACATGTTCATTTGTAGATATGGCTACAAATTCCCATCCTTCTACTTACCAACTATACATCCTTGCACAAGTGACTTAGTTGCTCTGAGCTTCTGTAAAGTGGGGACCAATGTTACCTTGCTACTTCAAAACACTGTTGTGAACCCTAAGTTATATAGCTTCCCTCCACAACCCCAGCGCTCTGCCTGCCATGGAAGAGGCAATTTATGAATGTAACTTCCTCTTCAGTTCCCATGAGGGTATTTGAAAACCTCTCATGCTTGTTGTCTTCTCTAGAGAATAATTGCAATAGAATAGCAGGAAATGTATCTTTTGTGGATACATTATATACTTTACATAAATAAAGCTAATATACAGAGTAATAGGAAAAACAATGCCAAATGAATCCTCTCTTTCCTAATTTAAAAACAAACTCAAACTCAAAAATCACAGAGTCCATATGCTATTACTAGAAGGCATGGTTGGCCCACTGTGGTCTATATATGATGTCAGGGGGATCTGATGAGGCTGAGATGACATATCCCTCTGCTTCCATGGAACTCCCCACCAGGCTTTCCTTCCTTCCTCCCTTCTTGCCTTCCTTCCTTCCTTCCTTCTTTCCTGGCATGCCTTTCCCTGGTGGTCCTAAGGTACACCCAGCAGCTTTTGATGAGTGAGGGAGGGGACAATAGCCAATGGCCCCAGTTCACTTCCTTTCTAGCCCATGTAGAAATTTTAGAATCCCTGAACTTCGGGTCCACATAGACCTTCCACAGGTGCCTAGCACACCACTGGAGAGGGTGGTTTAGACCTGGCTGCTCTTCCAGGAAGGAAAGTCTACCCTACTCTTGATCTTTCTTATTGCCTGCATAAACCGGGCAGTTATGAATTATGGATGGATTTCTCAGGGCTTAGTCAAAAGAAAAATGCATACACTCTGAATAGAAAGGTGGTAAGAAAAAAATATTAAATCTGATTTGTAATAACAAATTCAATTATTTTGTAAATAGGTATCAAGGTGATTTGGAAATATAGGTATATTGATCATGAAAAAGAGAGCCAAATTTAGTGGTATTTGGCAGTGCCCAGGGCATCTGAAAATTTAATAGAATTGACACAAGAAAAAGATCTTGGTATAGATAGAAAAAGAATCACTTCCCATTTTTACAGTGCCACACAGGTTACAAAGCTTTTTTTGCATATATTAATGTTCATGATAATTGTTTAAGATAGGTAAGCTATGTATTCTTAACCTCATTGCTCAGATGACAAATTGAAACTCAGAAACATTAACGTGAAAGAAAAGATTAACTTCCTCACTCCCAGACAAAAGCTGAGCAAAGACCACACTACTCCTTGGCACTTCCAGGAAGCTTGTATAGAAGCTGTGTGCGCAAGCCTGCATGTTCTAAAGTAAGATTTGGGGAGGAGGGTACAGAGCAGAGAACTGGACGCTAGCCCTCCTTCCCCCACACCCCCATTTTTGTAATTGGCCACACTCTCATGAAAGGTACAGCAAGAACCTTTGTTCTACTCTCTGAAGTAACAACGCTAAAGGATGCTAACAATCCCACTGCCTCCTCCCCTCACATAGTCTTTCATTGGGTTATCTTCCACAGCTGAACTCATTTCCCATTTACAGCTGCCTTCTGGGCACCTCTACCTGGATGTCTGGCTGGTGCTTAAAGATGATCATGTCCAAATGGAATTAGTTAATATCCCCATCAAAATCTACCCTTCTACATGTTAAACAAATTCATGGCACAAGACTAATTGCAGTTAAAATAGTTAATTCTCTGCTTCTTTGTCATGTTACCTTTGTGTTTCCTTTTTTAAAATTTATTTGGAGTGACAGAGAGAGAGCAGGTACGAGTGGGGAGGGGCAGAGGGAGAGGGAGAAGGAATCTGAAGCAGACTCCACATGGAGTGCAGAGCCCAAAGTGGGGCTCGATCCCATGACCATGAGATCATGACCTGAGCCGAGACCAAGAGTCAGAGCCAATAGACTGAGCCACCCAGGCACCCTTACCTTTTGTGTTTCTGATGGCAGTGACACCACTGTATTTCCCCCAACCCAAGCACAATACTAGGAGACTTTCATATAATGAATCTAAATTGAGGCAGTGCTAGGCACAAGGAGTTTCCCTAATAGAGGGAGACTGACACATGGACAAAAATTAAGAACAAGGTAGATGTCGGGGCACCTGGGTGGCTCAGTTCTTGGGCGTCTGCCTTCGGCTTGGGTCGTGATCCCAGGGTCCTGGGATGGAGCCCCGCATCCGGCTCCCTGCTCAGCAGAAAGCCTGCTTCTCCCTCTCCCGCTCCCCCTGCTTGTGTTCTTGCTCTCGCTATCTCCCTCTCCCTCTGTCAAATAGATAAATAAAATCTTTAAAAAAAAAAAAGAACAAGGTAGATGTCTATAAGAAAGGAGTGAAACTATAAACAAGGTAGCCATTATGTCTGCTTCTGATGAAATAAGCAATGGCTTTCCAAAGGAGGGACCCCTCAGAGGGTTCTTGCCTCTGTGTTCACTAGGTGGGGGAGGGGATTCCAGGTGATTTCTAGGTTTTAAGCAAGTGAATGACACACTGAGATAATCTGCCCCCCTGTAGCTGTGGAGATTACTTGAAGAGGGCAAGACCCTAGGTAAACATTCTGAGATTTACTGTGGCTCTTCCAATTTTGTGGTCCCTCCTTTTTTATACTTGGCAAGTCATTAAGATTGAGCCACTGGCTTTCTTGAACCAAATCTCTATTTATTTTCTGTTTTCATTGTGTCCTGGTTCAGCACTTGATTATTTTTTACTTGATATATTTCAATATACTTAGCAGGTGAGTCCCTATACTTTCTCTTTACTCAAGTCGAATCTATTCTAGACACTGACATTAATCTTCTTAAACTTGAAAACTTGAACATATCGTTTCTCTCTTCAGAAACCTTCAATGGATCCCTATTGCTTACTGAATTTTGTGAACTTCTCAGTCTGACAGTGGAAATCTTCACCTCAGCTCAATGGTACTGTTCTCTATTCCTCCAATAGACTCTTTTTACATTTTTGCTTTGCTCATACTGTTTTTTTTTCCCTAGTAGAAGGCATTTCCCTAATCTCTGTTTACAAAAATTTCTCTCATATATCTTCCAAGTTTGGCTCATATGATACCTCTTCTTTGAAGCCTCTCTTGACTGCCCAACTTCCTTGCAGATTTCATAGTATCCTTTCAACAAAAGTATATAACTTTCTAACATCTTCGCTGTAACTATCATCTAACATCTAACATGTTTATTAATGCTGGTGCATAATTTACTTCATTGCAAATAAAGATGATGTCCTGGTCATCAAGGTACATTACTATATCTTCTTCTCTATAGGGATATGCCCACTTGAGGCATAGAATAAATAAAATAAATTAACAACTTATAAATAATTTATAAATAATTTGCAATAAAACTTGAAATAATGAATTAAGAATTTTCATTGTTTCTAGGTATAAGAATTTTGCTTTTTAACAGTTCTAACAATAAAGTTAAAAATTAACTGGGGAACACATAAGACTCATCTTAATATTCTCCCGTACTAGTTACACGTGGAAAGACCACAGATATTAGAATCAGGCAAATATGAAGTTGAATTCCACCTCATTATTTACTAGTTGTTTGACCTTGAGAACGTTGCTAGATCTCTGAAATTTAGTGTCTTTTTCTATAAAATTAGACTTGTGGCACCTGGATCACATGGGTATACAATGTATAAATAGTATAACATAGGGCATGTGTGATAACCAGTGCATAGTAGATACTCAAGTAGTCTCTCCATCTATATCTATTAAATTAATAAATTCTATCAAAGACTAGTAAAGAGTCATTTACTTGGTATATAGGAGCAAAAATCAGATTTTTACTAAAAGGATATGCCTTATAGAATTAAACTTTAAAACTGATACATAATGATCCAAGATACACGAATATATTTTAAAGAAACAGAGTGGTTCCTGGATTTAAAAAAGACTTAATTAAAGCTCATGTTTACCTAAAGAAATAATGACTCATTCAGAGAAGGTATTGATAGACAAAAAGCATAGAAAAGGGGAAGACCATGAGACAAACCTGGTTAGTGTCTGTCTAAGCCCTAGTACATGGTCAGGGATTTGCCTACTCCAACGTGGTCCAGGAGATGTAGGCATCTGAACAGTAGGTGCAGACATAGCTACATGCCACTAAATACCTGAATTATAAAACTAACCATGCCTCTTCTGTCTCTATCAGACATCCTCCTGATAATAATTTAGCTTTTCCTACAGCTTACTTTAGACAAGTACCTGGTCACTTTGAAAAAATGATTTTTTTCATCTTATTGGATTAGTTGGCTTTTCGAGTTTGGAATCTCCTGAGTTTTTTCAGGAGATGTGGATCAATGTTTCTTAGTCCAATATCTCTAAGACACTCACAAGGTCAACATTCTAAGACATTCAAGTCCATGCCACATTGTGGAGACCACCCTATTATGAAGCACCTTTGTGTCACTTCACGTCTCAGAGCCTTGGTACACAGTGATAAGTGGTGTGGATGAGCCTTGCACCACGTATCTACATGTAGTTCCTGTTCCCAATTTATAATGGAAATATAAGGGAGGATGCCTGGACACTTGTTGATTGCCTACACTATGTCTTTTTCCTCCCTTCCCCTTTACAATAGCTTATTCATGTGGTTTGGAGAAGCTGAGCCCACCATTGCTCTGGGATGGAGCGCGTGACCCAGATAGGTCAATCAGAACATTCTATGACTCTGGCTACGGTGATTGGTTTGCAGTGGACATGTGAGCTAATCCAGTTTAGTCAGACTGAATCTCAGGTCTTCTTGGAATTGTGAGACAAAGGTATGTGACCTTTTTTTTCATCTGGAAGGTATGCAGGGTATGGTTGTCAGGTCAGGGACAATGACAGTCATTCTTTTTCTATAAGGAGGGAAGCTGTCCAGAAGAAAACACCATAGAAGGAGGGAAAAACTAAGAAAAATTGGAAGAAGAGGAGTCAGAACTCCAGCAATAATATCATAATCCCCCAAATCAAACTGTGCCTAAAGCCTGACCCATGTTTGACATCTCAGTTACATAAGCCAACGAAGTCTTTCTTCTTCTTTAGGTCAGTTGAGTTGAGTCGTATGTTCCTTGTAAAACAAAGGGCCCTGACATAGAAAAGTACACTAGTACATCATCATAAATAATTTTTATTTTCTCAATTTTAAAAATAATAATCCTGAAAAGAATACATAAAACTCTAAAGCAAATAGCTTCCTGGGAAGCTGGGACTATTTTACAGAACAATTCATACTTTTATTGTATTAACTACCTTCCTGATTATCATGAGGAAAAGATGGTTATGGTGCTTACTTACTTGTATTCTCAAGTCAATAAAATCTGGCCACTAAATTTTCAGTTTTAAGCAGCTAAATATTAAGTTGTTGTCAACTTAAGTGAAGGATATAACAGAGTGTTCTTGGGCATGAGTAGATTTTTTAAAAGTCTTTTTGTCAAGCAGATTCTCAAAAAGCTCAGCTCGTCAAGAGATGTAGGATGTGTTCACATCTGTTCTCATCCTGGGTGACCCTTCTCCCACATAAACTGAAAAGTTTCAAGTGTATGAGAATGAAGGCAGCATACTAAAACATTCTAAAAGAGATGAGGATGTAGAAGAAAACAGCATGAATTGATTGAAAGTCACTAGATACAGCTCCCTTTGTACATGACAACATCTATCACGCCTCTCTTTCTTCACACGAATAATTGTTAATGCTCAATATTCGAGGACTGCGACAAATACATACCCTACTAGAGGTTTGTTTGTCTGCTTTTTAAAAATGTAATATTCAGAATCATGGCATCAATGTCATTAAGCTTCCTGGTTATAAGCAAGAGAAAACAATTCTATCTTCTTGAGTAAAACAGATTTATTTGGAAGAATATTAGTATGTGTGCATAAGCGGATATGGGGCTTCACAGAAATGGTGGAAGAACAGAGACTAGTCTTAGAAACAAGTGGAAATTAAGGAAGCTGTGGAGGGACAAAACCCAGGGAATAGGAACCATAGTTCTCCTATTTTAGCCTGTCCAGGCCCCCACCACTGGAATGAAAAAATCTGCAATCATTCCTTCTGTCAAGGTTTCACTTGTTTGTTTTAAAGTTCCAGAAGAGAATTCCTTTAGTCACATGCTTGCCCAGGAAAAAGAGGATCTGGTTTCTTTAGCTTGTCAAGTGGGTAGTGAATTGCCTTCCTAACAGGACCATATATAATGGCAGAAGGTCCATTTCCAAAAAAATCAAAGACTAAGTCATTATCAAACAAAGCAGCACATATTTTCATAATAGTATCTATAGAGTCAGGAATCCTGAGGCAAATTCTTGCCTCCTCAGATAGACATAGAATGCCAAAGGAGTTAACAGCTAACAGTGTCTTACTTGTAACTGTAATGCACTAATGCAATATCTAAATACTCAAACGAGTTTCTGACAGTCCCATCCATCACAATACAACTCTCACCATGTCACCAAAGCACTGTCATTCTAATGAGCCAAAGGGAAGGAAAGGTGAATAGATCGTTAAGCCACTTATGTTGTTGATCAATAACTTTGCAATGTATGCCTTTTGCTCTCCATTTTCTTTTGTTGTGTAGTCATGATTGTACATACTAACATGATTATATACTATGTGTGACTTCATCTGATGAAATGCTTTTCCCTCAAATGGAAGAAAAAAGGAATTTAGAAAATGCATCATTTCAGTCCTCTTGGAAGCAGATTCTGAGACAAAGTTGAGTGGAAGAGGTTTGTTAAGGCTAATGTCTAAATATAACAGAGGGAGGCAGCAGAACTGAGCAGGGAAAGCCTTCAGACTGAAGTGTGGATCTCATAAAATTTGAGCCAATTGAACAAGGGAGATCTAAAGCAAGAATTACCCACTGGAGTTCTGCATTGGACAGAAATGACCAAAGCTAGTATCCCAATCAATCTCAGTCATTACAAGGGGCTGCCTGGATGAGTGAGACCCTCACTATAAAGATGAAGCAAACCTTACAGAACACTGTCAGCTTAGAGTACTCAATGCACATAAACAGCAAGTGCTTCCTTTTTTTTTTTTTTAAGATTTTATTTATTTATTTCAGAAAAAGAGCGAGAGAGTGCATGAGCAGGGTGGGAGGGGCAGTAGGAGAGGGAGAAGCAGACTCCCCACTGAGCAGGGAGCCCGACGTGGAACTCCATCACCGGACCATGGGATCATGACCTGAGCCGAAAGCAAATGCTTAACCGACTGAGCTACCCAGGTGCCCTACTAGCAAGTGCTTTCTTCAAGGGAATTTGGAATGGTAGGCCTTCCTACTTGTCACAGAACAGGAAATGGTTCCTCTAGAATTAGATACTGGTTTAGTCCCAGAATGAGCATCACATACTGACTTTGTCATTTTTATGACTGCTATAGAGAAGTACAATCCTAACTTTGTAGGCAGAAGAAGTGAAAATGTAAGCCATTAATTATAACAACCATTCTATTAAAGGAAAGCATTTATGATTTACTGTAAACCAATTAAAAATTACAAAAACATTGTCTTAGTCTAAGCTGCTATAATGTTATAGAATATTATAGACTGGGAGCCTTAAACAACAAACATTTATTTCTCAGGATTCTAGAGGCTGGGAAATACAAGATTAAGATGCCAGGAGATCCTATGTGTGGTGAGGACACTCTCCCTTGTTTGTAGTTGGCCATCTTCCTGTTGTATCCTCCCATGGGCAAGGGCAGAGAGGGATCATCTCTCTCCAGTCTCTTCTTATAAGGGCACTATCCTATCGTGAGGGCTCCACTCATCATGACTTAATCACCTCCCAAAGGCCCCATCTCCAAATACCATCACACTGGAGATTTAGACTTCAACATATGAATTGTGGGGACAACACATTCAGCCCATGGGAAAACTATTTTGAAAATCAAGAAATTACAGATAAACAGAAAAATTTAAATCTGTAAATTAACAATCTCTCCTTTCCTCACCCTTCCTTCCACTGGTCTATTTTTAAGTAAATTGCTTACAAGTATATCAATAGGCAGCATTGTCTGGTATGGACTTAGTCGTTTCTGTTCCAGACGTGTTATTAAAAGTTAGTCGACCAACGTGGGGAATCTTGGATAAACATATTGTTACCTAATATATCATCTAGAAAGACACCATGCATAGTGCAATGGAAGTAACACTGGGAGGAAGTGAGAAGACTTGAGCTCTGGTCTTGAATTCTCCTCTGACAGTAAATATCTAGGCTCTCTGTTTCAAAGATATCATTTACTGCCTATTGATGATTTCATTGTGGATTTTATCTTATCAGTATTATAGTAGACAACACCAAAAGCTTTCAAAAGTCTTTAGAGATATCCTTCCATTCCCTCAACAAGTATTTACTGAGTGCAGAACCCAGGCAAGGCACAGTCCCAGGAAACTGAGATACAAAGCGAAGTCCATGTTCTCTTAGAATTTGTGCTCCAGTCGGGGAGACAAAACGCTGAGAAAATGTAACTACAATTTGTGATAGACGTAAGTGCTGTGAAGAAAGACGAGGCAGGCCACTAGAAAGAGAATGCCAGTATGATTGTGTATGTGTGTGTCAGGACGGAGGCTTAGATTGCAGTTGTCTAGGTCATCCTCTACAGAGAAGACATTGGGGCAGCAATCTAGATTACCTGTAAAAGAAAGCCAGACAGAGCAGCAAGGGTAAAACTCTAGGGCAGGAACGAGTTGAGCTTCTTGAAGGAACCCTATAAAGGTATGTGTGGATGGATTATTGTGAAAGAGGCTGTTTGCGGAAATGAGGTGGGTAAGGAAGGGCAGATCGTGCAGGAAGTAAAGTCCAGGAAAAGAGTTTGAGGTTCATTAGAAGCCTGAAGGGGAGTCCCTGATGTTTTTAGGCAGAATGACCTGATAGGAGGTATCTTTTAGGAAGATGACTCTGGCTGGTGTGGGGAAAGGACCGGCAGGGTGGCAGGAAGGGGAGCCAGAAGCCAGGCATTAATTAGTCTAGGTGAGTAATGATGGTGATTTAGATAGTAAAGGTGGTCATTGGTCTGCTTCACAATACATTTTGAAGGTAGCATTGTCAGGAATGGCTGATGGATTGGATGTAGGGTGTGAGGGTAAGAGAGGGATCAAGAATGACTTCTAATCTGAGCCACTGCCTAAATAGGAGCTCAAATTTGCTATCAGGCATTTGGCAAAAATCAGGAGTGACTGCCTTCTGTGGGCTCAGCCTAATTTTTGGTTCCGTTAACATGAGCAGTGAGTGGGGATTTTTAGGTCGTGGAAAAGGGTATGCTGTCCTTCATTTTTCACTCATTACTTTATTCTCCACTCACTATCAACACAGGAGTTGACTCATATGAATTAAAACTTTTGTATATCTTGATTGGTTCTCTTTTGGGGAGGTGGGAGGGGGTGGAATTTAGACCACAATTGGGCATCTGCATCAGAGGAGGGACTTTCTAATCCTCCCTGAAACCCTGCTTAGGATAGAAATGATGGGCAGTGATGATACCCAATCAAATCCAACACCTTATCGTGTGGCTTTAATGAGCAAATTCTTTCCTGCTTTTTGGTATAATAAGAAAGCAAAAGCTGGCTCAATTTTTAGATAAGGGTTTTCTCATAGGAATTTGGCAGCGTTATTATGTTCTATTTGACATAATGTAAAGACACACAGAAATAGAAGGACTTCCTTCAGAACCATAACCTAGACAGGGAGACAATGAGGTTTTTTTCCTGGCCTGAAGCTCGAAGAACTTAGAAGATCTTCTTCAAGGTAAGAAACAAGTAATTATAGATACGAAAGTCAGAATGAGAAATTATTTATATGAGAAAAGAACCAGAAAAATATAACTATTTAAAGCTGATAGAATTATAGATATCACATAACATACACAAATGACATAACATTTTTAATAAATTATTGCCTGACACCACTCTGTGATAATTTTTCTACTTTTGGTTGCATATACTTTGACTGCATTAACACAAAACAAAATTATATCATTTTTAAAGAGAGGGTAAAGATAATTCTGTTTCACTCTGGCATGATTGATGGAACTTTCAAAAAAAAATTTATAGTTGGGACACCGTAAAAAATATGTCTTCTCACACAGATGTGTTCACTGGAGAAGTACCTCCTACAAAGACAGAATTCTGATTAAATCTATTTCTTATCATTTTTATTTAAAAAAAATCCTATGTGTTAATGATTGAAACCAGTCTGAAAGACCAGCTTTGGACTCTATACTTTAGACAAGATTCTTCTCCTCTACTCAGGACATTTGGTGCTATGGCATAGCCCTGGGGGTCCTGCCCCTTTGTATTAGGCTTCTGGGGAAGAAGGCACAGTGGGCTGTCAGTTTTCTTGGAAGCCATTCCCACACTGGGAAGGCTACACTAAGAATTATCTATGAAACTCATAAATATACTCCACTAGACCAAAACTGAATATCATCTCCACTTAATTTCTCTGTAACCAAATGACCAAAATACCCGTGCCCACTCCAATGACTGCTTCTCCCTTGCCTCTGCTCCTCCCCCCGCCCCCCTTGTGCTCTGTCTCTCTCTCAAATAAATAAATAAAATCTTAAAAAAAAAAAGAATCTCTTGAGCACATCGAAAAGGAGCAAGGGGGAAATAAAGGATCTGTTCTTATGGCATGTTTGATTTAAATGTTTTATTCTAGTGCCTCTTAAACTCACATGTGCATGTGAATTCTGAGGATCTTGTTAGAATGCAGCCCTTGACTGAACCATCCTGGGTCAGTGTCTGAGATTCTGCATCTCTAGCAAGTTCCTAGGTGTTCGTAGTGCTGGTTTTAGGATCACATTTGAGTCACAAGATCTTAGCAGTAGTTTAAGTGGTGATTTCAGGACTGCAAGATCAAAACGGAGGCTTGGGGTTTAGAAGGAGATTTTGGGTGTCATCAGCACGAGATCACTCAAGTAATAAGGGTAGTCAGAGACAAGAAAAAAGCCTGGGACCAAATTTTTGGGCACAGTAATGTTTAGATCAGCCTTTCTCAACTGGAGTTCCTTATTTCAACCACAGAACACAGAAAGTGATTTCAGTGCTGTTTTCTCCATCCTAAGGGTGGCACCTAACTAACCCATTCTAGATGTATAAGGGAGAGGTAAGGTCAGTGGATGCTGTTGGCCATCAGACATCAGGGATGTCTCTGGGCACTCTGGCTGAGAAAGGTTGAATTAAAGTAAAAGAAAAGAAGAAATGATTCATCATAGTAGACTGAGATTGGCAAGGAAGTTTGAGTAATATCAGGAGCTTAGGGCTTCATCACATTTAGCAAGAAAACTGTATGGAAAATGAGGGAGTGATCCACTCTATGGAGAGCTATTAAAAGGTCAAATAAAATGAGGATAGATTATTGATTATCATTCTCTCCTCCCACAAGACAAGTTGTGTTGACTTTGGCAAGAACAGTTTCACAGAGAGGGAGATAGGTTTGATTTGAGTGTGTTCAGGAGAGAACAGAATGGAAGGAACGTTAAAAGGTGAATACAAGCACTGTTCTTTGTAGAGTGGAGAAAGGGGCTGTAGCTGGACTTCAAACTGGAAGGAGTTGGGTAGATTTTTTTGTTTTGTTTTGTTAAGAGATGGGAGCTATTATAGCCGTTTTTGGTATGCAAATCAAAATGATCTAGTAGAGAGGAAAAAATGACAATTCTGAAGTGAGAAGTGGCAATCTTAGTAGTAGTAAAAGCTTCTACTAGGATAAAGGAGGTAGGATCTACCAGGAGAAGGAGGAATTGACCTTACAGAAGAGCATGGAACATGTAACAGGAGGGGAGGCAGAATGTATGGGCTCAAGTTTAGGGCCCAGATATATGAAGAGATGTAGGGAAAATATCAGCAGAGGACAGATACCTTCTCCAAGACCTAAATGTGCCACTCTGCAATACTCGTTAGGGCCATGCATGAAGCTCCATACCACTATGAAGATTGTACTGTTCCAATTCACTCATTTGGCAAATACTCATGGAGGACTGACTATGTGGGTGTCAAACACTGTTGTTTCCTATGGTTGCCTGGATTTTTCTGCAGAGCCTTTTTTTCCCCTTTCCTCTATTAATGTCTCACCGCACTCACTGAGTCTATTTTGTGAGTTTATTGGAAAAGAGTAGGTAGATAATTTTACATAGAAAACATAAGATGCTTATGATGCAGGAGCCCAGGTTCTGGTATCATTGTAGTAAACCCTTCCCTGCATATGTGGATAAGCCTAGAATAGTCAGGAGTGTATGACACTTTGTAATTGGGATATCTAGAAGTAGTTGTATATGTCATAATCTACCCCTGCCCAGAACCTTTTAACTCCTGGACACTCTGGTTAGGAAAGTCTTGGATGGGGCACCTGGGGGTGGCTCAGTCGGTTGAGCATCTGCCTTTGGCTCAGGTCATGATCCCAGGATCTTGGGATTGAGCCCCACATCTAGCTCCCTACTCAGCGGGGAGCCTGCTTCTTCCTCTCCTTCTGCCCCTCCCCCTGCTTTCTCTCTCTCATAAATAAATAGAATGTTTAAAAAAAAAAAAAGGAGAGTCATGGACACCCTTGACTCTTCCTTCAGCTGCTTACTGAATTATCTCCTCCCATCCCATACCGTCAGCTGAAGTTTACCAATGTCTTTCATACTGGACCCCTCATTTTCATTTTTACACCAACCTCTCCATCTAACCCCCTCTGAATTTACTGCCCGAACTTCTGTGATAACCAGCTAATTGGTCTCTCTACTGCTTCAAACAACTCCTTACTCTGTCTCCTAAATCACAGGCCAGACCCACCATTCCACCATTCTCAGAAACTGCCATTTAAAAGAAAGCCTGAATGGATTGGGACATTTGGAACTTCCGAATCTGCCATTTCAACTTCATTCCTTCTCCCATCCATCAAATCACCCTCTGCTTGAACCACACAGGGCTACTTGTCCTTCATGCCCTTTCTCATGCCCTGTTTACATCTTTTATTCTGGTTTTTGAGTCTGAAATAGAACACTTACCTTGGCCTTCAAATTATTGCAAGGACTCATCACAAATTCTACATTCACGGCAAAGCCTTCTGAAATATTTCAAGTCACAATGCATTGCTGTTTGTTCTACATCTCCACGTAAGCTGGCTTATACAGCCACTGCAGTACTTACTCATGTCCTGTGTGGGAGAGACATGCTTTTTTATGTTTATTTCCCATACTCGATCAATTCCTTGCAGACAAGGACAGTATTTACACATCACTGAACTGTCTCCCAACCACATTCACACATCTCTCAAAATGCTATCTATGTACATAGTAGGTGTTCAAAGAATTGAGCATGAATGTATCAACCAACTAATCTATTAAGTATTTCATAAAAAGTGAAATAAAAAAGCAAACTTTGGGCCATTTTTTAGATTGTCAGTGCTACAACGGCAGAACCTTTTATTAACGTTTTTATTTCCAGCACAAAGAACAAAACTCAATGAAAATTTGTTGTATGAATAATTCAAAAGGTTCTAAGGATCACTGTGTAGCAGGCCCTTCTGATAGTTAAGGGTAAAGGATGACTCCAGTGAGAGAAGTAATAAAACAAGAATAACTTCTAAACAAAAGGGGAAAAACAATAGAACTGTAGAGTCAGTCACAGCTGGATCAGCAATGATCGGTATGTTCAAGAGAAACACGCTTTCAAAAAAAGCTGAGAAAGATGCTGTGGACATCATCCCTGGCCAGGAGGGGGTTACAGGCATGATGAGAATGTTGATAACAAATCTGAGTTGAGATGCTTTTGTTCATAGTTTCAGACTGTCTGGAGAGACTGCTGGGCAAGGCTATGATTTGTAGTAACCACAGGAAGTAAGTGTTGTAGCTCAGTGCACCTGGGCAGGAAGGGGGCTGGGTTAGTGCTCCTCAGCCAGCCCGAGTTCTTGTGTAGAACAGAAGAGACCAGAAATTACTATTTCCTGGGGGGAAGGGATGGCCATGAGATCTGGGAGCCATAGAGGGATTCATTTTGGCACGGGCTAAGTGACCCTGAATCCGAGTGCTGAGGGACGGGCCTCTCAGGATGCACAAATGACCTTGGCTAGAGAGGCCTGCTCAGAAGCAGGGTGCTGGGTTCCCCAGGATCATGGCCTGACTGAGTGAACACAGTGCGAGATATGCCAACCAAGGCTTGAGGAAACACAGGCAGACTCTACAGTTAAGACTGGATCCACCTCGTCTCAGTAGATATCAGCCAGAGGACAGCCAGAACCAAAGAGCCGGTGCAGGGGGACCAGCCCAAGACCTGATTGGGGCCAGGACCCCTTTCCCCATCCCAACATCAGGAGGACAGGAAGCCGTCACTCCTGGGAAGCCAGCCACCATGTGGGGAAGGTGCAGGGGAGAGTGGGGAGGAGCAGATCTGTGAGGAGTGAACCACATCCATGGACTGTTTACCCAACAGACATGATCTAGACCGAAACTAACTGGAGACTGCTCATCTACACCTCCTCCACCTTCTTGGCCCAGCCCCGGGGAAGCAGAGGTTGGTAAGCAGGCATAGGTCAGCCAAAGAAAATAAAAAGGTGCTATTTTGTTTGTTTTTATGAATCCAGTATGTTAAATTGTGACCTGTCAGCTTGAAGGCCCAGGGGCTGTGAGAACGGCAGCTTCATCCAGAAACCAAGAGGTGGTCTGGGGCTCAGACAGAAAAGGGCATTGCAGTCCTTAGCATTCCTGGTGGCCCAAGGAGAGTAGAGCCTGACTGCGAAGGGCTGGGGAGACCAAAAACAGCCAAAGGTCCAGACCGTAGCATGAGCTTACTCCCTTACCCAAGGAGACCAGCTAACGGGCCTAGAAGAGGGTATCTCTGTTTTGAATCTACTTTCAACTCATTGAATAATGTAAGTGTGTTTGTGTTAGGATTCTACATTTTGGAACACCAACTCTCCTAAACTGCCTGGGCTGAGTAACTGGAGATGCGCTAAGAGGGTGTTGGAAATACTTCATTCACGGCAACCCAGGTTATTTTCAAGTCTTCAGTGAGGATGTTCCCTTGGCAGACAGGGGTGGGGAGAGGCTGCATAATCAGGGAGAGGACAGTGTCCTGATGCCCAGAGGGGTGCAGTGGACAACCCTCCACCCAAGCTGACTGAGCAGGCACCTGATCTCACTCTGTCAGTCATCCTTCTTCCTCCTTTGGCAAGCGACATGGACACAGAGGATGTGGAGGAGGACTTCAGGAGACGGGTCTGCACAGTGTTGGAATGACTATTTACCATTGTCCTCGGTATGCCCATACCCAGAATTGGGTTAAGACACTGACCCTTTAGTCTCTAACTATCTGTGACAGATTTTTTTTTCTTTGTGAATCAAAGACAACTGATCACATTTTGCCTTTTGTCCTGGGCTATCTGATCTACCTTTAATCATTTCACTAGCAGCTTTGGTATCATATTTGCCTGATATATTAAAACTGCCATAATGTCATCCAGTGGAGTCTTCCAGTTCATTATCTCTACGAATGTCAGATCAATCATAATTGGGGTCTTCAGTTTTCTTAGAAAGGAAAAAAAAAAGCAAGGTCTAATTTTTAAATGTATAATTCACATGTGGCTACTTCCTCACTATCCATATACTTAATTATAGATTATAAAACTAATTATGTGTTCTGTGGTGTTTTCTTCTGAATCAGATGTCAATACCTACATTAATCTTTACTACATCTTTGTGAGGTGTGGCCATAAGATCAATGATCTCCCTTTAATAGAAAGAAGAGAAAGGAAGTGGTTTGCCCAAGGTCACTTGCCAAGTCGGTGCTGGGACCTGGCATAAAGCTCAGGTCCCATGATTCCTGCTCTTGTGTTCCATCCAGGAAACCTTGTTGCCCGCAAACCATGACACTAACTCAGGCCTGGTTGCAGTTCAGCTAAGACTCCCCCCGGGGTGTCTGGCTAGCCAGAGAGGGTGCAGCCCACTGCATGGCCAAATCTTTTCGGACCCTTACACCAGAAAACAGCACAGACTAGATGGGTTTTGGAATGACAAAGAGGCAGTCTGCCATCTCCATCCAGTGTGACAGACCATGCTGGGGCACCTCAGTCTCATAAACCCTTCAACGTCACAGTGACAGCAAAAACGGAGGTGCAATGTTCCAGACAGACACATTCATCTATTAAAAAATCGAGAGTTTAATACATGCAGGGCCCTAAGGTATGTCTCATGTCTCATCCCGTTTAATCTTTACAAAGCTTCAGGAGGTACATATAATTATCCTGACACACAGCTGGTAAGTGCCGGAGCCAAGATCTGAACTCAAGTCTCACTGGCGTCCTCCACTGTTAGAGCAGACGCAGCAGGAAGGTGGGTCCTTATGGAGCAGGTCGGTGCTGCTCATGGGGACAGAGAGACAGACCAGAGTAGGTCTCTCAGAAGCCGGCTCACTAGGGACCAGGAGATGGAGTGGAACGTGTGTCCCTGTGTTACCTCTTGGCTGTGGTGCTAACCGTGACCTTGGCATAGTCAAGCCTAATGTCAAAGCAATTCCATGGAGATACACACATGATTTCTGTCTGGATGGACACTTGAAGGGTGGAAAATGAAGAATTCCATGTGGAGGAGGGGCTTCCAAGTGGGTTGGGCCCCTCACCTTTTAATCACTTTTTTCTTCTAATCACTGCTCCATTTTAAGAGCCTTGAATAACCCCTGCATTCCAGATATACACTCCAGTATAAATATGCAGAACATTCTGACACTTAAAAATATGTCCCTAGCAAAGTAGGACAGGTTAGAATTACAGTGTAGCCTGTAGGCATAAGGGAGAGAAATGAGTAGGTAATACTTCACTTCCTGAAGTTGCAAGGAATAGTTTACCAGCCAATTGCTGCACAGGGAGGATAAAATTACCATCCAGATCAACAAATGCATAGACTAGAAAACAAATAAATTATTTCAATACTCTTTCAAAAACCCATGTTTTATCCATGATAAATCACCAAGCGGAAGGGAAGTTATGAATACTGTACTTATTTTAAAGACTCAATATCTTCATGGTGTGATATATTCATTTATTCAAAAGTACACCATCAAATTATCTGAATGGGTAAGCCTCATTTACATATAATATGCCAAGCAGTGATGAATTAGAACTCTGAACATCCACTGCCTCAGTTCCCCAATGATAAATCAACTAATTTCTTCCCAGGTAAGGCAAACAAATAAACAAAACAACAGTTCCCAAAGTTTACTGAAGAAGCTTGCACTACCTCCTCATGACCAAATTCAATTTTCCCAAAGGATTGTGCGTTATGTTTATGACCCTCATCTCATGATTGTCACGGGGCTGGGGATCTGAGAAGCATCTTTTCACAAACACAGGAGATTGAGAGATTGTCACAAGTTGACCCCCAAGTCAATGCCATTGAACAGGATCTTTACAGTGTGATTTCATGCTTTTGTAAGAAGACACTCTTGAAAGGTACCCAGAACACATTCAAATTTAATTCCAAAGCCAAAGAGAAGTGCTTGGGATTATTCATGCCTTGGCTGCCGTTTGTTAATGCAAATAATTAAAAAAGGACTGTAAACAGAGAGGCACATGGGCTGCTGAGATAAACCAAGAGATCTGCATTAGCTTCAGTCATTCTGATCTCTTTTGTCCTTTCGGTTATTTGGATGTTTACAGAGCTTCCTGTTCTACTGAATGCCTGCTGAGGGAGAGGGTAAGATTGCTTTATCCCCATTCCTAAAATGAAGAATCCCAAATTCTGAGATGCAGACTTGGCCAAGGTCACCCTAGAATGGGCAGAAAACAGAATCGATTTCAGTGCTCCTGTATCTTCATACAGACCTCTCTTCTTACTGTAGCATCACCATGGAATATTGTATAGAAGGCACACACAGTTGGCACCATTCATTCATTCAGCAAGTACATACTGACAGCTCATTGTATGGGGAGGGACTATTTTAGGCACTGCAGATAGAATAATGAACAACATAAAGATCTTGCAACATGGAAACCATGAGGGTTTAGTCTTTTTCTTCTTTCAGCTTTCTAATAGGAGTGATGAACAACTAGGGGATGGGCTTTGAACACAAAAGATGAGAAAGACAGGCTTACTTGCTTATGCCGGAGAGTCCTGGTTTCCTGTTACTGAGATTTGGCTGTGGGCTCACAGCGGGATATGCTTTGCTTCTTATATAATGCATATGTAAAATGGACCCAAATGAATATAATTAAATGTAGGATAGTGACCAACTAGTCTGTTAAAGTGAATGTCATTCAGTACATGTAATACTATATTATTTCAGTTTTCTAAAATGGATTCTGACATCTTAAGAGGTTTCATTGTACACCTATGAAATATTTACAAAGCTGTTCTGAGCAGCTGATAAATAACAGTAACTTCAGACACACTTAGATGGCTGTTTCAAAAGATAGCATTCCATATATAAGCAGCACTTTTAAACAGTATGAAAGCTGAAATGTCATAGATACAATTTCTAACTTGAACAAAATAGCCAAAACAATGAAAGGGATAGCTTCATATACTGAAAATGGACTTTTCTAATGCTTGAGTATGGAAAACACAAATACACTCTTATTTAAAAAGGATTCATTTACACACATGGGTTTTTTTTTGCAAAATCTTCAGTTATTGGTAACAGTTGGTAATATGTTCATTTACTAGTCACTTCCCTCGTCTTTCCTTATCTGTGGGTTTTTTTATCTGCTCTGAAGAGTCTTAGCTGGAGGCAACCTCAGAAATACAGACACTGTTACAGCCTTCTTAAAATAAGGAAAACATTGGTAGGGGCCATAGTTACAAAAGCGCTGATAGGAATAATGAGAACTATATTTAGCTGGGGGGTTAAGGGGAGTGGCTGGAATTAGACATTTTAGAGTAACCACGAAAAATGAAAACCAGTTATCCCAATTCACAAATTCAAAGCCTAAAATAACTTATGCCTTGAGGAGGCACGATTTTTAAATACAAATACAGATTACAAAGTGTTTTGTATTCTAATTTATGAGCTCTAATTTATGAGGCTGGTTGCCCTAAGCCACACAAGAACACCCAATATAGGATTCTATAATTCTATTCACCTCACTTCGTTTCATGAGTTTGCTAAATGTTTCCTGATGTATAAAATAATAACTGCTGAAAATCTGCAAGCCACAAAAATATTCTCAAGCTTAAAAATGTATGCCAATTTGAAAGGCTGCGATCTAAACGAGTTGCTGAATAGGATTTTCTAAATTGGAAAATGGGGAGCGTAATGGGGAATCAATGGTAACCGTGGCTCAGAATGGTAGCAAACCCAGCTCCAGACAGGGGCTGCTGCTTTTCCTGACAGCAAAGCCACTGCTCAGGGAAGGCAGCCTGTCACCTCTTGTCTCAGCCGCCGCCTGCTCTCTGAGGGCTGCCTCCTGGAGCCGTCCCTCTGGGTTCTCTGGGAGATGAGGCCATGAGAGTTGCCCAGAGCAGATGATTTTTGTTTCATTTCATTTACAGGTTCGAAGGAAATGGGGCTTCTTTTACTTCCGACACAATTTTTCCAAGAGAGCAATTGTTTCAGTGTTCCTAACTTCCCGTGCCCAATATTTGCTCATGATCCGCCACAAGTTCATGTCTCTCCGTTCTTCTCACTTTATACACTCTTCACGGGGGCTCTCCTTCATACCTATCCCGTTGTTTAGGATGCCAAGATATACATGCCTATCTTTGTTCTAAACCCCTATATCCTGCTGCCTACTAGACATCTCTGTCTGGATGCTTCACGTCCGAGACGGACATCTTCCTCTTCCTCTACGAGCTGCTCTTTCTCCCGTACGTCTTTTTTTTTTTTTTGTATTCTGGCCCACAGATTACCATCAACAGACTAGTCTAAGCTAGAAATCCGAGTGCCATTCTCTCACACCTTGTCTTCACCAAGTTCTATATTGATTCTGCCTGCTTTTTTAAAAAACTATGGATATATTCTGTCCTTTCCTCTTTGTCCATCCTTATTGTAACTCTTTTTTTTAAAAGATTTTATTTATTTATTTGACAGAGAGAGAGAGTGCACATGCAGGGGAAGTAGGGGAGGGAGACTGATGCGCGGCTCCATCCCAGGACCCTGGGATCATGACCTGAACTGAAGGTAGATGCTTAACTGCCTGAGCCACCCAGGCGCGCCTATTGTAACTCTTAAATATCTTGCTTGTACCACTGCAACCTCCTAAATGGTCTCCTTCTGGGGTTTCTTCCCTCTAATCTATTCTGTACCCTGAAGCCAAAGATTTATTTCTAAAATTTCTAAAAGCTTTATTTCTAAAATTCAAATTCCCCCTCCTGCCTAAAATACTTCAAGGACAACCTATGACGTAGAGTAATGATGATCAATATTTTTGACAGGAAAAAAGTTCCTTCTTCTATTTTTAAAGCAAATTCAAGAGGTAGAAGTGGACTTATTCCGGTTGAAGCGGAGGAGGTGAGTCCCCGGATGCTTTATGGCTCCGTCTCACCCCCTCCCCTCTCATCATAGCTTTCCGTCCCTCTTTTTACCTCCTCATACTGATCCTTACCATCTCTCCCTACCACCAGCACCTGCATCTCCAAGTTTATTTGCAGCACATCTGAACTTTGAAGAAAAGAGTGACTGTGGATATAGGATAGAATATAGCTGTCCGTGGCCATGTGCTTTCATCTCTTAGCCCACATCTTTCATGCGGGCTAAGCCTGAGAGCAGCAGTCATCCTGAGATCTCTCTTCCTAACTCAGGGCATCCCCATTACCTCTCTCTAGTTTGAAAGATCCTATTTCTTATTTCTTACGAGTTCCTCTTTCGCATTTTTGTTTTTGGTTGTCCTGTGTTTTCTTGTGGGGTGGGACACAGCCTCCAGTATTTTATGAGGAAAAATGAGTGTGTGTGTGATCAATTTTTGCAGATAATTGTTTGTCTGAAAATGTCTTTATTATACTCTTGCTTGATTGGTAGTTTGGCTTGGTCTGTATTTTAAATAGGAAAGAATTTTCCCTCTAATCTATCGTTCCAAGGAGCTTTTTTCGCCCCTGTCCTCTAGCTTTCACTGTGTCTACAAAAATATAAAGTCATCCAATTTTTGATCTTTTGTATTTGGTGAGTGCTTTTTTTTCTCTCTCTCTAGAAGCTTATGGCATCTCCTAATTGTACCCAACTGCTCTGAAATTTCAGTGATGTGCCTTCCTGTGGATTCATTTTGGCCCTGCAGATTTTCAGTCTGATGACTAACGTGCTACTGCCCTAGCACTTTTCTTGAATTGTTTCATTAATTTCCCTCCTCCTCTTTTCTCAAGCCCCCATTATTTGGATGTTGGAGTTGGACTTCAACCATCCTTCTAACTGTATCTTTTCTATGTCCCTTTTCTTTGCCCTCCATTATTCTTTCTAGGAAAGAAATTTTGTCCGTTCTTATTGGGTTCCTTATTTCTGCTATGAAGTTTTTAATTTCCAAGAACTCCGGTTTGCTTTCTGCAATGTTTTAAGCATTCTGGTTTGTTTTTTTCTTTTCCTGGTCTTGCAAAATCTTTTCTTATTTCTCTTAGAATGTTAACAATCGGGTTTTCCTCCCTTTCATTTACTTTTTTGCTTTTGTTTTTGAGGGGGGCACAGTCTATGGCTTTCTAAGTTTGTTTTATTTCTGCTTTGTTTTGGTCACTCTCCTTCATTTTAAAGACTTTCTTTAGGTATCTGTAATCACTTGGATGTCTGATCGTGATTAAGAGTGAGAGATCAAAACCATGATTAAAACCATTGAGGTCATAGGGAGGCCTTGTCAATTTGGAGCTTCTCTGACAGGTGATTTGGTTTGTATGTGTTCCCAACCTGGACATTGTAACAATCCCCATAAAAGAACACTGAACTGTGTATCTTGATCATATAGGCAACAGATCAAATTTTGTCCTACTCCATTGGAAGAGTAGGGGTGGTGGAGTCCTCTGTAGCACTAGCCAACCATACACACTTCCAGATTTAATTCAGCTTCTTCTTTGGTAAAACCTGCTTCAAGCCATCCTGCCCTTAAGTCCCAAACAAAATTAATTGCATCCTCCTTGGTGCTTTCAAGATACCTTGCATATTTCTTTATTTTTAGAACCTATCAGGTTACCATAATTTGCTAGGTATCCCCTTAACTTTTACTTACTTGAAGTAAATAGCTAGGTCTTTTTCAACTTTTAATCTCCCAAACCTGGATTAGTACTTACTATGAAGTGAACTGTCTCCCTTCCCCAAATTCATCTGCTAAAGCCCTAACCCTCAATGTGAGGGTATTTTGAGATGGGGCCTTTGGGAGACAATTAGGTTTAGAGGAGGTCATGAGAGTGAGGTCTCATGATGGGATTAGTGTTCTTACAAGAGTAGACACCTGATAGCTTGCTGTCTCTCTGTCACGTGAGGACACAGCACGGAGGCTGTCCATAAGCCAGAAAGAGGGCTCTCTTCAGAACCCAACCATGCTGGCACCCTGATCTCAGACTTCCAGTCTCCAGAACTGTGAGAAAATAAATTTCTGTTCTTTAACATACCCAGTATATGGGATTTAGTTATGGCAGCCTGAGCGAACTAATACAGCACCTAACACATAAAAGAATCCCATAACAATCCTGAATAAGCCAAAATGTGACTATTGCCCTGGACACAAATTCATAATGGCAACAGGGAATGTAGTTTAATGTGCCAGAAAGAATATCACATTTCCTGGTTTTCTGGGTTCTGTTCCTTTTAGCATCTCTTCATAAATGCACAGGAGTTCAGAGCATGGTTTCAGCATCAGATCCAAGTTTTAACCTGACTCTGACACTGACTAGTGTAGGACCATGAGCATAATCATTAGTTATCTATGGCTGCTTCCTTCTCTGTGAAAGGGAAAAAAATAAGCTTGTCTACCTAAAAGAGTTGTTTCGATAATTAAACATAGAGTGCTTAGAAGAGCTCTGGCAGGAATTATTTTCTCAAAAAAATGGTAGTTGTGATACTCAACCACCGATGCCATTAGGCTACGTGGATTCTAACCAGTGAAATCAGTGAATTGGTCTATCTCATATTTACTCCAAATAATCTGCCTCTTTAAAACCTCCTCAGAAACATTTTTGCTAAGTGTCTCTGTGAAAAGGAGAGTAGATATTTCTCATGCTTTGTCTTTGTTCTAACGTTTTGAGAATGAGAAGCTTTTCTTGCCCTTCTAGAAAATGGTATGTCTTTTCTGAAAACAAATGATTGGTTCCACCTGTCTGGCAGTGCCTCCAGTAACTGCAGGATGGCTCACTAGTGTAAGGACAGCCTTTAGGTACTAGATTAATGGGTCTAAATTCTAAATTCTCTTAGCTGGTCTAAATTCTAAGTTCTCTTAAAAGATAGTTTGGATCATTTCTTTCATATTGAAGGCCAAAAGTTCTAGATGGAGATAATTTCATAGAAAGTATTGAATGACATTATTGAGCTTCCATGAAAATTGTCAAGTAAGATTTCTCCTAAAGCTTCCACAAGGGAAACAATCATTTGCTCATGAGTCTTAATGAGGTGAATATTAGAGAGTTATGCAAATTGCTCCAATATGAGACTTGAAAATTGCTTTTCCTTTTTGATTCCTTGGGTATCTCTTTTTAGCAATTCAACCATAAAGAGGTGATTTTTAAAAAGGTCTGACACCTTTTTTTAATCATGTAAATATGAATACAAAATGTGTAAAAATTAAATTATAAATTATAGGTTGAAGACAAAAAGATGATCAGGTTGTTCTAAAAAAAAAAAATTCCCCTTTCCCAATAGGGAATAATCTTGCAATGCATTCTCTTTCCCTTTCAAGAAAGACGTTTTGCTTTTTGCAGGTACTGGTGGGAAATCAGAATTATATTCAAATGAAGGTTCATTTAAAAATACACTTCTTTTAGGCATTCCCTGAATCTTTAAAACCGTTTGAAAGGTTTAAGAGCCTGTGAAAGATTAAAACAAACATTCTTATTAGGACCAGATGGTTTCACTGGTAAATTCTACAAACATTCCAAAAAGAATTAATACCAATCCTTCTGAAACTCTTCAAAAAATTGAAGAGAAAGGAATGCTTCCAAACTCATTTTACAAAGCCAGCATTACCCAATACCAAAACCAGACAGAGACATCGCAAGAAAAGAAAATTACAGGTCAATATCCCTGTTAAATATGGATGCAAAAATCCTTCAAAAATCTTAGCAAACCAAATTCAACGACACATTAAAAGGATCATACGCTGGGATCAAGTGGTATTTAGCCCAGGGGTGCAAGGATGGTTCAACATCTGAAAATCAATTAATGTGATACATCACATTAACAAAATGAAAGGTCAAAACCATACAGTCATCTCAATAGAAGCAGAAAGCATTTGATAAAATTTAACATCCATTTATGACAAAGTTGAATTGTAACTCAATGTGATAAAGGCCATATATGATGAGCTCACAGCTATTACCATACTCAATGATGAAAAGATAGAATCTTTTCCTTTAAGGTCAGGAACGGGACAAGGATACCTATTTTCACTACTTTTCTTTAACATAGTATTGGAAGTCCTAGCCAGAGCATTAAAGCAAGAAAAGGAATAAGTCATTCAAATTGAAAAGGAAGAAAAGAAACTGTCACTACTTTGAGGGCAACATGATTTTATATATAGAAAACCCTAAAGACTCCACCAAAAAACTGTTAGGCATAATAAATGAATTCAGTAAAGTTGCAGGATAGAAAATCAATACGAAAACCTACTGGGTTTCTACATACAACAAGCTATCAGAAAGAGAAATTAAGAAAACAATCCCATTTACAATTGCATCAAAAAGTATAAAATACTCAGGAATACATTTAACAGAGGAGGTAAAAAACCTGTACACTGAAAACTATAAGATACTGATGAAAGAGGGCGCCTGGGTGGCTCAGCTGGTTACGCGACTGCCTTCGACTCAGGTCATGATCCTGGAATCCCGGGATCGAGTCCCACAACGGGCTTCCTGCTGATCAGGGAGTCTGCTTCTCCCTCTGAACCTCTTCCCTCTCATGCTCTCTATCTCTCATTCTCTCTCTCTCAAATAAATAAATAAAATCTTTTAAAAAAAAGATACTGATGAAAGAAATTGAAGAAGACAGAAATAAATGAAGATATTCCATGCTTATGGATTGAAATAATTAATATTGTTAAAATGTGTATACTACTCAAAGCAATCTACAGATTCAATGTGATCTTTACCAAAATTCCAATGGCATTTTTCACAGAAATATAACAAACTATCCTAAAACTTGTATGGAACCACAAAAGACCCCAAATAGCCAAAGCAATCTTGAGAAAGAAGAAGAAAGCTGGAGGCATCATGCTCCCTGATTTCAAATTATGACAGAAAGCTACAGTAATCAAAACAATATGGTATTGGCATAAAAACAGACCCTCAGATCAATGGAACAGAACAGACAGCCCAGAAATAAACCCATGCATATATGGGCAATTAATCTATGATAAAAGAGGTAAGAATTTATAGTGGGGAAAGACCAGGCTCATTAATAAATGGTATTGGTAAAAGTAGACAGCCACATGCAAAAGAATGTATCTAGGTCACTATTTTTATACCACATACAAAAATTAACTCAAAATATATTAAAGCTTTGAATATAAGACATGAAACCATAAAACTCCTAGAAGAAATCATAAGTTGTTAACTCCTTGACATCATTAATATTTTTTTTTTTTAGATTTGACTCCTACAGCAAAGGCAATAAAGGCAAAAATCAACAAGTGGAATTACATCAAACACACAGCAAAGGAAACCACCACCACCAATAAAAAAAAAAAAAAAACCCAGCAACCTACTCAATGGGAGAAAATATTTTTTTTTAAAGATGTTTTATTTATTCATTTGTCAGAGAGAGAGAGAGCACAAGCAGAGGGAGAAGCAGGCTCCCTGCTGAGCAAGGAGCCCGATGTGGGACTCCATCCCAGGACCCCGGGATCATGACCTGAGCTGAAGGCAGACGCTTAAACGACTGACCCACCCAGGCGTCCTGGGAGAAAATATTTGTAAATAATATATCCAATAAGGGGTGAATATCCAAAATATATAAAGAATTCATACAATTCAAGAGCAAAACAAACAAAACCAAATAACAAAATGAAACCCCAAAAAACAACAAAAAACCCCAAACCAATTAAAAAATGAGCAGAGGACCTAAATAAACATTTTTCCAAAGGAGACATACAGATGGCCAACAGATACATGAAAAGATGCTCAACATCACTGATAGTTATCAAGGAAATGCAAATCAAAACCCCAGTGAGATATCACCTCACACCTATTAGAATGGGTATCATCAAAATGACAAGAAATGACAAGGGTTGGTGAGAATGTGGAAAAAAGGGAAACTTTGTGTATTGTTGGTGGGAACACGAATTGGCGTAGCTCTATGGAAAACAGTATGGAGATTCTCAAAAAAATTAAAAACAGAATGACTATATGATCCAGCAATTCCACTTTAGGGTACTTATCTGAAGAAAATGAAAACAGTAATTCAAATAGATATATGAACCTCCATGTTCACTGCAGCATTATTTACAATGGCCAAGATATGGAAACAACCGAAGTGCCCACTGATGTAAATGGATAAAGCAGATGTATAATGGAATAATTATGCAACTGTAAAAAAAAAAAGTGGAATCTTGCCTCTTGTGGTGCCATGGATGGACCTTGAGAGCATGATGCTAAATGAAATAAGTCAGACAGAGAAAGATAAATACCGTATGATTTCAATTGTATGTGGAATCTTAAAAAAAAAAACAAAACGAGAAACAACCCCCCCCAAAACCAAAATCAAATCAAAATAAACAAAAAAGCTAAGCTCATAAATACAGAGAACAGATTAGTGGTTGCCAGAGGAAAGGCGTGATGGGCTGGATAAAATGAGTGAAGGTGATCAGAAAGTACAAACTTCCAGTTATCAAATAAATAAGCCATGAGCATGTCATGTACAGCATGGTGACTACAGTTAAGAATACTGTATTGCATATTGGAAGGTTGTTGAGAGTAAAAGTTCTTATTCTAAGAAAAAATTGTAACTATGTATGGTGATGGTTGGTAACTAGACTTATATTGTAGTGGATCATTTTGCAGTGTATACAAATATCAAATCATTATGCTGTATGCCTGAAACTAATATAATGTTATATGCCAATTAAACCTCAATTAAAAAAAGAGAACCTGTATCAAAGATGTTAAAAAGGAACAAAAAAAGCATTACTCTTGAAAATCTTGTTGCAATTGAAAGGCAATGAAGATTCTTCATATAAAGAAAATATTGCTTCAGCCAGTATGAAATCACCATGTATTATGTTTCTATAACATCTTCAATGGTGCTTATACAAATCTTATATTTTCTATATGTCTAAAAATATGTTAAAAACATGTTGCAATGGGACTGACACTGGCTTCCATGAAATAATGAGAAGAATAAGCAAAGCAATGGCGGGCATCTGAGTGTAGCCTGTGGTCAATGTGCCCACACCACACTCTGGTCCAATTATTGGTAATAATTGGAAGTGCAGAATTCAATACAACATGCAGTACGTTGATATGAAATTAGTCATGGAAAATATCTCTTCATTTAATTTGCCTTACCCGTGAGATGAGACCCACTGAAACATATCCCAACCTCAAAGAAATGATAATCAAGTCACAAAGAATAAGAGATAAAAAGACAGAAACATATTCAACTAATGGTAATAAAGGCAGACTTTGTGCTCTGAAAAAAAAAAAGCAAACAAACATATAAATGAAATTCCCCAATAGATATTTAGGAATGTGGCCTTACACTGCATGATTTAACTGATGCTGGAATATTTATTTGGGGATTATTCACCTGGTAGTAGGATATATGATGATAGCCGGAGCAAACCATGTCTGGAGGCCCAAAGATCAGTTATAGTGTAGTATTCTATTCTAAGCCAGAGGTAATGAGTGTCTAAATTTTGTAATATATTTTGAACAGGAAAAAAGAGTGGATGGGAGAAATGCTGTGAACGAAAATTAAGGCTGCAAAGACAGATCTGTTATGAGTCCATAGAAATACAAGAGTTGTGATATAGTGAAGAACTACACAGAATTTATATAAATATTTCTACTTCTGCAGTCACCAGAATGACCAGATGTTGGAATCAAAATGTAATTTTACTGGGCCATCAGAAGGACAGAAGGACACTGTTTTCTGTCAAATTCTAGATTGAGTGATTCCTGTGGGCTGCTCCTTGCTCAGGTAGATCGGACATCAGACCTGTGTTTAATAAAAACCCACTACATACTTGGCACAGTGTTAAGTACTTGGGGAAAATAGAAAATTAAAATCAAATCTATGTATTATCATGGAGACTTTATAATTGTTTAAAACAGTTGGGGCTCTATCTGGGCTCTGGCAACACTGAAGAGCCCCCGACCCTGGGTGATATAGCACACTTCTTTCCTAGATGAAGTCCAGAACAACATGGCGCCAGGATGCCAAGATTGCTTGCAGATGTCATTTCTGCTTTCTGCCATGGGTTCTAAAAACATTGAATTTGACATTCTCCATCCTTTCACAAGTAAGTGACACTGTGTTTTTTGTTTTTTTAAGATTTTATTTATTTATTTTAGAGAGAAAGTGAGTGAGCACAGGTGGGGGGCAGAGGGAGAGGGAGAGAGAATCTCAAGCAGACTCTGTGCTGAGTGCAGAGCCCAAGGTGGGGCTCGATCTCATGACCCTGAGATCATGACCTGAGCCGAAATCAAGAGTCGGACACTTCACTGACTGCCACCCAGTCGCCCCTGAAACTGTGTTTTAAACATAAAGTGGATGAATGAAGAGGCAGTAAGAATGTCCCTGAATTCTTCCAGGGCTGCTACACTGAAACCATGCTCACTGAAGGTATCAACAACCTTTGTCATTAAATCTAATGAATAGTTTTCTGTTTCTGTAGTAATAGGGTATATTTTGGTTACAAATGGCAGAAAAGCAACTCAGACTGAATTAAGGGGAACAAAAAGGATTTTCTTTCTCATAACATTTAAAAGTCCAGGCTTCCAGCTCTTTTCCAGTAATTCAAGTGAAATTTCTAGCATGGAAGGATTGGCCTATTTTCCTCACAGGCCATCCTTGTGCTCAGGGAGGTCATTTACATCTGAGAACCATTGGGTGGCGTTCACTCAACCCACACCAAGTAACTCAGGAGTAGAGAAGGCATGGTTCCCACAGGAACACTGAAGTACATTAGCAGAAGCATGGGGAATCCATGCATTTCCACTTCAGCATTTATTTTATTTGACTTGACAGAAACTTTTGACGCTGATGACTCATTCCTGAAATGTGGCATTTTCTTGCCATCTTTGGCATTTGTTTTTCTGTCACTTCTCCTATTACTCCTTCTCAGGTTTCTCCATAGGACGGATACACCTGACCCAGTTTATGTGCTATCCCAAACTGTTTCAGGCCATCAGTTGCTTGCTCTGACTCCTCGCTGAAGAAAATCCACTGAGACTCACATCATTCTGTCATTTACAAAATTCCAGCTACTAATGACATGGCTTCTCTTGGCACCACTTCGTGTCTCAGTGTTGCCCGGAGGTACTGACTCAGTTGTGGCCAAACCTCCATCATGTCCATTACTAAGGGCACAGAAGCTCCAGCACTGAGGCTTGACTGGACCGAACCTATGGACGCTCTAACTTCCGCAGGGGCTGCCTAGAAGGGCTGAGGGAGATAACATCCTAAAAGGCACATTTTTATCAATGAGAGGCAAGAAATGGAAGGAACTGGAAGATAAATTGCATGTTGTTTCGCAGCCTCACAGGCTGGTAGTAAGGGGACTAGTCCATAGGGTCTCTCTGGGGATGTCTCCCCTGACTAAGCCTCAGGCTGTTTTCATGTGAAGCTAAGTAGGTCATGTACCACCACCTGTTTGCTTTCTTGCCTTTCCTACCTCGCTACTATTTTTCTCTTATTCTTACTGCTCCGCTATGGCACACTCACCCAATGAATGGTAGCATGTGGCTTTATTTTGGGCTTTGGTTCCCAGGGAAAAAAACCTGGGCTAAGACACAGGGCCGTCTTTCTTTGATCAATACACATTTATGGTGCTCCTTAGGTTACTTCCTAGGTCACTTCTCATAGCGCACATTTTTCTGGGGAGACATCACCCACTCCCATGACTTTAATCGCCAACTGCAATCTGACTCCCAGACCTCCATCTATATCCTGGGCTTCTCTTCTGAGCTCCAGGTCTGTGGACCCAGCTCTTTCTGGACATCTGTCCTTGGGAGGCTCACAGGAATCCCAACTCAACATGCCCCAAACTTAAGTACATGCCAAACCCAACCTACTCTTCCCTTGAGGCTTCCTCTTTTAGTGAATGGTACCACCACGCACCTAGTTGTCTAAATCAGACAGCTGGTATCCTTGATCTTGAAATCTTCTTTATGTTTCACTATTCACATCCGGTCTCTCACCAGGCTTTGACCATTCTATCTTCTTCTTTTTTTCCTAATACTTTGTTTTTGTAGGCTCCAGGCCCAGTGTGGAGCCCAAGGTGAGGTCCAAACTCACCACCCTGAGATCAAGACCTGAGCTGAGATCAAGAGGCGGACCATTTCACCAACCAAGCCACCCAGGCACCCTGACAATTCTATCTTCTAAATAATTTCAGCCACATCAACTTCACTCCGTCTTCCCTCCACGACTTCTCTAAGTCATCTTCCTACTTGCCCACACTCCTCCAGTCCATTTTCTATAAAGCAGTCCCTTTATTTATTTTTATCTTTTCCAGCTTTAATGAGATATAATTAGCATGTAACGTTGTGTGAGTTTAAGGTGTACAATCTGTTGATCTGATATACTTACATATTGCAAACTGGTTACCAGGAGTTGGGGGTTGGGGTGGGGGAATGGGGAGATGTTATCAAAGAGTAGAGACATCCAGTTCTGAGTCAGAGCAGTCTTTGAGATCCTTTAAAACATTGATCTCAAAGGCTTTCTCTTATTTCAGGTAAAACTTCCTTAATGAGGTTTCCTGCGACCTTTATGCCTGATGCTCTAGCTTTTCCTGCAGGTCCACTTCTTGCCTCTCAGCAATCTAGGGGACATAGGCTTTAGCCCTCTTGAATTTTGATTTTCTCAAGGCTCCAGGTTCTATCTCACCTCTGAGTCTTCACTGAAAGACTGCTTCAAACTGCCTTCCCTCTCCTCTTCATCTAGCTAACCTCTCCCCATCCTTCAGATCTCAGCCTACATAGCACTTCTTCCAGGAAGCCCTTCTCTGTCTCCACCCTTTGCCCCAGTCCAGGTCAACGCTCACTGCCAAAGCTCCCGCTGCACCTGCTCCTTCGCTTTCACGGTACTTAGAGTGCTGAATCAGACATGCCATTTAATTCGGCTTGCTCTACAGCGTCAGGTCTGCTGTCTACTCCGCTCATAATTGCTCGCCTCAGAAGCTGGCCCAGTGACTGGTTTAAAAATACTCCGAATGTCTAAACACCTTTACAAGTAGTTTTGCCACGTAGATTTTTTTTTCGTGTCAAGTCCCAGAACATCCAGAGTTTTCTCCTCAGAGTTTTAGGCCACTGTTGCGTGCAGTCCTGCCTTTGCAGATTCTTTGAACAGCTTTCCTTGCAAAATCACAAGTGATGGGATTAGAATGACTTCTAGCACATACACTCTAAGGTAGAGTTTATCACTGATTAGTTCTAAGAAAAAAACACCACAGAGATGTGAATGAAATCGTTATGTGTTTCAAAGTTTGTCTCCTTTCTGGCTTACAGAGTTAAAAACAAAACAAAACACAAAAACCAGTCGTTAAGAACTGATTTCCTGGCAGGTGAGTATATTAAGCAACACGCCAACATCGCTTGCCAGGGAGCAGGGGCTCCAAGTCACCTTTTTCTTCATTTCTGTCTCTTTGACCTCAGCCTCTTTTTATTCATTTGTGCTTCTTCTTTGCTGTTTTTCCCCAGTGGCCATGTGGGAGTTTTTCTTTGGTGATTGTCTTAACGTATTGTACCCTTAGAAATATGTTTTTGATTATCATAATTTTTGCTTGTGTGTATTTTTATTTTCTTCTCTGCTACTTTATGTGATCATGTGCACTATTTCCATTATATATTTTTGCTCTCTTTACGGTTTATCATCTGTTGAATAGAAGTTGCTGATGGCAATTTTTAGGGTTATAAAATGTAATATGGGCTCATATCATAAATGGGACTTTTAAAATGGAAACGATTTCCAAAGAAATCAACTTTATGTAAAGCTATGCCTGTTGAAAATGGATAAATACAATGGCTTATTATAAACATTAGGAACATATAAATTAACCTCCACATTTCGGTTTTATGTTCAGAACAAGCTATTACCGGCTCAATAAGGACATTTACGTCTAAGCATACTATCTTCTGCACTAGTTCTTTTTTAGTGTCTTAAATGACTTGTTGTGAGTTGGGTGAATGAATAAAAGGCTCCACAAGCACAGATTCAAAATCTAACCCTGTGCCCCGCTTTGTGGGTGTTGTATATAAAAGTGTATACAACAATCGCACATTATTACTAGGAGTGGATTAGGTCTCTAAAAAAATCACCTTCTAAGCCTTATTTTATTTAAACCATGAATTGAGTGCAGTACAGGGGTTGTGAGGATAAAGCTGTCTGGTAGATAGGTGACTAACAAGATTTAGTCAGACAATCCACTTTTTTTTTTTTTTTCTTAACAGGCTGAGAGACACACCTTTGATTCTCTGGCCATTTCAACTGCTGTTTGTCTGTATCGTCTCAGATCCTCCATCCCAGATGTTTTTGGTATGTATTTCAGAGTGATAAGTTTCAAGATTTAATTATAAGACGGAAAACAGCTATTAAGGATAGAACTATTTTTGGAAAGTCGAACGTTAATTTCATGTAAATGAGTCCTCAGATTAACTAGGAAATACTTCTGAAAGTTGTTCTGGGGGCTGAACAATTGAGAACTCGAGCCTCGGGTGATTTGCATCAAAAAACGGCCCTAATGACCGCAGCCCTGATTGAGAATGTCAACCCCAGAAAACTGTCAATTGTCTAAAGCAAAGCTAGCACTCAGCAGTAATGATGCCCTTTGCATCTAATACCCCAGAGAAATTCTACTTTAGAAACGCCAGCCTTTGGGCTGTCAGAAAACCATCTCTTCGTATAAATTTAGCTAATTCTTTTACCTTCACTTCAGTGTAATCTTTCATTTAAAAGTGGGGGTGGATTTTAAAAGTACCCCGTGTCTGTGGTTGTGCAGACAATCGCTTTACTTCATGATGATTTTAAGGATATTTATCCTCATTCACATTTAAATAAAATCTCAGAAAAACTAAGTATCTCCCTACTGTTACCCCTTTCCCACAGCAGCATGACTTCATTATATTTATCACAAGAGGATGAATAAACACTGTCACTCATTCATATATTTGAAAATATATAAACTAAAACTAAAAAAAAATTAGAGCAAAAATTTGAGATAAGTAGAAAATTTGGGGTTAAATCTGTCAAAAGTTGGAACATGCAATATCTTCAAAAAATCGCAGATTCAGCTTCACCCCAGAATTGTCCCTCTTTTCGTGCTCCGAACAAACTCTGTGACCTGAAACCACTGAGGACTCTCTCGCCTTTAGCGGTCACCCAACCTTTATTCTCACACCCCTTGGCTTCTCTTACCTACTGCTCCTAATTAGCATTGAAATCAGCCATCAAGAGTCAGCTGTGATTCGGCTTAAGGGGATGATAAACTAATCAACCAAAGTTAAAGACCTTTCCTACAAGTTACATTTGCTAATCATTCCCTTTTGGGTGTTCCTTTAACCTACCTAAGGAGAAAATGCAACAAAATTCACATTTTTAATAAATCATTTGGCCATGATCGTATTCCTGTATACAAAACTCCGGGGCTGACTGTGGACGACTGCATGAACGATTAGTTATGCAAACAAATTAATCAGCAATCAGTTATTATTCATCTGTTTTGTGCTTGGCACTGTGGAACAACAAAGAAGGAAGACCTTCCAAATGCACATTAATTTCTGAGGAACCATTTAAAAAGCCAAAAGTGTTCAGAAAGAAAATGCCAAAATCAATACTTATAATCGATATGCAACCATTACTTAGCTTTCAGTCATAACCAAAAATAACTGATGTAGAGTTGCCCTTTCCATAGACTTCATGATAGGAACATCTGATTCACTGCATTTAAAAAGCTTCCTAAAAGTCCCAAGTCCGAATTTCTAGGAAATTTGGGATATAGGTATATAAAGATATAAGGATAAACAGACATAGTCACTAGAGATTTATTCTTCTGGTGTTCTAAAAATGTCATTTTGATTTTTCTGTTTCCTAGAAAAGGAAAAATGTAATGTGGCTATACTAAAAAAAGGTAGTTATGCTCCTTAAGCAAAATATTGTGCCTCATGTGCATTAAGATACCTTAATAGAGAGAAGCATAGAAACGTTTGACATTTGTATCATTGAGGGTCCTAAAAGGAAAGAGTTGGCACAGGGTATTTTGAGAAGGTCTCTATTTGTGAAGGGAATAATTGCAAAGACAGTGATGAGGTCTAGAAGAACTACAAAAGGTGGTGTATGGACCTGGCACGAGCCAGGGCCCCTGCAGGTGTTGCCCCCTGACCCCAGAAGAGACCAGGGGAGCCAGATGTTAGCCAGGGGGAAAGGGCCATGTGGAATACCTGCGTGAAGTGAAGGGACGCCCCAAGCCTGAGATGGCTTCAAAGTGAGGAGCCCAGGAGATGAAAATCCCTGACTTGACTCTCCTCCCTCCCATTGTCTACAGGACCTCATGTGCCAAAACCAATCAGAACCCACACCGAGTCCATATAAATGTAGTCTCAGCATTTACACGAAGGAGAAGCATAAAAAGTGGAACTGGGAAGTCAAATGGAAGCTATCTGGCATTACACTGGAGGAACTTTGTATCTCCACAACTTATCCATTAACGAAATAAGAGATCTAACAATTTATGTATAAAGACAGGAAGAGTTCTTTCTCAACAGATGGAAAGGCATGCTTAGCAATATTTGGATGCTGATGAAAAAATTCCATGGGTGGATATTGAGTAACAAGGCAAATAACCCGACAGCACATACAATGGGCTTTCAGAAGCAGTGTTTATTTGGGGGAAAGTTGTGCAGATACCTTTTTGTCCACTGCATATAGAGATTCTGCAGTGCCATCAGATTTGGGGCAGAGACCCTAGGCTTGGGTTTGGGTTTGGTTATGAAAAAGCACAATCGGGAAGTGTTTTGTGCCAGTCTCAGCCTATCCATAGTAATGTTGTTGACTAGAAATGCCTGGGGGCACTCACCTGCACCCCATGAGCTTCCCACAAATATCTCCCCTTTCCAAACCAGTATTACTACTGGACAGACCCTTGTGGTTCTTATTGTGGTTGCAAGATGCTCTGCAGCAACAACCATCGGACACTTTGAAAAAAAATAAAGGTTTACTACTTACAAGACCTGGAAATTACACAGCATGCATGTCTGGGGTCTCTGGTAGACAGCAAGCATGCGTGCCTGGGTGGGGGCTTCCCCTTTTATGGGGGCCCAGACTGGGGAGATAGGGTTTCATGGGCCACTCTTTATTGGTGAATTTAAAACACAGGAGAGAGAATTGAGAGTACAGGAGGAGAAATGACTCATTGTCCAAAGGGTCTGGAAATCACAGAGATCTCCAAAACAGTGGTACCCCAGTGAAGGAGGTGGCCTGGCTCTTTACCTAGTTTGTAGCTGGCAACGAGTGTGTCTTGGAAGTGGATGCCTCTTTGAAAGGGATGCCTCAGCAACCAAAGCTTAAGGCAGGCACTTGCATTACAAAAAAGGAAAAGAAAACCCAACTCTTTGGGCTTTACACTACAGAAGTCAACTGCTACTTTCCTAGCCTGGTCAAGCAGGACTCTTGCAGCTCACGTGATAAGGGGGTCATTGGCCCAATTCCCCAAGTCACCATCCCACCAGGATTGATTGCCTTGGATACTCTAGCCAGTCTTCTTGGTGCTTTGCGGGAGTGTAAATCCTCTGGGAGACCAGTCTACAGGGAATCAGTCTTGGACAAGTTAACACTTAACCTCTGTAGGTAATGTTTTTGTGTGTTAACTTCCTAGCTGATCATCTATTATTTTTATTCCTACCATATCAAAGCTTTAAAGCTTTGTAGAATCATATTGGATATACCGGGATTTAAAAATCTTAATGTGCATTTAAATCACAGTATTGACTTTAATTGGATGAACTTGGTTATTTCATTTTCCTGGTGTTAAGTTACTTTAATAAAGAAGAGGGGCTGAATAAGATGATCTCAAAGAATTCTTTTATGACTAGCATTCTTCTGTCATTTCCATTTATCTCTGGAACACAGAGGAATACTCTTAAAACCTCTGAAGGTGACCATTCTGTGCTTACTAATGTATACATTTCAGATACTGCCAGGATATATTTTTTTATTTTATTCTACCTTGTTATTATAGACCATCAGCCTCTTTTTGTATTCACTAACAGATCTTTATGTTTACAGTATGTCAGCCTAGGCATTAATTGAGGAAAACGGGTGATGGAGATTTCTAAGTCAGCTTCAGGTAGGGATAGTATAAAAAAGGAGGGAGGGATGTGCTTACAGGAAGCTCATCACTATTTGATTTACATTTAACATGACTTTCAATAAAGTAAACTGCCTACTTTCTCTGCAGGAAAAGGGACTAAGGGGAAAGCCACTAAAGGAAAGAGATTAACAATTTTTTTAGATAATTATTAGGTGTGAATTCAGCAAGATATATTTGCTTCACCAGAAAAACAGAGAAGGCGTGTAAATTCACTATTTACTTTGTTTACATCGTGCATTATATTGTTTAGCATTGTAGCAATAGACCAAGAAAAGAGGAAATCAAATCATGAAGATGAGATTGTCCTTTGAGAACCTGGAAGTCTGAGTTCACCACCCACATTGATCCAACTTGAAATAAAATTGCAAGGCTTTTGAATAACACTGTTGCAGTTTTCCTGAAAACCAGGTGTCCTGCACACCACTTATCAAAAATCTACAAAGAATGAATGTGCTACAAAGTATTAATGCATTACTGAGAGCATTTTTGTTATTGTGAGTAGGGATTTCCTGTTTAATTTCTTAAATGCAATCTACGGGGAAGCGTCAGCCTGTATAAAACAGAGCTCAGCTTTGCGGACAATTATCACAAAACCTTTCTGCTACTTAGGTCTGTATTTACCTCCCAGAAATATAGTAGTAGAGCGTACTTTTATTTATGAGTAAAATCAAAGGAATTATTGAAGTTTTTATTTTTTGCAAAGTTTTCCATCAGCACTACATAACGTTATTTGGAAGCATTTCATATCATATAGAAGAGTACTTGGCAAACTTTGGTGGCTTAGAAATCATCTGAGCACCTTGTTAAAGTGCAGATTCTGTTTCAATAGGTCTTCAATAGGTGGGCGCAAGATCTGCATTTCTAATAGGCTCTCTGGTAATGGTGACTGCAGGCACAAGGACCACTCACTGAAAAGCAAAGATCTAAGAAAAAAATAAAATAAAATGAATGAAGTATTTCTTTTCTATTTCTAGGGCACAGTCTGTGACTTTTGCTACCATAATGCTGAGCGTCAGAAATTACTGAGATTCAAGAATTTGAGCACCAAAATGTGATTGAGAAGGACTGGCCCTAGTTTCCAGCTGCAAAGAAAGAAACTAGAAACAGACGTCTCACGCTGGGGCTCATTCTGGCTCCAGAACCAACAGAAGAACAGAGGGCATATTTAAAGGGCTGTGAAACTTAGATTCACTCTGGGGTGCTCACAGGAGTGCCACTGGAATCCCTTAGTGATATGTGGGCTAAGCCAGACATTTTCAGTACAGTTTGTCAAAGAGAGTTTTTCCTTTATCACTTTCTCTTCATCTATACGCTGTAAGTGGGATTCCTTCTTTCAAACCCTGGAAGCGAGCTCCATTTCTTCTATGCCCATCCACATGGTTTTTTTTGTTTTTTTGTTTTTTGTTTTTTTTTTTTGCCAAATCTGGTAGCAGATTTTCTGTCCTTATCTCATTGGAATTCCTGGTAGCATCTGACATGGTTGATCACCTCTCTTTTTCTAGAAGCATCTTCTTCTCTTGGCCTCCATATCAACATTTTCTTGGTTTCCCCTATGTCTCACTGGAAGCTTCTTCCTGATGCAAACTTCAAATTTTGGAGATTCCCCTGGGCTCAAGCCTTGTTTCCTTTTCTCTATCTGCACTAAGTCTCACTCAGTTCTATGATTTTAAGTCAACCAAAAGGGCATAATGTCAGGCTTTGAGATGTTTTTCTATAATTCTGAGATGTGACAAGAGAGCTGAAATAGGACACTGTAGAGAACAAATTGGCAGACTTCTCCAGGGCCATCTTCCAGGGAAGCCCCTAGGCAAGGCCGTCTCAGCAGGTTTCATAGCCTCTAGCATTAAGAGTTAACTGGTAAGAGCAAAGAATGAGGCCGAAGTTCCCTTTGGGAGCAGCTCAGAATTTGTGGACCATGCAATCTCCTTCATGCACTTTTGGAACTCCATGAACTATCCATCCCGGCAGTTACTGAATGCTGGTAGTTGTTCAGGGAAGCTGCATCAAGGTTCAGGGAAAGAAAAGATGGCATATGGCTGTGAGGTCAGGGTTGAATCAATAGCATTAGGAATGGATGGGCTTTTTTGTCCTGAGCACTAAACTGGGGCAAGACTGTCAAATTAAGTCTTGAGAAAAAGAAACAAGATCAGCAATGTTAACAGGTGTTGCCATTTCTAGCATTTGGGTGTATTTGGGTGGGGGAACCCATATACACTCTATAGTTCCGCACTCATGTAATAAATAGTCTGCTCATTAAATCTACTCCAAGGGGCATATAGACCTTCAGGTGATAAAGCCATCTTCGCAACTTGGAGGATGGTCAATATGGCTACAGAAGATTTTAAGAAGTGGATATAAGTTGATGACATACATCCCATTTTATTTCTAGCTTTGTTTAACTCTCTGTGTCTCTCATTTCCCATTACTGCTTCCTACCACCAGCCCCTGATTTGTAGTGTATCACTTTCGTATTTAGAAAACCTGGTCTATGGCCAAGGATTAGTAGGAAGAATGGGGAAAAGCCGGGTTTGTTTTGTTTTTATTTTCTTTAATAATCATGGTGAGAAAAATACTGGAGATGGGTTTTTATTCAAAATCAATCTTCCTTCTACCATTATGGTTTTACAAAAATTTTATTAGGAGGCTATGGCCTGATTAGGATGGGTCAGTAATTTTTTTTGGTAAGGTTTTTGACTAGGAATCAAACATTCTAAAAACATTCATATTTTGACAAAGCCCTATTGCCAAGATTTTAACATATTTCCATAAAGTAGAACATGTTATTAGTATACCCCTGGATTGAGGATACTAACTGAAGCCCTCCAAATTAGTGAATCTACTAGCTATTCTTTTTGGACTGAATAAAGAACTGCCATCATTATTTTTCTATGCCTTTCCAGGATGGTGTTTATAACGTTATGATAGACAGAAGGGATCAACATAAAATGGATGGCATATTTCATGGAAAACGGACCCTTACATTTTCTTGTGTGCCCTTGTTCCTCATCTTCCCTTGTTGGCCCTCACTCTCTTATGCAAGACAAAGGACCCTGTCCTCAGATCCCTGACACTGGAGGGGTTCAGCCAACTGCCAGGAGCCCTCTTTCTGCTGTACTATTTGCACCATCATTATGCATCTTGATTCTCTAGAATGAATTAATGATAAATGCCCAAGAATTATAGTATTTCCCCCTTGCAGGACAAAGTTGGCCTAGAAGTTCATTTAGGGTCTTCTAATACTGGCTCTAAATGAGAATTCCTTGTGATGAAACACTAAATGCAGATAAGAACATTCCCTGAAGAAGCCCGCTAATTGCTTGGTTTCATTATTTTGTTTCTGCCCAGGAAACTCCAAGCTGAGACAGCATCTCGTTTCTCAGCAGTAATGTGATTAGTGTCTTCCTCCTGAAGTTTTCCTGTGGGGCAGGAAAAGAGCAGAAATCACCTGGTCCAGCAGGATTTGCCAAGATGGGAAGCGCATCTGCATGCACACAGGTGCTGTGTTTCTTCCACAGATTGCTTGGTCCGTATAACAAAGGAATATGCTATGAGTTCTGAGCAGCCTCGGGGGTGCTCTTCAAAGACTCCATGCAATGAGAAGGAAGAAAAGGTCTTTTGGTTAAATACTGAACTTCATTAATTAGAGGAAAACATTTGTTTCATGCCTGGTTATGTCTGGTAATAACTTTTGTTACTTAAAATATTTTTCTACTGTAGTCATAAGCTTGAAACCATATTTTCCCCAAACATATTAAATACATATTTCTTAGAGAAAACTGATAGCTGTTGATATGCATACAAAATTTAAAGATCTATATTTTTAGGTAAAATGAGGAACTTCATTCAGTATAAAGAAGCAAAAAATTCAATTTTTAAACAAGTATAAGCAGGAGAGAATAGAGTTTATCATGATGAAATGAGAATTGCTAACTATTGTGTATTTTCAACTATCAATTTATCATCACTAATTACTATCATTACAGAGTATGAACATAAGATTAATGGGGATTTCTGAGTTCTCTAATGAGGTCCTTTGTAGCAAAATTTATACCAGTGACATGATTTCCTTTTGTTTAGGGATCAGTATAATTAGTTCAGTTCTCTAATTATGAGGAAAGTCCTAAATAGAGATAAAAGTTTCATCAGTGAAAGTATGCCCACTGCATTTTACAAACTAATGATTAGTCTCAAAGTAGAGAACTTCAAGTTCAGATTGAGACCTTTTTGTTGTTGTTGTTGTTGTTGGGACTTGCCATGGGCATGAATTTTCAAGTTCCATGTTGTTTGGAAATTTGTATTTAAAAATACTTTTTTAGAAGTTTTTTCAGGGGGTTGGGCACAGGGAGAGGGAGAGAGAGAATCGTTAAGCAGGCTCCATGCCCAGCAAGGAGCCTGACAAAGGGCTCGATCCCACAACCCTGAGGTCATGACCTGAGCCAAAATCAAGAGTCAGATGATTAACCAACTGAACCACCTAGGTGCCCTGGAGATTTGTATTTTAAAATGTGCTATTTACTATGATAAATTTTACTTTACGAGAGCATAAGGGTATAAAGAGAGACTTACTTTAGTGTCCATTTCAAACAATTGTTAATAAAGTGTCCTAGGAAAATTCTAACAGGAGCTACTGCTATATTTGACGCGCGTGTGTGTGTGTGTGTGTGTGTGTGTGTGTGCACGCGCGCGTGTGTGTATGTGTCTTCACAGGCTAAACCATCTCTATAATTTCTGGAAGCTCTTTCTTTAAAGGCACTTATAGAGACTTTTTACCATGAGTATATGCTGACACATCCTTGCTCCTTCACAGCTCTGTCCCTTCCCTCCCAACTGTCACTGGCATATCCCCACCAGGGACTACCTCTTCCCATCTCTTCATTTCTCAGAGGTTCAGCCCCTACTTTCTTTGGACATTATTTGTAGAGAAGAAGAGCATTTCTCTATGTGATTGTGTTTCTAATTCCTTCATTTCAGTTAAGTTGAACATACATTCCTAAATCCACCCTCAGCACCCCTCCCTTTTTTTGTAGAGAGGTGAGATAGTCTCATCTCTGTAAGTAAATTCTTAGTGCTCTTGCCCCTTACGGCCTGCATTAGTTGCACTCCTGAATATGTTGAAGGAGAGAAGTGGAAAAGTAACCATGAATGACCAGCACCCCCTGTAATGAGACTCACACCCTCTGTGTATCCTCTCATATTCAGACTGGCTAAGCACAGGTCTGATTGGGTTCGACCAGGTGGCGTTCCTGCTGGGCACCCCTGCCATTCTGGGCCAGACACATCTGACTTCAGTCACATGCCTCTCTCTACTGTGGGCCACTGACACCGTTCCTTAGGGCTAGTGTACAGATTAGAGAAAATATATGCAAAAACCTGACATTTGGTTAGTGACCATTATTATTATTATTATTATTATTATTATCATCATCATCATCTTGTTGCCCAGTGGGTCTTTCCCACCGCAAGAAACATGGGATGTGAGACACGAGGCAGGCTGCAGATGCACACGTGAACCCCTCATCTGTGCTCACAGGACTCTGGACACAGTAGGTGTTGCAAGGACTTGGAAATTCAGGCCCCCACGGTGGGAGGAGATGGAGTGGTTAATAGGCACACAGATGAAACAGTCATATGGAAAACCAGGGGAAGAGAAGTACTTTTATTTTCATGCTTTCAAAATATTCTGAAATTATAATGCCCTTAAGAGCCTGTGAGGTTTGAACTTTTTCCCATTTTATAAGATGCAGAAACTGAGGCAGAAACTCAGGAGAGGTTAAGGAACTTGCTCAGTCACACAGCTATTCGGAGGCTGAATGACGATTTGGAGTCGGGAGTAGAAAGCTTGCGTGCCTTTGCTCTTATCCTACCCTTCGAAGCATCCACACATCCCAAACAAGAACCACAGAGTTGCCCTGCTCTGCTCCTGCAGCCAAGGATCATTCTGTCTCCGTTCCTAGGGCACACGCTACAGAATAATGCGTGGATGGAGCATTGCCCCGTGGTAGGAAAAATCTGGCATATTTTTATTAATTTTCCTTGAAATTTGGGTGTGAATTTATTCTCTCATTCTGTGAAATGCACAATCCTTCAGGACCATTAAAACCTAACTCCTAATTAAACATATTTATAAATAAACTGTCTAAAAGACTTACTCATTTTCTACTTCAACACCACAGAAAATTTCAGTTTCCTGCCCAGAACGGAGAGGAGAAAACAATGTAAAGTTTATGTTAACATTTGTGAAAGTTTCTTTGGTATTTTCATTTTATACCCTGGTCCAGCATTTTTCAGTTATGTTCCCTGAAAGGTTAATGGATGCCTCAAAGTTTAAAAAAATAACACGTTAGCAAATTATATTAGAAATATAGAAATGTTATGGGGTGCCTGGGTGGCTCAGTTGGTTAAGTGTTTTCGGCTCAGGTCATGACATTGGGGTCCTGGGATCGAGCGCCACGTTGGGCTCCCTGCTCAGTGGGGAGTCTGCTTCTCCCTCTCCCTCTCTTCTTCTGTGCACTCTTTCCCTCTCTCTCAAATAAATAAATAATAAATTTATGTACATGTAAGTAAAGGATTGTCAGGGGTGCCTGGGTGGCCCAGTTGGTTAAGTGTCCAATTCTTGGTTTCGGCTCAGGTTCTGCTCTCAGAGTTTTGAGATCGAGCCCCACATCAGGCTCTGCGCTCAGTGCAGAGTTGGTATGAGATTCTCTCTCCTCTCTCTGCCCCTCCCGCTTGTGCTCGCTCATTCTCTCTCTCTCAAAATAAATAAAAAAAAATCTTAAAAAAAAAAGAAAGAAAAGTAATGTCATAGCTGAGAAAAGAAGGTAGCCACCGAGAGACCGTCCCATGAAGGCAAGCACGAGGGTCCCCCTGGGGGTGACACATCAGCAACATTTCAGCATCTACAAGTGGCCTTGGGCTTATCTTTTCAGTGTTCACTCGGCCACTGACATTGTGTTTTGTCAACACAATGTAACAACATCCGATAATTTCTGATGCTGAATCTGCGCCAGACATTGAGATAGGTGCCATGACTAAGATGTCAATAAGACATTGTACCTACCTTTATGCGGCTTAAAACCCAGGCAGACAGACTCCAAAACTAACTGTGCATGTCTGCTTAATGCACAGATGTGAAGATAGCAGAAAGGAGAGGGGCCCTGGGAGTTCACAAGAGACAAATCTTCAGCAAAAAGGATGGTGGGGGAGCTCGTGCTGGACCCAGATTGTGAATATAAGGGGTTAGCTAAGCATCAGAGGGAGGAAGAGCGTTCCAGATAGGTGAGAGTAAGAGAAGTCTCTGGAAGCTAAAATTGGTTTGGAACAGATGGAGTGAAAAATACCTGCGACGGAAGGTCAAGAGAAGAAAGTGGAAAATATGGCCAAGATCAGTTTGTGAGGGATTTGGAGTATCTTGTTTATTGTTCTGGCTTTCTTCTAAAAGCTCTGAAAAGCCACTGAAAAGTTACAAATACAGGAGTGACATAATTGGATTTTTATTTTTGGAAAATTATTCTAGCATCAGGATATGGTAGGCATGGAAGAGAGGGGAAGGTATCAAGCAATTTTCCATATTTCTGAGTGAAGCTTTGGGTGAAGGGTGGTGTCCCCCACTAAGGTACAGAATATCAGAGAAGGAGCAGGATGTGGGGAGGGGAACGCAAGGTTCCCCTGACATGGGAGGCACTGTGGAGCAGCCACGGAGGAGGAAATGTGCAGGCACAGCAAGAAATAATCTGTGCAGAGGTCAGGAAAGATGGTCATGGGTTCTCAAGAAAGTCGGAAAGAGTGTGGTCAATAGTTTCTAATGTTACAGAAAATTCTAGTAGAGAGGGACTGACAGGTGCCAGCTTGAACTGGCAGACAGAGGTCACTGGCGACCCCTGAGAGAGTAGCTCCTTTGGAATGGTAAGGACCCCTCCTTCTGTGGAGTGATCGGGGGTTTGGAAGTGGAGACTAACAATAGATTTGTCCTTCTAGAAACTTGGCTGTCAAAAGAGAGATACAGGGTAGGCCCTAGAGGCAAGTTGCTTTGCTCTTATTATTGGAGAGGAGGTTTGAGGCTTGTTATGTGATAAAAAGAAACACCCAGCAGTGTGTGGTGGGGTGGGGGGAGTGGAAAAGAAGAAAAACACAGGAAAGAAAGAGGCAATCTCTAGAGGCAAAAGAAGGTGTTGGGCTGTGATGCATCTCTTCCTCTGAATCAGAGAGAAGGCAAGCTGAGGCAAGTCGCAATGGCTCGCCTGTATTTCCACTCTGAAATAACAAGCAGTGTCATGTGTAAGGCTGAGGGACCAGGAGGGTCAGGTCAGTGACTGGGACCAAGTAAGGGAGATGGAGCCGTCGGGGGGAGCATGTACGGTGTTCTAGATACACCTTGTCACAGTTTTGGTGACTTGCTGAATATACTTGGAAGATCGAGAAATCCTTTTTTTGGGGGGGGGGTCAGATCTTCCATCAGCCTTTAAGAACCAAATGTTCATTATTACATGATTATGAAGTACTACTTTTAATGAAGAGTTTCAGCTCTCCAACACTAATTAGGTTAAATCCCATTATAACTGTCTGCTGTATGGTTTACAACTCATTTCACTGCAGAACATCATTTATATTCAACTGGAAGAAAGGCTCCATCTGATAGTATGTTTTTACAGTCAGACTCTACCTCTTGCTTAAACAATTACCTAATGTAATTACATTAGAATTACCAGTATGTACTTTTTTTTAATAAAGATTTTATTTACTTATTTGTCAGAGAGAGACAGAGATAGCACGAGCAGGGGGAGCGGCAGGCAGAGGGATAAGCAGGCTCCCTGCCAAGCAAGGAGCCCCATGCTCCCAGGGTCCTGAGCCCAGGGCAAACGCTTAATCAATGGAACCACCCAGGCATCCCTAGTATGTCCCTTCTTAAGATTCCAAAATGAGGGGCATCTGGCTCCCTGCTCAGTAGGGAGTCTGCTTCTCCCTCTGCCCCTCGCCCTGCTCAGGCTCTTTCTCTCTCTCAAATAAATAAATAATCTTTAAAAAAAAAGACTCCAAAATGAATCAAACTCTTGGATATAGATACGTACATAAATTTCATAAACTCAAACTCATATGTCTAATGAATAGAAGTGAATTTGAAACACTTTGATTAGTTTTTTCCAGTCGAAAGTAGCATCTGTTGCTCCCAAATTTCTGGATCCATCACAGTCTAACACTTAGAATTTTTTTTACTGAGTGGTGATGAATTTATATTGAACTATTTACTCTGTCAATTCCTTCTTAATCAATGAGAATCATCTATTAGTCTATTGAATCTAAGTATGTTGTTGCATAATAATAATGCCTAACATTTTTTGAGTACCTACTATGTGCCAGCATTGTTTTAAGGGACTTTACTATTATCTCATTGAATATTCCTGGCAATTTTATGAAGTAGGTATTATTATTAATTTAAGATCATGAGGACGAGGATATTTTTCCATTGTGTTTGCTGCCTACAACAGTCTATGGTGAAGAGTAGGCCTGTAAAACATATTTATGCAATAAATAAAACTCCATTGACAGATGAGGAAACTGAGCCACAGAGATACTAAATAACTGGTCTTACTCCCGAAGGTTTTAGAGTGCAAATTAAATGGGCTACTATGGGGCGCCTGGGTGGCTCAGTCGTTAAGCGTCTGCATTAGGCTCAGCTCATGATCCCGGGGTCCTGGGATCGAGCCCCGCATCGGGCTCCCTGCTCGGCGGGAAGCCTGCTTCTCCCTCTCCCACTCTCCCTGCTTGTGTTCCCTCTCTCGCTGTCTCTCTTTCTGTCAAATAAATAAATAAAATCTAAAAAAATAAAAAAGTAAAGATAAATTCATGAGCAACTATAAGAAAGGTACTTCCAATAGAGTAGTGGTGAGGATGAAATACGTTCCTATTTGTGAGTTAATAGAATAGGGCCTGGAGCATACTAAACACTGTCCGGGGAATTTGCTAGCATCACTAGAAGTATCTATTTGCTTTTGTGTCTTTCTCTCACGATCAGGAAAGGCCTTATTTATTTCTCTACCCTGGGGTCAGGTATTACATACATTAGGTATTTCACAAATATGTGAAAACACGTTTTCAAATAGATATTTCTGAGAGCTTAATGAGTTGTTTTAATAAAAGCAAAATGAATTTAAGTCATCTATTCAATATTCATTCAACAAATATATATGAAGAACTACCATATGCCAGGTGTTCTGCTGGGTGTTAGGAATAAAATGTTGGGGGCGCCTGGCTGGCTCAGTTGGTTAAGCGTCTGCGTTCGGCTCAGGTCATGATCCCGAGGGCCTGGGATTGAGCCCTGCATCGGGCTCCCTGTCTAGTGGGAAGTCATCTCCTCCCTCTCCCTCCGCCCGACCCCCCTGCTTGTGATCTCTTGCGCGCGCGCTCTCTCTCTCAAATGAATGAATAAAATCTTAAAACAAACAAACAAAAAAAGGAATAAAGTGTTGAAGAAAAACAGAAAAGACAGTCCCTGCCCTCACAGAAGTTGCAATCTTGGGACGGGGAGAAACATCAATATATGTTTTCTTTTTTATAGTCTTGAATAGGGAATGATCCAAGCTATGACTTATGCATGTGAAATCTATAAAAACGTCGTGATAAACTGGAACATAAACTAAAGTGGTAACAGTGATTAAAGGCATGATCTATGCAAAAACATTAAAAACAGAGCAAATGTATAGAATGGCGATAAATAATACTGAGAGGAAAGGGTAACCATTTAGTAATATCTGGAACAGAATAACAGAACTGGCTAGGAGAATTAAAGTGATTGAGCGTTGCATAATAAGAAACAATATTATACAATCTAAAAATGAAACATTTAGATTGGAAATGAAAAAAAACCTGGTAATAATAAAATTGGTTAGATAATGGGATAATTTGTCAAGAAACATTCTACTTTCAAATACAGGTGATGACAAAATGTGTAAAATTTGCTATGCAAACCACGTATAAACCCAGCAGGGAGAACATTAGTACATCAATAATGTATTTTGTTGTGCAGCAACATATACAAGCACTTAATTCTGTATTGAGATAATGACACTTCAGCATCTCACTGACATAAGCTTGGATAGAGGCCCAGTCTCGTCTCTACGCCCCCTGACTCGTGAGATGTTTCCCAAAGCTGATGCGTGAGATAGCTTGATAGTCTTGATCATGCCCTTTGACCTTTGTGGACTTCAGCGACCCCAGCTGTGAAGCAGGGTAATGATTTAACTCACGGTGAAGAAAACGATACCTAGCATTTATAGAGATCCCGCAGTGTTTGAGGGCATGGTGCTCTTACAGATGCGAGCTTCTATGACAATAATGGACCCCGTCGTTGTGGGATCCAGAAGCTCGTCTATGTGTGCATCGTTAGTCAGGGGCAGAACCGGGAATGACCTTTCTGACTCCAGCAACCACCTTCTGTCCCCTGAGCCCAGTTACCGCCTCCAAGATGGGTCTTTCTTTCAAAACCCCTATGAAACCAGCAACCTAAAGACAACAAAAGATGCACCCTCTCCAGTGCTCTATTTTACCTCAGAAATATTTCATATTTCACGTGCAAAGGGGTTTTTTAAATTTCAAAAGGGTTATGAAAAAGGAAGTTCCTAGAATTGCTGCAATCACCACCATGTCTTGCTCTTGATGAGCATGTGATACAAGCGGATCCTACCATCTTTCTCCCTGGACCCCTTCCCATCCAGCTCCTGAGTATTCTATGCTCTAAGAAATACTTCTTGCCCCATCATCCTATCCACAGCAAAGATGTGCTCCCGCCATCTAGCCTCCCTGGTCCCAGCCACGACCAAGAAGAAAGCAGCCTCACTGCCTCTTGAAGGAATTCACAGTAGCCTACAAATGACTGCTAGAGCAACCCAACCCTTCCTAGGACATATACAATGGAGGAATAATAGCTAACATTACACAGAGCACTATTGCTCACAAAGCTACTGAAAGCATATTTAATTCTGTGAGGGGTTGTTATCCATATTTTTCAAATAGGGAACCAAGTTTGAGAGAGAATGATTAACACAAGAGTCATTCTGCTATTAAGTGGCAGAGCCATAGTTCAAATGCAGAACTTCTCACTCATGATTGCATATTCTGTCTGTCATCTCTCACAGCTGTTCACGGGCATTGGCTTTTTTTTTTTTTTTTTTTTTTTTGAGAAAGAGGAGGAAGAGGATTAACTTTTCCCTGGCCCCTTTCCTAGTTCTGGCCACCAGCACACCCTTCCTTTGAGCCATGGCATGTTCAAGTCATGCAGTTAGTGATTTGGCAAACGCATTCAAAAATTTGCTAAATATTCTCTTGTATTTTATTGACCTGTTGAATAGAGTACATTGCCAAATTTGGCAACATAGAGGAAAGAGCAGATGGTCTACTATCTGAAATTAGTATGTAAGCCCTATAGAAAGGTGCTTTCAACAAAAGTGCATTATTTTTTCATTGTTTCATTTAATGTTTGGTGGGTACTATTTTTGGCACTTTGCATACATTGTCTCATTTAATATGTATGGCCACCCTAGGATGAAGAGCGCTATTACTATGGGCATGTTATAGATGGGAAGACTGAGGCACACATAGCTAGGTAACCTGCCTGAGAGCTAGCAGATGAAGCTGGGATGCAAAAACCAAGAGTGTGTTCCCAGAGTCCCTGCCTTAGACCTGATGCCCCACTGCCTCCCATGGATCTTCCTCTTTCCCCCAGCAGAATGCTGCAGAGCTTGGTGTTGATGAGGGCACTGGCAGCTATGTCCAGAGAGCCTGAAGACAGCCATGATCTCGTATTTCTGATGCTTTCCCAGCATCTGTGCCCAAGAGGTGACTTGCTGTGTTTGCTCAGTAAGAATAATCTCTGGAATCTTCACTGATCCAAATTCAACCTCCTCACTGTTGGGAATTATTGAACCCAGCATAAAACACAAGTTCATGTCAGGAACAAATAGATCCATCTCTGCATTCCCATCAGAATGAGGCTTTTCTCCAAGGAAATCAATGGAAATTGAGTGGTTCTGAAGAGCCTGAGATGTGCTAATAGTAGAATCACTGTGTGCCCCCTCCTATTTATTGTGGAAGGGAAGAGGCTTCAGGTGGTGCCTACATCCCAGTAGGCACGGTGGGGCTGGGAGCTAATAGACACAGAAATATCTCAAGGGCTTCATGAGCTGGAAAGTTAGCCTTCTGAAAAATTAAGGAACACACAAGTATAGGACTCATGAAATGTGGTCCTTCTGCAAATTATTTAAACTCTCAGCACCTCTAAATCTTTATCATAGGGTTGCTGTTTGGGTTATGTTGTGTTAACCTACGTAAAATGTTTTTAATGGTGTTAGACATTCATGTAGTGAGTGTTCAGTAACTGTGACTTCTCTTTGCTGCTGACTCCCTGAGTAGATAATAGAGAGAGTGGGACAACATGGATTTTACCTCAAAAGAGACCCATAAAAGGAGAATGAGGGAGGATATGACAATTTCCAGTTCCTTCTCGCTCTTCAACTCCTTTGTCGCATGCTACCTCTTCTTCGGAGCCCTTCTCAATTCCTCAGGCAAACTGGTCCTCCTCCTGCAGGTCACAGGCCTTCTTTATTTCTCTGTCAGATTAATTCTCACATTCATCACACTCTGATGAGGCAAGAATTACTACTGTCCCCATTTTCAGGTGAGGGACCTGAGGTCTGATGTTCAGCAATCTGCTTCTGTCACAGAGTTGCTAAGCAGTGGAGACAAGACTCAAATGGAGCCAAAATACAATCATTGCATTTACATTGGATTTATAATATAATCATTGGATTTACATTGGATTTAATTGGCTTTTGAATCAGAAAAGTCTGAGGGGGAGTCCAGGTTTCAGCATTTATTATCCACACGACCTTGGGCAAACTCCAGTTTCTTGACCTGTTCAATGTGAATAATGGTGTTTACCTCTTGGGACAAGTGGGGATTAAGTGAGATGGCACTTTTGGAGAACCAGAAGGGACTTAATTAATTGAAGGCTTTACTAGAATTATTTATCACTACTAGACCTTGATCCCAGCTTTATATCCCCAACATAGTGTCCAGCATGTCACAGGTATGCATGGATGCATGGATGGATGGATGGATGGATGGATGGATGGATGATGAGACATGAAGGATTAAGTTGGACTGAGAAAATTATGCTTTGAAATACCACATCAAAGCAATACTATAGATTAGTTATTTTAATATAAATAATGTTATTTAATGCAAATATATTCCTTACTGGACATTTTGTGCATAAAGTAATGAAAGTAGGAGAAGTCATACAAATATAAAAGTTAGACGTATCTAATTTTTATACGTGGCTATATCGATGAACATTTCTAGATACTCAAGCAATGTGCAAATGCATGATTTTTTTTTCTAATCATAATATTCCATTTGCACTCACATTACATTGCCTAGAAACACCTATTCATTATGTTGCTGAAAAATCTCACCATCAACCATTGATACTCCATAACATTTTTATTATGACTATTGTTTCTCAAATAAGTACCCTGTCATCTGGCATAGGCTGATCGTTCATATAAATTTAAAGTGCTGAGAATTTTTTTCTGGTATCACTCATCTCAGAGGAGAACAAGAACATCCTAAATCATCTGCCAGGCCTATGACAAAAGGGGCACTTTATGACCTGGTTCCTGTCCAAAAGTTTCCCTCATTGCTAGTGGTTTTGAGAAACATTCCATTGCTATTACCCAAACAGAAATATGGCGATTTTTCTTTCCCTAAAGCTAATGGCCTTGGGTAATAGACTTTCTCTTCTATTCTATCTCTGTGTCTCCAGAGAGGCATGGTTTTTGGGTATTCCCCCTCTCCACTGGAGCCTTCAGGCCCCTTGAAGAGCTTGTAGCCGTAACATATTTCCTCGACGTCATCATTCTGATTTATGTGTTCTATTTAAAAAAGAAAAATTGACTCTGAGACATTTCCATTGGCCCCCAAACATGTTAATCATTCCAATTATGAGGTCAATAAGGGGAGACAGGTAAAAAAAAAGTGTATTTATAAATTCCCATGAACCCGGATCCATGAATTTTCTCCATTTCTCTTATCCAGGATGTGCTTTGTCTGATATCCTCTGTCCTCTCTTGAGTCGTTTGATTCTGCCTCATAGCTTATTAATCTAAATGGCATTTTTAGAGATTATTATCTGCCTCCTAATCTAGACATCTACATTATATGTATCTGGATTATAAACAAATACATGTATACTGTTTTATTCAAGGCTATTAGATATTTAATTAAGGAGGAAAATGCCATAGTGGTTATAAACACAAATTTCATTTCTAGGGAAGAGTTTCCTGATTGTAGGTTGTTTGATAATAGTTGAATGCACTAACCAACATTAGCACTAGGTTGATACCCTTTGCAACAAGAAAGAGAATAAAAAGTGTAAAGAAAGAAGAGGATGATGAGAGAGTTTAGTGGATCAAAGACTTTAAAATAGCTCAGCAACAGGAATGAGGGGTGAAGGAGGGAAGGGATGAATGTCATTCTGGACTAGACCTTCGGAGAATGGGAAAAAGCAGACTGCCAGGAAGGGAGAGGTCAGTTTGAGTTCCCTTGTCTCAAGCTGGTTCCAATGGACTATAGTTTATCCTCAGTTAATATCTATGCCTCTTTTCTCCTACCCTCACTTCACCCATGAAGTTCTTGGTTTAACAGTAAAAAAAAAGAAAGAAAGAAAGAAAGAAAGAAAGAAGAAAGAAAGAAAGAAAGAAAGAAAGAAAGAAAGAAAGAAAGGAAGGAAGAAAGGAAGAAAGGAAGAAAGAAAAAGGAAAAGAAAAAGAAAAAAATTTCTCCTACTGTGAACACATTAATTCAATCCTACATAAGGAATAAAATTACAGCTAAATTAATCAACTCAAAATGGATCACAGACTTAAATATAAAACTTAAAACTGATTTAAAAAGTAAGAAAAATTTCAGAATCTAGGGCTAGGCAAAGAGTTCTTAGACTTGACTCCAAAAGTATTATTTATAAAAAGAAAAACTGATAAATTGGATCTCATCAAAATTACAAATGTTTGCTCTGCTACAGAGTCTGCTAAGGGGGAAGAAAAGACAAGCTACAGATGGGGAGAAAATGCCTGCAAACCACATCTGACAAAGGACTCGTATCAAGAATACATAAAGAAGTATCAAAACTTACCATTAAAAAAAATCAATAAATCTAATTAGAAAATGGGCAAAAGATGTGAAGAGATATTTCACCAATGGCAAATAATCACATGAAAAGATATTCAACATCATCAGCCATTAAGGAAATACAAATTAAAATCACAATGACTAAAGTAAGTCACAGTGAGTGCTCGCTTCGGCAGCACATATACTAAAGTAAGTCACAGTGACAACACCAAATGCTGGCAAGAATTCAGAGAAACTAGATCATTCATACATTGGTGGTGTTACAGTCTCTGTAGAAAGCAGTTTGGCAGTTTTCCACAAAACTGAGCATACAACTACCAAATGATCCAGCAATTATATACTTGAGCATTTTATCTCAGAGAAATGAAAACTTATATTTACACAAAATCTGTATCCAAATGTTCACAGCAGCTTCATTCATAACAGCCAAGAGTTGGAAAAAACCCAGATGTTCTTCGATGGGTGGCTGGTTAAGCAAACTGTGGTATATCCATACCACGGAATAAATACTCAGCAATAAAAAGGAATGAATTATTGATACATGAATAACTCTGATGAATCTCTAGAGAGTTATGCTGAATGAAAAGAGCTAATCCCTAAAGGTTATGGATGGTATGATTCCATTTATATAACATTCTGGAAATGACAAAATTATAGAAATAGAGAACAGATTAGTGGTTTCCAGAGGTTAAGGACTAGAGGCAAGTATAGGTCTATAGAAAGGTAACACAAGGGATCCTGCGGTGATGGAAATATTCTACATCTTGAGTATATCCATATAGATTCTCTGGTTGTGATATTGTACTATATAGTTTTGCATGATGCTACCATTGTGGCAATTGGGCTAAGGGTGTCCTGACTCTCTGCATTGTTTCTTACAACCCCATGTGAATCCACAACAGTCTCAAAATAAAAAGTTTAATTAAAACTTGGTTTTCAAAGGATACTCATTATGTAGTGAAGGGCTCTTAGTATAACCTGTGAAAAAGCAAAATATGAAACAATATTTTAAGTAATGACAAATTTAGAGAGTTATATGTTTACCTATATGCTGACCCATGTATATGCTATATATATACATGCATACACACACACAAAATCTATATATATTGCTGAGCTCAACAAATGGGAATATTAAAATACTATGAGTGATGGGGGAAGAATAGAAGATAGGTTTTTTTCTTCAAGATTCTTTTCAGTTTTTAAAAAATGTTTATATGTTACCTTTATAATCAGCAACAACACAACAAAACAGTTTCGGCCACGGTCACCCATCCAACACATACTTCACAACTTCAGACCTTTACTAGTAGGGGTGCCAGAAGAAACGGCCAACTACTGAAAATCCGGATCTGATATTAAATAAATTATCCTTTCCCACTCTCCAAACTGATGACTTTTATAATTAATGGGCTAATTTAACTGCAAAGCTTCAAGTCAGTAATATTAATTAAAAAGAAGACATGTAAATGACCTTCTGAAAAGGACTTATCTCTTAATTTGCCCACAAATGAGCACTTGCCATTACTTCTTAATCAATACCAGGAAGCTGGCTGGAATTAATGCGTGGCTTCTTCGTTTCAGCCACTTTTAAGAGCACTCAGAGTCACCACATGCAGACTGTTCAAGGCCAACCCTACATTTCCCTTTAATTTACCTGACCTTTCAGGCAGTGAGTGAATTTAAGGCCTTTATAGGCTGGGCCTGAATAACTGGCAACTTTCATTACTTTAATCATGGACCAAAAGCTTTGGGAAATGTCAGCCTTTTCTATGCCATTGTTTAATATGTTAATAAGATCATTAACATCTCCTTTTGCTGAGAAAAGGACTTGATAAATAAAGAAAATGGTAGGAGGTTGTAGGTGGAAGGGGATGAATAAAACTTTTTTTTTTATTTCTAGGAGAAAAGAGGAGTTCTTTCCTCACTTTTTCTCGCATAAAGAGTGGCTAGCAGTTTCTAAAATTGACACTTATAAGCAAATGTAGTTGCCTCTTTTAGGGAGATCTGGGTCTCGAGTCAGCATATAAGGTGAAAATCAAGTTTAATGTATTGCAAATTATTCCTGGCATCCCTTAAATTGTCCAGAAAGGACCTTTCTAATCCATACTTACGTATAACACAGCCCTGTAATTCTTTTTGGAGCTAGCCTTCAATTAATTCACTCTTCTTTCTCAAGAATGTTGTTCACTGTGTTCTTTTGCACATCTTAACGAGCATTTTGCTAGCTTGCCAATAGTTAGGGAGACCCTTAAAACCACTGGCATATTCTTTCTGTATGTCCTATAATACCCATTGGCTCTTTCGGGCTTGAATGCTTCCATTCCCTTGATAATCTAAGTGACCCAGTATGGGAATTGCCAAGTTGAATTCAGCTAAGGTAAATAAATACTTGCATCACATGACTACACTACAATGAAGAGGTAAGGGTGAGTCTGAAAATCTGTCCACCACAGCATCATCTTCACATGAAATCACTGGTTACGTTTTATGGCTTAAATTAGTATAAGATTTCTCCACTTTGGAACCTGAGGTCTAACAAACAACATTAGCACTATATCAGAATGCTTATTAACTCAACAGCAATACTGTAGAAAAGGGTGTAAGGATATTTATTTCTTACCTTTTTCTTTTTTTTTTTATGAAGGGAAAGGCAATGCAAATTAAATAAATAAATGGGAAAAAGAAAAAAGAAAAGCCACCACAATGCCACTTGTCTCCAGTGTTCAGGCTGCTTTGAGAAGACAGACCACTCGTTAGTGGTGGGGGAGGAAAAGGAAGTATGAGAACAGTAATATGTTTGTTCTGCCTTTTTTTTTTTCCCCTTTCCCTTCATGTTGTGTTTCTCTTACCTAACAGAGGATAACTGTCAATAATGGATATGATCTTAGGCTCAGAGACAGCCTCCTAGCATCAAGAAGTACATTTTCCAGATTTCAGTTGTCTGCCCAGGGGTAAATTATTTACTGCCTGTAATCCTTCCACTTTCTTATCTATGTCGGGGGAAAGGCCACTTTCTTTGGGAGATTGATGTCAAGGTGAAAAGAGCCACCTCTATGAACTTGCCTGGTATGCAGTGGACCTTCTCACCCTAGCCTCCTTGTTTCTTCTGACCGGCTTCAAGGCCTTTGCACTGAGAGATGGCATCTTCGCTTGGAAGGTGAGCTCTGTGTTATAGGCGTCCTCAGTTACACTCTGATGGACTCACTGTCGCTATCTTACCAGTGAGAAACTACATCACATGGAGCAGAGACAGAATTTAAAGATCTCTCATATACCACCTCTGACTCATTAGCAAATTCTGTGAGCTCTGCTTTCCCATCGCACTTCAAATCTGATCACTCTCCTCTTGACCACTTAAGTTACCAGCACCCTAGCTCAAGCCACTCTCCTGTCTGACCTGGACCACCACAATCATGTCTCTGTGGGTCCTCTTGCTTCCATTCTTGTCCCCCGCACAGCAGTCGCACTGATTTTTGACTCTGTGATTCTACGGTGCTCAACCTTCCACAGGGTTCCCGTTACATTTGGACCAAATCCAAGTCCTTTTCACGGCGGATGAGATTCCCACAGGATCTTGCCCCGGCCCAGCTCTCCAGACATATGGCCTGACCTCCTCACCTTGTTCATGGCACGCTGGTGACACACACAGCATCCTGCCGAGCGTGCTTCTACCTTGGGGACCTGGCATTCCCCACTATGTTTCTGTGGTTTCTCCCACCATCCATTCCCATGAAGTTACTCTCTATGCTCTTATCCTGCCCTCCGCCCACCCGCCCTTGATAGCACTTAGCACAACAAGCTATTATATTGTGTATTTGTTTGCTTATGTATCTTGGCTCTTAAACTAGAACATTAACTCAGTGAGAGCAAGTTCTTCTCATCTTCTAGATATATCCTCAGCAACTACAATAATATCTGGCACAGAGCAGATGCTCAGTGAATTTGTTGAACAGAAGTGTCAGGTTCCAAAGCTGAGAAAAGAAAATGTTTAAGGAAGTTGGACCTTATTTTAAAGAAAATCCCTAAAACAATATCTCTGAAAAATATGTAGAAAATGAACAGTTTCCAGTGAGCTCTCTGCCTTTGGCACATTTATCCTAGCATTATTTCTTGCTTTCCATACGTGACAGTGTTTTGATGACTGTTGTGTTTTGTAAAGCCCCTTGAGCTACTTGAAAGCAAATATAATATAAATGCAAGCTAATAATAAACCACTTCTCTGTTTGGTACTCATAATAAAGTACATAAGGCTTTTGATGATTTACTGAAAAATAAAGTGGAGAGTTTCTAAAGGTAAAGAAATAGGTCAAGTCAAAATCATTATAGTCCGATCCAAGCAGCAAGGGGCCTTAGCATGTAAACCCATCACAAGTTAGGACTCAGAAATTCACTTCTTGGGGCGCCTGGGTGGCTCAGTCATTAGGTGTCTGCCTTCGGCTCAGGTCGTGATCCCAGGGTCCTGGGATCGAGCCCCGCATTGGGCTCCCCTGCTCCACGGGAAGCCGGCTTCTCCCTCCCCCACTCCCCCTGCTTGTGTTCCCTCTCTCGCTGTGTCTCTCTCTGTCAAATAAATAAATAAATAAATAAATAAATAAATAAAATCTTAAAAAAAAAAAGAAATTCGCTTCTTGATGATTTGAACAAAGGTGAAAGCCTCCTACCTTCAAGGCATTCTGTTAGACTGCCACCTTTATTCTACTCTAACTTAATCTTTTAGTCAAACAGACAAAATTCTGATTTTGTTGTCTACAACACAGCTACCTCTAAATAAGTCAATATTTTCTCCCTTCTGGAGCATGTATTTTCTTGTATTGAAAATACTATAGACAAAGAAGGAATAATAAAACCATATGATTTAATTGGTTAGACCTACCCAAAGTCAAGATCATAGAAGTCATTTAAAACTTTCTTTCCATAATATTTATGAATACATTTTTTACTTTTATGAAAAGTTTATGGAAATTAGATTCCAAGTTTACGTGGCTTAATTATAGATGCTCGTAATACATAAAGGAGAATATTTTGGAAAAGTTGAATGTGACTATCTTTTGCTGTTCCAAATCTAAGCTTCTAAAACTATCATGGAAAGGAACACGTGTTTGCCTAAAGTGCTTTCCTACTGTTTTGATAGCAAAACAATAAATTTGCTGAGCCACTTTAGAGCTGTCAGTCTTTAATATAATGTTTTAAAAGTAATTCATTCATGTGGACTTTCATTTTATTGATTTTTTTTAATATTAAAAAAACTTCTGGGAAAAGTCAGAGTTATAGTCTAATATGAAATTCTATTAAACAGTTCAATGTTTGGCTGTTATGGTAATGTTCTGGCATTTTGTATTTTGCCTCTCCTATTTGACATAGAAAAGAGAAATAAACTTATCACATGGTCATCTTTTTCACTCCTTTTGGGAAAAAGATAAGGTGGGAAAAAAATGATTAAAGCAACACACAGGAGCTGCCATCAGGTTGTAAAGGAGTTTATAGACCCAGCAAGATGGGCAAATAGAGAACATAGAAAGAGGAAAAAAGGTATTTGTCTCAGTTTTCAGATTGATTTTATTGCTAATAATGACACACATAGGAAGTCTTGACTTGTTTCTCATATGGAAAGTTAAACTCTTAAAAAAAAAAAAAAAAGAAGTTACTGTTGACATATGTGATTCCAGAATAGGAATTCGAATTACAACTCTGATTTGCAAGGTTTAAGCTTGCTAGGAACCCTTGGAGAATTTAACAAATTAATGTAAACACTCAGAATAAATTTCAAAATATATCAAAAGTCCATTTTTTGGCATAGCTCCAAAAATGACCAGTCATGGGTTATACTTTTTCACGTTTAAACTATGAGACACCATTTCATGGATATTCTTCCTATAGAAGTCATCCTTCAGGATACTTGAGAGTTTCAGATTCCTCTGGAAGTGAAGACTACCTTCATTTCACTTTTTTACAAGTTTAAATATCAAGAAATTATTGTTACTGACTTAATTCCCAAAGGGAAGAGAAGGGGAAAGAAATTACAGTAATAAAAAGGAGATTTTCCTTTAATAGGCTTCTTATGAAGAACTGTAAAGCAAACTCCTGGTACAGGATGAGGGTGATTTTACCTCGCAGATGGCACAGGACTAAAGAAATATGTGGACAACGATTTCTTCTCCAAGAAATAAAGGCCCATCACCTTGCTTACTCCTGGATGAGTCAGAGCATTAGAGCACTGAGCACTGAGCAAAGGTGCTTAACGGTTCCGAGAGAAGGTGTGTCACCCTCTCTGACAGGGCTCATTTGCATACACCCGGTTAATCCCAGCAGGAGGTGTGCATTCAGGGGTCTCCCAGAGCAGAAACCTAGAGGTTCTTAGATAAAAGCAGTTCCTTACTAAACTTTATAACCTCATTCTAAACTCCAGTTGTCAGTTAACAGCTTTCAGGATGACATCTTAAATCAAGAAAATGTCACACGTGTACAGTAACTGGCCTAATCTTTTCTGTAAATTGCTGCCTGTGGTTTTCAAAAACATAGTAAATTGCTGGCAATTGACAATGTGTCTCCCCTGCATGGCTAACTTCACTTCTGCACAGTTAACAAATCAGGCTTAAATTATTCATCAGATCACCCAATGTCTAGGCTCTTCTGACTGTCATTGATTGGGGACCAGTAGCCTGCCTGCCTTTTATACTGAAGAGAAATTCATGCTCCCGACATATAAGATTAATTGCATGCAGGAAATAATAATACTCTTTGTCTCAGTATCTCAGTCAATGGTGAGCACAACTCACTGCACAACCAGCATTTCTGTTTCCTATGCTGTCCTGAAGCAGGACAGACTATTCTCTCACACTAATACTTAAAACAGCCTCAATACTTAATACTTAATACCCTTAACAGCCTTAATACTTAATACCCTTATACTTCTAATATACTGAGGAGGTGTTTTCTCTATTAATTCTATCATTACAGGGCAGGAAAAAAAATGATGAGTTGTATGTACAAACTAAAACATCAGACGGACCATTTAGGAATGAGGCCATCAAACCATTGTTTATTGTTCTGGAAACAGGGTCAAATCAACTCCCCAGGGACGCCTGGGTGGCTCAGTCGTTAAGCGTCTGCCTTAAGCTCAGGTCATGATCCCAGCATTCTGGGGTCGAGCCCCTCATCGGGCTCCCTGCTCAGTGAGGAGCCTGCTTCTCCCTCTCCCTCTGCTGCTCCCCCTCCTTGTCCTCTCTCTATCTCTGACAAATAAATAAATAAAAATCTTTAAAAAAAAAAATCAACTCCCCAGACAGCTCAACCGAATTGAATTTTTGTTGCTAAAATAAATGTGGGGATAGAGCACTTGGTTTGAAAGGGCGTCTTAACACCATTTTTCTTTCATCAGCAGACATGGGATTTTTCAGGAAGCATATTTACCCTTCCTTGAAATACTTTTTAGGACTGGCTCTAAGCTAAGTAGTGCAGTGCAACAGCCTTGTATTTGAGGAAAATGTTTGTGTACTTATGCACAGGGAAATTAACTTCAGATCATCTCGAAAGGATTCCCAACAGCCTGGCATTTTCTCCTCACTGTTCCTGCCTGGACAGATATTTCCCGGACACTGGCAGTAAAGGTCTGTAACTTGATAGCTCCCTTGTTTAGAGTATGTCCCTATAAGACCACGTCCCAAAGGTAGTGACCTTGGCTCTGATGCATGTAATTCCATGGAATTGTCTCACCAACGTGTACTGGCCAGAAAAGAGTCTGAGAAAAGGGCGTGGGATGGAGGTGGGTGGATAGACGCAAATTCATTTCAGATTTTAAAACTCAAAGCATGTTTCTTACCGATGGTATGTCAGTAACAGCATCTGTGTTTGTGAAGGTCAGCTTAGTAGTGCTTGTAATGTTCTTCTTCACTGAATGTGTCCAATCCTCATCCCATCTTCCTTAGGAAACCTCCTCCGATCCTGGTGAAGACTATATTCCCTGCTCTGTGATTCCCTGCTCTTTTTCCTTCATTATCATAACACTGTTATTGTTATTTTCTTGTTATTACTCATTTAATGTCTGTCTTTCCTATGATACAGAACATTTTATGAGGGCAAGAACTGAATATAGCCCTAGTGCGTAGCACGGTGCTTCGAATTAAGTAAATACTAAGTAAAATTATCTGTAGAATTCTATGTGATTAGTTAGACATTATTTTTGGCTGTATATATCAAGCCCCCAAACACATCTTCTACTATCAGAGAATTCTGGTCATAGGCAGCTCAGGGTAGTATGAAAACTTCACAGAGTTATTAGGTTCCCAAGGCTCCTTTTTACTTTTTATTCTATTTTTCTCATTCATGACTAACATCCTCAGGGTCACCTCACAGTCCAAGATGGCTATCACCACTGTGGTTGCAGAATAATGGCCCCCAAATATGTCCATGTCCTAATCCTCACTACATATGAATATGGGAGCTTCCATGACAAAAGGGCTTTGCAGATGCGATTGAAGTGAAGAACCTCGATGTGCTGAGATTAACCTGTGTTATCCAGGTGGGCCCAATCTAATCATGTCAGTGCTTAAAAGTCGAGAAGTTTTCCTGGCAGCCAAAAATCGGAGAGGTGCCAGAATGAGAAGGATTCAAACTGCCATTTCTAGCTTTGACGATGGAGGATGGGACATTGGCAGCCTCTAAAGGCTGGAAAAGAGGAGGAAAAGATTCTTCCCTAGATCTTCCAGAAAGAAATACAACCCTGCTGACACCTTGATTTGATTTTATTTTTCTTAATTTTAGTGAGATATAATTGACATATAACACCGTATACATTTAAAGTGTACAACATGATGATTTGACAGATAAATATATTGCAAAATAATTGCCACAATAAATTTAGTTAATATTCATCCCTTCACATAGCTACAAAAATTTTTTTCTTGAGACGAGAATGTTTAAGAGCCATTCTCTTAGCAACTTCAACTATGCAATATACAGTACTGTCAATTATAGTCATCATATTGTACATAGCATCCCAGAACTTATTTACTTTATAACTTGTAACTTGTAACTATTGACCACCTTCACCCATTTCCCCAGCTCCCCAAGCCCCACTTCTGGCAACCACCAATCTGATCTCTGTATCTGTGAACTTGGTTTCCTTAGACCCCCACATACAAGTGAGATCATATGGTATTTGTCTTTCTCTGCCTGACTTACTTCCCTCAGCATCATTCATGTCCTTAAGGTCCATCCATGTTGTCACAAATGGCAAGATTTCCTTTTTTTTTATGACTGAATAATATTCCTGTGTGTGTGTGTGTGTATACATATCAAATACATACAGACATTGATCACGTTTTCTTGATCCATTCATCTGTCAATGGACACATAGATATGTAGGTTGTTTCCATGTCTTGACTAATATAAATAATGCTGCAATGAACATGGGGGGTGCAGATATGTCTGTGGGACAATGATTTCATTTCATTCAGATATATTCCCAGAAGTGGAGTTGCCAGATCCTATGGTAGATCTATTTCGAATTTTTTGAGGAACTCCCATACTGTTTTGCATAGTATGTTTGACATCTTGATTTTAGCCCATTGAGACTTGTAGGATTTCTGACCCACAGAAGTGTAAGATTTGTATTAAGTGTAAGATTTGTATGCTTTAAGTCACTAAGTTTGGGCCTGTTTTGACACTAAATTAGTTCCTTAGCGGCCTTTCCAGAAGTCCTTCGTAATTCTTCTGCTTCTATCTCGGTGGCCAGGACTTAGATGACCACACAGACTCTTACAGGAGCAAAGAGATACATGTTTTTTAGCACTTCTGTCTCACACGAAACAGGGTTTTCCCTGACTCTTATTCAGGAGAAGGGGGGAATAGATAATAGAAGGGAACCAGAAACCTCAGCCACTATTTGTTTAACAAAAGCGTAATTAGATGAATATAGTTGAAAACCTAGAAAACTAGGAAAGTGACATAATCTTCATAGAAGTTGATTTCCTATTTGGAAATTAATTTAACAAATGGATATCTTTCCCTTAAATTTTCAGTTCTCTAAATTTCATTCAATTTTTGTCTCTTCCATCTAATTTTAGTCTTAGAGATGTGTGCTTTTAAAATTCCTATACTTTTAGCAAATTAAGAACTACTGATACTCAGATCCATGAATACAAGACCTTGAGTCAAACCAGCTTCCATAAGAATAAAGTAGAATTACTTGTTTAATAGCCTTATTTTTTTCTTCAGCTTCATCTTTTATCTGAATGTGAAATAGTCTGCCTGGTTTTTATAGTAAACTGAAAGAGTCCCCCAAAGAGCCAACCTTTCAGGGAGTCCAGATGAAGCTAGATGCTTCCATGTGCCTCTTGTAACACACAAGCACACCAACGATTCCCATCAACACAACTGGACGTTGTATTGCTATTGTACTGTTATTCTTGAGTCAGGAAACAGGCAGCAGGCAATTAATGCCGAGAACTTCCAGATGATGGAAGAGATACAGCCTTGTCCCTGATTACCAGACACCTGGAGGCTTGTTTCCGTTTCCCCTTTCATCCTATCTTCCCGTGCCTCTGTTCTGCGGTCTGAGCAGACAGCCAGTTCCGCCTCATCTTCCCGGCAATCTTCGCTCCAGGCTCGGTTTCTCGGTTGTCCTCAGATAGTACATGGAGGGCTGAAACTGCTCCTGCCTCCTGACGCTCTTCCCTGGGCAGGCGTGTGCTCAGCCAGGATCCCAGTCAGCTCTGCTGGTGGGCAGACGTGACTTGCAAGGACCTTCATACTAAAGAGCATGTCATTACCAGGATTTCTGAATTGTCCTTCTGTTAGCGCTCCCTGCATCAAGAGAAAGCAAAACATACCTCCCTTCTTATCTCTCATCTTTGACACTAATCTCCTGGCCACTTTTTTCACATATTCTCCTATATATCTGGTTTGATTTCCTTATCATTCTGTTTATCCTGCATTCTCAAGCTTATCCTTTCTGAGCCAGGGATCCCGAACTCGTGTGCCATGGCAGCTGGTGGGACAACACTGAGCTTCCAGTGGCTGCCATGACAAATCGATGCACAGATACTTCTAGGGCCATTTGTGTTCAAGACCCCAATCAGTCAGAGGCTTCAGGCCCATACTTCCTCATACCATCACAGCACAAGAGAAACTTTCTCTGTGCAAAGAGAACCTTTGAGATATTATCAGTGTTATCTGTGATGGCCCCTCTACAGGTTACATAGGAGAATTTGGTACAAAGCATGTAACTGATTTGTGATTGCCTTCATCTGAGAGTAGTGTTGAATAATTATTATCATAGGCTCCTCTGTTGTACAGGGCCCTTGAGCTTAACGTTCATTAGTTATAATTTGACTGTGTGGGGCTCTTTTATTGTATAAAACTACACCATGGTATAAGCTGCTATTCTTGTTTTTAAAAGTAAGTAAATGCAACTAATCAGTCTCTCTTTTGAAACTTGTGAACACTGGAAATGTCACCTGAAATTCTTCATCACCAGGATTGTACTCCTAATTGACATTTCATAACAAAGAGATTGTGTCTTCAAAACAAACTAATTAACATCACAGCAAGAAATCCCAAAATCTTAATGGCATTTACTCATGTTCTATTCATTCTACACATTGTTCTAAAACGGTCTTATGTTCAACCAACTGCATCAAAAATTCTGCAGTAGCTACTTTAAATTGTCTTTAAAAACATAGCAGAGCATTTGAATATAAGCTATAAAAGTGTGGTTTCTTGGCAGCACCAAAGTTTTCTTGAAGATAATGCTTACATGGAAATTCAGCAGGCATGGTCAACTCAGAATGGCTTAACTTATGTAACCCATGACTTAACAAATTACATCTATTAGAATCATTATAGATTTGTTAAAAAATAAATATCATCTAGGGGCACCTGGGTGGCTCAGGTCATGATTCTGGGGTCCTGGGTTAGAGTCTGCTTCAGGCTCCCTGCTCAGTGTGGAGTCTGCTTCTCCCTCTGCACCACCCGCACCGCCCCCCCCCCAAGCTCATGCTCTCTCTCTCTTTCTCTTTCAAATGAATAAATAAAATCATTTAAAAATGAATATCATTTCATCGAATTTAGGGAGAATTAGGCATATTTGAAGACTGTCACATCGGCAGAGGGCACTAGTAGAAGCTGAAAAGACTAAGGCCAGCATGAGGTCAGAATCTGCAACCTCCACCATCAGCTATAGGATGGCAATGTAAGCAGTTGACTACTTCCTGTCTGCTCTCCCAGAGGAGTAGAGTCACAAGAAGGGAGGAGAGAGGGGTATGCGAAGGCCTTAAGCACGGTCAGCTCTGGTGAGGGCACAACAGATCTGAATCAGACATGAGACTAATCTTTAATGACCAAATCTGTTACAGAATCTATACACAATGTAATAAGGAATGGAAATAGGTTGAACTTCTACAGAGGGGCATAAGATTATCACACAAATTTCTGATTAAAAACTCCTAACACCACCCACCCTGCAGCATTTATTTAGCAGTATGCTATACTTTCTGTATGTCATTGGACTATAACATAGGGGCAAATTACATTTTTAGAGCAAAGGTTTTCAAGACATTTGCATTTGATGAAATTTATGAAAAATAAAGTACTAAGTTTAAACTGGGTTATAATTTTCTTTATATGGAAAAGAAGCTACAGGGGAAAACAATGATTTTCCCATACAAAGAAGGACCCTGAAGATGCTATTTTAAGAAGTTGTGTTCACTTAGATCCATGCCAAAAGAAAAAGTATAGTTTAAGTCTTTTGGAATAAGAAATGCATAACTATATTTATGCTGCTTTGCTATTAAAAAAAACATAATTGTATTATTTTGGAGAAAAAGGGTTTAGACATAAAAGATGAATGAAACACAACGAACCAAACATAGAAATAAACATTTGCAAGTCTCTGGGTCTTATATCAATTTAATGCCTGGAAGCAGATTGTGATGGTTCTTCCTTTATTAATCCTTAACAACTGGGTAGATATCCGCTTCCACTTCCATCTTCCCCTATACCAGTCAATATCATAGACAAAAACATTCTTTCTGGATAGCAGGATAAGTACATAACAATGTATTAATTCTGATCCTGAAATATTTTGCTATTCTAGTGAGCTGAAAGAGTTTATGCATTTTCCCAAAGTGTCTCATTGATATAGATATGACATTTACTTCATGATAAAGTAAATAGGATACCATTCTTATAGTTCTAAATGTAGGCATAGTTTTGCTGGATTTCTGGGATGCTCCTGTATCATTTGCTGCTACATGATTCTCAAATAAAGATATTTTGTGCCCTAGCTTCACCCCTCTGTAAACATCGTATTTCAAGATTCCTTTTGAAAAATGTCCAGGTAGGAAGAGATCATGAAAAGGAAAAGATAAACATAGGTTTAATATTCATTGCTAGATTCAGTAAGTTGCATTTATTTCAATAAAAAAGAAATACACTATACATCATTGATTTAGTTTGAAACGGTCATCCGAAAAAGAATTTTTTGGGACAAAAATATTTAGACTGTTTATAAGAAATAATGGGTGGATTGTAAACAGCCGAAGGAAACTGAAGTTCTGTTTCCTAAGCAATTGCTCCTGTACATAACTCTGAAGTGACTCTAAAAGTTTTCTACTTGAAAGTGCCTGTCCAAAGCCACAGTTAGTGGAAGAATCCAACCTTGAAGGAAAATGAATCTTGAGTAAGAAAGATAATTTTTTCAGTAAGTACAAAAGAACAATTCAGGCTAGGTAATAAGAATGAGCCTTGAAAAGAAGAATTATCTCATTGATCTTGCCTGACTTGCTCAGGTGAAATACTCAACTGAAGAATCTCACAAGAGAAAAAGACCCTATGTATGAAAAGGTGAGAATTTAAGTAAAAACAAAAACCAGAGAGAGTGCTATTATTGTCATTGGGGGAAATGGCTTAAATTTCCTTAAGAATCAAAATATCTAGGGGCACCTGGGTGGCTCAGTTGGTTAAGCGACTGCCTTCGGCTCAGGTCATGATCCTGGAGTCCCGCGATCGAGTCCCGCATCGGGTTCCCTGCTCGGCGAGGGGCCTGCTTCTCCCTCTGACCCTCCCCGCTCCCATGTATTCTCTCTCTCTCTCTCTCTCATTCTCACTCTCTCAAAATAAATAAATAAATCTTTAAAAAAAAAGAATCAAAATATCTATAAATTAGGTCACAATGGAAAAAGTCCAGTTGTTAAAACATGATATAGAGGGAAAAAAATGAAGGTAGGTTTCCTTTTGTGTGAAGGCAATGTAAATCACCTATACAGAGTAGAAATCAGTGAGGGTTAGTCTCTCTCTCCCCCACCCCTTGTTTATAAGTTTTTGAAAGCTCCCTGATCAAAGCAGACGATTAATAAAATCTTCATAGAACTTGTTTATATTTATTTTTCTGTCTAAATTATGCTCATGCACAGTCATGCACATTCTATATTCTATGCAAATGGGCCACACTCAAAATTCTCTAAGATCACAATGTGTAAGCTCCACACACCTTTCGAGAAAAGGTGATTAGAAGAAATATTAGCTGAAAGTTTGCACACTAGAGTAAGCAGGAGCATGGCATAAGATATTAGCTTAAATTCCTTTGGAATTAAAAAGAAAGTACAACTTAAGTTCTCAACATAACTTATTTTACACTCTCTTTAAATGTGGTAAATGAGTTGAATTTTCATATTTACATTCTGAATGTATTCCTAGGGAGGAAAAAAATGATTTCAAGTCTTGCAACCTGCAAAGAAGCAGCAATAACTTACTAATTGTGCCCTGGGTGATCTTAAACTGTGGCAGAAAAGCAGCCTCAGAGACTTCCAAAGATGCATAAAGTTCTCCTAGGGGGAACAGTAGGGACACCAGGAGAATCCAGCTGCAGAAGTATTTCAAAAAAAGCCACTTACATGTTGAAGGAAAGGATTTAATTAATAGTGTTACAGCTGTGAAGTTAATATGCAGTTCTGAGGTCCTATTACAAGAGACTGTTACATATTTTTTAAACAAGTCCCTCAGTCTTATATTTTTTCCCCTTACAGCTCTTGCATAGTAATAAATATATGTCCCGAAGACTTCAGGATGAGAATCATGATGTCTGTTAATTTCTTCAATAATAATAAAGATGATGATGTTGATGGCAATTATGAGAACCACTATTTACTGAAACCTCACTCTACCAAGATCCTTTCTAAGTCCTTTATATGCATTATCTTATTTAATTCTTTCAACAATCCAGTAAAATTAGTGCTGCAGTTTTCCTCAAAAGGAAGCTGAGGCTCCAGGAGATTATGTAAATGCAGACCCGTAATCACCCCTGACCCCACCATACATGTACACCTTCCTTAAAAACAATACAGCCATTCCCTTTAAGTTCTGGAAGATCTGAGGAGAATCAGGACCCTCAAGACCAGTGACAAACACATGATGCAGAGCTGATTGGCAGATGAGGTAAAAAGGAAAGGAATATCTGGGTGTTGGGATCAAGAATCCCCATAAGAGGCCAAATGTAGAATTGTTCATGCCCACAATAATGTGCACTAATAGTTAATAAGAATGATTATGTGGTTACTGTCACTGGAACAACACCGAATAGAGATATTGTGGAAATTAATCTGAATCCAGTTTGGGGGGAAAGATCTGTTATTTTAGAATGGATATTTTAGGCAAACATCCAGGCCAAAGGAGACTTCTATTAATTTATCCAAGTGGGTAATGCCAAGGAATGCCTTCACGAACTAGCAAGAAATAGAAAGCTCTAGGAAGTATATACCAGCATATATTGACAAGGAATTTCTTATAAAAACTAGAGTCCACCCTCGAAGTGTCGCAGAGGTGCTTGGGTTTGTCAAGCGTCCTTAACTCGGCTCGAGTTTTCAGAATAGATTTCCTACAGATTGCAACTGAGGCTACACTGTGGCTAACCAGGGAAATGTTACCAGCCTTTGAGGCAGTTAATAGAAGGAGAACAACAGAAAATCTTTAAGATGCTCACTTTGGCGTCATCTATCCTTTTAACGACCTAGAATACTTGGTTGATTGCCTAATGGCATTTGAATGCGTAATAAAATGAGTGACTTGGACTAGTATAGCCATCATTTTTAACCTTGCACCCAAAGAAATGAGAAAGAAAAAACCCTTAACAGGCATATTGATATTAGAAAAGCAGTTACAAAAAGCAGTGCACAAAAGTTACCTTGAGCGGCAGAGGGAAAACAGACTGATACGGAAAAAAAGATTACTATTATTATCTTCTTATCACTTCATAACATTGTTTTGAAGCTTACCTGAGTTACCATAAATGATGTGTTTAAAACAATGCTTCATACCCAACAAGTGTTGATTACTACTACCATTTGTTGGCAAACTGGTCCCATTTTTATATTTCACAGAGACTTAGCATGGTTAAGTGATTTGCCTAAGGGCCCATAGTTAATAAGTGCTAAAGACAAGATTTGAGTGAAAGACTTGGGATTTGAAATTCAGTTTTCTTTTAGCATATCATAATACCAATTCCATAGGACAAATTTCTTCTGGTCTCATTTTTTTCCCAAAAAATTGGTTTATATGGAAGAAAATAGAAGAGAATTACTACCCAGTACAGTGATGATTTAAAATGACCATTCAAGGGTGCCTGGGTGGCTCTGTTGGTTAAGCGACTGCCTTCGGCTCAGGTCATGATCCTGGAGTTCCAGGATCGAGTCCCGCATCGGGCTCCCTGCTCAGCAGGGAGTCTGCTTCTCCCTCTGACCCTCCCCCCTCTCATGTGCTCTCTCTCTCTCATTCTCTCTCTCAAATAAAATAAATAAAATCTTTAAAACAAATGACCATTCAAATTACAAGATACAAAATGCCATGGTTTGAAAAATGCTATGCTTATTATTCACAATTATTATATTCATAAAATTTGCATTTTAAAATTACTTTATAATCTGCATGTTACAGAAGATAACTAGGCACTGATTTAAGCACTCTTTTCTGTCTTAAAAATTAGAGGTTAAATGTGATTAATGGCACAAATATTAAGGGTAGGTGCTTGTGCATTTGTATAAAAGTCAGAATTAAAAATGTCATTTTTGGCTCCTGAACACATTTGCCAATGTGAGAAAATGAATACAAGTTCTAATTATAAGGTTATTATAGTGTAGAATAAAGAGTAACCACCTCCGGAGGTTCCGGAGAAAATCCTTCAGGGATTTTTGCTGCTTAGCTGAATCAAAAATTCTTTGTTACCCTATGCATTTCAATGGAGCCTAACAATTCTGAGTCTGTGCTAGTCAGTGCAAATTTTCTAAGATCTAAACCCGCAAATGCTAGTAGAAGGCCATTATGTTACTTAGAAGTTTTCAGACGATCATACAATAGAATAAGTTAGCACACATAGAGTGAATAATGAGAAATCTGAAAAAAGAAAAAACAAAATACAACAACAACACTACAGCTTTCTTAGTACTTACACTGTTACATTTCTTCTCTATGATTTCTACAAGTAAAAATTGTGCTGGCTTATGAGAAAAATGTATGAGAAACACAGCTAGAAACTTTACCCAAGATGCTCTTACATTGGGATGGCAGTCAAAAGCTGGTTCTGCAGGAGTCACAGTGAAAATTGTGTGCTTTGCTGACACTAGTTGTAGACAGACAGAAATGAGGCTGGTAACATGTTGCATCAAGACAACTCTCTTCTGTCTGAGCAGAATTTCAAGATGCATTTCGTTAGTGAATATATCCTCCACTTACACATATAAGGCTTTCATCCTTTGTCAAACTTTTATTTTTTCAGAATTAATACTGAAGCAAAGACAGCAACTTGCTATTCATATTTATTACATTAATATTTCCGTCAATCCCCATTCCCACTTTAAATTACGAGAACGCTCAAAACCATTTTTCACTTAACATTTGAGGCTGTTGTCACTGTGACATTAGGCCTTTTTAAACTGGACATGAGGATACACTGGCATCTGAGTTTCAGTACAGCTTAACAAACCAAACCATAAAGCCATAGTTAAACCATAAAGCTCCCAAGATCATTCTTTCCTGTTCAGTATCCAAACTTATTTTTGATTAGTATTACATTTATAATGTTATTTAGATTACCCCCCTCTCTCTATATATACATACACACACTCTCTCTCTTTATATATATATATATATATATAATACACACACACTCTCTCTATATATACACACACATACAGTCATAATAATTATTTATTAGTGTACTCTTTTTAAAGCGTACTTATTTAAACGCATTATAAACTTACCTTAGAGAGTCCACCTACTTCCAAATAAAAGCAGATAATGAACACATTCCAGGTGACCCAGAGGGCAGTCCATACTGTGTACTAGAGAGAAAGGGATCAAGGGGGAGAAAGAGAAGAAAAAATGTAGAGATGAAAGGCATGTATACTAAATAAATCAATAATAAAAATGTCAATAAGTCTAAGTCTTTTGGGAAGAAGTAGGGTGCGCTCAGAAAAGAGTGCTCCTTATGAGGTCCCCTAAGATCTAGAAATTAAAAATCCAATAGTTTCTTCGGCTTTCAGTAGATGCCAATAAAGCTAGATTTATTTTTAAAGTGTTTTGCTGGCTTGCAGATAAAGTTAAATCCAAGTGCTGACTTGATTTCTGTTTTCTGAGTATTAGTTTTTCCAGGGAATACAATTATGCAAATTTTCTGTGGGTTATCTATCTTTTAGTTAATGTTATAAGCTGTCAAATTTTTAGGAATGTTAGTCAAAACTCAGCGCTTCCATATCCCTGAGTGAAGATCCTGTTTGAAAATGGATGTTTGTAGTAAAATTAACAAGCTTTCCTATTGAACTATTTTAGTATGAGTGGAGTGTGTATGCCTTCAATGCAATCATATAAAATATATTTTTAAAAAGCACAACAATTAAGAAATGGGATTAAGAATGAGCAAATAAACGACAGATTTCCACAATGGGAAAATACCTTCCAATCACGTCCAACAGACTCTAAACATGCTCGCCTTACTGATTAATTGGTTTTATTAATGTAATATGTATTAGGAAATGCCTTCCTTGAGAGTATTGGTCAGTCTGAATTAAGGTAGCCTTAGATCAAAACTCATCGGTGGAGAGGGTCTTAGGGCACAATTCACCTAGTCACTGATGAAGAAACTGAGATATAGAACTGACATATGTAATAGCTTGGATGACTGAGGATGGAATTTACTCTGGGAATGTAACACAATGGTTTTCTCATTCATTTTACTTTACCACAAAAATCTATAAATTCTTAATTTCTTAAATAGACATACTAATTAAATCACTGCTTTTATCAGTGATTTTAATCATCACATGCTATTGTCAAATTAAAATAATTATTGAAATCATTTCATTAGCTGTCTCAAATAATAAAATTAGGAATTTAAACACTGTAAAATAGCCATGTTCCTGTTGGAAACCTTATCAGGAGCTTTTAACTATTCATAAAATTTAATTTACATTTTGTGTCTTTCTCTCAGTTATGATTTTTAAAAGGCTTTCAAAATAATCTCATGTAGGTGCCAAGTTCTATAACTGGTTACACTGATGTCACATTATACATCTTGTTTTCTTTCTGGAGAGGGGGTTTTGCTTTTGCTTTGTTATTAAGAATAATGCAATTATAATTATGAGTTAAGGCTCCAAAATCACTGGAAATTTAGAGAAGCTGGCAAATACGTTCAAACATTAACACAAATTAAAATATACAGTGAGGTTTTGGTATTTGTAGATATTGTTGATGCTGCCAATATTTTCTGTTAGTAAAGCCTTCTGGTATGAATGGAGTTAGTTTTAAAAATGTGCCAACTGCCTTGAAATACACTTTTTTAAACCACAAAATATTCCCATGAACAAAGAAAATAGCTAACTTTTATCTTCAATGTATACTTTTTGCAAACTGATCAAGCCACAACCACCACAACAAATTTTAAAGCTGTTGCTAATTGGTGTCTGACATTTTTCATTCTAAATTAATCTAATTATGAGTCTATTAGAATGAGAGAATAGTGCAGACCACTAATTCATGAGAAAAAAAACCAATGACAAAGGTTAAGGAAAGGGCATAAAAGAAAGTAAGACTAACATAAGGAAATAAACAAAAGTCATTGTAAAACTATTTGATTCTTAATTATTAGGACAGCGAACTTAAATACTTAAGTACTCTTTTAGAAAAGACAATCAACTCATAGTTACAACAAATGCATAATAAAACAACTCTATTTAAAAATCACAGCACAGACTCAATGATTGAAGTGATTCATGCCACTTGTAAACTTTCAAAGATAAAATTATCAGGCTGAGTAGGTTCCTAAATTCCTAACAATAACATGAGTTATTACTCTGCTGCTTTCTCTCTTCCTGGTACTGTGTTAAGCACTTTCTATGTTCCTGGTACTGTGCTAAGTACTTGATATGTATCAAGTTATTCAGCCTTCACACTAAACCGAGCAAGAGAGTAATCATTTGACCACCTACTTAGTGTCATAGCTGGGAGAGGAACTCTAACAGTCTGACTCCAGAGGTGATGCTTAAGTATTACATGATAGGCTTCATTTTAAAAGATCTTAGGCAAAGGACCATGGAATAATTTAAAAGTTAATACTTCACCAAATTTTGCAACTTATCAAATGACCAATTCACCAAATTACCAGTTTTCCAAAAACTAGTCTCATTTATATAATTCCACAACTGGCAATGTATTTGAATAACAATTTCTTTTGTACTTGGCAACTAATGTATTATGCATGATATGAATGTTATGGTTTTTTAAAAACAATACTGTAAACTTCTTTCTTCTGATACATTGGTTTGTTGAGAACAAAGATTATTTGTATGACTGAATTTTGGACTGTTATGAGATGAAAACTATATACCTCACCCTGCAATGGGGACACAAGGCTGTACATAGAGATATAGGGAAAGAAATCTCTAGATATACAAACACATCCATTGGCATTTACCTACACAGGAAGTGTTAGGACAACATATGTATTCTTTTTCTTAAAATTTACGTTTTATTTGAGCGAGAGCATGCATGTGCGCATGCACAAGTGGGGGAAGGGGCAGAGGGAGAGAATCTTCAAGTAGACACCCTGCTGAGGGCAGAGCTAGACATGTGGCTCTACCCCATGACCCATGAGATCATGACCTGAGCTGAAACCAAGAGTCGGACATTCAACATACTGAGCCACCCAGGTGCCCCAATATATGTATTCTTTTTGACATGGGTTATTTTATTTATAATTCAACCGAAACAAGAATTAAAAAAGAGATGACTCCATCTTTAAGACATACCTTTTGGTTATCATGGAGCATGCCTATATGCTCATATATCCAAATACATATACTTGCAGTATGGAAGACAACTTCCCAATATACGCAAAAATTACTCTTTGTAATTATCTAGCTACCTTTTTATTTGTTGTACTTTGCTTATGTTCAGTACACATATTTTAAATCCCAATTTACATAGATAAAGCCTATAAGATGAAAAAAAAAGTCCGTGTGTTCTAAGTAGCTTCCTGAATATTTCATGGTTTTACAAAGATATTTCAGTGTTTTTTAATTGAAATGAATTCTGGAAGTCTTGCAGTCTATTTCTTTCTCATTGAGCAATTAGTCTATAACATGAATTATTTTTACTTCCTGACCTTGTTTTCCAATTACCAGAAAGGCCATTTATTCATTTATTCACATGTGCATCAATCAGATATAGTATTATGTACAATATGTTAGACTTATAATTTTAAAAAAGTAGATTTCCTGGTCACTCTTTGTTCCAACAGTTTCTGGAGTTTAGTATTCATTTCCAGAAGAACTTTAAGAGAGTAATGTGGCATCCCCTTCATTTTAATGGCTAAAAAAGCAGAGTGAAAGCAAAAAAAGATATATTGAACAGTTCAATCATTTACCAAGCACTTACTCTGTGTTAGATTATGTTAAGCAAGTCACATATATTATATAATATAATTCTTAAAGACAATCTGAGTCAGGTTTTTACATATGAAGTTAACTATGGGACAAATTAATGTCCCAAGTCTTCATACCCAATAATTGGTGGAGAGGATTTAATATAGGACCAATTAAATGGAAAATGGACACTCTTAACTGTCATGCTGAGTAAAAGCTCAGGAAGGAGGTTTATAGTGACATAGCAGGGAAATTTTCCTGTTAACAATTCAAATTACACAAGTTCTTATTTGTTTGCACATGAGCTTCGCCATAAAAGTCCCAATAACTAAACTGTGGACCTAGCAAATTAACTTGGCTTTCTTTTTCATTTTTAAAAGCAGTTTTGAGTTAATTTCCAAAGTTGGTATTTATTCAAAAAATTTAAACTAGCTAATGCTTTTGCATTTAAATTAACTTAAAACTGCCTAATTAAATTACTGCCCATGAAATAATAAAGATTTAAACAATTCTAGGGCAGAATCTCATTTTGGAATTTCTATGTAAGATTTAAAATATTTGATATAGGAATAAACAGGAGGAAACAGCAGATTCTAGAACAGTACTTTATGCTTTCTGCTTCATTTTGTCTATAGTCAAAGAAACACAAAAAGGTGCATTCAAACCTACAACTGACCTTGGTATCCACTGTCCAGTCCATCCTATAAAATAATTTCATCCAGTATCCTTTAATTCATTTATTCTTTGCTCATTCGAGTGTAAGTATCTTTAAAGCCCCATGCATACCGGGAGAGACCTAGAATACAACGATGGGTAGGGGCAATGAGCCTGCCAGCAGGACACGGGTGAATGGAACGAGACAGGCTAGAAGCAAGGGCTGTCGCTGTGCAGAGCGCTAGGGTGGAAGGTGTCACCAAGATCCATGGGAGCAGAAAGGAGGAGGATGCTCAGGCAAAGCTCTTAAGACATGACCATTCAGTGGAAGCATTATTAAGAGTTTTCCAAGAGGGCAAGGAGAATAGGGCATTCCAGGCAGAAAGTACAGTGTGTGCAAACAGAGGAGGCAAGAAACAGCATGTGGTCATTAGAAAACACAATAGTTGAGCATGGCTGGTACGAGATAGGGGAGCGCGGTGGGCAGAAGAGGTAAGCAAAGGAGCAATTTTATGAGCTTTGATTTTCCATGCCAGGAAGCCAGAAGTTTGCCGATAAGACACTGTAGAGCTTGTTCTGCGTGGTCCTTTACCATAACCATTTTCATAAGGGTTTATGAATTTAATTCTTTAAATTCAGCTGTGATAAACCCTGTTTGTTGTCAGAAATGGCAGTAACTTACACTCTGTGTTTCAGTGCTCCAAAATGTCTGTTACTTTGAAATGGATTAAATTTAACCGGCATTATGGGTGATTGTTTCAGCCAACAAAGGAGGCTAATACTAAGAATACTGCAGGTGAGTTGGAGAAAAAATCTCCTGCAATCAAAATCTCTTTCCCTGCTCAGTGAAAAGTCAGTATGAATTTCTGATCCAGGACTCCTTTCATTGCCACTGAAAAGTTGGTGCCTCCTGAGGCACACCTTGACTAACCTGACATACGCCATATTTGTTTTCTGACTTTTTCATACTAGAATTAATCCCAGGCCACCAGTGGTAGATCCAAACCAAAGGATTCATGGAAACAACTCAGGGATGAACTGCCCGTGGTGTGAAGAAGATAACATGACCTAGCCATCCTTCCAATAACAACGTGATCTTCCCATCAAAGGCAGTCTTTGTGAACAGATTTCGCATGCTTGTGGATTAAGGACTCTTCAAACATTTCTCCCCGGTGGACAATTTATACCCATGTTAGAAAAAGAGGTAATCTGGAATCCCACACAGGTAACAATATTCTGTGATCAGCTGAGGTGGCAGGGCAGGATTATTTTCAATATCAAAATTTACACCAGCAATGCCACCATATAATCTGGAATCTGGTGGTGAAACAAAGGATAATAATGATAAATCAACTTCAAGAACCTAACAATAACACATCCAGTTCTGCCACTTAACCATCTGGGTTCCTGGGGTAGGTCACTTAACCTCTCCTTGTCTGTAAAATTAGGGATGCTAACACATACCCATAGGTATTTGTGAAAATTAAACCCAACAGCATCTTTAGTATGGAGGCCTTTCCCATCAATTCATTGCTTTCTTTCTCTTCCCGTCCTGGGATATGGTCTTAAATAAGATGGCAAACCAACAAACAAAAAAGGTAGAAATTTGATTGCCACCCGCATTAAAAGAGAAAATCCACATGAGCAAAAACATGGATTGTTTTTCTAATAGATTTTTCTTGAAGATTCTTAAAGATCTAAATCCTCCTTCTCCTATGCACAAAAGGGAAAAGGGGGAGAGGGAAGCAAAGAAAAGACACCAGAGAAAGAAATGACACCAGTTCTATCATGAATGGACTCTGAACAGACAAGGAACTACATGCGGAAAACACTCCTTTCATCACCTTTCATCACTTCCACAGACCCCTGGTCTGTATTTGATCACCAACATGCCCACACTTAAAACAAGGTAGAAACCTAATGGTAGAAATCTAATAAATAGGATTTGAATGAATAAGTTAATGAAGAAAAGGAGGAAGAAAGTTAAGAAAGTAGGGGCACCTGGCTGGCTCAGTCAGAAGAGTGTGTGACTTGATCTCAGGGTCGTGAGTTTGAGCCCCACATAGGGTGTAGAGATTACTTAAATAAATAAAATTTAAAAAAAAAAAGAAGGGAGGGTAGGAAGGGAGCAGAAAAGGGGAGAAGGAAAGAAGGGAAGGAGAGAGGACAGACTGATTGTGAGATCCATGCTTGGTCAGGTGGTCAGCCAAGGATAGTCTTAGATTTTATCCGGCTAAGAGCTAGCCAAGAGTTTTAAGCCAGTGATTTAGGAAAATGCAAAGGACACACTGAAAGGTAGGAAGGCTGAAAGCAGGCAGGAAGTCCATATCCTGGGAAGAAAAAGCAGAAGCTTCAACCAAGGCAGTAGCTGTGAGAGTGTGTAAAGCTAGTATGTAGAGGGCATGATTAACAGGACTAGGTAATGTCACTAATGTGTACCAATAGCTTCATTCCAGAAAGGCGACTGGTTTCACAGCCACCTGGCATTTGGGGCTTCCGCAGAACACCAACATCATAAAATAAAAAGTCTGCAGTGAGTCAAAGTGCTGTGTTTACAGCAACAAACTAGAAAACAGAATCCAATATAATAGTCTGATATTATGCATATTGAAGTGTTTTATGCTACAAGTCCTACTCCATGAGACATCCTTCTAGCAGATTATACAGTGCCTTAGCAGAGGCTGGCTTTCAGAGAATAAAAGTAAAGCAGAAATTGTTTAGTCCCTGCAGCTGGCTGAGTGATATCAAACTTCCCTAATGCCCCGGGCAGCCATTTTGAGTTCAGAGTCGGCTGTGGGCCAATTATGTTCACCTCTGTGATATGGGGAAAGATACAATAAAAAACCAATTTGAGATTCAAAATAGAGAATTAATGCATTCACAGGAAAATGTGTAGCTTTATTTGTTCCATAGTTGTGCCTGGATTAAATCAAATTTGAAAGAGGGCATATGTTTAAGTCTATGGTTTTCTTCTAGTGAGCCAATGTCCCTGCATTGCAAGAAAATACTCACTAATCCTACTGAACACTGTATATTTATTTAGGCTCAATGAGTATTTTAGGTATGTTATTCCTAGTTACAATCACTCATATGTGGACATCCAGACCACAGCCAGATCTCCTACTCTATCCAAACCCTGTTTTAGATTTCCTTGTGAAACTTGAATTCATTTACACAGTGTGTTGGACTATGTGTCTCACACTTACACTCATGTTGCTTTGATCTCACTGTAAACATTCACTGAGTCATTTTTCCCACAGATTAGCATCTCCAAACAGAATTCAATACCTAAAGGTTCGAACAGCAATACCACATCATATCCAAGGGAACAACTTAATGATATTTCATTAATCTTCTTTTAGTAATTTTGTAGCGAGAGACAGGATAAAAATAAAACTTACCACCACAATATATCGAGGTCTGTACTGAATGGTTCCAAACAAACCCAATATGACGACTATTATATGTAGAAAATTTCCAAGAATTGGTGCCCACTGGAAGCCAAGGAAGTCAAAGATTTGCCTCTCCAATGCTGAGAGCTAAAATAAAGCAAAGAGAGTCCATTAGCATCTAATCCTAGCATCATCACACCATTTTAATATTTATTTCATGCCTAGAGAAGTCTCCAGATTCAATTTCAATCACACTTATGGACATCATCATCACTAAAGTTGTGACACCCATTTCATGTACTGTTTTATGCAACTTCTCTCTGAAAATATGCTAAGACAACTTTGAGGTTATAAAGTATAATGAGATTTTAAACCCATCTGGAGAGCTTGACATATACTCCTTAAATCATTTTCTCAGTAGAAAATCCTGGCAGATATTTTAGAGTATCATATTCTATGATATGAGTTCATCATTTTTTTAAAAAGATTTTATTTATTTATTTGAGAGAGAGTGAGCACAAGGGGGAGGGGGGCAGAGGGAGAAGCAGACTCCCCGCTGACGGGGTAGCCTGACATGGGGCTTGATCCTAGGACTCTGAGATCAGGACCTGAGCCAAAGACAGCCACTGAACTGACTGAGACATCCAGACACCCTGAATTCTTAATTTTTTTAAAGATTTTATTTATTGAGGCACCTGGGTGGTTTAGTAGTTAAGCGTTTGCCTTTGGCTCAGGTTATGGTCCCAGGGTCCTGGGATCGAGCCGAGCATCGGGGCTCCGTGCTCTGCGGGAAGCCTGCCTCTCCCTCTCCCACTCCCCATGCATGCATTCCCTCTCTCGCTGTGTCTCTGTCAAAAAAATAAATAAAATCTTTTAAAAAAATAAAAAAAAAACAAAGATTTTATTTATTTATTTGAGAGAGAGCGTACAGAAGAAGGGGGATGGGGCGGTGAGGGAGGGACAAGCAGACTTCTCACTGAGCGGGGAGCCTGATGTGACTGGATCCCAGGACCCTGGGATCATGATCTGAGCCTGAAGGCAGTTGCTGAACTGACTGAGCCACCCAGGCGCCCCCTGAGTTCATCATTTTTTTAAGTAAAATGATTGGTTTAGTATAACACACTAGAAAAAATTAACTACAGGCTTGAATGCTAGAACTGGTATATGATTTTGGAAAAAAAAAACAAAAACAAAAACCCAAATCTCCTACTCACCCCTGCCTTCTTGTAAGAAACATAAATTACCAAATATGTTTGGTTTCTCTGCTTTCACTAGTCCATCATTGATGATAATGACTAACCACTTTTTCAAAATGAAGCTTACTGATTTATTTAGCTCAGGGCTCAATGATCCCATGTAAAACTAAGTCAAGTAATTCCTTTGGATCATATTTTATTGAGATCATATACCTACATGAAAATTCATCCAGATTAGGCAAAATCCATTTTGAATAGAGAATTAAAAATTATGGGATCATTACAATTGTAGACTTGCCACAGTTTATTATATTTGCATTATATACAATTATATTTTAATCAATTATACAGTGTACTAAAATATACACTTAAATAATTGTGTATGATTGATGAAACAGATAAATTTCATATAGTCCAGTGAATGCCAATAATGTCATTATCATATTTAAATGATATTTATTGTATTCTATACCTAAACATTTTATAGTTCCACCTGCTGTTTTGGACACTAATTTTACACACTTCAGGCATTTTTCTAGATTTGCTTTGATAAAACAGTAATTCTAATAAAATGATCCAACGATTAGCTATGTTGACGGCACTAGAAACTGCAGATTTTAAATGAAAATGGTACCCTAGGTATTTTTCTAGTTATGTGGCAGGTGTATGCCTGAATAGCTTTAATTTCCTTGGACATAAAGAAATGTCCTCCATCCAGAAAGCTGAATTTACCTTGGTTAAAATTCACCTTCAGCAAGCTGTGGAGGAGAAGAGAAACGATCAAACGCCTAAAGAGAACCACACCAGAACCACATTCATTTCATGGGCATTTCCTGATCATCAAATGATCTGTCACCATCCCCTGCTCACACAAATGAGAGGATGCACAGACATGGCTAAAATGCAAAATAATCAGAGCAAGGTAAGAAGCAGCACCATATTTTCAGTTTTTAATCCCGTTTGTCTGTTCATGACTCTAATTAGTTCCCTGGAACGTTCCCCTAAAAATGCAGCATTTTATTTATTGGCCCATCAGCGATGTAAATATGCAGTTTTTTTTTTTTTATGTCCAAACAGGATGGATGTGCTCAGATAAAAAAGAAAGCTTGAAGAGCAGCTGCAGGCAATTTATTCTGAAAAGCAACCCTATTTTAAAGCTGTCGCGCATCACAAAAACCTTTAAAGTGAACTTTTCAAACAGAGGAAAATCCATTTTCTTTTCTGTCAGAAGATGCATGGATAGCATTCTCTTTTATGATATTAAAGAAAACACACATAATGAAAGAGAAGCAGAATTAACACCACTTATTAGAAAATCTGCTTGCTTTCTTGGAGACACTGTATCTATTAAATTTATTCTCTGATAACTTACTTAAAAATGATTCATGATGACTTAAGATAAGAGCACAAATGAAAGGCCAGAAAAAAATCTAAACAGGGAGGGGATCATATCGAGGATTAAAAGAGAGGCAGCTTTAATAACTCTTCAAACCATGAAAAGTAAGTTTCAGTAGTTGACCCAGAACAACAAGGGGTTTGAACTGCACAGGTTCTTATATAAGGATTTTTTTCGGTAAATACAGGATGGCACTGTAAATGTATGTTCTCTTATGATTTTCTTTTTTTTTTTAAGATTTTTTATTTATTTATTTGAGAGAGAGAATGAGAGAGAGAGAGAGCACACGAGAGGGGGGAGGGTCCGAGGGAGAAGCAGACTCCCCGCCGAGCAGGGAGCCCGATGCGGGACTCCATCCCAGGACTCCAGGATCATGACCTGAGCCGAAGGCAGTCGCTGAACCAACTGAGCCACCCAGGCGCCCTCTTATGATTTTCTTAATAATATTTTCTTTTCTCTAGCTTACATTATTGTAAGAATACAATATATAATACATAAAACATACAAAATATGTGTTATTTGACAGTTTCTGTTATTATAAGCCTTCCAGTCAACGGTAGGCAATTGGTAGTTAAATTTTGGGAGAGTCAAGAGTTATATTTGAATTTTCAACTGTGGGTGGGGAAGGGTTGGTGTTCCTAACCTTCCTGTTGTTCAAGGGTCAACTATGTTGTATTTTAAAAAGTCAACTAACAACAAAAGCCCTTCCAAAATAAACAGAACACCATTGCATTTTTTACTGTATTGTTTGATCTAATTTCTAAGTTAAGCTATTTTGTCATTTAGTTTATAGGCAGATATCTTCTCTCTAAATGTCATAATCTCTAGAGACACTACTTACTCCTTAGAGCTTGACATTAATAATAATGACCCAGAGCCACTAAATGAAGTTAAATGAGATCCAGTTTGCTTTGTTAACTCATAGAGGATGGATTTATTTTAGAAATATCTCTGTCAAAATGGTTCTCATCAGTGGAGCAGGCCTGGGAGTACAGACTGGGTGCATCTCTTCCCAAATTCATGGTCAGTGACTTCAAGTCGGAAACTTGACATCAACCATTACGGGAATATGTACAACATGGACATTGGGAAATGCTAAAAATCGGAGTTTTGTTTGTTATGAGAATCTATTGTTAAATGTTACCTGTGCACCACTGAATACAGCACCTAGAAAACAGTGGTTCTGATTCAGAATGGTAATGAAAGGAAGTGATCAAATGTGCACTGTAGCATGAACACAAAGCACCCAGACCTGATGAGCACAGAAGAATGGAGGGCTCAAAGATGGTACCAGCAGAGATGCCATAACTAAGAAGAGAATGACCGAGACATCTGAAGAATTTGAGGTATAAATGTAGAGAATTCAAGAAAACATAGGCAATAAGACTCCAGAGAAAGCAAAAAACCAACTGGTCACCTGTGTAAAACAGGAAGCAGTGGTCTAAAGAACAATGAAATAATTTCTAAGTGAACCGTAAAGTAGGTAAGACTCTGGAAGCTGTAAGAATATGAGGAAAAAGGATATGTTTCTTTTCCTAATAAGATAAAAAATAAATTCAATCAGAATCTTAATAATAATGGAAGGAAAGATGAGAGATAGAAAGAAGGAAGGAAGGAGGGAAGGGAGGAAGAAAGGGAGGGAGGGAGGAAAGAGGACCAAATCAGTGATGCAAGGAAAGCATGGTTCAAAGATACCAAGCAAATTAGAATGGGGAGTTATTTTGAATGTAAATATGAAGAAGCCATTCAAACATTTTCCTTGAGTGGCAGAGGGATGGGAACCATTGGAACTATTGGAGAGAAATGTAACCCTAGCTCATACTTGGGGCTGCATGAAAAATAGTCCATACTCATTATAATGTAAATGTTGCTTACTGGATTATAGCTTTCAGAATAAAATTGTAGAAAGTTTGAAGGTCTTCATTATGCTTATGGAACAAAACGTAAGTGCGATTTGATCATATAAAGCATATTTAACAAGAGTTGGGAAATGGTTTATGTTTAATGTTCTGTATGTATGGCAATGGGAATGGAGTGTGCTTTAAACTTCTTTCTGCAGGGTCAGGCACTTCCTTTTACCAGGCTCCAAGGTGGGAATATTCCCTATAAATCTATGAATCATTAACTGCAACCCACTTTAACCACACATACCAATAATTCAAGAAATATTTGCTTCCTTATTTTATGTCCACACAAATAGGAGCACCTTTAAAACACAGTAACTTTTTTATTGATCCATATATTATGTTTAATGATTCACATGGTATTTTGCTTAACTGCTTGTAATTATTACTAATTGTGAAAATTAATTTATACTTAAAGAGCTATAAAAACTCCAGGTGACCAAACATTTCCCTAGGCTGGGTCTACACAATAAGCTTCTGCTCAAACAAAAGCTGGGTTAGAATATTCATTCTTAAGGAGTGAGTACCTTGGAGATTCAACTTCCCAGTAAGAAAAGTGAGCTGGCTTTTGCTCTCATTCCCCTTGGACTTTTCCCCTACTCACCGGAGGCAGACACAATAAAAAAGATCAAAACAAGGTTTTTCATGTTGGCAGAATCATAAGAAAGCATTTAATCAAAGCATAGTTCTATAAAAGACTGAGAAATTGAAGCATATTGTATGACTGATATTCTCATCTGTATAACCTCTAGCCTAGGGATTCCTGCAGTCAGTATTTTATAACCATGAAGGATCAAATCTTTCCTTAAGTGGGAATTTAAAAGCTCTAACATTCCTGTTAGCTAAATTGATATACCTCAGGCCCTTTCAATTAAGTTTTGAGTTACTAGAGTAGGTTTCTTTGTGTCTAGGAAGTCCATGTAGCCCTCCTCTCCACCACCATCATCCTTGCTTCCCCTGCTCTAAAATCTCATGGCTACTCAACTCCCAGAGGATTTTTCATGCTTGGAGGTGATAATACCCAACTTGTATGCTCACAGACCTGTCCTAGGCCAAATTATGGTCTTATATTTCAAGCTATACTTTGTGAATATTTCTTCATGGCTCTAAAAAAAGGATCAATAGCATTTATATAATGATTCTGTTTCATAGAGCCATGTCACAAAGAGTTCTAACAACCTGGAGATTTACCACTATGCTAAAGTAGGCGCTATTCCAGAGAAGTTTCTGTGTGTTTGTAGATAGGTAACCAAGCCTTAGGAGGTATGTGTTTCTCTTCTAGTGTATCCAAGAATTCTAGATATGGCCTGTTCGTGATTTGGTTCATCCAATAAAGACAGGAATAATGTTAAGGGCTTCACAATTTCTGCCTGGTTTTGCATTATCTTTGGTAGGGGTAGATGGCAAAGGTTATTCCGTTGAATCTAGAAACCAATCATTTAGTGAAATGAAGAAAGCCAAATCAAGTTTAATATATCATCTCCTTTTTCTGTTGCTTGATTTTTAGTACCTTCTCCAGTGGCTGAATGGCTATTAGTGTTTATGTAGCTAGATGTGGTGGAACCGTGAATGCTAGGGGGAGTATTTTTCCTTAATGCCAGGTATGACTAAGTTGTTCGTCGAAACGTTACTAGGAGTTCTCACAAATCTTCTCGCACCTATAGGAAGGTTTCTTTCCAGAAAATCTCATTGAAGTAGTATTAAAATTCAAAACTTATGATGTAGGTATTAGGATTCTGATGTAAGTCCACAGAAGTAGCTCTAAAGCTCTACCAACAGGGAATAATGGAAAGGAAAGGACAAATATTTCCAGTACATATACTAGGATACATACATCTCAGTAATATCCTATTTGATATTTCCAGTACATATACTAGGATACATACATCTCAGTAATATCCTATTTGAAATGTATTTGAAATGAAAATATTATGAATAAGCCCTTATTTTTTGCCTAGAAAATAATCACTTTCATGTCAATAATGAGGAAAATTACTTGGGCTATGTGATACTTAATGATCAATAGCAATACTCAGCACTTAAGTACCAGTTTTTATTTTCAAGTCGCTCTATTAACCAAATTCAAGATACTCTGACTTCTTCAAGAAGAATTAATTGAAAGAGAATTTGTAGTGGTTGGTCTTTCTAGAGTCCAAAGTATGCTTTGAACGGCAGGCATTACAAAAACCACATGATACCAGATCATATATGAAATGATTAATGAATGTAATGCAGAAAGACTGGAGAGACAAGCATAAAATAGTTTCAAAAATACTTTTAATCCAATCACTAGAATGTCATCGGTGATTTCTTTTTAGATTTAGTTTTTTGAACCTAAAACCAATTATCTTTTCTTTTGTGTAAATTCATTTGCTCAGCATGTACCACTTCACAGTTGCTAGGATGTAGGCTCTGAGGGTATAAGGATGAATGGCAGAATTTTTGGACTGGAGAAGTTAGTTCATACTTTAGTGGGGAAGAAAGACATAGACCAAATAATTATAATAAAATATATATACTGTGGTACAGCAGTGTTCAAAGAGCTAGAGGAACACAGAGAAAAGTGATTTAACCTCTGCCTGGCATGACCAGCATGTTTAAGACACCTTTACAAAAAAGGTGCCTATTGAGCATGGTTCCCAAAGAATGGTCAAAATTTTTCATGCAAAGAAGAGTGGGGGCAATTAGATTAACAATGAAATACAATTAAAGAGCAATTACTTAAACAATCAATTAAATAATTAAACAATTTGTTAAATTAATTAAAGAACAATTAAAGCAAAAGGCACAGCAGAACATTTCAGAGTGCCATAAAATGCCAATTTTAGTTCCACTAAATTTAAGTCCACTTTCAGGAATTTATCTTAATTGGACAAGTCGAGGCAACATTGCACAGTGTTAGGTACATAGACCCTTGAAACAGCCTGGCTGGTTTCAAATCCCGACTGTCTCTTATTAACATGTGATCCTGGGCAATATACTTAAATTCTCTGTGTCGTGGCTCCTCATCTGTAAAATGATAGAATCTATTTCATCATGTTGTTTTGTAGACTGAATGAGTTGATATATATAAGACACTTAAATCTGTGCCTGATGCCCATATATATGCACACATATCATACACAAACATATGTCTGTGTGACATATATGTATATGTGTGTATACGTGTGCATATATACACTATATCTATGTATCTCCATCTATCTATCTATCTATATATATACATGTTTGCTCATATAAGGATGTTCACAAAAGTGATGTTCATAATGAAGGGGGATAGAAAACTAAGTGTCCAATATTATGACATATTAAAAGTATATGTTGGTAAGATGAACCGCTACATATCCATATAAAATAATGTAGATCGATATGTATTGATTTAAAAAAAACTGATCATAATATATTACGTAGGACAAAATCATGTGTACATATAATAACATTCTACTTGATAACAAGAAACGTATCTAGTCATTCAATCAACATATTTTGAGACCTTACTAAGTTTATGAAATGTTTGTCTAGCTATCCATGTAAATCTGTGTGTAGAAACATACAACATTAAATCCACTTGTCTAAATTGTAACCGAATACTGGAATCTTAGTCATTTAAATGTTATTGCTATTCAAGTTTTTCTAAAAATTTTACTCAATGAACATGGATTACTTAAGAAAAAGATTTGTGCTTTCTCCCATCATGTCTCTCTCTCTCCCACTCTCTCTCTCTCCCCCTCTCATTCTGTGTGTGTGCATGTGCTTTCTACCTTAATCCACACTATTTTACATGGACAGCATCCATACTGAAACAAAACGTCAAGAAGCACGTTTAATCTCATGCGTGCCATAGTCTGGTCTATTTTATTTTATCTCATTAGCAGTGCAAGTCTGGACCAACTAAATTGATTTCCAACCTACCAGTTGGTCAAGAATTGTTGTTTGCTAAGCACTGGTATAGCACACATGCTGTGGAAGATACTTCATCAGGGGAAGATGAAGAGCAAAGTGCCTGGCTAAAGAGTTTGTGATTTACCTTGTTAAGAAGCCATTAAAGGTTTTATCTCTATTTATGCTCTAAAAGAGTTTCATAAACTATGAGTCTATGACACTCTAAAAGAGTTTCATAAACAGCATTATGCTTTAGAAAACCCCCCCATCAGAGGTTTGGGAGTGTTTTTATCCTGTTTTGTACTGGGAATAGAGCGGTAATGGGGGTAAAGTAAGACTTGGATTGAAGGTAGGGCACACGGCGGAAGGTATTGCAATTTTCACATGAGAGACGATGGAGCCCTGAACTAAGAAGTAAGACAAGGGAAATCAGAACAGAGACAGTGTAGAAATATTCAAGAATGAAATTTAATGGCCACTTATATGTGAGAGGTGAAGGAGAGCCCAGGTCAACTTGGCTTACATCTTTGCTCTGACCAAAGAAAACTTGGGGGGTGAATACTGTTACAGTCATTAAAAGTGAGGTGAAAGATTACAGTTTTGAAGCTGATGTGTTTGAACTCCTTACAAATCTTACGCAGCATCAAATTACATATTCCAACTGTGGGCTTTCCCTATCCTTTTTTTTTTCTTCAAAGATGGATTACAACCTAGTGTGGATGGTCCACCGGTAGACTGTGACCTTGATAATAACTCAAAGCAAGGAACTGTGAACTTTGCCACTGAACTCAATACAGGTACGGAAACCTCCTCCTTTCTGTCAATATGTGCATAAAAAGTCAACTTAGGTTAAGCCAAATATAATTTGAATAACTGAAATAATAGTAAGAACTGGGTAAAAAACATGCTCTAAGGAAACCTAAAGCCTACTAAAAATAACTTCTCGGTTACCTACTGTGAGGGATTATTTTAAACGCTAGTCTTCTTATATCAACCCAGTTAGCTTAGCTAAATATACAAAATTTCAAGCTCCGGGGTTTAATGATAAGAAACGAGCTTCTTATAATTAAGTAAACTTTTAAAATGCTTTGGCAGCAAACATTTTAAAAGGATTCTTACATTTACCAATAGGTTCTTTTTTTTTAAAAGAAGATTTTTATTTATTTATTTGAGGGAGAGTGAGGGCAAGAGAGATCACAGAGGGAGAGGGAGAAGCAGACTCACCACTGAGCAAGGAGGTGGATGTGGACCTGGTCAGATCATGACCTGAGCTGAAGGCAGACACTTAACCGGCCACCCAGGCGCCCCTTTACCGATAGGTTCTTATCCAGAGAGTGGTTTTCATACTTGTTTTCTAGTGCTGCGGACACTTATACAGATGCGGGACAAACCCATGCCATGAAGGAACTAGGGGGAGGATACTCTCGTTGAATAATACTCTGAGTAAGAATTCCGCAAAAATTAGGCATAAGGGAATAATCTGTTAGTATTTGTTCAAGGATGTCCCTTGACCTCTAAACAGTGTGATTTCATCATTTGATTCAGCTTCTAAGTATCCTTCCCCTGCCAGAAATTATCCCACAGCCTAACTCCTCCAATTTTGCCAAGCAGAAGCCGACCTTAAAAAATGCAGTCCCAGTCCATGAATAGCTCAAGCCAGGAATAAGGCAACTATTTTAGCAAAAGCCCAAAGTGTCAATTTGTTACAGAACAGTGATTGAAGATTGAATTTCAGTCCTCCAGTGGAGCCATTATGGATCCAAGAACACTAAAGTTGAACCCCCTAGGCTGGGTGACCTATACAATCCCACAAACAGCTGGTGAGAACATGCCTGCCATGGCATTTAAGACTCCCATGGAGGTTTTACTTAAATGGCAACCCAGCATGAGAAGACAGAAGAGAGGGTTATGGGCCAAAAGTTTCTTCAAGGGCCTTTTCACATTTTTATTTGTAGTAAAGACCACCTGCAAGAATGCCTTCTTTCAAGAATTCCTTTAAAGTATCATTTCAGCAAGAAGTAGATTTTTCATTTAGGAATGAAATTAAATGTTTCTTCTTTAGAAAATGATACAGAAAAAAAAAACAAAAACAAAACTTGAACATGTCAAAGCATCCATGCTATAGAGAAGCTCTTCTCATTTGAAAAGTAGAGTGTACAGTTAACATTTAAGCAAGAAACAGTTGATGGTGTTAAAGTAGGTTAACACCATGAACTGTTTCTTTTTCTTTTTTTTTTTTTTAGGATTTTATTTATTTATTTGATACAGAGAGACACAGCGAGAAAGGGAACACAAGCAGGGGGAGTGGGAGAGGGAGAAGCAGGTTTCCCGCCGAGCAGGGAGCCGATACGGGGCTTGAACCCAGGACTCTGGGATCATGACCTGAGCTGAAGGCAGACACTAAACGACTGAGCCACCCAGGTGCCCCTGTTTCTTTTTCTTACTATGGTTCTTTTTGCCTTTCTCTCGCTGTATGAATGCACTATGTAGCAGCTGCTTGAATATTCTGTTGCTGTCCATATTCTGGGAAGGGTGCTTGTAGGTGCTGCAAATGGCTGACAGTGGAACATATGCTTGGTGGTAGAACTAGTGAAAACCTCAGACAATGTTTGAGGTGTTTCTGATGTAAACTTGCATTGCATTTTCTTCTTCAGAGCTATCACTGCCCAATAGCTATGAGCTAATTTGGTGAGGTGGTCTTCATTAACTTAATATGGGTGTCTTTCATCTTCAAAGTTTCAGGGGACAAACTGATTTAACCACTTTTTAACCATGCTCATACTTTTTGGACATTAAGATGTTTCTCAAAGGATCAGTGAAGATTGATCAACCTCTTAGGGCCCAGTGTTTTAGATTGTAAGTGTACAAACAGACTAAATAAAACAGAACTTATCCTATGATCTGTCTTCTGGGCCCCCTCTTAGTGACAGGGGTTGAGTAAGTGTTAATTTTATGAGTTCTGGTGCAGGTATGCCGATCATACAGAGATACACTTTCAACATCTTGAGCTTTTATCACAGTCCCACTCATTCCCTTGCTTCTACTGAGGATCCATAATTGTAAAGTTCTGTGTAGGGATAATACTTTTCCCCACAATTTATGTACAATTACTATAATTACTGTTCCATACTGAGCCTTAACATGCTGATATTACAGAACATATTTGTGATACTTTGACCTATGTCTCAAAGAGCTTTATATATATTTTTAAAGATTTTATTTATTTATTTAACAGAGAGAGACACAACGAGAGAGGGAACACAAGCAGGAGGAATGGTAGAGGGAGAAGCTGGCCTCCTGCTGAGCGGGGAGCCCAATGTGGGGCTCCATCCCAGGACCTTGGGATCATGACCCGAGCCGAAGACAGACACTTAACGACTGAGCCACCCAGGTGCCCCTCAAAGAGTTTATATATTAAAACAAACGAAGGACTATTGTTTTTACAAATCTATTTCCCTTTCTGATAAAGTTAGGGGAAGAAGAGGGAGCTAATATTTGCTAATCACCTACTGTGTGGTAGGTATTACATTTTTTATCATATACAAAAAATACCCTACAAAGAGGGTATTTTTGCTTTCATTTTACACAGATTTAAAGGGCAACTAATATACTCGAGAATCAACATGAGAACCTAGCTCAGTCAGGCTCCAGAGTCCAGATTCTTTACACCATAGTATGGCCTTGCCCTGAAGGTGTACATTAATTCCTATATGGCTTAAATTTTTATCAAAAATATATATATACAGTTTATAAAGTTTACAGACATCTTCTCATTCGTGCCTGCTTCATGAATTTGTTTTCTGATCTGTGGTAGCAAGATTGTAAGAATAAATTCAATAATTTCTAGGAAGTAATTCAACAAAACAGGTAAGATTTTCTCCTGCAGAAAGATGGAGGAGGCATACTTTTCTGTATTATTCTGCTAAGTACATCTACAAACCTGAGACATTACATGTTAAATAAACATAAGACTCTGAAAGGTGGAGAGAAGAGCAACCTGAGGAATAATGAGATAGATGGTGATTTCCCTGGGTTTTCTTTTTGCTCCTATGCTCCAGACTTGGAATTATAAAGCTGGTAACTCAGAAATGCCAGTGGGTGCAGACAAAGAAGTCCTTCAAAACTTGTTCTCTCTAGTCTAAGGACCAGGAAAAGGGCATTGCTAGCTCAGTAAGAGAGAAAGTTGTCCAGGTTTTAAAGTCACTTGTCATACCAAGAACCGGGAAGAACCATGAAAAAGATAATAGATGCCAACATGAAGAACAGAGAGATGTTAAAATTATCTGACAAAGATTTTAAAGCAGCCATGATAAAAATGATTCAATAAGTAATTATAAGCAGGGGCGCCTGGGTGGCTCAGTCATTAAGCGTCTGCCTTCGGCTCGGGTCATGATCCTGGGGCCCTGGGATCGAGCCCCGCATTGGGCTCCCTGCTCAGCAGAGAGCCTGCTTCTTTCTCCCTCTCTCACTCCCCCTGCTTGTGTTCCCTCTCTCACTGTGTCTCTCTCTGTTAAATAAATAAATAAAATCTTAAAAAAAATAATTATAAGCATACTTGAAACAAATGAAAAATTAGAAAGCCTTAGCAAAAAATAGAAATTCCCAGCAAAAAAAATAGGAGATATAAAGAAGAACAAAATGGAAATTTCAGGACTCAAAATATAATAACTAAAACCAAAAAGCTCAGTGGATGGGCTCAACAACAGAAAGGAGGGGACAGAGGAAAGAAGCAATAGAATGGAAGGTAGAACAATAAAAATTACTCAGTTTGAAAACCATAGAGAAAACAAATTGAAAAAAAAAAAATGACCAGAGATTCAAGGGCCTGTGAAACTATAACAAAATATTCAACATTTCTGTTACTGGACTCCCAGATGGAGAGAACAAAGAGGGTGAGACCGAAAAAACATTTGGTGAAGTAATGGCTGAAAACTTCCCAAATCTAGCAAGAGAAATAAACCTAGAGATTGAACAGGTTAAGTGAACCTCAACCAGAATAAATCCAAAGAAATAACATGACAAGATGCATCATAATTAAACTTCTGAAAAGTAAAGACAGGTAAATTATCTTGACAGCAGCACTTAAATTATAGGGCAAAATAATTTTAACAACTCACTTAACATGAGAAACTATGGAAGCCAGAAAAAAGTAGCACAATACTTTTCAAATACTGAAAGAAAAAGAATTGCTAACTGAAAAATCTCGTACCCAGCAACAATATCCTTCAGGAATTTGTGGAAATCAAGATATTCTCAGATAAAGAATAATCAAGAAAATTTGTCATCTGCAAACTTACCCTAAAAAATTGGCTAAAGAATCTCTCTAAACAGAAAGAAAATGATCAAAGAAGGAATCTTGAAACACCAGGAAAGAAGAAAGAACACAACAAGCAGAGATCCAGTAAATACAGAAGGCTTCCCTTCTCCTCTTGAACTTTCTAAAGTATATTTAATGATTGAAGCAAAATTTATAACATGGTTGTGGTTCCAAGTATATGTAGAAGAAATATTTAAAATAACAATATTACTAAAGGGGTAGGGTAAAGGGAAAAAAATGAGATCAGGTTTTTATATTTTACCTGAACTGGTAAAATGATGACACCAATACACTGAGGTAAATTATGTCACCCCAAGAGAATCCACTAAAAAAGCTCTACATAGGGATATACTAAATGACACTATAGATAAATCAAAATTGAATTCTGAAAAATGTTCAACTAACCCACAGGAAGTCAGGAAAAGGAAACAGAGAAATGAAAAAAAGTGAGAAACAAAATACAAAATAAAATGTTAGAATTTCAATCCTTAATATATCAAGAATCACATTAAATGTAAATATATCAGTTAAAAGATAGAAATTGACAAAGTGGATTAAGAAACATGACCCATCTGTATGTTATCAATAAAAAGCTTACTTCAAATAAATGACATAAGTATATAACTGGACTTACTTTTTTCAATTCAACCTGAGAATCTTTGTCTTTTAAGTCAAGCATTTTGTCCAATTATATTTAGTGTGATTAATGATATGTTTGTATTGCTTTTATTATCCTGGTTTTGTGTTTATTTTTCTTGCCATTTCTAGGCTTCTTTTTTCTAATTTTCTTCTTTTGGAATGGTCATCTTTTTCCCTTTCTATTTTCTCCTCTTATTATTTCAAGTATATGGATTTTACTTCTTTATTTAAACAATTACACTAGACTTCTTAGCATATTCATACATAAGTTATCAATGTCTACACTTAATCATTATCTTTCTCTTCTTCCCAAACAATACAATGACCTTAGAACCCTATCATTCCCCAAATAACAATTTTTTTATGTATAGTTTTCTATATTGACATTATTATTATTGTTTGTTTTATTCAATGTTTGTATCTAATTTTTCCACTATATATCATCTTCTTCATCATTTATTCTTGTCTCTAAGACTTTTTCTCTGGGAAAACTTTTTTTTTTCTGAAAAATATATTTTCAAATTTGTTAAAGGAGGGTATCTTGGTGGCGAACTCTTTCCATTCTTCTTCACTTGAAAGTATGTTTATTTCATTCAAATACTTAAAAACAATGTCAATTAAGTATATTTTGCTTCCTGCATATTAAAAAAATGTGCTGGATCATAGTTGTGCTAGTAACAAGTGAGCTAATTATTTTTCCTCTGAACACGATGTCTCCTTCCTGCTCCACCAACAGATTTCAAAATCTATGTTCTTGAAGTTTGATGAATGATTATATGTATCTTTGTTTGGATGTCTTTTAATTTATCTTTCTTGGTAATTTTTGGTTTTCCAGTATCTGATGATTGGTGTTTTTCAGTAGTTCTGAAAACTCCTCGGTGAAAATCTCTTCAAATACTTACACTTGACCTATTCTGTTTCTCTTTTTTTCCTACCAGAACTCCATACAGGCACATAGAACTCATTACATCTTCCTCTTTTTTCATCTACATGTCTTAACTTTTGTTTTTTCCTACTGCATTCTGTATAATATCCTCAAAAATATTTTCCCATTCATCATTCCCCCCCCCCCCCATTCTTTTGAATTTTCTAAACTCATCCATGGAGTTTTAAAAAATTAATATTATTTATTTCTATTTCTGTTAATCGTATTGGTTCTTTTTTCAATTATGCTCAGTCATTTTGCTCTTTCCTTACATTAAACCTCTCTTTTACTTCTTTATATTAATTTATACTTATTTCATGTTCTATCTCTGATATCTTTATGGGTTTAATTCAGCTTGTTTAATTCAGTTTGCTTTTTCTATTGCTTGACAGGTCTGGTGCCTTTGTTCTCTGTATATTCTGAATTGTTGATTTTGAGTCTAGTTCCTTGGAACTTTACCTGTGGGAAATTTTGTTATTTGTTTTGAAAGCAGATAACCTCCAAAAGGATTTTTATTTGCTTTTGGATTTTCATTTGTATTTGCCAGGTGATTTGAGACACTAATAGCCTGCTACTACTTGAATTTAAATTCTTTGCTTATAGATTTTCTGGATCACCCAAGTGGTGTGAATTTAGCTTACCAATCCATGTGAGGACTAATCTATTTTATGAACATTCAGGAGAAATTTTTATTTTTCTCCATGTAGTACCAGGATTGGAGGAAGACAATTTTACTTGCCTTTGGGCGGGTGGGTTGGGAGGCTTGGGTCTAGTTCTCACCTTCACTTTGAGGCTACAGCTGTTTGGGGTTCCAGCTCTATGAAAAGGTTTTTCTGGGAAAAGCTCAGGTTTAGAAAAACTTAATTTCTTATTAGTTCATTGATGCAGCTAAAACATTTTTTAAATCTGACATTTACAGTTCTACCCTATTGCCAGAAATAGGTCTTCAAAGATGTTTCTGATCTCAAGTATTATATTGCCTCTATTACATGTTCCTCTTATAGAATTACAAAGAAAAATATCTTATTTCAAGGAAACAAAATTCCACTGATACGTTTTATTAGGACATTACTGACATAGGTCATCTATATGTTTTGAGACAAAGTGGAAAACTGCACTCATCTAGTTCTCCAGTAAGTGATGTTACTGTTTCATACTACACATTAGAACAAATAAAAGTAGAAGTCTTCTTTTATAATAGTGATTAAAATCTGATTTTTCATTTTAAGTTATGTGTTTTTAGAAGATCATGGATCAGACTGTGGTGAGTAGAAAAAATACTGCATGTTCATTCTCATTATGTAAACATTTGAGGGCAAAACTATAGTGTGAGATATAAGGTTTTAGTAATCCAGGGCCTGGGTCAGCTCATGTTTTTATCAGGTAGCACACATATAAGGAATATAGCAGTGTTTTGCACCTGGTGGCTGTATGATAAACAGTTGTCAAATAATATTCTCCTCAGAGAAAGAAAGGATACTATTTTTTTTTTTTTTTGCAGTGAAAATATTCAGTGGGCAATCTTGCTTTAAATCATGATAGATGTAGTAAGAAAAAAGGGTATTTACACGAGTTGAATGAAATAAGGGCAATGGTTTGACAGGTAAAGCGGGGGAGTTTATTCTTTTGACTTGGGACATAAGGGAAATAAGGAGATGAATAACGCGATGATTTTAATGGTATATTTTTGCATTGACGTGCTAAAATGGTAACGTAAGTCTTCAAGATATACATATGACATTCTTCCCCGAATTGTCGAGTTCTATATAACCTTTACATGGAAGGAGATTTGGGGATCTTATTTCTTTGTCTCCACCACAACCACCACCATCTGTTTTCCTCTTATAGCCATCTCTCCATGGCAACACGTATTGATTTACCAGCGTGATTGCAATTATATGGCCAACTTTATGTAACCCTGTCCTGGCAACCACGAACCCCGCAATTTTCTCTTTCTACTTTTGCATTCAGAGTCACCTTCTGGTGGCTGTGTTGCTGCATTTTAGGGCACACCACACAGAGGGGAGAGGTGGTGTTTTTTAGTCAAAGGTGACTTTTATCCCAGCAGCCATCTCAGGGCCAGAACTTCTCCAGCAGTTCTTTTGTGGAAGTTAAGGCCTGACTGGCAACTGCAAGTGTACATACTTGTCAACAGCATTAACTGAGATTTTAACATACCAAGCCAGACAAAAGAGAAGCAGGGCGGCTGCCATCAAGTTCAGAAATAGCATGTTTCTTTTTCCTTTGTTCTGCATACTGCCATTCAGGATACAGCTTAAGGAGAACTGGATGCTTCTTTAGTCACTGAATATTAACATCCAAAATAACGGGAACTGTGAATGGACCACTTATCAAGACTGGACTCTTGTTCATCTTTATGGTTCAACTAAGAAGAGCACGCAGGTGTTACATTATGACAGATCGCCAATGCAAAGAAATCATTAAACTCCCCAGAGTCAGCATACTATTTTTATTTTAAGTTAATAAAAAATAAGTCTTCTTTAAATAAATGAGAAAAGGAAGGCCTCCTTAGAAAGTAAAACATAGGACATATTAGAACTGATTACTATATGTGAATGTAGCTCAAACAGTGTTCAACAAAGTCTTTACTCTTTATTTCCTCAACATTTATCTAGCTGTTGCACCACGATATTTAGAACATGTTGAATTCAGTAGTTCCATGTTGAGTAAATGAATTATGTCCTGGCTCAAGGCATTAAAAACTCAGTGGAAAGACCCACATCCTCAACCTCTTTAGTATTTTGCACGTGGTAAGGCTTGATTAAACACATTGGCAAAGAAATGTGATCAAAAGTTCATTTTTCCACTCAAATGGAGTAAAGGTAGAGCGAATGTTTCCAAGAGAGAGGTGACTCAAGCCAAAGATGCAGGATCAAATAAAATGTACATGGCCAGCAGGATCTCTGACGTGAGGTTTATCTACCAATAATATTTCAAGAGTAAGCATGTTTGACACATTTCCCATCTGACTTCTGCATGCAAAAGTCTTCTTGCAGAAAGCCCTGGCGCAGTGACTGGTTAGTTTTTACAGTGATATACCCCTGTTGTCTCTGAATGCAACTCAAATTACAAACTCATTTCCAAAGGTCTCAAAACACCTGTTCAAACATAATAGCTTTTTGTCCTCTCTGACCTTTGTAGGCTGAGTTAAAAGTCCTTTTCCATCACCACACACTCAAACAATACAGTCTTAATTTCTCTCGGTTTTGAAGAGTCTTCGTTATTTTCCTCTTTTACAATAATTGCTAAGGCACAGATAAGCCTTATTTCCACAGCTCCTTTGTTTTCCCTCTTCAGCATGATTCAGTTGCACTGATATTTCAAATGAAGTTAGTTTGTGGTTAAGCAACAAGAACAACAAATTCCAAAAACCCTCTGGTCGTAAAACTTTTTGTTTAAATTACAGAAGTCCTAACAAAAAAGATACTGAACTCAAGTGGAGTTGCGGAGCCTAGAGACTCAACTTTTGCCCTTGCCCATTCGTCCCATTACCCCCTATCCACTAGGGAGGAGCCACATTTGAAAAATACTAAAGTAGATGATGAAATTTTATTCATACGTTCCAGAGTAGCCAGTAGAAGTTTTCTCTTCTTCAAATCATTATTCACTCTAGGACTTTGCATCAACAATACAATATAAAAAAGTTTTCTTCTCTACTCTCTGTACAGGACCAAGTGTGGGGCAAAGTCCATCCAAAGCTCACAGTTAAATTGAGGAAATGGGCAAATTAATCAGTCATACAAATGCCGTGGAACAGTGCGGGGGAGGAAAAAGAGAGCAGCAAGATGACATCGGGACCTCAACAGATCTCCAAAGTGCTTCTAGGACTCCAAGGTCAGGATTTATAAACACAATAAGGGATTTACATTGTTCTGCTTGCACCGACCAAAGACACGTTTGATTTGGTCTTGTACATTCTCTCCCCTCCCCACTTCCGATACAAAGGCAATCGTGTTCTAAGAACAGGTACAATCTTTTACAATGTATAGCACACCTAATTTTCTCGGAACACCAAAGTCTTCTTATCTGTATAAAATGCAATGCTCATTTGGCCTCAGAGAAGTTTAATAAATATGGCTTTTCCTTGAGCATCTTACTTTTTTTTTCTTAAAAGGTTTTATTTATTTATTTGACAGAGAGAGAGAGCACAAGCAGGGGGAGTGGCAGGCAGAGGGAGAGGGAGAAGCAGACTCCCCGCCGAGCAGGGAGCCCGATGCGGGGCTCGATCCCAGGACGCCAGGATCATGACCTGAGCCGAAGGCAGATGTTTAACCTACTGAGCCACCCAGGCGCCCCTTGAGCATCTTACTCTATTGAAATCATTTCTGCTCTCTATCTTTGCGTAAATATTGTTGGAACATTTTTAACTGTGTTTCATTGTAGAGAATGTTTCACATTCTAACTTCAATTCAGCCATTGTCAATGCTGTTCTAGGAACCAATCTAGGCAATACCAGAGATTAAAAAAAAAAACCATTATTTTCCTCAAAGGGTTGAAAACTCAGTAGGGATGAAAAGTCAAGTTCCCAAATGACAAAGCAGGATGAGGTAAATGACGAAAGAGAGGTGTAAACCAAATGCTGTCCTCGTTCAAAGGGGAAGATGGAATGACAGATTCTTGAGTGTTGTCCATATTTTTCAAAAGGAAAGGAGGAGATGGTATGAAAATAAAAAGGTAAACAAGTTTTTTTTTTAATTTTATTTATTTATTTGACAGAGAGAGAGACAGCAAGAGAGGGAACACAAGCAGGGGTGAGTGGGAGAGGGAGAAGCAGGTTCCCCATTGAGCAGGGAGCCCGATGCGGGGCTCGATCCCAGGACCCCGGGACCATGACCTGAGCTGAAGGCAGACGCTTAATGACTGAGCCACCCAGGCGCCCCAAAAGGTAAACAAGTTTTACTGAGGGTTGCTGGAGTGGAGGAGGGTGGGAGGGATGGGGTGGCTGGGTGATAGACATTGGGGAGGGTATGTGCTATGGTGAGCGCTGTGAATTGTGGAAGACTGATGAATCACAGACCTGTACCCCTGAAACAAATAATACATTGTATGTTAATAAAAAAAAAAAGGTAAACAAGTTTTAAAGGCCATGGTTTGGCGGCAAATGGTGAAGCAAAGGAGAAAAAGAAATATTTAGCAACAAAAGTGACACGATTGAAGATTCTAGAAAAGGGGTAGTCAATGTGGACAGGCAAACTATGAGTTTTTAATCATTTGTTGGTCTTCAACACTTTCTTTCCTCACTAGGAAGAGCATTTGTTCATTCTTCAATTCACATATTCGTTCTTTCAATGAAAATATATGGACGGGTCTGCTAGGCTCTAGAGGTACAAAGGTGAGCAAAAGGAGAGTTGTTTGTGCCTCTCAAAACACGAGGATGCCATAACATACGTGTTCAGGTGTTGAGTGTATGTGTGCATTCGTATGTGTAAATATAAACCCAAATATCTGAATAAAAGTTAATTTGAAGACATTTATCTAGAAGTGCAGATTATTTAAGGGAAGAAAAAGAGGGATGAAGAAAGGGAGAGAAACTGGTAGAGGGAGAAGGCTGGGAGAGAGACAAGAAGTGTGTCCACCTGCAGAAGAGAAAGGAATCCATAGGCTACACTAAGAAAAAGAATTTGTCCTCTGCCGTTAGTAAAACTATTTCAGTAAGGACTCATGCTGTCAATTTCTAGGCAGAAATTTTACTTCTCGGTAAAAATGCAAAAAGTTAACGTGACCTTCTCAGCTGCTAGCTGGTTTGACCTGATCACATCGCTTTCAAAATTTAACAGTTGTCAGCAGAAAGATGAAGGAACATACCTGTTACTGAGGCTGGATTTTACGTAAGATGAAAACAAAGGCATGATTTTATCTTTTTAAAAAAGATTATTTATTTATTTGTCAGAGAGAGAGAGAGAGCACAAGCAGGTGGAGGGGCAGAGGCAGAGGGAGAAGCACGCTCCCCGCTGAGCAGGGAGCCCAACTCAGGACTCGATCCCAGGACCCTGGGATCATGACCTGAGCCGAAGGCAGATGCTTAACCGACTGAGCCACCCAGGCATCCTAAAGGCATGATTTTACATTGGAAAAAATAACATATGTAGTACAGAGACCTAAAGAAGTGCAGTGGGGAAAACACTATCCAATTGATTTAAGCATGCAAGAGTTTGGCTACACTCCATTTGATAAGGTGAATTCCCGACAGCCTATCTCGTTTTGTGGAGTGTCCGGATGAGGAAAGAATAAAATGAACAAACAAGGGCTCTTCCTTAAGGGCCCTGTGAGTTTCATCGAATTTTAGGGAATACTATAGAGTTTACAAGCAAAATGAAAGCATTAACATAATCTATAAAAATTTATTCACTCTTACAGTTAAATGTTTTCATTTCTCTAAAGGGAGTCTTATGTAGAGTGGGATTTTACAATTAAGTACGTGAAGGGAAGCAAGAATGATGTCTAATGATAGTAAAATATAACTCATTGTGGTTTATTATATATAATTTACTGAAAACTGTAATATGAAAAAGTAATATTTTTAAGAGGAAATTAACTCATCCATAATTAGCCTACTGTTTCCATTTTCCTACATTCCCTTTTGTTATTTATTCATTATTTATACATTAAAAATTGTAAACACACAAAAGATGCATTGTTGCGTCCAGTTTTTTTTTCTCACTTAACATAATAGAGAAATTTCATGTTGTTAGGGTTGTTGCAATTATTATTTCCTGAGGTACATTTTATTCCCCTGGATTGACATGCCAATATCTACTTTATGTATTTATTCCAAGAAGGATTTTTTTCACTACCATTCATTGAGCACTTGCAGGTGCCTGGTCCCGTGTGTGGCAGGAGGACAAAGGGATGAAGGGGTGCACAGCTAGTCCTTGGCCTTGGAGCAATGTGAGAACCCCACACAGAAGAGGAGCCATAGTGGTACCAAGGCAGTAACCCCGGGCTTCCCTGAGTCCTGACAGGTGAGTCAGATTTAAAGCTGTAAAACACTATTTCTTCAACATTACCATTCTTTTCCTTTTAAAATTTTTTATTTATTTGAGAGAGAGATAGAGTGAGCGAGACAGAGAGAGAGAGAGAGAGAGAACAAGGAGGAAGAAGGGGATGCGCAGGGAGCGGGATACAGGGCTCGATCTCAGGACCCCGGGATCATGACCTGAGCCAAAGGCAGACGCTCAACCGACGGAGCTACCCAGGTGCCCCAGCATCACCATTCTTAACATTCCTAACTACGGTATTTATAGCTCAGCAAATTGTGAAATGTTTCAAGCAGTAAAATATTGACTATATTTAGTTCATTTATTAAAACTCAAAGCTAACTCTAGCTAGTTTTCTTGGTGACATCATAAGGAATGAAGGGGTTATCAGAAAAAACTACGTTAATCACATTTTTGTCATTGTAACAATTGAATTTCTGTTTACTTATGTCCCGAGAAGGGCACAGAAGTGGAAGTTCCCTCCAGACGAACAACCGAAGGGATCACAAACGGACAGAGGTTGTGTTTATATCTTCAGCTACAATGAAAAGATTCAAAACATAAGGTTTCCTATACTCAAAGTGGGGGGTGTGGACCAGCAGCATCAGCAGCCCCTGGGAGCTGTGAGTACTGTAGAATCCTGGGCTTCACCAAGCCCAGCAGAATCTGAACCCCTGAACCCGCATTTGTACATGATCCCCAGGGGCCTTGTGTGCACATTCAAAATTGAGAAGCAGTGCCAACTTTGCGTCGATTGCAGGCCATGGTGCCTGCCAATCCGTGTGACAATGGAAACAATAACCTAGGATTCTCCTCGAAGCCTGAAGCTCAGTAATAGCCCATCTTTCACACTGTATTTGCTTGCTATCCATTGGAAGAGCAATTTCGTGTCCTGTGGACCATCACTGAACTTGTGGCCAGGGGCCATTTCAAGTAATGGCCATTTTACCAGCATTTTAAGACAGATTCAAATAATGGAAATGTAATTACTAACATCATGGAATAGAGAAAACTATTTCTCTTCACCATCAGCCTATTAGCCTCTGAGTTTTCCCTTTTGATGAGAAATGAAGAAGCAGGGAAAAGCCCCTGATAGTCAACTGAAGCTGCCAAAAGTCAGGACCTTATTGTGGCTAATTATTAGTGATATTCTTCACTACACAATGATCTTTTAGTTACCTTCACTTTTGACAAACTCATACAGGAGAAAATTGAATCTGGGGGGCTGGAGAGAAGGAGATATGGTATATGGGATGGTGTTAACTGGTCAGGAGCTGCAAGAGGAAGATGCACCAGGGGAGATCGCCTCTACGGGCTGGGATGAAATCCCCATGCTTCAAATGTAAGAAAATTTAGGGGGCTCACCAGTCATGAAAAGCATTGTCTCTGATGGAGGCTCAGATGCACCGGGTCTTCAAAAACCCACTTCCTCCCTGGCAGCACACATCATACAATAGAATATTCATTGTTCAAACAAAACCATATGCTACATTGTCACAAATCCCATCATTCAATATTTAAAGCTGCAGTGGGTCCCCTGACACCTTCTCTCAGAATCCTGGGGATGGCATGCGAAGTATAATGACAGGACTTGAACATCTACTATTTCTTTTACTACTCTTTCCAATATTTTTTAAGGCTTATGTTTCAATAGAAGTGAAATTATATAAAATATTTCACACAGAAGCAATCCAGAGACTTCTGATTTAAAATTGTGTCTGGTTCATACTTATGACATGACCTTTCCAAATTCACACAATGATAATGATGAAGACACTAAGACAGTGAAAATTCAGAGAAGCGCAACACAAGCAAACGGCTAATTGCAGGATCTGGAAGAAATCATCACTGATGTAACAAAAGGTGCGATAAGTACCCACTTGTGCTTTGTCATTTGGAAACCAAGCAAAACTGCAATTCTGTATCTAGGTACCTAGATGCCCCCTCTGCCCATCATTTCAGTATCTCATTATGTGCTGTTGTGACCAGGAATGCAAGATTCAGAGCAACTCCGCTCTTTCAGGCAGCCAACGTACCACATCAGCTTTGCTTCCATAAGGAAGTTTTCCTACCTCCTTTCCAACTGTCATGTCCAGAAAATGACCGGGATTGTAGTATGAGTGGTCTGATGAAGGTCTCTTGAATCTTTTGCTCTGATTCTGAGATGGATATGGGCACACACATAATGCATTAATCTGCTATAGACAGAAGGAGAACACTGTAGACAGAAGGACAAGCCGTTGAAGCAGTGCATGCTGGGGAACGCAGCTTTCCTACATGGATTGCCAGACAACTGGCAGCCAACAGCCCGTCTGCCTGCAAAAAATTCAGTCTGAAGGGATGCCTCAACTCCAAGAAACATGTATTCAAATAAAAATTAGTATTTTGTACTGCTCAAATTGTCAAAACATTTAAAGATTGAGAATATTCAGTATTGGTGGTGGTGTGAATAGTTATGCATATTTACATATTTTTGGAGTAACTCATACTGCCTTTTTGGAAAGCAAGTGGGCCTTCCAATAATATTAAATATTTATATGTCCTTTGGTAGAATAATCCTACTTTTAGAACTCTATCTGACTAAAAGACTATTTTGTTCACATATGAAAAGTGGTTTGTGTGCAGATTACATACAACAGTGTTGTATATAATAGTAAGAAACTATTGGGGTGCCTGGGTGACTCAGTCACTTAAGCTTCCAACTCTTTTTTTTTTTAAAGTATAGTTTCTATTTTTTAAAATTTTTATTGTTATGTTAATCACCATACATTACATCATTAGTTTTTGATGTAGTGTTCCATGATTCATTGCTTGTGCATAACACCCAGTGCTCCAAAGCATCCAACTCTTGATTTCAGCTCAGGTCATGACCTCAGGAGTCCTAGGATGGAGCCCCAAGGCAGGCTTTACACCAGAGTCAGCTTCAGGATTCTCTCTCTTCCTCTGCCCTTCCCCCTCTTGTTTGCGCTCACTCCTTCTCTTTTTCTCTCTCTCTAAAATAAATAAATAAATAAATCTTTAAAAAATATAGATAATAGAGTGTTATGGAACAAATAATTAGAATTCCTTTTTAGCCCTATTTTTCTCTAAAATTCTTCAAGTTTAATCTTCTTTAAAGTTTGTTGTGTATTTTCCCAGATCTTTCTATGCATTAAGGTATTTACAACATTTATATAAAGCACATTTCCTAAGATCCAAAGATACCAACATAAATAGGTATATATATCAGCCTTTAATATTTCTTAATTAAAGGGGCGCCTGGGTGGCTCAGCCGTTAAGTGTCTGCCTTCGGCTCAGGTCATGATCCCAGAGTCCTGGGATCAAGTCCCGCATCGGGCTCCCTGCTCCGTGGGAAGCCTGCTTCTCCCTCTCCCACTCCCCCTGCTTGTGTTCCCTCTCTTGCTGTGTCTCTCTCTGTCAAATAAATAAATAAAATCTTAAAAAAAATTTCTTAATTAAATAAAATTACAACACACATACTATTCCACAGCTTGCTTTTTTTTAAATTTGGTCATTTACAATAAGCACATCTTCTATTTTGGTGAATATAAATTTATCTTTTTAATAACCTCATGGGCATGATATACAATAATTTATGTAAAAAAAACCCCAATTGACAAATACTTAATGTTGTTTATAGTTTCTTTTTTTTTGAGGGGGGAGGGGCAGAGAGAGAAGGAGAATCTAAGCAGGCTCCATACCCAGTGTGGATGAAGAGTTGGCCGCTTAACAGACTGAGCCACTCAGTTGTCCCTCTGTCATTTATATTTTTAAATGAGCATTTTTTACTTTTGTGATTACATTTATTTTTTTAATGAGGCCTTGGAGAGCTATATAAGTATAAAGTTTTAATGTGGTTTTATCTGACTAGTCAGATTCTGGATTTAAATTTCTTATGTGTTTCTGTATTTTCTAAATATTTTACAGTGAATACATACTATTACTTAAATCACAAAGATTATTATCTTTTATTTATTTTTATTTATTTTTTAAAGATTTTATTTATTTATTTGTCCAAGAGAGAGTGCACAAGCAGGGGGAGGGGCAGGCAGAGGGAGAAGCAGGCTCCCCACTCAGCAAGGAGCCCGCGGGACTCTATCCCAGGCCCTGGGATCATGACCTGAGCCAGAGGTAGATGCTTACCCGACTGAGCCACCCAGGAGTCCCAGATTATTATCTTTTAAATTTAGTATGTCAATGTTGTTTCTATCACCGTAGTAAAGAAGAAAAAAATAACTTGAAAAAAAAGCACAAAAATATTAACAGTAATTTCCTTTGGTTAGTGACATTCCAGATATTTTTTTAAATTTCACTGCACTTTAAAAATTGTCTAAATGCAAGACCTTTGCACCAATAGAAAAATAAAAACAAAAAGATAAATGAGAACCTTCCAAATCCTGGGGGATACAGGCCAAAACAGTTACATACTGCGAAACACCTAAAATAGAAGGTATGTCAAAACGGGAAAGGAATTAAATTCAGGAAACCAGTTTGAGGTTTCCAGTTTCCTAGGTACCAAAGACATTCCATATTGGCAAAGATTTAGCCAAACTATCCAACTGATAGGCTTAAATAAAGCAGATAAGGATTAGCATTTTCTCTGGGTGCTAAAAGTATGGTGCTCATGAACTACCACATTCTAGACCAATGTGATAGACATTTGGGGGCATTTGTAGGCACCCATACTCACATCCCTTCTGTGATTCCACTAATTCCAATTGGGTTCTACAATGTGGTTGACAGTCTCCTATGGGGCCCTCACAGGGGCCACATCAAAGCTACTGAGACACATAGTCAGCGCCATCACTGAACCAATATTTATATAGAAACTGAAGGCATGAGCCTGTAGAGTGAAGTTTTTATGAAGTTCTTTACATGTGCCTTCTGGAAGGAGCATAGAAGGAAAATGAGTGATCTCTAAATTCTCTCCAGACTCTAAATGGGGCATCTAAGAGTAGGGTGACCCAAAGGAAGGCTTGGAGCCTGGAATGCTGGGAAAAACCACCAGGTGACAAACTGGTCCAGAAAAATGAGATGAGTGGAACTGGGTGTGTCACCAGCAGTCGCAAGCAACAGGGTGGTTTGCCTACAGAAGGAAGGAAGTTGATAGCCATAGCCACGCATAAACAGCTTATTCTCTAATGGGTGTCTTTGCTGAAAAGATCACCCCTTCAAGTAGAAGTCAACTTCCAGACAGACTGTGAATGTTGAGAAAAATAATTTGCATGTTTAACAACACACGGAATAGTATATAAAATAGCTGAGGTGTATAACATGTAGTGAAAATAAACAGAAAAGCCAAGGAGAGAGAAGGGCACATAAGGAATATTGAACTGTGCATTAAGGGTTCCTTCCAAAGTGTGGTAGTGGGTATAGGGGTATGCACAACATAACACATAACACACAACATGACATATCTTTAACACAAAAGACATCAAAAAATTTTTAAAAAACAACTGAGAAAAGACTATGCAGAGGGGAGAAATTTCTACAACAACAATTTGGAATAACCCCAAACCTATCATTTATATTCTTAGACATACAGAAGATCACATTTATAAAGCAAGAATAGGATGCTATAAGGAAGAAACACTCTTAACATAAAAAAGAAATTTTGGAAATTTAAAAATATAGCAGTAATAGAAAACTTGTTAAGGAAGATAAATTTGAAAAATATCTGAGAAAATAGAATTAAATATAGGAAAATAGAAGAAAAAGAATGAGAGATACAATATCTAAAAAATAAGAGTTCCCAAAGAAACAACAGAGAAAACGAAGTAATTTAATAAAATTTCTCAGGGCTCAAAAATAAAAATTTCTAGATAAACAATCTTCCTCCCCAACCAAGGGCCCTGCAAAATGGATGGAAATTACCCTAACAAGCTATATCATGGTGACATTTCACACCATTGGCTACAGAAAAAGGTTTTATTCTTCATTTTCTTTTTTGTCCTTTTTTTGGGGGGGGTGTGTGGATTATAAACACATGCAAAGGATTTAGAATCACAATGGCATTGGCCTTCAGCTTCATTCCTGTTGTTGCAGATGGCAAGAATTCCTTCTTTTTAAAGGCTGGATAGTACTACATCATACATATATCACTTTCTCTTTCTTCATTCATCCATTGACAGACATTTAGGTAGTTTCCATTTACCTTGGATATTGTGAATAATGTTGTTATATACATGGGAGTACCTCAAAATTAAATTATTTTAATAATTTAAATAATTTAAAATAAAATTTAAATAAGTTAAATAAAATTTAAAATAAAAATGCCCCCAAATGTCTATCACATTGGTCTAGAATGTGGTAGTTCATGAGCACCATACGTTTAGCACCCAGAGAAAATGCTAATCCTTATCTGCTTTATTTAAGCCTATCAGTTGGATAGTTTGGCTAAATCTTTGCCAATATGGAACGTCTCTGGTACATAGGAAACTGGAAACCTCAAACTGGTTTCCTGAATTTTGCTTTGAGATTCTGACTTTCATTTTTGATGGATATATACATAGAAGTGGGATTGTTCGATCATAAGGTAGTTCTGTATTTAATTTTTTTGAAGAAACTCTATACTGTTTTTCCATAATGGCTGTACCAATTTCTGTACTGTACACTTGAAATTTGCTAAGACGGTAGATCTTAAGTGTTCTTACCACACACACACACACACACACACACAAGGTAACTATGTGAGGTGATGAATGTGTTGATTAGCTTAATTGTGATTATTTCACAATGTATACAATATATTAAAACATCAAGTTGTGTGCCTTAAATATATACAATTTTTATGTCAATTATACTTCGATAAAGTTAAAGAAAAAAAACAGCATTGCACTTCTTGATTAAACACAGGAAGCTGGAGAACAATGGACTAATGCCTTCAAAATTTGTAGGGAAAATAATTTGGAACCCAGAATTCTATACCTATTGAAAATCTTCCTTAGGCAGGAGTTCTTTGGCTTTTTAATTTTTTAAGCAGGCTCCACACCCAACATGGGGCTTGAACTCATGACCTGGAGATAAAGAGTTGCATGTTCTACTGACTGAGCCAGCCAGGTGCCCCTCCTATTCAAACTCTTAATTGAATGTTAGCATGGAATAAAATATCTTTATAAAGTCTTTAAAAATTTACTTCTTTCACTGTGTTTCTCAGGAATCTACTGGAAAGAGTACTGTAACATAATAAAGAGTAAATAAAAACGTAACACATATTTAGACAATAGGAGATTCTATACAGAAAACAGACCAAAAAAAAAAAAATCACAAACATCCAAAATGATGGTTGAGGGGGTTCTTCAGATGACAGCTGAAGAGCAAGCCCAGAAAAGACCCAAGCTGGAGGGTTATGAGGGAGATGTCTTTGAGAAGATAAAACTGATAGAATAACCAATGTGCTTGAACATACTGACACACTTACATTATGGAGGAGAGTTGGGAGTTAATAAGAGAGAGATATATGAAAAATTTGTAACCAAAAAATAAGATTATAAGAATGAAAATCTAACTGTAGAAACTACATGGCTCAGTTATGAATAGTGCTTATATAATCATGTTAATACTGAATATTGATCTATCCAAAAATTATGATTTATTTATACTGGCTAAGTGGTAGGAGAAAATTATGGGGATGGGAAGGGTTGAGAGTTGTGGGGAATAAAGGAAAAGTGCAAAATCCCCTTCTTTCATCATGAACACTTAATCGCTAATTGCATAAAGCTAAAAAGTCAGGAAGAAGCAGCTTATACACATTATTGAGTGATTTGGAGGTAAAGACCAAAGAAATAACTAGAAAAGTTTTAAACCGTTTCCTTTTGAGAGCAGGAATTAGGAAGGGGGGGCAGGCAAGAGGTGGATACTTTTCATAATGGTTGAAGTAGTTGATTGTTAAATTATAGAATATAAATTCAATAAAGATTTAAAATAATAAAATACCATAATATCGGGAAAGAATGTTATGTTCTTGACTGAAAGCTGACACATTTAGTGACACAAAATGAAGCAATGCACAGACCATTTGTTGTGAATATGATATTGGCAGAAATATACAACACACACTAGAATGTTTACCTTAGAGAGAAGTGGAAAAAATGTACCCAAGTTGTTCGATGTCTTTGTATGACTGATCGAAAGAAGCTCTTTGAATCTTTTTAAGGTCTGGACACAGTACATCTCTAATTTTGGTGATTTGTAGGAAGAGTCTACGGCAATTGGCCAATTTCCTACTGCCCTAAAGCTGAAATAAGTTCCTACACTTGTCTTCTGCTAGTTTTACAACTGACTTTTCAGATGTTCCAGGCAAAGCCTTTCGCTTCCCTTCAGTGTTTTGGAACTCTACTACTCCACTGAGTTATCATTCCAGGAATTAATTCTTCATGGTGCCACATCTGTATAGTGATGTTGCTTGTTTTATGCTCAACTTCAAAAGGAATACATGATTGATTCAGATAGTTCCAGAAGCAATGTAAGAATAACACACACATTTCAGGGCACAGACCCAGGAATCATGGGTAGAGATTATCAAGCTTGAAACTAGGAGGAGTTGGGGCCCTACTAATAGCATTTATTCATTTGCCAAACATCCACTGAATGCCTCTCGTGAGCCCCTCACTGTTCTGTGTACCTGGAGGATAGAAGAGAGTGAGAGTAGGTAAACAAACAAACATTTAATATGTACAGAATGAAAGAGGGTAAGGGGTAAGGAGCTAAGGGAGATGCTAGTGTTCATTGCATCACCTGCTTGAATGAACTTGCATCCATTTAATTTCTCAAAATTACTATAGATAGAGAGAGCCACTAGGGTTCAAGGTAATAGGAAAAACTAGAAAAAGTACTACGTAACGTAGAGGAACATATTGATGGCACAAGAATACAAAAGTCTATGGTACATTCAACTTAGACTGCTAAGGCTGAAATCAGATTTAGCGTTATGGGATACTGAAATGTGTCACAAGTAGAAAAATCTTTATAATTCCAAAGAGAATCAGTTTTGTGGCTGAAATTAACTATTGTAAATTTTATGGTGGTCGACACTCTGAAACCATTTTCTTTTGGAACTGTGTTCTATGATGCATTTTGTGATGAAAAAAAAAGAGGACAACTCTAAAGCTACTTCATAATAAGCACTACCTTTCCAAATGACATGTTTAGAGAATAAGCCAGACCTATAATTTTCCACAGTTCCTCAGGGCCCAGTTTTCTTTCCCTTTCTCCCTGTGCTCAGATGCTTTCTGTCAGGGGAAGCAGCTCCTGGTAGAGACGCAGGACTTGGGGAGACTGGGCTGTAATCACAGTTGCCATCACTATGGAGGCACAGCACAAAGATGACACAGCTCTGTCCTTGAACTTAGCTTCTCCGAGGTTGTGTCAAAAAGTAAAAATTGTCCTGCCCAAGTTTCTGCAAATGCAGTGTTGAGCAGGAGTACCTTTCAAAAGCAACCTGATCAAATTGGCCCAGAAGGCAGAAATCAACTTTTCAAGTCATCAGCTCTACTTTGTACATGACTTTGCACGTTTTCAAACAAGGTTTATTTTCTGAAATTCCTAAAAATAAGTCACAACTGGTCTCTATAAAACTACACATTAATGCTCAAAGGAACTACTAATTGAGAACTGATGGATGAAAAACACGAAGACAGAAGAGGATATTGCTAGATACAACAAGATGCAATTAGGGGTAATGAAGTCAAATGAAGAAAAGGAGAATCTTCCTGGGAGGTGAGGCTGGAGAAGAATTTCTTTCTAATTAAAGCCATTTTATCACTTGTGGCACCTTAAGTGATGCTGGGCGACTTACAGCAGCGGCAGCACCAAGGCGGAGATGTTTTAGAATCCCAAGAACTGTGACTGGCTTCTCTTCCATCCCCATAAACAAGAGTAGAAGAATATATATAAAATATAAAGGCATCTTCTTAAAAACTTTGCCCGTACACCCTGGGTGACATGGCTGTATTTACTTGACAAACACGGCTTCAGAACAAATTCCTTATTTCTTCCAACCAGCCTGTCGTCCCAGAGTTCCACCTATAAATAGATTCTGGAGAAGGCTCTGCTTGGTTAAAACAACGAATTCCATAATGAGTTCTTTCTAAGTCTGATTGTCAGGACATGTTAACATTTGTCCTCATTTTAAATGTGCCCTACCCAGAGCTTATCCCAAAGTAAAGGCACAAGGTGACTCTTGCTCTTTTCTGTCTCTTTTCTGCAGTATTCCGCAGTACTTCTCCCAGAAACCACCCTTAGAGTATATGTTGCCATGTTTGCATGTCCTTGCTCCCTAACGAGATGGGCCTCAGTTACGATGATTACTGCTGTCTTCAGAATCTTTGCTCTCTCCCGACAGTGAGGCAGAGCTCAGCAATACTGAGCTAACAAATCACAGTTCTCCCTCCACGAGTGTCAGGAACGTTGTGGGAATGTAGGTTGAGGAGGGCTTGTACTGTATATAAAATGCCTTTAAGTTTGGGAAAAATGAATGAAGGTTTACTGCCAGTGTTCCAATATAATTTAAGAGAATCGAAGCACGCAGCCTCTCTAAATTCTGTTTCAGTTGTTGAAAGAATTTAATTCAGACAACAAGAAAGAAATAGCTACTGTTTCAAGAAGGTTTTACAGGTTCTTCCAGAGACAGATTCAAGGCCATAGAACCTGTTCCTGTCATGTATCTTCAGGCCTTCTTAAATGTGTCCACGGATCCACCATGTGGAAAATCCGGGAAACGTGCACTGCTGTTTTACTGGTCCCTTTATCCAATTTCTATAGAGAATATACTAAAAGCAAATGCAATTCAACAAGTCCAATGGATTAAGTTCTATCTCCCGTGGAGAGAAAGGACATACATAAGTATCATTGTTAAATTAATGCCTGACATGCACATAATAGGTGTTTAATAACTGTTCTATATGCTTATGCCTTAAGCATATTTTTTTCCAGATGTAATAGAGAAAGCAAGTGGGTCATGCCACCCTTCTCTTCTTCAGCTAGAAGCCTGGCATCATGGGAGTTTGTAGCCTTGCTTTCTGAAGGCATTAGCAGGATAAATTTATTTTTAAATGAATTTCACTCTTAAAAATGTTATAATCATTCTTCATCCATGTTCCAAAAGGCTCCACTTATAATAATGTTCAAATGTTCAAAAAATACTTAGGGCCATTTCTTTGAAATTTAAAAAAAAATTTAATGCATCTCCAAGGGAAATTAAAGATTTTATATATACATAATATGTATGTGTGTGTCTATTTATATGTATGTGTGTGTCTATTTATATATGTATACACATATGACATAGATCATATATGTGTGTGTGTCTATTTATATATGTACACACATTTTATATGACATAGATCATATGACATGTATTTGTATATGACTGACACAGGGCATGTACCATGGCATATGCTGCTAGTAAGATGAACAGTATAAGTTGAACAATATATGGATTCAACTCAGCGCTCATCTGTTAGCTCTATCAATTTTGGATGCAAAAAGGAATCACTTAGTGTTGAACCGAATGGTGGTAATGAGTCCATAAAGACAGTCCAATTCCAAGTTTTATAAATAATGCTACTCTCATAAACAAAGCATGCACACAAATCGGTTTGAATTCCAATATCCATCTGCAGTGGGTAGAGTGTTATTTGTCTAGCTCTGTTTCACAAGAAGCTGCTTAGGAACACTTCCTTTGGGACCAACCACGGAAAATCAGAAAATACACAAAGAAGAAAAACAGTAAATGGAACGTGATCCCATTTTTGCCTTGCAGAAAGAAGTTTTTGTTTTTGTTTTTGTTTTTGTTTTTTTCTGGCAGGAAGTGGCAGTCATGTGGAAAGGTAGAGGTATTTGTTAGACCAGTGGTTCTCAAAGTGTGGTCCAGAAGCAGCAGCATCAACAAATATAAATTCTTCTAAATTGTTAGAAATGGAAATGCCTGGGCCCAACCCCGATCTACAGAAGAGAATCCTGGGGTGGGGCCCTGCACTCTGTTTTTGCAAGCCCTCCAGGTAATTCCAACACATGCTACAGTATAAAAACCACTGTTAGGTTATCAATGATAAGAAACAGCCAATGACTTTTAAAGTTCACATATGAGACTTATCCCATGTTGTTTTTGTGGGGGGAAAGATATATGTATATAATTATGATCAAAGTTACATAATTTCCCACTACAAAGAAGTGTGGGTGGGTGGGATTTCATAACTCAGCAATATCCTCACTGCAAAAAAGCAATTATACTACAGAGTCAGCCCAGAGGGGGAGCTGTTCTATCTATTAGCATCCCTTTTGGCTATTACGTATTTCCTTCAGACCAGTTTAGATGTTCTATGTCACCTCACCTGGTTCTCACAAATCTTCAAAGGAAGCAGCTCAACTCTTCCCAAAAACGTGGCTGCTCTCCAGCTCAGAGCTAGCCTTCCTGTGCACACTGATTAGGACACATGCATTGGAACCAGCCTACTGAGGCAAAGAGCTTTCATTTCATGACCAAAATGCTTAATAAAGAACGGCAGATCTAAGGCAAGAAAATCATCAGGGAGTACAGAGAGCCTCAGAAAACTCAGTAGCTAGGCAAAAGCTCAGCTCATCCTTCCCGTTTTCATGAAGTTGCCATGGTGATGATGATGATGCACCTGAAGGCTGGGGCAATCACTACCTGGGACTCTCGGGGCCCTCTGTGGACCCCACATTCTCCAGTGGGCTTCAGTTTTCAATTTCAGTCTTCTGCCTTTCTTTCATGTCTGACAGTTTGCAAGTTTGGATGATACTACAGAATAACTATTATTGCAACTTTGTTTTCCATAAATGCATGGTGGAGAACTTCTATTTACTCAGAGCCTGGAGAGAAAAACTTTAAAAATCCAGGCACAATTACCATTCCTGTGAATATATGAACTACCAATTTATACATATTGACTTTTCCTCTCTATATAACTAATGATCAAGCTCTCAAGGAAGAGGGAGAACAATTTTAAAAGTTTAAGAAGCTTCTAAAAACCATCTACAAAGGAAAGAAGCAGCAGAAGTAAGGGGGAGACCTTTACTGGGGTTTCAAAGTGAACTGTCTCCCAAATGTAATTCATGTTCCTTCCGCAAAGAAGGAACTGTTTCTCCCAGTCCAAGCATCCTGAAATGCTGATTTCTGAGGTAGGATTGAATGATGACCACATAAGGGCCCTGCAGCCACGGGACTAGGTGATTCCAAGCCACATTTAGAATAGAATTCTTTTTGGTGTCACCAGGTAGACTCCGAATCTAATTGCTCCACATTTTTCCATTGCAGTTGGGTTATACTGCAAGATAATCTCTTGGAAGGTATCAAATGTTAATAGCTTTTGTCCCTACTAGCTAAAATTCCATCCTTTTACATTTTTTCCCTTGAGACAATAACACTTTAACAGAGTACTTCCTTAAGTCATATTTTCAGTGAGGCTTCTCCTAATCAAACTATAAATTACAACTACCTTCCTATTTCTCTGTTTTCTTGTTTTCTTTTCCTCTAGGGCACATGTCATCATTCCAAAGTTATATATTTTTGTGTGTTTATTTAATTTTTTTTCTGTTTGTCCCCACTAGAATGTCAGGGATTTTTGCTTGGCCAACTGTGTATCCACAGTGTCTAGAGAAGTGAGCGACACAAGGAAAACAATGAAGGATCTGTTGAATGAATGAATACATGAATATTCCAGGACCTAACATCTTCTAGATCCAAAATGTTGAGGCACCAATGCTGGAATGTAAGCATCAAAGCCAACACTGTTACGGGATGTGGAGCAGAATTTTTCACACATACCCTCAAACTCACTACCTCAATCAATTTATAAACTCTATGTAGAATGAGGAGAAGTCTCCAGAAGGTTCTAGGGAGAGCTACCACTAATGTAGTGTTAGGCTACATTAATAAACTTTCTCATGGAGTGGAATTGAAAGGCAAAGCCAAATCACAAAGTGACTGAAATCATACTGACTTCTAATCAGACTTACCTACAAAAATACTTCCAATATGGTATTCTTCCAGAGACTGCTGAAATGCTGACACACACAAACATAGGACAAAGCTATGTATCATTACAAAACAAATGCAAAATGCTGAACCTGTCTTCCAGGGACACTAATTCTTAAAGAGATTAGCTTCCCAGCTCTATGAAACATGGATAATTATAGCATCATGTTTATTATGCTGTCGCTAGCAATGCACACGTCCATTATAATGCAGTTTTCCTCTCCCCGTTGGGGATACAGTACAAATATAGATGTTATATATTTTGGATTGGCTCATGAAGGCATGAAGCCTCAGTATGGGGGAGTGAGTAGGGTATGCGTGGTGGAACCAGATCACAGCCTTGGCATGGGTAAGTCTTTGTCTCTCTGCCAAGGGCTCGATGGTGTCTCCTGGCACCATGAGGCAACCTTAACCTTCAGTTAACAGTCACAATCAATGTGATGACATGGTACATTCTAGACGATCATCTCATTTCTCACGGATGTCACTGACAAACAATAGTTTAATAGAGGCCCCGGCCAAGGTGAGCTGTGCTCAAGAAAGAAAGCGTCAGACTGGGAGCTTTAACCCAAGAACAGATGCCAAAGTTAGTCAAAAGAACGGGTCCATTGGGGCTCACAAGGAGATTCTAAATAACAGCGTGCTTTCCCAGACACACAGAGGTGAGGTGTATTGAGTCCCTAGTTCGTTACTCTCATCTGAGGGAACTGGGGAGTCATGATAACACTTGGCAGGCAGCTGACACATGGGGATGATCCAGACTTCCTCTTCCCCAGCAGGGAGCATGCTTTTGTATGGCTGAGAGCTACATTCTCACCAGGAAGGTAGACAGTAGTGCTGCTAGTCTGCGTACAGAGTCGGGTTATTTCCCTTCAATCTGCGTGCTCATCTCCAGTCAAACCGGGTACCACCTGAACAAGGTGTGGGGAGAAAAAACCCACCGGCTGGTTTTTTACTTCAGATCATCTCTATGTCAATGCATCTTCAACAATTTTGTGGGTTGATTTATTCCTTCATTCTTTTTCAGAAAAAAAATATATATATAGATATATATAGATAAATATCTATATATATATCAGCCACCTACTCTGCACCAGACAGTGGGCTGGGGATACAAAAGAAAAGAGATCATGATCCCTGTTCTTAAAGTACGCAGTCTTGGGAAAACCTACACAGTGAGTGTAGTGCCGTTGTGATTAAAAAACAAAAAGTCCCAGTGGGCTGGGAGTACGTGGAGGGAGCAACTAATCCTATCTAAGCATAGAAGGAAATAACTTAGGAAGGACAGGCAGAATTCCTACGTTGCTTTAAAGATATCAGTAAGTTAGTACCAGCCCATGAGACATGTTAGGTAGATGTAGCAGAGTGTGGTGTGCTGAACACAGGTAGAAGGGGACAGAGAGAACCAAAGGCACCTATTGTTCATGATCATTTAACCTTTATGACTTACTGAAAAGATGTAAGGTACCCTCAGGATGCTGGTCAGCTGTGGATGTGGCCGGGGGATTTTGCTACCGTGTCCCAGAGAGATACACACGTGTATGGGCTCCAGAACTTTTGGTCTCTGGCCCCTGACTCTAATCCTCACAACTACATCATCAGTGAGGAAGGTTGATGTGGCAGAGAGACAGAACTTAGGGATAGAGTGCAGACTGGGACTCCCTAAGTGCAGCATCTAATTTAACACACACGTCTAGGAGCCTGTTGGAACATTCTCTGGGGACAGAGAATGGTCATGTCATTTTTGTGCTCTCCCTTTGTTGTGGTCCAGAGCACCAGTATCTCCCAGAGGGAAGCTTTTACCCATCTGGTGCCCTGATTTGGGGGGTTGCCACCCAAGGGATACAGATACCTCTTGACTGCCTGACTCTGGAGGCCAGAAAAGCCTGTGTACACCAGGCGTGTACTCCTAGGGCTGTAGTAATTGGTGTCACCTAGAAAGGAGATCAGACCCCTGTATGGTTCCCTGATAGTTGCAGCTGTAGCCGGAGGATGCCTCTACATTGTCTGATTGTAGGCAACAGAGAAAGAGTTCTTAGAATAGCTACTACACCCAGGGCAAGTAAAGACCCGGGAGCTCTGGGCTTTCTATGAAGGAGGACTTTTAGTTAAGTATCATGGCTGCAGGACTCTAATTAAACACATACCTAGGAGTTGAATGTAATCCTTTCCAGAGAATTTGGAGGGTGGGCTCTGCCCTCATACTCTCCCTCTGCCACATTCCAGAACACCAGCGTCTCCTGGAAGGCAGAGTTACACATGGCTGGTACCCTAGTCTTTATGTCTGGCACTCCAGTTTTTGCAGCTCTACCCAGGGGACACCCCTTGATCACCTAGCTCTGGTGGCAGGGTCCCACGGGACTGTGGCCATTGGAGAGATGGTTCTTGGTAGGCTGCCACCAGCAGGGCACTGTGCAGACAGCAGACTGAGGCACACCCCTCAGTCTTTCTGTGAAGGGTCCTCTTTGCCTGTCCTGGCGCTTTCAGGTTTGGGACACATGTAGTGAACTATGGAAGTGCTCTCGAGCAGTGTAGATTGTGAACACCATCTTGGTGTTCTTCTTCTACTTGCTCCAGCTCACCAGTATCTCCCAGGAAAGAGCTTATACACTATCTGGAGCCCCAAGTTTTGTGACTGCCACCCAGGGAACACCATCAGATGACCTGGCCAGCAGGGCTTACACTTGTGATGTCCCAGAACTGTATATATTTGTATGCTTTTAAAAGCTGCTGCCTAAGGGTCTGGTTTCCAAACAGCCTGAATCTAGGTGCTGACTGAGATCCTTCCTTTAGGGACACTGACGAGTCTTGGCACACCCTCAACTTCTGGGAGCTATAAAAATACAACAGGCTGCTTGGGTAAGCACAAAAGTTTGAAAGACAGCAAAGAGCTAGGGCAAGGTTGAATGACAAGGCTAGTCTCCTACATAAGACCACTCTTAAAAGACTGGGAGAGATGGCGTTCCATCTACTATATAGAACCAACACAGAGGAAATAGGAGTATGAACAAAATGAGGAAACAGATGAATATGTTCAAATGAAAGAACAAGATAAAACCTCAGGGAAAAAACCTTAATGTAATGGAGGTAAGTAATTTATCTGATAAAGAGTTCAAAGTAATGGTTATAAAGATGCTGATCAAACTGGAGAGAAGAATGGATGCACACAGTGAGAACTTCAATAAAGAAATGGGAAATACAAGAAAGTATGAAACAGAAGTCACAGAGCTGAAGAATACAATAACTAAACTGAAAAACAAACTAGTACGGTTCAACAGCAGACTGGATGAAGCAGAAGAAAGGATTGAAGACAAGGCAGTGGAACTCATGCAATCAGAGCAGCAAAAAAAAAAAAAAAAAAAGTGAAGATGATGTAAGGGACTTGTGATATACTCAAAGTGCTGAAAGACAAAACTCCCAACCAAAAATACTCTACTCAGCAAAGTTATCATTTGGAATTGAAGAGTTTTCTGAACAAGCAGAAGCAAAAGGAGTTCATCACCACTAAGCTGCCCATACGTGAAATGTTACAGGGACTTCTTTAAGCTGGAAAGAAAGATGATTTGTAACAAGAAAACATGAAATAATAAATCTCACTGGAAAGGTAAATATATAATAAAGGTATGGATTAATCCCTTATAAAGCTAGTATGAAAGTTCAAAAACAAATGTAGTAAAAATAACTGTGATTATAATAATTAAAGGATACACAAGTAAAATGAGATTCAAAAAAATTTGACAAAATTCAATATCCATTTATGATAAAAACTCTCAACAGAGTGGGGACAGAAGGAATGTACCTCAGCATAATAAAAGCCATATGACATGCCCAGTGCTAACATCATACCCAATGGTGAAAAGCTTTAAAGCCTTTCCTCTCAGATCGGGAACAAGGCAAGGATAATGCTCTTGCCCACTTCTATTCAACATAGTATTGGAAGCCCTAGCCAGAGTGACTAGGCAAGAAAAGAAATGCAAGGCATCCAAATTGGAAAAGAAGAAGTAGAACTGTTACTAATTGCAGATGACATGATACTATAAACAGAAAACTCTAAGACTCTATCAAAAAACTGTTAGAACTAATAGATAAATTCAGTATAGTTATAGGATACATAGCAATACACAAAAATCTGTCGTGTTTCTATACGCTAACAATAAACTATTAGAAAAAAGAAATAATAATCACACTTATAATTACATCAAAAATAAAATACCTAGAAATAAATTTTTTTAAATGTTTTATTTATTTATTCATGAGAGTCAGAGAGAGAGAGAGAGAGAGAGGCAGAGGGAGAAGCAGGCTCCCCGCAGAGCAGGGAGCCCGATGCGGGACTCGATCCCAGGACTCCGGGATCATGACCTGAGCCGAAGGCAGACGCTTAACCATCTGAGCCACCCAGGCGCCCCCTAGAAATAAATTTAACCAAGGAGATGAAAGACCTCTATATTGAAAACTAAAGACTGAAAACTACAATTAATGAAAGAAATTGAAGAAGGCACAAATGAATGGAAAGATATTCCATGTTCATGGGTTGGAAGAATCAACATTGTTAAAATGTCCTTACTATCCAAAGCAATCTACAGATTCAAGCAATTCCTATCAAAATTCCAATGGCTTTTTCTCAAAGAAATAGAACAAATAATTCTAAAATTTGTATGGAATGACAAAAAACAAAAACAAACACAAACAAACAAACAAAAACCCTCTAAATAGCCAAAGTAACCTAGAGAAAGAAGAATAAAGCTGGAGGCATCACCCTCCCTGATTTCAAACTATATTACAAAGATATAGTAATCAAAACAGTGTGGTAGTGGCATTGATCAGTGGAACAGAATAGAGAGCCCAGAAATAAACCCATACACATCTGATCAATTAATTACAATACAGGTGCCAAGAATATACAATGGAGAAAGGACAGTCTCTTCAATAAATGGTGTTGGGAAAACTGGACAGTTACATGCAAAATAATGAAACTTGACCACTATCTTACATCATACACAAAAATTAACTCAAAATGGATTAAAGACTTGAATGTAGACTTGAAATCATAAAACTCTTAGAAGAGAACTCTTAGAAGCAGTAGCTCCTTGAAATAGATCTTGGTGATGATTGTTTAAAAATCTGCCACCAAAAGCAAAAGCAATAAAAAGAAAAAAGAATAAATGGACTACATCATACTAAAAAGCTTCTACATAGTGAAGAAAATCATCAACAAAATGAAAAGGCAACTTACTGAATAGTCGAAAATATTTACAAATAATATATCCGCTAAGGTCTAATATTGAAAATATATAAATAACTCAACAGCAAAAAACAAAACAAAACAATCTGATTAAAAAATGGGCAGAATATCTGAACAGGCATTTTTCCAAAGAAAGCATTCAGATGGCAAACAACTTCATGGAAAGATGCTCAACATCATTAATCATCAGGGAAATGCAAATCAAAACCATAATGGCATATCACCTCACACCTGTTAGAATGCCTATTATCAAAAAGACTAGAAATAACCAGTGTTGGCAAGGATGTGGAGAAAAGAGGACCCTTGTCCACCGTTGCCGGTAGTGCAGCCACTATGGAAAACAGCATGGCGTTTCCTCAAAAAATTACAACTAAAACTACCATATGATCCAAACAATTCCACTTTTGGGTATTTAACCAAAGGAAACAAAATCACCGTCCCAAAGAGATATCTGTACTCCCTTCTTCATTGTGACACTATTTATGACAGCCAAGCTATGGAAACAACCTAAGTATTTATCAATGGATGAATGAATAAGGAAATCATGGAATATACATATGATGGAATAATATTCAGGCATAAACAATAATGAAATCTTTCTATTTGTGATAACATGGATGGATCTCAAGGGCATTATGCTAAGTGAAAGAAACCAGACAGAGAAAGACAAATGCCATATCATCTCTCTTACTATGTGGAATCCAAAATAAATCTCATAAATATGGAGAACAGATGGTGGTTACCAAAGGTAGGGAATGGGAGAATGGAAGAAATGGATGAAAGGGGTAAAAATTTTTTAAAAAATTAAAATAAAAGAAGAGAATAAAATAAGGACTGGTTAAACTCTATTGAGAATTCAAATAGCAGTATAAATATATTATTTAGAGTTATCTAGTACATTTTTTTAAAAAAAATCAGCTTAAAAAGTTGAAGGTAGTTGCCTTTGTGGAGCAGAGAGGGGTTATATTATTTAGTAATGCTTTAGGTTACAAGTCTTTATTTATATGCCAGGCCTTGTGGAAGACACTACAGAACCAGTCCCTATCATCATGGCTATTAGATTTTACGAGTGCTTCACTGTGATAGAAAAAATAAAAGTTCAAAAGCCTCTAAGAATAAAATAGAGAGGGCAGTTTCCTAATCAATACAACATTTTAAAAAGTAAATATAATAATATGCAAAAATTACAAAGCTGTCTACATACGGTTTAAAGGTAATGTCTTAAAACTAAGTTCATCTAGAAAGGTTCACTGGGGTGGAGATACACTAAACAAAACAAAATAAGATAATTTTCCTTTTCCCTTTGTTTTCATTCTTCTGACTATTTTGTATCTGATTTTGCAAGGCACTTGGAATTCTAACAACATACTAAAAAAAGCAGCAGCATCTCTGGGGTCTAGCATTCTGAGGAACATGCTTATCAAGACGTGGGAGATATATTTCCCAAATTAAGAAAAAAAATTATCCAATTATAAAATGATTTAAATTTAATAGAAAATCCCCAATATTTAAGCGATGTGAATATAAGGGTCTAATCTCTCAATACACATTTTCTGTTTATATGACATAAGACTCATTCATTTTTATTTTGTGCATGGTGACTTTTTTCAATTTTAAAAGTTTTAAGTTCTAATCTTCAAGGATAAAAGATAGACCTGAAATGTGAGGTATAACTACCTGCAGAAAAAGGAAGTGTAATACGGAGATTTTCTCCTTTTACATCATTCTCAGTAACAGTTACCTCCCTAACAAAATGTGCTAACTCCAGTTGTAAAAGTTACTTTTTTTATCTCCAATTGCTATGTAAATATATTCAAATTTCAGGTTAATCAGGAGTGTCTACCATTGTTTCTTGCTTTTGAAAATATTAAAAGCCCACAGTATGTTGATCTCAACGCCAACATCTTATTAAAAAATCTCAAGGATCTGAATGCAAGAGCAGAAATATCAGCATTAGAAAATGAAGATTACTTATTAGATTTGATAAACTTTCAAAATACATCCTACTCTATTCGTACTGTGTAGATATTCCATTTGATAAAGGGCAATATTTCAAGTAGAGCACTTTAAATACTTAATGCAGTTTTATTTTTTTAAGATTTTATTTATTTATTTGAGAGAAAGAGAGAGAGCACAAGCAGGGGGAGTAGCAGAGAGAGAGGGAGAAGTAGGTTCCCCGCCAAGCAGAGAGCTCCATGCAGGGCTTGATCCCAGGACCCTGGTATCATGACCTGAGCTGAAGGCAGACGCTTAACTGACTGAGCCACCCAGGCTCCCCTTGATACATTTTTCTATTTGATACACTAAGCTTTTTCCTGCCCCCCGTTTCCTTGGTACTGGGGAGTGGCAAAGGAGTTAAAAGATGAATGTATTTCTTCTAGTGATTCACACATACAGCCCGATGGACCAAGATGTATAAAATTTTTCATGAAGTTTTGTGTTTGATCTCACAATAATTGAAAGTGCTAGGGATTTATGAAAATAGCAAACTTCGTATGTTGAAATAATGAGAGAGGGATAAAGATACAGTCACACATAATGCCATATGGTGTTGTATTTTGTTTTTTAAAGTAAGACCATAAGACAAGAATGCAAAGAAAAAAACCCTCAAAAAAACAAGAAAATGAAGAAACAGTAAACCTCATGGTGATGTTCAACAGAGTGGATCTGACCATTCCACTTGCTTAGCTTTAACCAAAGGACCAGTCCTTTGATTGAGGAGTCATTTGGCTGAAGCTGAGATGGGAGATTCTGGTCTTCACCTCAGCCCAGGTGGGGAAGTTGATTGGATGGGATTGTCATGTATCCACTCATGAGCTCCTCTATCTCTGGTTTAGGGATTCTATAAAGGGATTCCAGTCTGGGGATCAGAAAGACTGAGGTTTACCTCTTAGAGACCCTGGTGTGAACATACATGGAAATGCCAGGTGCCGCAATATGGGTGGAGGGGCAATGAGATTAATGCCTGATACAGAGGCAAGATCCCCAACACTGGTTCATCTGGGGGAGTACATGTCAAGAAGCATGTGGCTGGGGGATGAAGGATGGTGTCTTCAGGGATTTTCATTGCTGTTGTTGTTGAACTACAGATGATTATGGGCCAAGCCTTAACCAAGTAGGTAGAAAGAATTGTGGAGCTTTTATCAAGGGACAGTGCTCTGCCCATTACTAACAATAAAGCCCTGGGAAGGGGTGAAGACTCTGGGCTTTTACTTCTCATTTCTAACATGAAGTCCATTTTAGACTTAATGTTCCATGGTTCTCTATTTACATAAGATCATGGCATTTTTGTTTTCCTCATCAAGTAGAGTCTGGAGATCAATAATGCTAAATAACACTAAATACTCCTTTGAGAATATCTTAGAAACTGATCTGGTTTCTGGGATGCTTGTGTCAAGTATAACAAAGAAATCAAACAATCCATTACTTAAAATGTTGCCCTGTATGTGAGCAAATATATAATAATCAGAGGGGATCCAGTTCAACCTCTACTTCAAGGCAGAATTCTACTTCAAAATGCTCCTGATTAAGCAATAGCCAGCTTCTTGGTATGATGGAAAATTTGTTGGAAGGGCCCATTCCACTTCTGGAATGCCTTAAGTTAGAAAGTACTTACATATCTGAGCTGAACTCTGGTTCTCTGTAGAATCCAAAGATTTTTTTTCCCCCCTCATTCTGTCCTCTGTAGTCATCCTTATATTTGTATTTGTCTTGCATCCTGAATATTATTACTATTTATGCCCCTCTCCCCGCTCCTGTGCTGATTCACTCAAATTCTCATTCTCTCAGCCCTTCTCTCATTCCATAGGTCCCAGGGCTTTTATCCTGCAGGTTGCCCCCTCTGATCCACTCTTAGGACCAATGCCTCTCATACGATGTGCCAGACACAATCTTCAGATGGGGTATGGCCCCATAAACCTGGGTATGACCCACAAATTGAGCACAAAAGGAGGGTGTTTTAAAAGCCATACTGTAACTTGTGGTCTGTTAAAACTGCCAGTTATTTAATGTGAATTGCTGTTTGCTTCCCATCCAAAAGTTTAATATGAGACACATTCATTTGACTAATTACACATGACTGTCATGCATTCACCCTGTGTCAGAGCAGAGTTACATTCCCTGCATATCTTTGAATTCATAGATAAGAAAATATAATTGTGGTTCTATCAATAATTAACTCAGATTTTTGAAATTTAGATAAGACCAATAGCAATAATCTTATAAACATCTAAAAAAGTTTTAACATAGACTTGCTTTAGAAGCTTTATATAGTTGATGCAACCTTCATGAGACCATCTGATAAAATCTTAATATGAATATTTGGAGAAAGTTATTAATATCTAAATGAGCTCATCTCATTTTCTCTATTTTTATTTTACCTATGAATTATTTCAAATACATACAATGTACTCATCACTATATTCATACCTGAATTCTTTCTCTTTTTTTGAAGCAGAAAGCATTGCAGCTAATATCCCATTCACAACCCCTTCCCTGTTTGTCCTTTCTAGAGGTAAACACTACATGAAGTTGGTGTCCATCATTCATTCCTATGCAAGTTTTTATATTTTTACTATATATTCATGTATATACGTAAACCATATATAATATTTTTTTGTTTTAAACAGTTATATGTGTGGTATCATGCTGTATGTATCTTTTTGCAACTTTCCTTCTTTTTTCAGTATTATGTTTCCAGTTTTACTCATGTTGATATATGTATTTCTAGATCATTCGTTTTGACATATCTATGGTAAATCTCTAAATAATTAGCCAGTTTAATTAGCAAACCTCTCATGGAAAGGTCAACTGATTGCATACAATTTCTCCCCGTTACAGCCAATATACTCTTTGGTATATGTATGAGAATTTTCATAGGGTCTATCCTTCAAAGTTGGAATTGTGGTCAGACCATGTACATGTATTCAACTCTTTAGGTATTTCCAAATTGCTCTTCAAATGGTTATAGTCATGTTCAAAAAGAAAAGATATTGTTCTATATGAAGATAAGACAAAATCATCCTTTTGTTGAACAAAAAATAAAATGTTTGTGAAGGGGTTCTGGACAAATATCCTGGAGATATGCCATTTTGGCATGAGGATTATTTGAGGTTCATGGCAAGCTCTACACTTCCCCTTAATTGCCTAAATTTACATTGGAAAGGGGGGCTTGTACTGGGAGGGAAGGGAGCTATTAACAAAGATTTCTTTTTATCTAAGAAACTTATCTTCAGAATAGGGCAGCCATTGTCTTCTAACCATTCCCTCTCACTATCCTGCTAAATGCCTTCCCCCCATTTGTACCCGCAGACTCCTATCCCTCTCCTTAGCTCAGGATGTCATTAAGCCTCATTTTGCCTGACCTTATTGAGACTCTCTTATGCTTATATGGATTCCCCTTATGTAAGTAATTAGACTTTGACTTTCTTCTGTTAATTTATCTCCTGTCAACTTAATTTTTTAAACCAGCCAGAAGAATTCTGAGGGGTAAGAGGAAAATTTTTCCTCCTCAACCCCTACAAGACTAGTTGAAGGAGACAACAATAAAAAATAATTTTAAGAGTAAGTTCAAACCCTATGACACTGCTATAGTTTTTGGAATGTAGGTGAGGTTTGGCGGGGTGAGGTCCAGAGCCGATGACCAAGAAAGAATTCTTGAGATATCTTTGGGACAGGACCCATGGGCAGAAAGAGCTGCTGCACCTGGGTTGTGAGGGGTGCCTGATTAAATACTTGGGAGTTGGGGGAGGTAAGAAAAAGGGAGGTTTTCAAAATAACTTTCATATGCTAAAGAGGACCTACCTAGAAGATACTGGAGGCCTTGCCATTGTCAAGTTAAGGTTGTTTTTCTCTCTAGTAAGGAATTAACATTAAGACAGTTGGGAGCTTCCTGGAGGAACTTTATACTCCATGTGCCTCACGTATTTGTCAATGGGCTACAGATTATAAGGGCATTTATTTTTATCTACATTTCCTTCTGGAAGTTAGGTTATTAATAAGGATGCTTCTTCTTGTAAACCACTAAGACATTTGTAAACTGAGGGAGACTCATGCCTTGCAGGACTATAATCTCTATAAGTTAACCATTTGTTTTTCCTTCCCTTATCTTTAGGGCAGCCAAGAGTGCCTGAGGAATGTCACATACATCCCACTGGGCAGTGGGGTGGGGAGGGTGGTAGGGTGTCAGCTTGTGCTTTGTCCTCAGCTTGCCTTCTTCTCCCTCATCAGCACTATTTGGTCAAGTGTATGCACCAAGGAACATCACAAGAAAAGGTTTTATGAAATTCTCCAGTATAATTACTACAGGGAGAAATGCTCTTCTAACTATTGCCCATTGTATTATATAATGGCTCCTTTGTAGGTGCAATGGGAAAGATGTCTTTTGGGCACCTGGGTGACTCAGTCAGTTAAGCGTCTGCCTTCGGCTCAGATCATGATCCCAGGGTCCTGGGATCGAGCCCCTCATCGGGCTCTCTGCTCCGTGGAGAGTCTGCTTGTCCTCTGCCTCTGCCATTCCCCCTATTTGTGTTCTCTCTGTCTCTCTCTCAAATAAATAAATAAAACCTTTTTTAAAAAAAAGGAAGATGTCTTTGTGGGGACCTTAAAAAAACTACTTCTTGACATCTGGTTTTATTTGATCCTCTACACCCTGTAAATTTTATAAGTGTTCTTATTTTCCTCTTTGCTTTGACCACTGGAAGCTTTGGCCACACAACCAAGTGTGTGACCACCATTGGCAAGAGTGTGAAACAGAGCGACAGAATAAACTTGCGCTTGGCACGGCTTTCTTTTCCTACTCATACCCTCTCTCCAACCAAATCTTCCAATGTATTTATTTCATGTAGTGATAATATTAGTGTTTTTATAGGCTGCCTCAAATCTCTTTTGGAGTGAAGTGAGGTGTATAAGAATAAATTAGTAAATAAGACAAAGAAAAAGTGAGTGAGAAAAATAAATCTCTGTCATCAGTTTTGACTACCATCTCAATCTGAAGCTCCAGCCTTGCTTTTTAAACTGCCTTCTGGACATTTCCAGTTAAATGATCTACAGCTGACTCAAACTCTAAAATAAAACCCACCCTCTTCCTCACAGAATAGCCTCCTCTTTCTGATACCCCATCAAAGATGTTCTACTGATTACTTTTCATAATAAAAGTAATTACGCATATTATTATTAATGGTAGGATAGCAGAGAAGGAGGATTCCACCTCCATAATTTGTTAGTTCCTCCACAACCTCATTTATAAAATATTATTACTTAATATAGAAATTTGGAGTTTTCTTGGTCTCAGTTCAAGCGTGAATAATAGATTGGTTAGCATGTGTTCTAAGTGTTAGGTGTGATATGTACCCTGTGCTCAACACCAGGAATACAAAGTGAGGTGGACACAATCCCTGTCCTCAAAGAAGGAAATCTCAGCATCAGCTCTGACTCTTCTACCCTGACTCTTCTTCACCTGACATATTTAGTCACCAAACGTAACTGATTCTTCTTTTGTCTTATTTTGTGGGATCTCTGTTCTATTTGTGTACAACCCCTATTGCTTGTGGTTCTTTCATCTCATTCTTAGACCACTGTGTTCTCTTCTTCATTAATTTATCCAATCCTAGGCCCCCAATCCTGCCATCTTTCTTGCTGTCTACTGCTGTCAGATTAATATTCTCCAAATATCTCTTGGCCATCTCTTTCCTGCTTCAGGTAGCTCTACTTTCCCATCTTATCCTTAGGTCTGTCTGGCAACTTTCCGCAAACACCAGTTCAACTTCTATCTCTCCTGTTTCTACAGTAATTCTCCTGTGCCCCATTGCTCCCATTCCAAGAGAGGACACCTCTCCTGCTTCAGCGAGAATGGAGAAGTTTCAGGTTCCTGTTATTCCCCCCAACCCCCACACTACACCATGTGCAACACATCCACTTCTTTCATTTACCTAGCCTTCATTTCCTTCCTCTCAACTCCGAGGAAATTGTGCTTATTTATTCCTGTTGACTCTTAAGTCAATATAGATAATATGTGTTTTGGCAAAGTCTATGTTTGCAGTCCTGACAAATAGAAGAAACAACAGTGCTAGATTCCTATTTGAGAAAGAAATGGAGAAGATTGGTAATTATGGTGTGGTTACACCCACGGAAGGAACATGTTTACCACAGAAAACCATCTTCCATGCGTAGTTTATGGAGAAAACATTAAGAACTGACCTAACTTAAATACAGAGATTTACTTAATGAGTCTTGAAACCACTCACTTGGGTCAAGTCTAATAGTAAAATTATGTAATTAAATTTTTAATGGAGAAAATATGGGCTGGAAAAATAAATTAAATATACTTTTCAATTATTTATATGGTGAAAGACAGCAGGAACTCTTCCAATGAAAGTTTTGATACAAACCCCTCTAATCAGCACCAAATCCTATTCCATTCCAAAGAAGAGCAAGAATCTGGTGTGGAAAAAAGAAGAGAAAAAGGTAATTACTTATTCAGTGGAATGATCTGTCAGGTTTACCAGGAACAAGGGGTCCTTCTGATGTGATCCTTTCCTCTAGTTATGCAATTGCCTCCTCCTCCTCCCACTACTCAGTATTGGATTTTTCTTTTGAAATGGCAATTTTCAAAAGGTTACAATTCACTCTTAAGTATGCATCCCTTAGTAAGCATTTGAAAAAATGTAATCAGCTCTCCTTAGGGGGTTCTATGGCAGAATTCTTGGTACACAGCTCCCTATTAAAGCTAATCTGAGTGTAGTTGGTGGCTCACAGCAGGGATTATAAAGCTGTTGGTAATTGAAGAAATTTACATGGAATCATTTACCTTTTAAGTACCCCCCACCACAATAGCCTATGTAAAGGATGAGGCGACAGAGCAATAGATGGTTCTGCATGGGCTCTTTGTTATGGACCCTTCAGCAAAATCAATCCTTAAGTGCAATTAATACATCTTCAATACAACCGTGTATATCACCAAACTAATGCAGCTTTTAAGCCAGAGTACTTCAAGAATTCTTTGAAGGCCTGCATCCATTTTATAAGATCTCAAGATATACTCAGTAGTGAGAGCAAACAAGTCACCAACATGGGATGGACAGAGTGCTCTCTTAAGAATAAAGAGTGAGGGGCGCCTGGGTGGCACAGTCGGTTAAGCATCTGAAACTTGATTTCGACTCAGGTCATGATCTCATGGGTCATGGGATCAAGTCCCATGTTGGACTCCAGGCTAAATGGGGAGTCTGCTTGGGATTCTTTCCCTCTTCCTCTACCTCCCCCTCTGTCTCTCACCCTCCCCTCTCAAATATATAAGTAAATCTTTAAAAATAAAAAAAGACTAAAGGGTGAAAATAGTACAACTGTTCAGTTTAAAACCTTTGCAAAGAAAGCACAACAAATTTGAAAATTCTGGATAGCTACCTTAGAAGGATGCGGTATGCCTGGAGATTTCAAATAATTGAAAAATGCCATGAGGGTTAATTGATGTCAGTAGTGCAAGGCTGAGGAAACCACTCACTGTGGACTGAAGGTGAATAATTTGTTCCATCCAGGGCTATTTTCTGAATGACCTATGCTGATTCCCATCAGCAGGTAGGATTAGTTATCACTGCCAATGTGTCCCTTCAGGGCCTGCTCATTTTTCAATTCACTGCCATTTGGTTGAGTTATTCCCTAAATGAATCAATCACTAATTCATAATTAGATCTAATGACAACATAAATCTCTGCAGTGGAAAACTTTGGAGATGGCAACGTGAATCTTTAGACAATTCAGAGATACAGCATGTTTGTTACTCTTTAAAACCAGTGAAGTCTTGACTGAAAATCTTGGTCAAGATATATTAGCTAGAATTTTTTTGTTGTCGGGTTTAGTGTGATGAACTTAATACTTCTTTTGTTCATTTTTCTTTGTTTTTCATATACATACACAGCAACTATTCTAGAGTATTAGATTTGTCAATGCCACTGACATAAAAGGTCTTGTCATCAGCTCAATGTTACAAGGAATATGACATGAAAGTAATTATTGTTACTTTAAGGCCAGATCATCATCCTCAAGGACCAAAAAGTCACACAGGAGAAATCCCTTGTGGCTCTGCTAAAACTCTATAAAACAATGGGCTATAAAACAATAAGGCTGCATAAACCAACTGGATTTTCTGATTCATCCTTCTCTCTGTGAGGCTTGGGAAAGTCTTGGCTCCAGTGTAGTGTTGTTGGTATCATAGCCAGAACTCATTGCTTTCCCTTATCCTTGCTCCACTACATGCCCCTAAGTACAGCTGAACATACATTTAAGTGTGAAACATACTTGCTATTGATGCATTACCTCCCTACCCTCTTCTAACATTCAGAGCCCTGGTAAAACCCAGGTCATGATAAAACCCAGAGATCCTTCACTGTGATAGCTCATGGGAATGCTGTGCATGCCGACAGTATGGACCTTCCCCTTTTACTTTTCCTGCCCCAGGGAAATACCTCCAGTTCTAAACGTTTTGATTTCTGGTATGCAGCAGCAAATAGCCAGTGGGCTATTTAATTACTCTCTCACACAAGTTTGCCTAGCTGTTCTCTTCTCACCAAACTGCCTTAACATTTTGCATCTGCTTAGGTAAATCAAATATTGAGGAACGTGTTCAATACTGGGAAACTTGGTCACTGTGTTATGGTCCGAGGGCCAGCATTCCCCAGACCTCTCTCATCAAACACAGTAGTTAAATGAGTACATGTTTCATGTATGAATATGTGGGATCTAACCTCAGAGCAAATCCTAGACTGCTGCCCTTTTGGACTCCTTACTTTTTATTTACTCTCAGCTCCAGAAGAGGACTAGAGTCGCCATGCAACTTGAATGGCCTTGCCACCACTGCTTCCTAACAACTCTCTTATCTAGAGAACTCATGCCTAATCTCAGCCAAAACATTGAGAACTTTCAGTTTCATATTCAAAATGTTTTAAAAGCAATTATAACATTTAAGAATTCAGACTTCCCTGCAGTAAGGAGTAAAACAAGTTAGGGAAAACCTTAACTAAATCTTATCCAGGAATAAAGATTTTGATGACATCAGCCAGAGATGTTTTCCAGTTTCTAGAATCATTCTTTCTTGAACTGGCAAGTCCTAAGTACTCTGGATTAATGAATCTTCTGAGATAAACTAGAACTGATGTCGTGGAGAAATGGATGCTTCAGTCTAGGTCCAGATCCAAGATGCTCTTTTTGCCCATGATTCAGCTACACTGCCAACAATTAAAGCTATCCAAGATCATTTCCAAGCAGGATCAATGGGCCAACTCTGCATTTAATTCAACATGGATGTGTCCTTGGCCTCAGCAGTCTTCTGCAGACCATTTAAATGAGATGTGTGTGTTTGCCCCTCAGAGACACACATAGGATTTACTGTCAATGGACCATGAGCACACTTTTGGCCATGGAAAGGACTCCTCCACCACTCCAGAACTTTCCTAATTTCATAGCTGAGCACTTGCTCCATTATTAACACATTCCCAAGCAAGAAAAAGAAAAGTTAGAAAACTCTGTGGAGCCAGTCATGTAATCACACAGATTAATTGTTCTTCCAATAGCAACACTTTAAAAACAGCTGGCATGTGGCCCCACTACCCCCGGGTTATCCCAGAATCAGAGAATCAGAGCAGGAAGAGAGACCTGAGAGAACACCGACGCAATCCCTTGGTCCTTCTGGAAGCCTGCAACGAAATCATCCCAGACAGAGGTACATTTGCCAGAATTTTAATGAGCTCTGGGGACAGCGCTCTCATGACTTCCTACTCAGAGTAGGAAAGAAATCTTTTCTCACAGCCAAACAATCTCTCCCTTTAGAGCTGAAGTCTATTCATTATGTCTGGCTGTGGTGTTCCATGGAGAAGGGCGTCTCTAACAATCCCTGTTATCACACATTCTCCACAGGAAAGGAAGCCGCTTCCTACCTGGTGGATCATACTCTCACAAAACTTTTAAAATATTAATTTTTTTTTAGTGACTTTCATTTGTTTCTCAGAGTTCTCTCTATTTCTCCTTAGCTCTTAACTCTAGAGGTAAATATTATTTTCCAGCAAAGTCTAACCAGATCTGAATAAAATAGAGTCTCTATGCTGTCCACTGTGGTAGCCACCAGTCATATGTGCGCTTGAAATATGGCTAGTATGACTGAGAAACTGAATTTTAAATGTTATTTGATTGTATGAAATTTAAGTTTAGCTCTAAAGACTGGTATTTGCTACAGTGTTTGGAAGATGTTAAGTATGTTTGGGACATCTTGGGTTTGGGCATCTACTTTTTCAAGTGTAAATTTTATGACATGAATCATGTTCAAGTATTGCTGATGAAAATTTAGCACCTACTTTGAGACGTCTTTTAGTGTATAATGCAAAGAGGATTTTGAAGACTTAATACAAAAAGAAAACTTTAAGTATCTCATTAATATTTTCATATTGATTACACGTTGAAATTATAATATTTTGTATATACTGGGTGCTACAGTTTCTGTACTTTCCCCAGAAAAATTCTTATGTTGAAACCCTAATCCCCCATGTGATGGTATTTGGAAGTAGGACCTTTAAGAGGTAATTAGATCACGAGGGTGGAGCCCTCACCAGGATCCAGTCATGCTGATACCGTGACCTTGGACTTCCCAGCCTCCAAAAAACATGAGTGATGTTCATTGTTGAAGCCACCCAATCTATGGTATTTTGTTATGGCAGCATGAACTAAGACACTGGGTTAAATAAAATATGTTATTAAAGCTAATTTTACCTTTTTAAAAAAAACTATTCTTCATATAACTACTCACAATCCTGAAAAGAATCCCTTAATGGGCGTTCTATCCCTTATTATATCACCCCTCATAAGCATCATAAATCTGACACCGGACTAAAAGGTTGAGAGAGGAAAGGAAGGAAGCTGGAACAGCAAGATTTTAAATGTTGTGTACCACAAGGTCATGATTAGAAGCAGTCCCAGGAAAAGAATTTAAGGTCTTCTATATGGTCTCAGCACTCCAGCTAGTTACAAAATTAAGTGTCTAATGTATACAAGCATGTCAACTTTAAGGGCTTTTTTTTCTTTTGTTTTGTATTGTTTGTTTGTTTCAGATCTTGCATATGATTATGCATATGACTGGTGGGAAGTTGGAGTCTGCAAAAAAAGGGAAAATGCTGCAAAAGGAATTTTACAAGTCCTCAGGATGTCTGGCTGGTCTGGGAAGGCCTCAGAGAGGCCCATCTGCACAGGGTTATGCTAGGCTACGTATGATGTGATGTGTGTGCACAAGTCTGTGGCTTGAGACTTGTATTCCAAGGCCAAATTCAAAGAGATAAGAGGTCTTGACAATTTGAAAATTTAGGAAGCTATTTTGATTGCACCTGGGTATAAAAATATTAGCAGCTTTATAACTTGGAAATGATTTATTAAAATGTTACCTCATAGATTAGAGCTAAGACAGGGCCCATTGCCAGACCCAACTCTGTCCAGGAGGAGAGATGATCATGCAGAGATGCCCACAGAAAGTTGATTTTTTTGGGGGGGGTGGGGGTCGGTGTTCACTTCTATCACCTTAAATTAAAATCTGGTTTTAATTTCCCTTTGGAACCCCCTTCAGGTGTCTTTTAATCATACTAAAAGAACATTCTATGTGTGTACCCCCTTGTAATCATAAGCATTAATATTTTATATGTTCTCATGGATTCTGATCTTCTAAGAAAGTAACATGTAATGACCGGCAGCTTTTCTTTGATGTGAGGTGTATTCGTGACAGTACCATTGTAAGGGTCAGGAAAGTGAATCTGGCCTGTTCTGACAGAGGAGCACCCAGGAGGATGAACACAGAAGACATGAGATGCTTGTTTCCAGATCTTTTAATGAATCATCGTGAGAATTTTAGCAAGTTAACTTTCCTCTCCAAATTTTCTTCGACATTTTGAAATACCAGCCTCTTGTTATTTCATTTCTTTTAAATATGCAAACACCGACAGGAATGTAACCACACTGCTATCCAAAGCTCCCTGAGGTCATGGATTGTGTCTACAACTTCTGGGTGTCCTAAGTCCTGCTGTGTACATGACCTGGTACACAAGTCTACATGAAATATTGCGGGATGTATTTTTTAGTCCTTATGCGTACGAAAAGTATATCTACCTTGCACATTGCTGAAGCTATTAAATATTAGAATTTGAATGCTAAAATGACTCTGAGAGATTGCCTAGTAAATCCTTTCATGGGAGAACTCACAAAGCTGGGACCCAAGCACTAAGGTCACCTCTGAATCCGAAGCTAGTTAGCAGAAAACTGCAGCTAGAATCCAGATCATGGAAAGATTTGCCTCTTTATGCTGTCTTAGCAATAGCTGAGATTATTTAGGTGGACATTTATGAACAACTCAAATTCACAGACAAAATATTTCAGAGTCCACTTTTTGGTCTCTCCCTTTAACTTTAACAGTTGGTTAAGCATCTGCTTTTGGCTCGGGTTGTGATCCCAGGGCCCTGGGATCAAGAGTCCCGCATCAGGTTCTCTGCTCAGTGGGAAGCCTGCTTCTCCTTCTTTCTCTATCTGCCACTCTGCCTATTTGTGCTCTCTCTCTCTGTCAAATAAATCAAATCTTAAAAAAAAAAAGAGTCATGGTATAAGAAAGTAATGCTTACTGTGTTTTTAGAAAAACAATTTTTAATCTTTTGATGCCTAATGTTCTTGATGCCAAAAGTTAAAACCAAATGTTTATAACATGATGAAATCATATATCCTTAATATCCAGCATCACTTAGCATTTACTGTGTGCCAGGAACGGTGCCAAGGTCCTCACATGCTTATCTCATTTGATCTTCCAACATCCCAAGGAGGTAGGCTCTAGTACTATTAGTACTTTGCAATGAAGGAACTGAAATGCAGGGTGGTTACCTAATAGCCCAAAGTCAAACATTAATCTATTTCAATGATGGAATCAATCGGGCATTTGCAGGTGCTGAAATACACTTGACCCTTCAATATCTGCTCTTACAGTCAACTCATTTGGCTGATAATGACCAGTCAGGTGAGCTCATGCTGGGATTCCCATGCCATTTGAAGTGGGAGATATAGGCATAGATGGATATGAATATGGATATAGTTATATATACATATACACACAGAGATGTAGATATATTCTCCTGGATAGTTTTCATTTCTAATGAAATTCTGAAAAGCAAACATTAAAGACAGACCCGGGGCATCTGGGTGGCTCAGTTGGTTAAGCATTTGCTTTCAGTGCAGGTCAAGATCTCAGGGTCCTGGGATCCAGCCCCACGGTGGGCTCTCTGTTCAGCAGGGAATTTGCTTCTGCACACCACCCTCCCCCCGGCTCATGTTCTCTCTCTCAAATAAATAAAGTCTTTAATAAAAAAAAAAGCATTAAAGACAGACCCTTTGTTTTAATGTATTGTTGGATTTGGCTTGCTAATATTTTGTTGAGGATTTTTGCATCTATGTTTACCAGAGATATTGGCCTGTAGTTTTCTTTTTTGTAGTGTCTTTCTCCGATTTTGTTTTCAAGGTAATTCTGGCTTGTAGAATGAACTTGGAAGCTTTCCTTCATCTTTATTCACCACAATCAAGTAGGATTTATTCCAGGGATACAAGGGTGGTTGGGTATTCACAAATCAATCAATGTGATACATCACATTAACAAGAGAAAGGATAAAAACAATATGGTCATCTCAATAGATGCAGAAAAAGCATTTGGCAAAGCACAACACTAATTCAGGATAAAAAATCATCAACAAAGTAGGTTTCAAGGGAACATACTGCAACTTAATTGGAACCATATATGAAAAACACACAGCCAACATCATACGTAATGGTGAAAAACAGAGCCTTTTCTCTAAGATCAGGAACAAGACAGGGATGTCCGTTCTCACCACTTTTTTTCAACATAGTACCAGAAGTCCTAGCCACAGCAGACAAGCAAAAGAACTAAAGACATCCAAATTGGTAAGGAAGAAGTAAAACTTAGTATTTGCAGATGACATGATAAATACATAGAAAACCCTAAAGACTCCACCAAAAACTACTAGAACTAATAAATGAATTCAGTAATGTCACAGGATACAAAATTAATATACAGAAATCTTTCTGTACACTAATAATGAAGTAGTGGAAAGAGAAATTAAGAAAACAGTCTTATTTACAATTGCATCAAAAAGAATAAAATACTGAGGAACAAACTTAACCAAGAAGGTGAAAGACCTGTATTCCAAAAACTATAAAACACTGATGAAAGAAACTGAAGACAACACAAATGGAAAGATATTCCATGCTCACGGATTGGAAGAACCAGTATTGTTAAAATGTTCATACTACCCAAAGCAATTACAGATTTAATGCAATCCTTATCAAAATACCAACAACGTTTTTTAGAGAACTAGAACAAAGAATCCTAAAACTTGTATGGAACCACAAAAGATCCCAAATAGCCAAAGCAATCTTGGAAAAGAAAAGCAAAGCTAGAGGTATCACACTCCCAGATTTCAAGGGATACTGTAAAGCTGTAGTTAGCAAAACAGTATGGTACTGGCACAAAAACAGATATATAGATCAATGGAACAGAATAGAGAACCCAGAAATAAAACCCAAATCTGTATGGTCAATTAATCTACAACAAAGGAGGCAAGAATATACAATGGGGAAAAGACAGTCTCTTCAACAAATGGGTGCTGGGAAAACTGGACAGCTACATGCAAAAGAATGAAACTGGACTACTTTCTGACAACCATACACAAAGATAAACTCAAAAAGGATTAAAGACTTAAATTTGAGACCTGAAACCATAAAAATCCTAGAAGAAAAGATAGGCAGTGATTTCTTAGACATCAGCCATAGAAACATTTTTCTACATATGTCTCCTTAGGCAAGGAAAACAAAAGCAAAACTAAACTATTGAGACCACAACAAAATAAAAGTCTTTGCACAGCAAAGGAAACCATTCACAAAATGACAAGACAAACTACTAAATGAGAGAAGATATTTGCAAATGATATATCTGATAAGGGATTAATATCTAAAATATATAAAGAACTTCTACAGCTCAACACCAAAATAATAATAATAATAATAATCTGATTAAAAATGGGCAGAGGAACTGAATAGATGTTTTTCCAAAGAAGACATACGAATTACCAATAGACACACAAAAAGATGCTCAACATCACTCATCATCAGGGAAATGCAAATCAAAATGACAATGAGATATCACCTCACACATGTCAGAATGGCTGGAAACAAAAAGAAAAGATATAACAAATGTTGGCAAGGATGCAGAGAAAAAGGAACCCTCGTGCACTGTCGGTGGGAATGCAAACTGGTGCTGCCACTGTGGAAAACAGTATGGAGGTGCCTCAAAAAATTAAAAATAGAATTACTATATGATTCGGTAATTTTACTGCTGGGTGACTATCTAAAGAAAATGAAGACACTAATTTGAAAAGATATATGCACCTCTTTGTTTATTCAGCATTGTTTACAATAGCTAAGATACGGAAGCAGCCAAAGTGTCCATCCATAGATGAATGGATAAAGAAGATGTAGTATGTACATATAATATGGAATATTACTCAGCCATAAGAAATGAAATCTTGCCATTTGCAATAACATGGGTGGATCTAGAGGGTATAATGCTAAATGAAATTAGACAGAGAAAGACAAATACCATACGATTTTACTCATATGTGGAGGTTAAGAAGCAAAAACAAATAAACAAAGGAAAAAATACAAACAGACCAACAGATTCTTGGGATGCCTGAGTGGCTGTTGGTTAAGTGGTTGCCTTCGGCTCAGGTTATGATCCCAGGGTCTTGGGATCGAGTCCTGCATCTGGCTCTTTTCTACGCAAGGAGCCTGCTTCTCCCTCTGTCTGCCACTCCCCCTGCTTGTGCTTGCTCTCTGTCTCTCTCTCTCCCTTTCTCTCTGACAAATAAATAAATAAATAAATCTTTAAAAAAAGGAAAAAGAAAAATGGATTCTTAAATACAAAGAAGAAAATGCCAGAGGGAAGTGGGGGGGGATGGGTGAAATAGACAAAGGGGATTAAGAGTGCACTTATCTTGATGAGCACTGAGAAATGTATAGAATTGTTGAATCATTATATTGTACACCTGAAACTAAGATAGCTCCGTATGGTAATTATACTTCAAAAAATAATAGATCCATTGTAAACAAACTATTGACCACGGTATCTCAGGAGAACTTAAAATCCATGATCCTAAGAGAACACAGTGTATGCATCGTAAGATGCCAGTGCTGGAAGGAAACATGAAGGGCATCTGCTTATGGATGAGAATATTTACTTGCTTTTACTTTCTTGGTCATGCACACTGTGTGGTAGAAACTACTAGTGTTCACCCACATCTCATTCTTCATGGGAGATTAAACTTCCTTGCTTCTTTGTAGTTAGGTGCCAGTTCTGGACAATGGTCAATGAGTAGAAATTAAATGTGTCACTTCTATCCAAAGCCTCTAATTACTGATGAAAGGCCATATAATATTCTTTTTCTCTTCAGTGTCAATGAAATGCTGTGAGTTTCCAGATTATGTAGCTCCAGGATGGTGAAGACTTCATTCGCCTGGATCACCACAAAACTGTGTGGAGGGCGACTGTCTTGGAGAATTACCTAAACCTGTAGCAGACTTCAGGAGTTAGGGATATTTATTACTACAGCGACAAATTTAGACTATTCTTAATACCCGCTGCAGTTTTGAGAGTATGCTTAGTAGAAAAACCACTGTCCTTGTGACAAAGCATTAATTTATTTTATGCTTAAGCAAGAGCAGTTTTACTGCCACAATCTAAAAGTCATAAACAACCTGTGTAATCAGAGGAAAGAAATGACTACAACAAATCACTCATTTGTTCAATCAGTATTTATGTACCGATTTTGTTTTAAAAAACACTGTTATATATTAATTTTGGCATTAAAATAGAACTTAATGATGGATTAAATGGGATGGTAAAGAAGAGGAGAGAATAGGTTGAAGATCAGCAAATAGTAAATAGGTCATGATCCCAGGGTCCTGGGATCGAGCCCCAGATCGATATGGCCAGATATCTGGAAGGAGCTGAAAGTGATCCCAACTATTAAAATGTAGAAGACCGAAGGGGGAGGCATTTTGAGTGTGAGGTAAAGATCAAATTCTTAGTTGGGTACACGAGAAGTTCAAAAAGAGATTTCCAGAATGGAAGTGTCAATGTGGCAGCTGGGAACATCTACAGGGCTGATTCTCAAAAGAAATATTGGAACTAATGATACAGATTTATAATAACAGTAAAATTAGTAAGTATCTAGGAATTAATGGAACCAAGAACCTATAAGATTTGTATAGAGTATATTTTTAACACTCTCTTAGAGAATGTCAACCATATTTACATAAAAAGGAGAAATATACTTTGTTAATGGATGGATGGTTTCATACTTTAAAGATCTTCATCTTTTTCCAGTTTATCTGTAAATTTGAGCATTGCCAAATTAAATTTGCAGAGAAAGTTTTTTGAAGATATTGGACAATTAACTTCAAAGTAATGTGAATCCTAGGTTACTCTGGCAAAGAAGAGCAAAAACAAGGATCTTCCTTTATCATATATAAGGACATATTTCAAAGTTGTAATAATAAACAGAGTGCGGTGCTGGTGTAAGATAACTATATGTCCATATACGTAAAAAATATTGCATAACTATATTAACTTGATATATGATCATGCTGGCACCATTAATCAATGAGAAAATGATAGATTGTTTAGTGTAAGGTATTGGGAGAAAACTTGCTTACCAATTAAAGAAAAAAACGCCCCTGAATCCTAACTTTACACCACACAGGGGCAGGGGGCAGGTCAAGATGGATAAGAAAGGTAATCATGATTAGAAATGGATTGTGAGAGGTGGGACTATAAGGCTAATATAAGAATAAATAGAAGAAAATTTTGAGAATCTTAAATATACAAACTATATGTCCCCCCAAAATTGAAGGACTTGAGTACATCTAAACTTTGCCTTTTTTTTTTTTAAGATTTTATTTATTTATTTGACAGAGAGAGACATAGCAAGAGAGGGAACACAAGCAGGGGGAGTGGGAGAGGGAGGAGAAGGCTTCCTGCTGAGCAGGGAGCCTGATGCGGGGCTCAGTCCCAGGACCCTGGGATCACGACCTGAGCTGAAGGCAGACACTTAATGACTGAGCCATCAAGGCACCCCTAAACTTTGACTTTTTTTAAAAAAATATTTTATTTATGTATTTGAGAGAGAGAGAGAGAGAGAGAAAACCAGTGGGGGGGGGAGGGGTTAAAGGGAGAGGGAGAAGCAGTCTCCCTGCTGAGCAAGAAACCTGACATGGGGCTCAATCCCAGAACCCTGAGATCAAAACCTGAGCCAAAGGCAGACACTTAACCAACTGAGCCACCCAGGCACCCCTAAATTTTGACTTTTTGTTCAGCAGGAGGTCCCCTCGGCAAAGTTGACAGATCAAAGACTGGAAAAGAATTACAATGTCTAAAATAAGCAAGGGGTGATAACTTCAAAATGTAAGAAAACTACAAATCAAGAAGAAGATAGGAAACCCAACAGAAAAGCAAGCAAAAAGTATAAGCAGGCAATTCATACTGAAATCCAAATGGCTAACACATATATGAAGAACTGTTCAGCCTCACTAGTAATTTAATAAACGCAAATTAAAACAAGATAGGTCTTCACTTCCATCAGAGGGACAAAAATGAGAAAACCCAAATAATACCAAGTGCTGATGAAGATGTGTGGAAACAAAAACCCATGCAGAGTTATGGTGAAAGTATAAATTAATAAAACCTTTCTGGAAAACAATCTGGCAGGACTTAGTGAAATTGATTCTTTGTGTAACTTAGAACTGCCCCGATGGATATGAACACACACACACACATTGCCTTCATGACAAAAGAGAATATGCATAAAAATACTATAGTGTTGTTCATGGCACGGAAGAGGTAGGGATGGTTTAGGAGAGGGGAAGTAAAATGTGGAGGGTTCATTCTATGGAACTCAGAAATATGTTAGAGGTACATATGACAACTTATATAGATTTTTAAAATAGTGATGAATATAAAACAAATGTTAAAATCAAAATGACCCTTTGGCACAATTTTGTTTTCTTTAGATTTAGCATAATTTTGCTTTCTTGAAAATATGCACAGACAAAACAATATTGCAGTGATATGTCCTTATTTGATGGTACAATTCAAGGATATTGCATTTAAAAAGAAACTGAGCTGCTGTTATCAGTAAATCTATAATTTGGCTTATAATTTAAGTCTATACTTAACCTAGTAGAGAAGACCTGACTCTATATAACTTCACTACACAAACACAATTTCTGATGACATGTAGAGAAACTTATGTGTAATGTTAACTACATTCCAATAGGGAAATTTGCTCTGGAAAAGCAATATTTAAAAGTTTAGAATACAGAAATACAAATGGACATATCCTGGCAGTAACTGTTCTCATGCCTTACTTCTAGAAAATCTGAGTAAAGAGTGTTGCTAAGGGGCGCCTAGGTGGCTCAGATGGTTGGGCATCTGCCTTCGGCTCAGGTCATGATCCCAGGGTCCTGGGATCAAGCCCCACATCTGGCTCCTGGCTCGGCGGGGGCCAGACCATGAGATCTCTCCCTCTGCCTCTCCCCCTGCTCGTGCTCTCTCTCTCTCTGTATCTCTGTCTTGAATGAATAAATAATATCTTAAAAAAAAAAGAGTCTGTTGTTAAGTGTGAGCTGAAGTGACCGAATGCACCTTTGCAGTTGTGTTGCCTGAATCCTGCCCTATATTTCATTGCGTAAATGGCCTTTGTATATTCTTTTCCTAGCAAGGTGTGAGACATCTATTTATTATAATGCATCGTCACTATTTACATACATGAGGCTAAACAGGGTGTCTGTCTGCTAGGAATGCAAATTCTTTGACAAGAGGTTTATTATTTATTTATTTATTAAAGATTTATTTATTTATTTTAGAGAGAGAAAGCGTGAGTGGGTGGGGCAGAGGGAGAGAGAGAATTCCAATCAGACTCCATTCTAAGCCGCTAAGCCTTGATCTCATGACCATGAGATCACGACCTGAGCGGAAACCAAGGGTTGGACGCTCAACCGACTGCACCACCCAGGCACCCTGACAAGAGATTGATTTTTCCCCAATAATTGTGTACTAAAGGAAATGCACATGATGCTTACTGAGCTGTCCAATTCAGTTTCTTTTGACATTATATATATATATTTTTTTTTTTTTTCTTCAGAAATGGCTCTTATGATGCCAGTAGGAAAGCAAATACTGTGATAAACTCATTTACTTAGTGAGTTTCCCATACACCCTGCTGCCATATTTTTTTTGTGGTTACTTTTATTTGCTTCTAAATACTTCTTAGGAAGATGGTCACTTGCTGGTAATGTACTATCTGTTCAGGGGAAATGAAAACATGATAAATAAAAGTTTTCCTGATCAGAAAGGAAAGCCAAGGTGAGGCTGAAACTGAGGATTTACCTGAGCTTACACCTGTGGTTACATACACAGACTCTCCATGCGAAAGGCATGGTTTTATTTGTAGCAGCAGCTCAGATACCAACAGTCCAACATGCAGTTTGCTCATTACAAATGAAGATTTCTCAGGATCAGTAACTGTGGTGTGGATACTGCTCTTTAGGACTTGGGTTTGTGGGCATCCTGTGAAGTGCCTGTCTCTGCAGTGCAGCTTCTAGATGAAAGGATGAGCAAGCATAAAAGTGGAATTTGAGATCAAGGGAGGTGTTTCAGAGGACTAAAACCCAAAATAAGTATCAACCTCAAACAGAGCTGACTATAAAGTTGAAAAAGAAGTAAGAGGGATCTAAAACACCAAATCCTTTAAAACCAGGGAAATCGTGGTCACATATTGGAGGGGTCTTATTTCCTTGGTCTCATCACAGGAGGCAAAAATGAGAACGTATTTCTAGGCCTTCAGTAATTATTGAAAAGAGAAGACTAGGGTAAAAGAAATGGGTTAGGAGGATGAGAGAAGTACTAGGGGACAGTATCAGGGATGAGCTGACCAGGGCAATAAACTCCTTACAAACCCACAATCTCCCACTGATAATCATAAATTCATTAGCTTGATATTCCCAATCATTCATTTACTAAATCAATCATCCATTGATAATTTTAGTAATTTTCATGGAAAAGAACTCTCCACGGTCCTGGGGATGTCATGTTAAATAAAGATTATCTCAGTTCTCTAGAATTTCATGGTATAAAATAGAAAGTCAATGCACGCATTCATTTTTGCTAAGAGAAACTATATTTATTGAACATCTACTACATGCTAGGCACCATGCAAGACACTGGGAGTATAAGCATGAGTAAAATAGACCCAACTGATACTTTCACAGAGATTACTATTTAGATTGAGAAAGAGATATTATTTAAATAATCCTAAAAACAATTCCATGGTTATGAATAAAGATAAACACAGCGAATGAGGGAGACACGGCTCCCTGAAGATGTGGACCAGAACGCTAAGAAAGGTTTCCTCAGAGAAGTACTTCTTGAGCCACGATCTGATAGAGGAGTAGGAGTTAGTCTGGTGAAGGTGGGGAAGATAATATTCCAAGCGAAGGAAAGCAAATTTGTAAAGATTCTGTGAAGGAAGGAGATGGCATGGCATTTTTGAGTAAATGACAGAAGCCCAGTGGGATTTTGGTAGAGAGGAAGAAAGAGATAAATGTAAGTTAAAGTGGAAGAGAGAGCCTCTTTGTCAGGCTTTGTGTGAAATGCATGGATCTTTGTCTCCTGAAAATAACAAGAACCTTTTGGAAGGTTTTAAGCAGAGAATAGTCATCATACTATTTTTGTTTGGAAAAGATCTTTTTTGCTGCAGCCTAAAGCACAGTTTGGAGAACAGCCAAAAGGATGCAGGGAGATTAATAAAAAGATTTCTCCAGTGATGTGGGTGGAAGCTCATAGTGGCCTGGAGTGGGCAGGTTATGATGGCCTTGGAGAGACTTAGAGAGTCAAGGGTGACTAAGTCAATGACTCAATATGGTGAGATAAATACCTCATAAAGTGGATTGAAGGAAGAGGGACCCAGAGGGGAGTCACAGAAATCAAACTGCAGGAAAGCCTCCAGAAATAAATACCTCTTAATTGAAGTCTTGAATAAGGAATTATATGTTGAATGAAACCAAGGAAAGGATGTGGTATTCTACCACCTGTGTGAAGTATGGGGGGAGATGTAGAGCTAGACCAAGGAGGAAAGCACAGTCAAGAGTTTGTGCTAGAAGCTTGCGGATGTAAGTGTAGACCTGATAAGTTGATGTGGGTTCTTTTAGAAGGGGTGAGTCAATGACAGAAACTGGCCAGAAATCTTAGGGCACCACCATTTATGTGGGAATCAGAGTGGGCACCAGGAAACTGCACTGAGAAGGAGTAGCTGGTTTTGTAGGAGGAGAACACAGGCGAAGGGCTGACACAGAGAAGGAAGGTGCGTCAAGAGTCAAACTCCAAGAAGAGGTCAAATAAAAAGACAAAAAACTGGATTTCAGCAACATGGGGTTTATCCATAATATGGCCCCCAAATACTACCCATAGGAATCACTCACTATGCTCCAAAAGTTCAACTTTTAAGCCCTTTTCTTCTCTCCTCCGCTTCCTCATTCTTTGTTACTTTTTCTTCTTATTCTTCTTCATGTCCTTCTCCCCCTTTCTTCATCTTCCTCCTCTTCTTCCTCCTTCTTGCTAACAAACCTTGTTTTTGTAAGGGACTCAGTCACAACTGGTCTAACACAGTCATAGCAAATCCATTGCCTTCCCCATGATTAGCCTGGAGATGGACCTGAGACTCAGTCCCAACAGGGCAAACTGCCAAAGAGCCGACGTGCTCAGGATGATGGAGTGGGACAGGAGAAGGCTGGGTCCCTGATGACACAGCAGATCCCAGGACCGACTACCGGCAGGCTCCTTGGAGAATAAACCCTGAAGGTCCTCCCAGGTTCAACTAGTTTAACCCTGTTTGTTATTGTTCCATCTGAAAACACTGCTAACAGATATATTACCTAACTATTCACTTGTCCCTATACAAACTCCACTGTGTGTTCACTTTTCCCTTTATTCATTCTGATTCCTCTGCCAGGAGTTCCTTTACCAAACATTCATATGTCCCAAGTCAACCCAACTTTCAAGTATCACTTTCCTTATGTGCTTTTCTCCCTTCTTCCCAGTCCTAAGGCATTATTCCCACTTCTCATCCCTCAACCGTCTATTTCCCTTTCTCTAAATCTCTGACTATTTAAAACGTAAGTATCTATATACATGTCCTATATCCCTTGCTGGATCTTAATTTGCTCAAGGGCAAGATCCGTGTTCAAATTATTTTAATTTCCCAGTGCTTAATACAATGTTTTGTTCATAGTAGGCCCTTAATAAATTGAGCTACTTAATAAAATGTCTAAAAGTTTTGATATACATGAAGCTAGTAATAGAGATGTATGGAAAATGTAATATTTAGGAGAGTTATGATAAGGAAAAAAGCTCCTGGTAGAATAATCAAAGTCAGAGGAAAGAGTTAATAGCAATTTCAGACACAGTTTCATGGCAAATGGCATATTACTGGAACTGTGGGCCCATATCTCAGGGCAATTTAGTGATCATAGTACACTTCTGGCACTTGGATGCTTATGGTGCTTGGAGATAAGAATGCAACCACTGCTGATTTCATTAATAGCCCATAGATCAGGCATCCCACACCCACGGCTGTTTTTGTTAAGCCAGGGACATGCAACATTGGCACTAAAGGAAGGTTTAGCCTATGGAGCACAGACATAAGTGAAAGTGACCGATTAAGGATGTGAAGAACAAGGGCCACAAATCTCACTGGGTGGGACCCTTCACCTGGACAGCTGGCACGGTGGGTGGTCAACCTGATTCTGAGACAGTAAAGCAGGGTCTGTAGTACAAACTATGAAGTGAGGTGAGGGATACAAAGAAATGTGTCTATAAATGCCGTTCTCAGCCTTTGACAAAGCTTTCCTTGACAAAAACCCACTGGACTCCCTTCTACTGCCTCTGATCAGTGTCTTAGCGTCACAGATACAGTTCACACCGATCTTGCACACGTTTCCGCAGAGTCCTTTAGCCGTCCTTCCCTCATGCTGGGTGTTTTGCTCTCCTAACAAGGCTGCAAGCTACACCCCCATAGAGGAAGCCACCTCCTCACTAAAGATAGTACCTAACTGTGCATACAGGAGTGTGGAGAGGAGAAGTGCAGGGGTTCCAAAAAGATCCCTTCTTAAAAGTCTATTGAATTGCCAAGGGGCAAGAAGGGGCACTGGGGTACTGGTAATGGCAGTCTTTTCTCTTTTTCTAGGTGTTTTTTATATCGGTGTATTACTTTGTGGAAAGTCATCCTCTTATACACTTTCTTTTTTTTGTTGTTGTTGTTGTTGAATTCTTTTTTTTTTAATTTTTTTAACTTTTTTATTGTTATGTTAATCACCATATATTACATAATTTGTTTTGGTGTAGTGTTCCATGATTCATTGTTTGTTCATAACACCCAGTGCTCCATGCAGAATGTGCCCTCTTATTATACACTTTCAATCAGTGTATATTTCTGTATGTACATTATACTTCCACAAAATTTCAACTTAAAAAAAACACTTATTTAAAAAGCCATGCTCAGCTGTGAATTGTGCAAGACTGTTGAATCACAGATCTGTACTTCTGAAACAAATAACACAACATATTTTAAGAAAAAGAAGAAGATAACAGGAGAGGAAGAAAAGGGGAGTATGTCAGAGGGGGAGACGAACCATGAGAGATGATGGACTCTGAAAAACAAACTGAGGGTTCTAGAGGGGAGGGGGATAGGGGGATGGGTTAGCCTGGTGATGGGTATTGAGGAGGGCACGTTCTGCATGGAGCACTGGGTGTTATGAACAAACAATGAATCATGGAAGAGTACACCAAAACAAATTATGTAATATATGGTGATTAACATAACAATAAAAAATTTTAAAAAAAAAGAAAGGAAGAGATGGTCATATTAATGATGTCTCCTCTATCCATCCTGGGACACTAAAAAAAAAAAAAAAAAGAGAGAGGAAGAAACAGATGACAGCTTTGTGGCTCCAACCAGTGGTGTATAATTTTTAAATGTGGAAGAAGATGATAGTATTCAGCGAAAGCCTTGTAAGGAACTAGGAGTGGGCATCAACCTGAGATATGTCATGGACAACTGTAGTACGAGACACTGATCTGACAGGCATGTCAATCATTTCTACCTGATTCAAATTGGGTTGACTGGGAAGAATACCATCAAGCAGCTGTGGACGAGGGAGAAAAACTGAAACATTATTTTCTTATTCAAATAATAAGTATGTATTGAATCTCTACTGTGTGCAGAACTAGATGGATGCTGAGGTACTAATTATACTGGTTTTAGATAAATCCCAGTGAGGAACTCATAATGCACAAGGAGCATTGTATGCTTTGTTCACATTCCAGACTCAAATCGGAAATCTTCATCCATCCGGTTGTATCCACAGTATCCAAGAGAGTTTCAATTTTGTAAAGTGAAACTGACAAACACATAATAGAAATGTTTTTTTAACCACTCATACACTTTGAAAAACAATGGGACGTTATTCATACGTGGCAAAATTATCTTTATTCAGAAGATCATGTAAGCAGTGTGTTCACAACCAAAACCATTTTACATTAGCAATAAAAACCAGTCATTTCTGCAAGAGCTTCCCAGCATTGGTAGGTATTTATATTGCTTCATTTTGCTTCTATCAAAGAAGTGTAGTATATGCTTTTAACCCATTATCCATCCTATATCAGGTGTAGAGTAAGGAAGTGCAAAGCATTAGAAAGAGGTGGGTGAGGAGGGGAGGGACCTCCAATGCTCCCTGTAAGGAAGCAGATTTAGACATGGTCAACCCAGACATTCTCTTCTGATTTCTAACCTTGCAAAACAGGAGAAAAATGACCTGGTCACACACGCACACACATCCCTACATAATTAGCCACGGATACTAAGGAAATATAACTTTTGTTCTTGTTTTAGGGAAAGGGTCCAGACTTACACCATGTGCTTTGCTCCCCTGAGCAGATAGTTGGGAAGTCACGATCTCCAGTGTAAATTAGAATGTGCCAGTAAAATGGTGTGGCCCCAAGAATAACGGTTCCCAAAATGTCCTCACACTAATCCTCAAATTATTGGATATATTATCTTGTATGACAAAAGGGACTCTGCAGATGTGATTAAACTAAGGAGGTTGAAGCGAGAAGATTATCCTAGATTATCTTAGTTGTGCCCAATCTAGGCACATGGGTCCTTAAAAGCAGAGGGTCTTTTCTGGCTGTAGTCAGAGGGAGATGTGACTTTGCATTAATGCCCAGAGAGTTGCAATATCACTGGCTTTACAGATGGGGAGCACAAGCCAAGGAATGTGGGTGACCTCTTAAGTTGGAAAGGGCAACAAAACAGATTCTGTTCCATAAAGGAACCCAGTCCTGCCACCCCGACTATTAGCCCAGTACGAACTCTATGGGACTTCTAACCTACAGAACTATAAGAAAATAAATGTGGTTGTTTTAAGCCACTGTTTTGTGGTAATTTGTGATAGTAGCAATAGGAAACTAGTATCAGGGACTGGCAGATACAGGTTTCTTAGTGCCAATATCTCAAACGAATGCACAAAACCATTTTGACTGTGATGTCACTGATACTATTGGATATGGGTTTGGCTATATTTGGTAAAAAGACTGACAAAATCAGACAACAGTGCTCGATTTCAACAACCATTTAACAGGTCTCTACAATACAGTGGGGGATAGTAATTGCTTTTCAATATTATGCCTTAATTAACAGACATATAAAGCTATGCTCCTATTTTTATGATGAAAGCGTTGTTGAGGTCCTTATCTCTTGTCCCACTCAGTAAGGCCTATGTAATGTCCCAAATGGGAAATTTCTCTCAAAATTTAGAACCAGGAGAAATTTTGCTCTTCATGATGAACTGCCGTATATATTTCCCTGTGACTATTTCAAGTATATGACTTATTCCTGTAAATTTTGGGGAGTAGGAGCCAGAGCTTGCTCTCAGTTGTCTTCCAATACCTAGTGCTATGCATAAGTGATTCACCCCAAATTTATTTGTGAAGTGAATGAATTAATGACTAAACCTTGGCTAATAAGTGGTTCAGAGCTAGGTTTTGTGCACTGTTATAGTAATTGCCTCTATTGCTGTACTGACATTATTATTGGCACAATTGCTTTTCTTGGTTCTTCTTTTACCATTGTTATTTCTTTTTTCTAGCTTTATTGCATTTGTCTTGTTTGTTCTCAAAGGACTTAGCTGGTGGGGAAAAAGAACACTTGCACACTAATTACAATAGAATGAAAAAGCACTAAATAGATATTCAAGTATTACGGGAACCAAAAGGAAGAAGTGGCTAAAAGTAACTGGCATTTTTTTTTTTTTTTTGAGGAAGAAGGGCATTCCAAAGTGAAGTCCTGCCATTAACCTAGATAATTCTTTGTGGGATACTGAATCATCCAGTATTACTGGATCATAAACTAGTGGGAGAAGAATCTGGAAAAGACAGTAGGAGTAACACTGTAAAGGACAATGGCAGGTAAGCTAAGGCAACAGGAGCTACTGAAGGATTTTGAGAAGACTAACCTGTTCATTGCTATGTTTCAGGAAAAAAAAACAACACAAAACAAAACAAAACCCTGATGGCAAGATGATGGATGCTTTGGAGAAATGAGAAACCGAAAGCAGAGAAATCGATTTGAATGTTCATACAATAATCCAGGTAACAAATAATAAGAACCAAGACATAGGTAGTTGGGGATGGAGTCAAGGGAACCTAAAGAAGTGGGAACAGCATGACATGAGCAGTGATTGAATGCGAGGACTGGAATAGAGGGAAAGAGAAAATGGCCATGAGATGAGTACACAGGTCATGCTCTCTATGCTGTTCTTCACAGTCCAATTTCCTGTTTTGGGCATGTTGAATTTGGAAAGCCAGAAGAACACCCATGCCCAGCAAGCTGATGCAAATGTGCATGTAGTGGCTAGAAGAATAATCGATGGACACAAATTTCAAGTCATCTGAGGGTTGATGATGGCTGAGAAGTATCTGAGGTAATTTGGGGAGGACACAGGAAGGCAGAGAAGACCAAGAATTTTACATTTAATAGGCACGTGGAGAAAGAGAAGTCAGAAGAGGAAACTGAGAAGAAGTAGAATGAGAAGGGAGACAGGAAAGAGAAAGGTACAGTGTTGGGGGGGCGATGTCAAGAAGGAAAGGGTGGTCGGCTGGAACAAACTAGAAAAATCACAGGAGGCTGAGAAACGGGAAGGGGCTGCGAAATTTTGCAAAAGGAAATTCCCTGGAGACTCTGAAAGGGCAGCATGATGTCAATCATCAGGTTTTGACTGACCCCAGAAGCACGACTGTAGGCGGACTGAGTGGTAAGGATTAGTGAAGAAATGGAGCCTGTTGTTTATGGTATTTATCAATGACAGGAAGACCAGAGATGGGACAGAGAATGAAGAAATGAGGAGAAGAAAAGAAAGTATTTTTTTCTGTATATTTAAATGTCTGTAGGAAGGCTTATCGGGTAGAACAATGCAGTGGAGACGGAAGAATATAAATAAATGAGAAAGAGCGATTCTCCTCACTGCCTTGGTAGATCATCTGGAGACTGTGTGAGGGAGACATTAGTGCTGGGCCATATCCTGTTGATGGCCATCTGCCATGACCACATGGGCTGCTGCAGGATGGACTGCAGACAGAGCTCTGGGCAGCTCTATGGCACATCGAGAAAACTGGGACCACTTTAAACCCTCTTTAACTTAAGCATAATATCCATCGAGGTCATATTGGTATTTAGAATGCATCCACTAAGGAAAACTGCTGCATTCCAGACATGACTCATTACTTATCATAGTTATATTGTTAGTAAATACCAAGGATAGTCACTCAAGTTTATGATTTTTTTTTTCTGCATACATATAGTAGCAGTGATCTGAATACTCACACACAGTACATGGAAGTCCAGTGCCTTATGTCTGCTACAGAAATCGAGTTCAGCTTTTAAGTGGGCAACCACAAGACAAATAGAGTACCACACGAAGAATCTCTGCGAAGGTCTAGGCCCATGCTGTACAGAGTACACGAGAGTAATAATGCACATTTTGCATAATGACTAGACATAAAGGATGGGGAGAGTAGAATAGAGCTCTACTCCACATGGGGAGCTCCAAGAGCAACAAAAGCTTTGGACCCGACAACAAACGTGAGAAATGAAGAGACAGAAAGGACATGAGTCACTCGGAGGGAATTGAGAAAGCAAATGAAATATAGCAAAATACGCATGTCAGCCCTGTGGAGAAAGCCCAAAAAGAACAAAATCAATGTGGTATCCTAGGTTACTCTGTCCCTAGAAGAGGGATTTTAAAAAGAGAAAGAAGAGGCAGATTGAGGAGGATTTGGTAGCGTTATGGGGGTGGGACCTCCGAAGGCACTCACCCTAATCTTTCCTACAGCTGATATTTTTCATACTGAATGCATAAAACAATACCAGGGGATTTAGACAGAATACAATTGTTCTTTGCTTTTGTGTAGCGATCACATTCAGCATAGCAAACTCCAGTTCATCCCACATGACCGCCTGTGAGCCATTGCTCCCGGCCCCCAGGATGAACAAGGACCTGCCCACATTCCCTTCCCGCTGCCTTTCGGTCTTCTGCCTTCTCCAGTTCTCGCTGATGACCTCTGTCTCCCTCCCAGCAATATCCTCCTCCTTCCCTGTCAAAACCCATCTCCCTCCACAGTGACATTAAATACAGCCGATTCTTCAAGGTCCAACTCCAGTGTCATTTCCTTGACCAAATCCTCCTCAGTTGCCGCTCCCCTCGGTTTTAGTCCTTTCTACTGGTACGCGATGCCACAGAGGTAACAACTAATTGTTTTCTGATCGTTTCTTATCTTTTAGGATAAAGCCTGACATTTTTCTCCTGGGATTTAAACCCTTGTAGCATTTGACCCTGGTCAAGAAAGACATGATAAATGTCATTATCTAAAGCTTTCAACTGCTGACATAAATCTCCAAGAGAGCTGACAAGATTCAAAGAGCAAAAGATCAGAGATAGAATATTTGGGTTCAAATCCAGACTCTGACACCAACTCACTGTATACTCTAAAACAGGACATTAACTTCACTGGGCCTCAGATCGCTCATATGCAAAATACCAGGGTTGAGGATTATAGAGTTCTCTGTCACTCTGCAATACCAAGGCCCCACGACCTTGCTCAGCCAGAGACAGACAGTCCACATGCTCAGACCTATCCAAACACACCTACATCTAGTGTTCACTGAAGTTGGTGTCAACCTGAAAATGTTAGGTCTGCTCTTCCTCTTGAAATAAATCATCAATTCTCCCCTCCTGTCATCAGTTCTTAGAAGATGCCTCAACCATGACAAGACATAATAAAAGGGAAGATTAATTGGTGAACTGAAAAATCCTTGCAGTGACAAGGACACAAAAAGAAAAGAAAGGGTGGGGGGTTGGGGGGACCTAGCTGCAGCATTTTTTTTTTTTTTTGCAATCCTTGTTTATTTTACGTTTCAGGGTTTTATTTGTAGGATGACCGCTTACATCCTTAAAAGTATACTGCCTAAATTATTAATAAAGGGAAATAGTCCAAATCTTGTTATTAACGAACCTTGATTAAAGTACCTTTTTACAGTGACTTTCATTCACTTGGGAGATACGATGCTGAATCCTTTGCTGCTTGATTTCCCCTCCACAATGGTACATGAAACATTTGTTCCCTAAATTACCATAAGTAAAATTTAAGTTTTTCTGGAGACCTTAATCAAATGAAACACCTCTTGGATAAATTTGAGAGACCATGAGGATTGCAAGGTTGGATTTGGGAATCATTCAATGGCATTCCGTCCTAGACAGGTGGCAAAAAGATCAGAAAATAGTTTCTATCTTCGAAAGTGTGAGACTCGATGACTTTTACAGAGGTCTTGCCATGGGACAGAGAATATCTTTACATACTTAGAGCAGTCCTCTGTGTGGGCGCTGCTATTACCTGTACCTTAGTTACGTTTAGGACAATCACAAAGCACAGTCTGACAAGTACTACAGAGCTATGTATCAAAAAGGAATCCTTTCGTGGCTCTAGAAAATCTGAACTGATAAAAGTGGGAGAACATAGAATAAAAAGGATTATAGCTGGGAATCAACTTCCTCCAGAGGTGACATTTGAGTCACTCTTGAAACTGTTAGTAGGTACAAATAAATGGTACTAAGGGGAAAGGATGCTGCAGAAAAAAAGAGTATATGGCGAGGCAAGTCTTATCATGATTATCACACCTGTCCTTTGTTCAGTGTCAGTCATTGCCATTGCATTGTAAGATCCATCAACTCTGAGACTCTTGGCTTGCTTATAGCTACAGTCCCAAGTTCTAGGATATAGCAATATGAGTTGAATGAAGGAAAATACATGTCCTGCTTAGTAGACTTAATTGAATTCTCTATTCATCATGTGTCTAGGTGTGTGAGTGTAACTTTATAGATCCCCCCCGAAACAGTAGAGTGAACTTTACCACTCTGTTATGTTACTCTTTACCACTCTGAATGTTTATATCCACTCAAAACTCATATGTTAACATCTTAACCCCCAATGTGATGATATCTAGTGGTGGGGTGTTTGGGAGATAATTAGATTTAGATTAGATAATGAGGGTGGGACCCTCATGCGTGAGATTAGTGACATTATAAGAAGTGAGATAGTTCTCTTCCAAGCACAGGCCTGGAGAAAAGGCCATGTGAACATACAGTAGGAAGGCAGCTATCTACAAGCCAGAAAGAGGGCTCTGACCAGGAACCAAATCTGCTTATGTCTTGATCTTGGACTTCCCAGCCTCCAGAACTAAGAAATGAATGTCTGTTATTGAAGCCACCCAGTCTATGGTATTTTGTTATGGCCGTCCAAACTGACCATGACACACTCATTGACTTTGGACTTGGCCATGTGATTTGCTATGGCCAACAAGATTATCTTCTGTGATCCAAGCAGAGACTTGAAAATCACTTACCCTGTCCCTTGTGCTTCTGCCAACACCGAAAGGAACATGCCGCAGAGAGCATACGATGGTAGGGCGCTGAGAGCGGAGGAGGCAGTTGGGTTAATGTAACAAAGTTGAAGCAGTGTGACACTCCATGTGTTAGACAGTAGTTGTAGAGAGGAACGAGGTGAGGGGAAAGCAGTTGAGGAATAGTCTTCAGCATCAAATTTAAGATTTTACATTTCATTAGGGAGTCTGAGGAGAAAAGCAATTCCATTATAGAATGTTTACAATGGCACTGGGTGAGATAAAGCAGAAACCAGATAACTATGAAAATAAAGCTTTCCTCAGACGAATTCTGTCTGCACCGCTCAATGATAAGGGCTGCAATCTGTTATCTTTATGTCACTTTTTTTTGACAAAGCAACCATGGATCTTGTTTTACAGTGCGTTATAGAACAGGCCTGGCTAAATATCATCCTCAGTCCAACCCAAAGGTTTGATTGGGTTACGAACCTTCCTTACTTATGATGGTAGACTACACTCATAATCCACGTACACCTGTTACACACACATACTGGCAACATTCTAAAAGCCCCGAAAAAGAAATTAAGCAACAAAAGAGGATTTGAATTCATGAATGCCAAGTAACTTAGTCACTTTCTCCTTAACTACTCAGCCACTTCAATGGTAGGCACCAGGAGGCTTACTGATGTTAATCCTAAGATTTTTGTATTTTATAGCTAATAAGCCCAAGCTGACAACACCAGAAACTCAGCCTGCAGAAATTAGTAAACTAACTTCTCTAAGACTGGGAACCCACAGAGCCATCAGTGTCCAAGGGAATTGGAATCAAAACCCCAATAGCATAGCACAGGACTCCTGGACTTCAAGATCAAGTTCAAATTTGGCTGCCAGTGTATATTATCAGGGATATCGTGGGCCTCTGCTAGATACTTAGAATTGGCCTCCTGACCGCCCCAATTGGAATTGGCTTCTTTAAAACAGAATGAAAGTCTCTGGTATGTCTCCATTGAAAATAAGTCTGGAACCAAGCAGAGATTTATAGGAGGGAAGTGAACTGTAGGATTAGCAGAGGATTTTCTACTCCCATAGCAAGAGTTTATTCTAAATTAAACTGCCTGAAAGGCAGCAGACACCTTTACAACTACAGCCAGGAACTTGATAAGAAAATTCAAGGCATATCTCAAAGTCATTGCCCACATATCTTGCATTTCAGAGAACATTGCTTCAATTATCATTATTTGTTTTTATTGCTGAAACAGAATACATAGCCTCTCTTCCACTACTATTTAGTTTCAAGTCTATAACTGAGACAAACAGTCTATGTTTAGTCGTTCATTTTTCTATAATTTGTCATTCTTTTTCCTTCAAATTCTGTATTTTTATAACCAGAAAGTACTGAGTTATATATTTTGGTAGGTTTTTTTTTTTTTTTTCCTTTTTGAAATAGCAGGCAGAAAGCATTTCAAATACTTTAAATTTGGTCAAGGTAAGAAATAAAGAATTTATTTTAGCCTTAAATTTCTTTTCCAGATTATCAACTCTTTAGTTAGCAGCTGTATCATTAGGGAAATGTCTTCTTTTCTTTTTAAGACCTTGAACTCCAATGCCTTCTTAATTGTGAAACTCATTAAATGTTCAGAAATGGCATTATTCTCTAAAGCTCATACCCATTAAGCACAGCACACCCATTGTAGTTATTAAGATACTAGGGAACCACTGCATTGGAAAGGAGGCAAGAAAATAGAAGGCCACAGACCATAATTAAAACATTCCCACCAAGAAACTAATTGCATAAGCAATACAGAGCAAAGGAAACTTCTGCTCCCAAAAACAGGAGTTAAAGTCAGTCCAATCTACTCTAATCACGTCACACAACCCATTTTAGCTCTGTTTCTTTGAAAGAGGGTCTGTAGTAGCCTTTCAGAACTCTCCCCATACCCCCCCAATATCACTGAAATCTACCCTTCATATTATTTGTGTTGTGAGGTCTGCTGAATAAATAAATGCATGTGTGAATCAAAATGAATGAATGGACGAGTACAAGCTTTGAACAAGCATTACTAGCATGACTTCCTACTAAACTTCTTTCAGCAGTTTTATGTGTCAAGCAGGATCGGGTGGCAAGATGGTGGTCTGTGGAATTCCTTTCTCTATAGTGCTGCTCCTTTGACAGGGGTTCTGTCCATCCCTGATCAGCCAGCAAGGACAACCTGTACAAGCCTTGATACCCAGTGCTTTCAACACCATTCAGATAGGACTGAGGTAAAGACCAGAAACTCACTGGAATTAGTGAAACATGTGACTTTTCCCCGTATGGTAAATCTCTAATGAGAATACCGGCTATGTCAGCTGTTTATGCCCAGTGGAAGGCAATAAAAGAAGATATCATTAGTAGTCTAGTTTAAAATGGCTTATTTCTTCTTGTATGTATTTAGAGTTTTCTGCCTTTCCTTTTATGTTTACACATTATAAGCAGTAAGCACATCATTAAAAGCTGGGAAGTTAATAAGGTAGGATGATTTTAATAAAAGCATATACCACAGATTATCCTTACAGATAAAAGGTGTTCACACTCAGTGTCTGGTTACTAGACTCAAAACTCCCTGCTTAGACCAATTTAATGAAACAAACTTTGACTCTATTGTACTCTGAACTCTGGGCTGGTGTCAGCATAGCTGGGGCTCCTTGGCAAAGAGCTTTCTAGTGGGAAGGAGCAGGCTTAGAAGTCAGCCCTTGGCTAACTTATTAGCTGTGTGACCTTGGGCAAGTTATCTCGCCCTTATGAATCTCAGTTCTCTTATCCATAAGGTAGGATTCTTCACTCATTGAACTACTGAGATGTTAAATTAGGTAATGTGGATAAATGGCTTAGCACAGTACAAGTCAGTAAATGATAAAGACATCTATACTTTGGGTGCTTCAGTTAACTCTCTGTAGTTCAGTTTTCTTCCTTGGTTTTCTTTTTTCATCTATTAAAAAAAACTAAGACACTTCTTATCCCATAAAAGCATATTTTTAATATATTTTTGCACATCCCTTGCTTAATTATTCTCAAGAACAGAGAGCAGGTCTACTTTTGTGTCCCCCTTAACACGGGCACCATTGATCAAATGAATCTGCTGAAAAAAAAATGAGCACAAAAAATAGGAGCCTGGGTAATTCTCAGACATAGTGCTGATTTTAACATTTCATTATATTCTGCACACATTTATTTATTTCTAATTTTCAGCCATAGATTTGTTTTCCTTTTGCTGGGATTGTGAATTTTTTGACTATATAATCATGCTCTTATTCTATTTACTTCAATCTCTGATTTAAACCTATTCTTACTTTTTTTTTAAAGATTTTATTTATTTATCTGAGAGCGCGTGTGTGCATGAGTGTGGAGGAGGGGCAGAGGAAGAGGGAGAAGGAGACTCCCTGCTGAGCAGGGAGCTCAATGAGGGGCTGGATCCTAGGACCCCAGGACCATGACCTGAGCCAAAGGCAGGCAGAGGCTTAACTAACCAAGCCACCCAGGCACCCCAAAACCTATTCTTACTTTTTGATCCCAAAATATTTAATAAGAATTTACATAACCTACCTGTAATTGGGCATGAAACAGTTAGAGCAAAACTGCAGTGCAGCCAGCAAACAATTTTAACTACAGCTGCTGTAGCAAAATATGATAATGCGTAGTGAGAGATAAGAGGCAACCATAAAATAAAGAGTTTCTGATAATGGAGGGACAGATTTCCAAGGAGCCCTTAGACCAGACGTTGCTCTTGCCCTCCAAAATTGCTACTAATTAAATTACTGATAGCCTTTTCTGTTATTCACATGCAGCTGCAAAAAGCATAATTGCAAAATTGGTAGTAATTTGTACTTCCAGCATTTTTGCAGATTTGTGAAGTAACAAGTCAGAACATTTGAACTAGCTACAACAACAGAACAACGGTTGGAAGGTACGTGTTCGGAGGAAAATTTGAGCGATTGCAAATAGAGTCGGGTAACATCATGAAATTAGTATGTTAGCTCAGATCCAAAAAAGAAAACAATCCAATATGGTGGGTCATGGGCCATACATATAGAGAGAGATAAGATAGAGATAGAGAGAGATATATAGATATCTCTCTATCTATAAATAGATACATATAAAGATAGGAAGAAAACCAGGGTCGTGTGCCATACATACAGATGTATACCCAGTGCTTTCAACACCATTCAGAAAGGACTGAGGTAAAGTATAATATATTATATTATATATATATATAATAAAGTATAATATATATATTATATTAAGATAAGAAGAGAACCAGGAGCAAAGAAGACTCCCTCCACTCCTGAGATACTGGTTCTTAGATTTGAGGTAGGCCTTGGGCATCTATTATTTACAAAGTTTCACAGGTAATCCAGGTAGAACATCAAGACCAAATGGTATCAAATCCCATCGTTATACTCACTAGACAAATACTATACTCTTCGCCTCTATAGAGAAGCAACTGCATCACATTTTTTGTTGAACACCATCATGGACCATAAGATCTACTAAAATACCTGGCATGGCCCTCTCTTCATTCTTTCCTTCTTAGTTGAACATTTGGGAAAGTTTTCTACAATTCTCTATGGCTCCCTTCACTTACCCTTCTTGATTCAAACTACTGCAATTCATTGGCTATATTCATAGCTCCAATTAAACTGTTCTCACTAGGGTCATTAGTGAGCTCCTAAATGAAAAAAATCTAATGAGTGCTTTTAGTCCCAACTTTCTTGGCTTCTTCCCTCAGAAGTAACTGACATTATTGACTACACCCTTTTTAAAACAGTCATATTCTTTTATCTCTTCTTTTGGCCTCCTCCATGGGCTTCTCTTTCTCTTCCTGCAGCTTAACATTTGGTATTCTCCAGTGTTCTATTCTCAGTCCCCCTCTCTTCCCGCTCTAGATGCTTTTCCCAACTAATCAAGAATATAGTGATAATGCTCAGATAATTCTCATTAGCCTTGTTATTTCCTACAGTCACTCAAATAGGACTCAACGTCCACGATGAAATTACTTCCATCGCCCTTGCCCTCCCACACATGACACCTGCTCTTTCTCCTCTATTTATATGATTTGCAATGCTTTTAAAATTTTATAGAGGCTGCAGTAAACTGCTAGTATCTGTCCGTGTCATTAAATTCCTAGAGGCCATTATTTGTGTTTGCCTCTATCAAGAAAAAGGAGAAAAGTCTAGAGTAAGTCTTTCAAAAGATAATTCAGCTGTAGTAGTTAGTTTGAGAGAGCAAAGGAAGCCTCTATACTCAGTTACTTCTGAAACACTTAATGTATAAATAGGTAGGAATATTAAAGTGATCTAGGCATAATAACAAAGCAGACCACATAGACAGAAGCTAGAAAACCAGCTAACTGTTGACCTGTGGGATCAGTCTGTGGTGTGCCTGCAATTTCAATTGTCTGGTATGATGTAGAGGAAACGATACATTGTCAATGGACATGGTAAGGGGTCCCTCTCTTGGAGAAAGTATGGTGAGATTACTAATAAATCTTTCTACGCAATTGGAGAAGCATGATCTGATCACTTTCTTTGGACATTTACTATTTCTTCTTCCTTGTGGCCCAGTAAGTAGGGGATATGTAAGTGCTCTTAAATGATAAACAATTACCCACTAAAGACGCTTGCTGGTTCTTAGTAAGAAGTTCAGAGAATGCGGAAGAGTATAGCGTGTTGAGAATCCACAGTTCCAAAGGAACACTATTAGTTACTATTTATTGTTTATTTTATGCTGGGCCTACACATGTATTATCTCTTGATTCTTACATCCTTTGAGAGAAAGGTATTATTATTCCACATTTACATTAAAAAGTAATATAAGTGAACTTTAGAGAGGTTAAAAATAACTTCTCCAAGGTCAGGCAACTAGATATGATTCACCAAGACATGATTCCAGTGCAGGTCTGTTTGACTCCAAAGTCCTTGCTCTTTCCACTATGACTTGATACACTAATTCTCCCACATGATATCAGCATTATGATTTGATTAATGGTCTGGGCCTTTCTTTTGCACCCATGGGTCAGCTTTACACTTTATTTATTTAAAGATTTTATTTATCTATTTGAGAGAGAGAGCACGTGCACACGTTTGGGGAGGGGCAGAGGGAGAGTGAGAGGGAGAGGCAGATTCCCCTCTGAGCAGGGAGCCTGACGCAGGGCTCCATCCCAGGACCCTGGGATCATGACCTGAGCCGCAGGTAACCACTTAACTGACTGAGCCACCCAGGCGCCCTTAACTTTATACTTTATGAAGCATAGGTAAACATTCATGGATTTCTGTTTTAAGTGAGTTAATACATTCCCACGTTCCTAAACGTGGCTTCTACAGTTGTGAGGCCTAGATGAGCAAATCTGCAATCCATCATAGGCCATTCCAAAGGGCAGGTTAGAACCCACAGGCAAGGACACAAGTGGAATTTCTTCTCTCAGGGAAGCCTTACTCTGTTTTTAAGGCCTTTCAACTGACTGAATCAGGCCACCCAGATTATCTAGAATAACCTCTACTTAAAGTCAACGGATTATGGACTTTAAACACATCCATAAAACTCCATCACAGTAAGACCAAGAGTAGTGTTTGAATAATTAGGGACTGTACCTAGCCAAACTGACATGTCAAAAAGACGACCATAGCTACTATTACTACTTTGATTATATTACTTTACATGTTTCCAAATTATTTAACATCTAATTCTCAAAACAGCTCTGAGAAAATTGGATTAGGGCTTATTGTGCCCAATTTATCAAAACAGAAAACCAAGGTTCAGATGACAAATTTATCTAGGATCACAAATCAAAAAACAAGGGGGCTGGACCTGAAGCCAAATCTCTAGTACCATGGGCTACTCTTGGCAGTATACCCTGATATAGGTCATGCTCTAACTATTCGTGGAAGGCACCAGGCAACATTAAGGAAGGGAGGATGTTGGAATTTCATTTTGCAAGGTAGGAAATTCTGTCTCAGATAGCACAAGTTATTTTAAATTCAGTGTGTCAGGTACTTGGTTTATTGACTGCCTTATTGATATTTCTTATGAGCAAAGAATATAAATAAAACAAAATGCAAACTCACAGCGATTTTCAATACGCTAAATGTTTTGTCTTCATTTTTCAAACTTGCTCTTTCTTAGAACCTACCTACAGTAGAGTTTGGTTTTAAAAGTACTCCATTATTCAGATATTAAAAGCAAGGCGTAAGGGAGCCTACAAAGATCTTCAGAAACCTTCAAGTTTTCATAGATTCTCAGACACCTCCCTATAGAACACGTTATAGATCATTGATAAGGTTAACATGTTTCTAGAATTTAAAGGTTTACACAATTTTAAATATTTCAGTATATAGTTTTTAATTTAATGCTATTAATGTATAATTCAAGACCTAAACAAATGTGTGTTTAACTTTTAACACTTCAAAGATTTTCTTTCTTTATTTGAGAGAGGGAGAAAGAGAGAAAGTGCGTGAGCTTGAGGGCGGGAGGGGCAGAGGAAGAAGCAGGCTCCCCGCTGAGCAGGGAGCGCGATGTGGGGCTAGATCCCAGGACCCTCAGATCATGACCTGAGCCAAAGGCAGATGCTCAACCAACTGAGCCATCCAGGCACCCCATAACTTATAAAATTTCAAATAAATAAATTGATGACTAAGTCATCTATTTAATAGTAATAATAACGACTAGCATTTACTGAACTCGTAGCACGTCTGCCATTTTGCCAGGAGACTTCAGCATGAAATGTCATTTAATCTACTCAGCAAACTTAGGCGGCAGCTGCAGTTACGGAGGATGTCAAGGATACCCAGATGCTAAGTGGCAGAGCCACAGTTTGAATCACAGTCTAACTAACCCCAGGCCCTCTGTTCCTAGCCCCACTAGCTAACTACCTCTCAGATTAGTGCAGCCCTACACATAGATATTCCTCAACATCTCAAGTGTTATAAAGACTTTGTACTGCTCATAGTAGGTGATTTTTCTTTATCTTCTATTAGCAACAGCCCTGCCAGGTATCTTCAGCTGCTTCTACTGATCCCATTATCCCAGGATAATAAGGAGCCTACACATTCATGTTTACCTTAAGCCTTGCATGAAATAAAAGGAGAACAGGACTCCCAGCACTACCTCACTCATTCACTCATTCATAATAAGTATTTACCAAGATGATGTGCTACCCATTCAGGTGGGTGATAGTATAGACAAAAAAGAAAAAATTTCTGCTTTCAAAGAACTTGTCTATTGGGATGGGGCAATGGAACAATTATATAAAGCGAGAAGTGTTATGATAAAAAGGCATACGGGTGCTATGAAGTCCCAGGGAAGTTGACACTTAGCTCATCCCTGAAAGATAGGTCAGAATTAGGAAGATGAAAGAAGGAAAGGCTTTAAAACACATAGAACAGTATGTATAGTGGCACCAAGATAAGGTAGAGTCTGAAATGCTCCAAGAACACTGAGATGTTGTCTGTGGGTAAGCAAGCAAAAGCAGGTAATGAGGTAGTGTCTTTGGGCTCTGAAGAGGCTGGGCTAAAACTTGGTTGGGTTATTGCTAAATTTATTGCAGCACTGGATTCCATTCAGCCAAAGTCATCTAACCTTATAAATTTCAGTTTAAAAATGCAATTCTTGAGCTTACAAAAATACAAATTAGATTTTAAAATAAAACAATGCCAACAATGAAATGGACCAATAAATCTCCCCAGTGGTCCAGTTTCCTTCCTAGAAATCTAACAAGTTACAAAGTGAAGTTCTCACATTTATTGATCACATCAGGACTCCTCGAGGATGGACAGATATTTGTTATTTTTCTGGTATATTCCCCCAAACTCTATTCCCACATGTAATTTGTAGCAGGCAATGGAACTGGCCTAAATGCAGCTGTTATAAAGAATGACAATGGGCACAGTTCAAGAGAATGCGATAGGTTTATAGGATGTGTGGTCATAATGGAATTGCATTACACTATTATCAATAGCTTAAGAATAATCCTCTTCCACCAAGTCATTATTTGTTGAATTGTCACATGTATTTGTGATCATATTTGACAATGCAGATATTCAAAACTCTTGAATATAAAATTTCAAATGAGAGTATCACTGAAACAATAAGGCAGTAAAGTCACCAACTGAGCCAACATGGAAATTGAATTGTCTCTCTATAACATAACATTACTATTTGAATTAAAACATGGTATGTGTCTTCACCTCCAAAAAATACCATTTCTTTGAGATTCCTATTTAAAAAAAGAGGAATGAATTTTCATTTTACACAGCAGGCCCCTCAATTTGTCCATGTCCGAAGCCCACTTACCTCTTTGCCTCCATGCATAATATTTCCTCAAGGTTTTTCCAAACTCTGTCATCCATGAGCAAATGCATTGCTATCCTTTTCCCACTGAGCAAACTCGATAATTCTGAGTTTTTTATGATGACAAAGGAAGTACAGATTCTTTCAGTTGCTTAGCACTACCTGTGCTGTTTTGGAAACCAAACCAGAGCACGAGCTCTGCCTTTGCAAGGTCATCAATGCACCATGGCCAATGACTGCCTGAGCTGTGTGGCAAGTGCAGGGTGGCTAATTAATTCATTTTATGATATTTTCAATGTTTAGGCCTTTACCTTGATTATGTGAACTCTCTGATCTGCCATGGCCTGGAACTCAGGAATTCTGGTTGAGAGTCTTAATGGAAAGAAAGAGACAGCACGGTGGGAAGGGTGTTAGTGCTTGTGGATTCAGGCTGGGTCGGCATGAGATGACTGATTCCATTAGCCTGCTTGCCCCCATTCTGTTGCACCATCAGATATCCAAACAGTAGCAAGGGAGCTCCTCAAACTGTCATTTCGCCTATTTTAAATGACCCTCCTCCCCATTCCTTTCATTCTTCCCCTTTGCAGCCTTTCCTCAGAAAAAGGATGTGGGATGAAGTTGTTGCCATTCACCATTTATACAGCCTTAAGAAAATCACAAGCAATAATAAGAATAACAGGAAAGGGGCACCTGGGTGGCTCAGTCAGTTAAGTGTCTGCCTTAGGCTCAGGTCATGATCCCAGGGTCCTGGGATTGAGCCCCACATCGGGCTCCCTGCTCGGTGGGAGGCCTGTTTCTCTCTCTCCCACTCTTCCTGCTTGTGTTTCCTCTCTCACTGTGTCTCTCGCTGTCAAATAAATACATAAAATCTTAAAAAAAAAAAAAAGTAACAGGAGAACTGCCCTGGGAAGATTAATAATGTCTTTCTCACTTTTTCACTCCATGGTGTGTGTCAAAAGTTTTTTCTATGTGTGTTTTTGAAACTGTAATAAAGGATATTACTTTCTCACATTGCCTTAGGTCAAAGATACCACATCAAAAATCAAATGCAAGTGAGCAAGACATCCTACTCAGCTCGTGGTTAGCTGTCCCAGAGATGAAACTTGCTTTCAAGCTTAATTTGAGCAATATTTCAAATTACCACGAGGAAATGTTCCAAACATCTAAAAAATTAGTTCCTGGAGCACCAAATATTCAGATGAAAGAATTTACACAAAGAATATGGTGGAAATGTAAGCTGGTGCAGCCACTCTGGAAAACAGTATGGAGGTTCCTTAAAAAGTTGAAAATAGAGCTACCCTATGACCCAGCAATTGCACTACTGGGTATTTACCCCAAAGATACAAATGTAGTGATCTGAAGGGGCAATGTTTATAGCAGCAATGTCCACAATAGCCAAACTATGGAAAGAGCCAAGATGTCCATCAACAGGTGAATGGATAGAGAAGATGTGATGTGTATACACACACACACACACACACACACATACACACACACACACACACACACACACAATGGAATATTATGCAGCCATCAAAAAAACCAAAATCTTGCCATTTGCAATGATGTGAATGGAACTAGAGGGTATTATGCTGATCGAAATAAGTCAATCAGAGAAAGACATGTATCATATGATCTCACTGATATGAGGAATTCTTAATCTCAGGAAACAAACTGAGGGTTGCTGGAGTGGTGGGGGGTGGGAGGGATGGGGTGGCTGGGTGATAGACATTGGGGAGGGTATGTGCTATGGTGAGCGCTGTGAATTGTGTAAGGCTGTTGAATCACAGACCTGTACCTCTGAAACAAATAATACATTATATGTTAAAAAAAAAAAAAAGAAGATAGTAGGAAGGGGGGCAAATCAGAGGGAGAGATGAACCATGAGAGACTATGGACCCTGAGAAACAAACTGAGGGTTCTAGAGGGGAGGGAGTGGGGGGATGGGTTAGCCCGGTGATGGGTATTAAAGAGGGCACGTTCTGCATGGAGCACCGGGTGTAATACGCAAACAATGAGTCATGGAACACTATATCAAAAACTAATGATGTAATGTATGGTGATTAACATAACATAATCAAATAAAATTTAAAAAAAGAATATTTAAAAGAAGAAGAAGGAGGAAGCAGGGCAGGGGGAGGGGAAAAGGAGGAGGGGAAGAAGACAAAGAAAGAAACCCTATGACCCTAAGTGAAGCAGACAGTGAACTAACTCCTTATATGACTTTCCATCTTTGAGATAAATAAATACCAAGTTATTGGAACCCTCTTTTTCTTGACTTCAATGTCTACCTCTCCCTCTTGAAACTCTCTTATCTCACATCATCATTCCATCCATTTCATCTGATTCTCCTTTTATTCTTTCTCAGTCTCCTTGCTGGTTCATTTAATTTGCCTCTCCAATGATAGTGCCCCTTCCTCCCACCCCCCACCCCACCCCAGGACTCTGTCTTCGGCAGTTTCGCTTTTGCTTTGCATGTCTTGTGTGATTTAATCCTCTCTCATAGCTTTATTTCCCAAATTTTCTTTCATCTCCAGGCCTGATCTTACTTTTAAGCTAACACTCTCATTTGCAACTATTTTCTAATTAACATGGACTTATTATCATCACTCAGCCCTGCCCCATACCCATAGTTCCTAAATCAGCGAATGCATTATCAATCCCTTGCTCCCTTGGGCTAAAACACTTCCCTTCAGGCTTCCGATCTGATCAGTCATTAAATCTCACAAGCGGACCCCCAGAATCATTCTCAAACCCATTTTCTCTTCTCTTTTACCAGGGTCATAGTCCTATTTGGATTTTATTCTCTTCTCCCTGAATAAATGTGGTCGCTTCTTAATGGATCTCCCCAGCTCTCCACTCTGATTGCTGCACCTTATCCTCAAAACTGCTGCTCTGCATGACACAGGGTTATGTTCCCATCAGTCCACTGTCCTCTTGGCCCTACACACTTAGAGAATAAGGCCCAGACTCCTTAGGCACGGAACAAAAAGGTCCTCAAAAAAACTGATCCCAATACATACAACTTAGACAATGAACATAGCACACAATGAACACCTACTGAATGACTACATGAATGAATGATTTGTTTAAACAGGATATAGCCTATTTGTGCTATAAAAATGTTATTTTCTTCTCAATGTAGTGGAAACAAATAAAAATCATCTAACACATCTGACCTGAAATTATACATACAGACCCCATGTAGCTTTCCAAACCCCTTAGGAATGGCTATGAAGAAAATACACCTGAGTTGATGCATGGATTCTCGCGACCACTATTACCAATGCTCTAAGATTTTTGTCCCCATTCCGATGCTGTGAGGACAGAACAAGCCAAGTATGAGTTGCCCCAGCTGTGCATAAGCTATGAAAAAGGACTCGACCCTGGGACAATCATGGTCATGTCTCCTTCTGGCTCAGGGGCACTGCCCGGCCAGGACTATTCAGTTCCTGTTGTGTCAACAAAAATAAGTAATTAATATATAAGGTTATGAGTTCAGTGATAGGCTTGTGCACAGGATTTGTTTGTTATGGCTGGATGAAGTGCTGTTGTCACTAAGGCCACAGCCCAGTGAATACCTGTCCACCCCTGAATGGAGTCCCTGCCAGCATCATTGCTGATGCAGCCCAAGCAAGGGCTGTGCCTGCCTGGCGATGACTTGCAGGTCTCATACTGGGCTCCTCTGTGCTGTACTCACAGCTGCATGAGGAAGTGAGGCTGAAGACTAAAGTTTCCCCACTCTGGGTCCCTTATCTACATCTGAGAGGACAGGCAACTTACAAAGTGAGAAGGAAGGAAAGAGATTCTTATTTATCCTGAAGGATAAACTAGAAGTCATTTTTCCATTCTCCCCACCCCACCCCTGTTTCTCTCTCTCTCTGCCATAAAAAGCACTTAGTTTTTGGTTAAGCAAATTATCCTGCATTGCCAAGCCTGTGGGTAGAAATTTGAGATTTGAAATTAGATCCAGCTCAGAGTAAAGGCTATGCCACCTCCCTACTAAAAGTCATAACAAAGAGCTAGCTCTGATGGAGATCTGCATAGAGCAAAGACCCCACACAGCAAAATGCAGGATTAGTTCAACTAGTGGGGAATGAGGAATGGGTCAGGAAGACTTTCATTGAGAAGAACTTCAAGCTGAATAATTGTGAAAAATGAGTAGACGTTCTTTAAGTGGATGAGTGGGGTGGGGGGGCGTGGGAGCTAGAGTAGGAAGAAGGCTGGGCATGAGGTATCCTGGGAAGAGGGAGACTCATGGAGACATGGAAAAGCTGAGAGTCTGACAAGAGCATGTTGTGGGAGATGAGATGTGATAAGAGATCAGTTCAGCAAGGAAAACAAGAGTCCATCAGAGAGTGCCAGAAAGAAAGGTAGACTTTACCCCAGCGCACGGGAAGCCAGCAAATGGTCTTATATAGGAGGGCAGGACTTGCAGACTTGACTGTCTTCCCGGGATATGTCAATAACTTTTTGTATCATCCCTTCACTTCATGTGTCTATTAACAGGTTTGTTTGCTAGTAACTGTAACACGTGTCTGCAAGGTGAAGAATAGATTTGGGGAGGGGTTGAATTGAAACAGAGGGACCAGTTAGTACACTGCCATGAGAATGCATTCTCCTTACTTAGGTAGTAGATATAGGGATGGAGAAGAGGGGCCACTTTTAAGTGTTGGGAAGTTAGAATCTAGATGCTATGGACTGAATTTTTGTGTCCCCTCCAAATTCATTTGTTGAAACCCTAAATCCCCAGTGTGGTGGTATTTAGAGGTGGGGCCTTTGGGAGGTAATTAAGATTAGACCAGATCATGAGAGTGGGGCTCTCCTGATGGTACTAACACCTCTATAAAAAGAGGAAGAGACTTGAGGTCTCTCCACATGCACATAGCAAGGAAAAACCATAATGAGAAGACAGCAGCGTGCAAATCGGAAGAGGGTCCTCGCCAGACATAGAACCTGCCAGAACCTTGAACTTGGACTTCCCAGCCTCCAGAACTGTGAGAAATACATGCCTGTGATTTAAGCCACTCAGTCTCTGGTATTTTGGTATAGCAGCCTGGGTTGTCTAAGACACTAAGATAAAAAAGTGGGAAAGGGAGTGCAAAAGAAGAAGACAGAAAACAGCAAGGGAGGAAGAAGAATTTTGTGTAGGAATGGAGATTACCATTCTGAAAGTGACAACGGGGAGATAGGAGAATCCTGAAGGCCTCCGGGGTCCATAACACCCTTGAGTGAAAAGAAACAACATAAGTATTCTCAGGGGAGAAAAGTCAGCCACACTGTGGATCACCTAGGATTTTATGGGCTAGTGAGCTGGTGTGAGAACCCTACCATCTTTCACAGCATAGACTCATTCAGTAATACATTCTGAGGTTTGGATCAATGAGATGTTCAGTTGAGTGGAATCTAACCTATTCTCAAGTGAGGAATGCTCTGCATAATATAAGATTTTATCGTATTCAGTATTTAATTGTATCAAAGCACAGGATGATTTCTTTGGTTAGTGGACCTATTGTTTTGTATTCTGACAAAGCATAAGGAAAAAATACAGTAAGTTTTCAGCTTTAGATATTTCTGCAGATTTCTAGATGACCTATAAATTTTCACTTGTTTTTATTTCATCAGTTATTAATAAACTGACATTTACCAAATGCTACCATGGAACTGCTCTGTGCTAGTTGATGGGGATTTAAAGATGACCAAGACTTAGTCATGGCTCTCAAGCAGCTCACGGTTCTAGTCGAGCTAAAAGAAATAAATAGTTAATATATAATGGGTTAAGTCCAATGACAGAGTCACTCACAGGATTTTTTATGTCTATATGGGATGGATACATCACCCAACCTAGAGTCTTCTTAGAGAAAGTGTCACCTGGGAGGTGTCTTAATGGATGAGTAAGAGTTGGCTAAACAGTAGGAGGAATAAAAAGGAGAGGGCATGAATGTCAGAACGGTGTGCTGTATGCAAGGAATTAAGGCAATTAAGTGTTGCTGGAACTGCAAGTATGAGAGGAAGAATGGCAGTAAAGGATAATTTGAACAATTATTAACATCATTGTGAATATCTAAATCAAGAGGCAATTTAGCATTACCTGTCACAAAATCAATCAAAAATATGAAATGACAAAGATTCCATGATTGTAAATATGAAAAGCATGAGAGATACTGGGTTTTTAAATGTCTCTGGCCAGCCATTCAGAATTTACAGTCACTGTCAGTCCAGGAAGGGGGGGCTGTTGAAGTTTTCTGGGATGAGTGACTTCTCTGTCAGTGTCCTTTCTCCTGCCTCTTGGCAGATCCCTGGGGAATGATTCTATTCTGATCACTTCTCAATTTTGTCTCCAGAAATTCTGCACTCTATAGACACTGAGAAAAAACACCCCTGCTCTGATTTCTCCCCTCACCGTCTCAGAGCCTACTGCTCATCACTCCTCAGTGGGCTCCATAAGTCCATGACTTTGGGGTCTAGCTTCAAAGAAAACTTCTTCAAAAGTTATTCAAGAAATTTTTTTTTTGTTTTTTTTCTGAGTACAGTTCAGAACTGTCCTTTATTTAAATAGAAACACAGGGTTTTTCTCAACAAGCCCCGAGGCATTCCTCTTCTAGGAACATTTTGAAAGTGTCTTGAGCTGACTTTTTCTCTCTTTGGGGGACTTTGGGAAATCCCAATTCTCTGTCCTCTATTGTTTATATCTAAACAGGAATGATAATTTAATTACTTCTTCTCCGACTGTATCCTGAAAACACTGTAACATGGCAAACTATCAGTGATTGTATTTCCATTTAAGTTCCTGTGAAGAGAGACGTTATGTAAAAACCAAATGTTGCTTTAAAAAAAATCTTTCGTTCAAAATAAATAAAATTAAATTCTAGAATATTCTGGGAAGTAGCCAGGATTGTTCTCATTGTTTCTCTTCATTCCCATTCCTTTACCTTGCTCCCTTGCTTCCTTGTTGTTTAGAATACCACTGCCAGTAAGGGAGACACAAATATGCTGACTGAATTTGCACCGAAGGAAGTTTGTTAAAGTAACATTTCTAAGGTTGATTTACTTCTGAAAGTGAATTCTGGGCCTTTAAGTTTATCTCTTATCTCTTCTTCTAAGAGCAATAACCGTCTGGATCAGAGAAATAAGACACATATTTTGTCTCCTCCCTCACCTTTGAATATGATTCTTGTTGACAGCATCCACTATTTCCAGAACCATCTTAGTCTCTATGGGCACACCCCTCTCCTCAGGAACCAAAACTGATCTCTTATTCTCAAGATTAAGGACAATTTGGGGTGAGTCTAGACCTGACAAAATGCTGCCGGCAGTCCAATGGTGACACGGGCAGTCTTATCCAAGACAATATGAACACTGTGGAGAGAGTGGGGGATTTGGAGCTAGGATGTGGGTTCATATTCTACCACTTAGAAGCTATGTGAGTCTGGGCAACATGATTTCTCTCTGCATCACTTGCTTCAGCTGAAGAATTTGGAGAATAGCATCTATCTCACAGGGTTGTTCTGAGGATTAAATGAGGCAATATATGTAGAACTTGGGATGGAACAGATGCTTAATAAACTGTAGTTCTAAAAATAGTGATAATAATAACAGAATTAATCCATCAAGATTTAAGTCACTTCCCGCTAAAACACTAATATCCTGGAATTATGAGACTCCTTATATTCAGTGAACAATCAGCTTAAGTAACATGACCCCAGAGGCTAGCCCCTGCGGATCACACTGGACATACAGTAAGGAAACAGACCCAGCAGATTAACAGATGAAGTGGTGGAGACCCTGTATGAGGCCAGATTTGCCTGATCCCGGGGTCTGTGTAATAAATCTCCACACTGTGTGCTCGACATATCAGGGTGCTGAGCTCCGTGAGAACCTCCTCAGTGCCTATCATGGTGCCCAGAACACTGCTACATCCAACCTGCTGTCTTGCAGGTCATATGAATATTAATTGACCAATGTTATTCTTAATCCTGGCTGCACTTCAGAATTATTTGAGGAGCTTTACAAAAATAATAATAAGCAGGCCCCATCTTCACCCCTCCACCCTTAATATTCTGGCTTATCTGGTATGATATATGGTCTGGGAAATAAGTATTTTTTAAAACCTTTCCAGTTGATTTCAAAGAACTACCAGGTTGAGAAGCACTGTGGAAAAGCATTACTTTACTTATTACTACTTTATATTATGCTATATTATTATTATTTTACATTATATTATATACTATATTATTACTTTATATTACTTTATTATTCATAATAAAGATCATTAATAATAGTGATGAGAAGACTAATATTGATATGTATTGAATGTTTACTCATGATACTTACTATGCTAAGTGCATGGTTATACATCTTGGTGGTAGATTCACAATAGGAAGCTGGGTCTGAATGACTGTATTTTAACTGGTACCATATATGTGTCTTATATTAATCTTATATTTGATGGGCCATCTATATAGTATAGCTGAATATTAGCATAGTGTATGACTTTATTTTCTTCCAAGGTAATGTACAATCTATGTTAGCAGTAGCAACTGGAGCCTGTCTTGACTTTTTATAAAGGCATCAAAAGGTGGTAATTAAAAGCATGCATAGACTCTGGGCCTGGATAGCATTGGTTCAAATACTGGCCCTACCACTAGCCAGCTGAGCACATGGTTACATTTGCTTAACCTCTCTGTTTCTCAGTTTTCTCATCAGTGAAATGGGAATAATAATAATAATAATAATGGGACCTTACAGAGTTCATTGTAGAGGATCAAATTACTATACATATATAATGCTTATAATAGAGTCTGGCATATGGTAAAAGTTATATACGTTTTTTGGTTTTGTTTTTATCATTGTATACCTAACTAAGGCAATGACCAGTGGTGAGAATTTCAGGAGTTTCAGGTAGCCTATCTAAGGAAACACTTTGGAATGTTTAACTCTTTGCCATATTTCTAGGATCATGCTACATTTGTGGCAATTCAGCTCTGAATCTTTAGCACACACAGTGAAATACACGTGTTAGTGATTCTCAGTGGGAGTGGCACCACCTTCTAAAGAGAATTTCGGAATGTGTGGGACCATCTTTTTTATTTTTTAAGGTTTATTTATTTATTTGAGAGTGAAAGAGAGCATGGCGGGGAGAGGCAGAGGGAGAAGGAGAGAGAAACTCAAGCAGAGTCTACGCTGAGCACAGAGCCCACAGGCAGGGCCTGATCTCACCAACCGGAGACCATGACCTGAGCCAAAACCAAGAGTTGAATGCTCAACTGACTGCACCACCCAGGTGCCCCACGTGGGGAAGCATTTTTATTTGTCACAAAGGAAGGTGGAGCCCTACTCATACATAGTGGGTGAAAACAAAGGTTGTTCATGTTCCCCCCAAGGAAGAACTACTCCACCTCAAAATGCAGTAACATCCCCTTGATGAACATTTAGGAGGCAATGTATAGTCCAGAGTGATGTGCATATGCAAGACTTTAATCAGAAAGTCAAAGAGATTCCTTTAACTTTGAAAAGGAAATGAAAAGTAGAATATTTGGAGAGTAACAGTGGCAGCCCATGGAAATCCATTTTGCTAGGCAGGTGGGGGTGCTCCAGGGCAAGAGTATAATAAAGACTAAAACACAACAATGGTTAGTCTGGAAATTAAGGGGCCCAGGCTGTAGGTAGGATACATTCTTTAAAAAGCTATGCTATAATTACTGTGTCAGAATGTGTAAGCTTATGAACAAAGAGTAGACAGGAAAAAGTAAAAATAAGTGTTACTCTAACAAGCAAGTGTTAGAGTAATAGGACTATGTATGATTTTTCTTTCTTTTAAGAGTAAAAACATTGTGGAACATCCATAAAATGAAAAATTGATAAGCATATAATAACTTTTTAACCACAGTGGTGAGGCTGAAACTAGTGTTAAAAATAGACATTCTTAGACAGGTGAGGAACCCAAGAATGAAGACAACATTCTTTCTTTTTTAAAAAAAAATGGTTTTTGAAGTTTTAGGTAAAAATTTTGTATTTTTGACTTGTCTTTTTAATTAATTGAATGCACTTTCCTTTATCTTTGCATATATGAGAGCTTTTAGAGTTTATGATTCTTTAGATAATTAGGTGACCCATCTTGATTTCATAATTTACATAGTAATGACAGTTAATTTAGGGTTGGTGGATACATCTGTGAGTACATTACTTTTCAATTTCAAATTTGACTTTTCCTTAGAGAAGGCATTATTTGATTAAGAGATGGTCCATCCTGACTGTGAATCTTGTGCAATTTAAACATTTTTCTAGTTATAGCCTGCTTTCATTTCTAAACTATTATTTACAGGCTATAAACTGACTGTTTATCATGAGAAAATATCTCCCTCCCTCAGGGCCAATATAAAACACTCTGCATAGATTTTATCCTTTTTACCTTGGTATTATACAGAGCTAAAGATAATATAAAAGTACACATAAAACCCCAACATTTCTATAATTTTGATGTCTTTCGTTTGCATTGTTTCCTTCAGTGGTTATATTTTCCTGTATGTGATACTCTGCAAAATGTTATCAGGTTTTGACATGTTTGTACCTTTAAATTAAATTACTTTTGGAATGAAACCTAGAACTCTCTTTTCAAATATCTCAGGATTTTTCTATCTTTTACTTGAAGTGGCATTTTCTTCCCGTGGAAGTAACTTACTATTCTAATGTTTACCACATTTTCACCTACTGTCCCTCTTGTGCTTGACTTTTAATGTGGGCATTTTTTGCTTTCCCCAAAGCACACAGTATTTGGATTCATTTTACAAACTATCTTTTTTTTTTGCTAATCTTTTTCCTATAGAACAATTTTTGTTTCAGGTCTCAGAAGCATCTTAGGTATAAGATAGAATGATCACAAAAACCTGGTTATTTCCAAACCTTTTCCTGACTTTATTACCCACAAAGTACAATAAAACAGAACATTCCTCCACTTACCTTTTCTTCTTATCAGTTTTCAGGTTATGTCAGTCCAATAAAGAGTATGATATTGAGGGTTTTTTTTAAGAGCTTTCCATTTTAGAGGCCTCTATTATAAAAATAATCATTTCTATATTTAGAAATAATCATTTCTATACTTTGAGCTCATAGAAGTTAGTTTCCTAGGTACAAAGTAGGTTCTGAAAACTACTTAATATATTTTTTCTAATATTTCTTCAATCTCCTATATTTTTTGGGTGGGCCTGTTCTCAGAATGTCCTAGTTCTCAGAATGTCATTCCTCTTTTTCTCTACTTCTGGCCTGCATTTGCATGAGTTCTTGTCTTCATTATATTTCAATGAGGGTCAGAACAATTGTTTTTGTTTTACTGCTGAATCCCTCTTTTCCATTTTCTTTCTCTGTGGGACTTTCTGCCTCCTAAGATATACATCTCCTAAAAACCCCCTTCTCCCAATAAAGCATGCACCCTTGTCTCATAGAAAAACTATTTGTCTCAACCAAGGAAGCTCATATATGCAAGTATAAAAGAGAAAGCCATAAGAAACCATCCTGTTGGGGGCATTGTTTCCTGGGCTCTGTGGCCAGGATGAGAGAGCAGCAGTGCCCTTTGAGAGCCATGAAATCAATGAAAATCACAGCCTGCACAACTCTTTCCCCCAGGTGCCTCTGCAGTGGCCTGCACAGAGATAGCCCACAGTTCTCCATTCATCGCAGCACCAGGGGAACATTGCTCACTGCCCCTGGAAACAGAATGTGCTGTTGTTGCTGTCCTTGGCAAAGAACTCCAAAAGATGCCTCCGTTTGTGTGTGTGTGTTTGTCTAAGCCCATCCTTGCCCTCATTCCAGTCCTGGCAAGGAGGCTGTACTCTCATGGGGCTCAGTTCCTTGTATATTTCCCCACATGATTGATACTCTGTACAGTTTTAACCAGCTGTTTCCTCCTGGCATGAACATTTCCTGCACTGACTCTCCCCTCTGCCTGGGGGATTTTTGAGTTTCCTGATTGCTCTTGTAGTTTTTCTTTTTTCTTAATTTTTTTTAATGTTTTATTTATTCATGAGAGTCAGAGAGAGAGAGAGAGAGGCAGAGGCAGAGAGAGAAGCAGGCTCCCCGCCTAGCAGGGAGCCCGATGCGGGACTCGATCCCAGGACCCCAAGACCACGACCCGAGCCGGAGGCAGACGCCCAACCATCTGAGCCACCCAGGCGCCCCTTGTAGTTTTTCTTTGTTTTCCCCAATCAAGGCTGCCTCTGTGTTTGCAGTCAAACCGCATTTCTTTCCATCCTAAAGTCACAGCATACTCCCTCTCCTCCTGTTTCCCCTTGTCTTGATGTAGCAATTAATTTTAAAATTCCTGTGACCACTTTAGAATGTCAGAGAAAATCAGGAACTTATTTATGAAACAAGAGACAGGGACAAACAGATAGAAGTCAATAAATAACCCCAAAAAGGTGTATGTGGAGGAGGGTACAAAGGCTTTTGAATTACCATAGAAACAAACAGATACTAACTGTACAACATCACAGGCTTCTAACAATCCTTTAAATAGCAAACAAAACATGGTTGTAGTCTATGCTTCCACAGTAGTAGTTTTAAAAATCTGTACTCTCCACTTTTCTAAATTCTATCTGAATAAGATGAACACTTTATTACCATGCCATTTGGCTCTCTGTCTCAGATATGTATTCCCCGGTGACAACAATCCTATAAAATAAGTGCCACGGTTATAAAATTCTAAGCCTCTTACTTGACCACGGAAGAGAGCACTGAAATGCTTCAAACTGGTCCCAGTATAATCCTAAAGTGAACTATTAGTCATAAACTATAATGATGGCAATAATTAACATCTAGTGGGTATTTACCACATGCCAGGTATTTTTCCAAGTAATCGACTTCTTTTGTTTCATTTTATTCTCATCACAACCTCATGAAAAACGTGTTAATGAAAAACGTGTTGTTTCGGAGAGGGGACATGTGGTTCATGAGTTTGAGAAACTTGCTCAAGTTCACAAATATAGTAAGCCACGTTTGACCAAGTCACACCCCACAGCCCTTGTTCTTAACCACCTACGCTTTATATTAACTAGTTAAAATGTTTGTTCATATCCTTTAGCGAAAATGTTACATTTTAAATCAATGTGAGTTTTCAAGGCCATAGACTGCACCACCCTGGGGAGCCCATCGCAAACAAAGCAGTGTAAGGTGTGCCTTGGGAGCTGAGCTGTGTCAGAACCTCAGATGTACTGTTCATTTCAATGAGACTATGCTCACTATTGAAGAACAAGATCTTTGTGAACTTCTTAGATTTCACAAAGAGGCAAAATGAAATGGATTTGGTGAGAAAAGAGCAGGATTACTGTTAACGGTTGTCAAACTCGGGTGTTGTCTAAAATCACCTGTGGGCGTTGTTACACACACAGACATTCGAGGCTACCAGCAGGCATTTGGTTTCAGTGAACTCAGAGGATCCCACAACTCCAAATTTAAACAAACAGAGAAAATAGAAGAAAAGGGCTGATGCAGACAAGCTTACTCTGGGCATGATGAAATATTTTTAAATTAGGTTATGGTAATGGTTGCAAAACTCTATAAATATACCAAAAATATTAAATTGTATTCTTTAAATGGGTGAGCTATAGGGCATATAAGTTGGATCTCAATAACAGTGTTGAAAAAGTCATGAGCAAAAATGACCACAGACACACAGGGCTCACAAAGAACAGGGTTGGAATGGATCGTTTCTCTGAGCTGGAAGTGTCATGGTTTTTTCACTCACTCTGAATAATTAAAGTACTTTATGACAAAGAGAACTCCAGAGGGACACATGATCTCCCTTCTCTTTTTGGTCCTTCCTATTCTTTGTTCCTTCTTTCCATTTTGTATTTTTTTTTTCCTGAAGGGGAGTGATATAAACAAGTATGTTTTCATATCTTCTCTACTGGCTTTTTAGCTATTCCTCTTTTTATTATTTTTATAGCAGTTGCTCTAGGAATTTTAATAGGCACTCTTAATTTACCATGATCAACCCTGAATTAATATTATTCACATACAATGTATATCCAATGTAATTAGACATTTTAACTGAATTTTTAAAAATTTAAGATAGAAAACAATCTTTTATATTCACCCCTTTTAAAAAAAATCCTTATCAAGTTTCTTTTTTATTGTAGATCTGAATTTCCATCTGGCACCATCTCCCTTCAGACTGAAAAACTCTCTTTAGCATTTCTGATAGTGTGAATCTGTCAGCAACCATTTCTCTCATCTTTTGTTTACCTGACAATATTTTTATTTAGCCAGAATTTTTAAAATATATTTTTACCGTGTGCAGAACACTAGGTTGAGAGTATTTAGTTTTGCATTTTCACACTTCAAAGGTTTTGTTCTATTTTCTTTTTGTCTCCATTATTTCTTATACTGTCATATTTATTATTATTCCTCTGTAGGTATTGGTCTTGTTTTCTGGCTGTAAGGTCATTTTCCATTTTCCACCCCAGCTTCCAGCTTCTGCTTACTCAGTGCAATTCCAAAGAGGGAATTACTAGACAAAGAGCATTAGCTTTGTGTTTGGGGCGGCGTGAGATTCAAATACAGATTTGCCCCGCATGTGCTGGTTTCTGCTAGTCGGAGTGAAGACAGTCCTTCCTTAGCTGGTGGTCTCCTCCAAGCTCTCTGATCATAGCTTAGAAATTGGCCTCACCTCCATCCACTTCTCCCTCTAGTGTTTTCTTTAACATTTATTTGTAACCCACAACTCCTCAAGATATTTAGGAAAAACGAGGGTTGTTTTTGTTTGTACATTGCCTGGGAATTTCGGATTTTTACCACATGAATGGAAGACCTTGCACATCCTTCTGTATCCAAACTGGAAGTAGAACTCCTCTCTGCTTCTTAGGGGCTAAAGACCCGCCTGAAGACATACAACAGAACTAGCTGGAAATGTCACTGATAAGTGAATGATAAAGACGATTAATCTCCCAAGAGTTCAGAGTAGGAATTAGGGTTGCCAGATACAATATAGCACATCCAGTCAAACTTCAATTTCAGATATGCAAGGAATACATTTTTAGTTAAAGTACATTCCAAATATTACATGGGATACAGTTATTTTGAAAAATACTCCTCATTTATCTGAAATTCATCCTGTATTTTTCCTAAATTTGTCCCTAAGAGGGAGGGGCCACTAGTAGGGAAAGAAGTCTCTAGAAGCAAGTAAAAATTCAGTCAGGCTCTTAAGGCGGGACTGAGATGTTCAAAAATTACCACATAACGTGTATGCAGGTAAGTCATAGGAGAAATGACCAGAGAAATATGTCAAGTTCAAAACCCCCAAGGATTCTGAATGCCAATCTAAGAAGAATGGACTCTATTTTGCTGGCAAAGATGAATAAGAAAGACTCTCTGTAAGTCTCTCATTTTTTACCTCTTTAAAGGTAACAGTAGCAATAAGAATCAATTTTATGGTATAGGTCTTCCATAGCAAAGCCCTTTTCAGATTTTATAGGGCTTTTTGCTTCAATAAGATCCCATTTTCCTTTTTATGTTTTTCCTTAGGTTTTACACTCTTCCTTTGTTCGGGTATAAGAAATGATGATCGCTCTACCTCCAGGAATGTGAAACAAATAAGACTTTCTATTTTTGCGAAAAGAAATGAAAATCTAGATGGTGTAGAAATTGACAAATGCCTAACAATAGACTTTTAACCATGTTTATTTGAAGCGACTTGCTGTACTTCAGTGCACAATTACAAATCATCTTGCAAGCTCTTCAGAATCTCAGACCTGCCAAGAGCTAATTAACTGCTCTGACAGTGGGAAGATGCAGCAACATAAGGCACAGTTTCTGAATGACTGTAAGGTATTTAATTTGAATAAAAGGAGAATTAAAAAGCAGCAGAGAGCAGGAGTGGTAGCAGACAGAGAATGCCTGTATTAAAGATTCTTACTGGATTTCAAAATCATCCACTTGAAACTTATATCGGGATGCATGTTTTAAAGCGTCAGACTGCTTTACAGAGCACAGGGACAGAAGCAGTGACTGTGAGTTGGTGCAGCTCTCCCAGAAGAGACGGACACGTCCTCCTGGAGTACCTTTCCTCTCCTCTGACCAGCGGTCAGAACATGAACAAGGATGCTCAGTGCTGAGCATCATGGTCAGAACAGCCAAGCTACCCCTAACATGGAACTGAATCAACGGACTGCTGCGTCCCAACCGATGTGAGGAACGCACACGTAATCTAATAAGTACTCTTGTTACTAATTTGCAACTGTTTTCAGTCACTGTACAGTCTAGCACTTCACCCCAGCCCTACTCTCTGGTCTGAGAAAGGGGCAGCAGGGACGGGATTTTTTTCTTAGATCCCTCCTACACGGGCACTTCAGATGAGATCAGCGGAAGTCTTCTGGCTGCTTTTCTTTATCTCCTTCCTATTTTACCCTCAATTACACTCACCTTATTGGCAGAGAGGAAAAGATATTTTTTAATGTGCCAAGAAATTTCACGTGTTATTTCATTTGACTCTGATAAGAATATCATCCAGGGTAGGGTTAACTCCTACCTTCGAGGTAAAGAAACTGAGTCTCAGAAAGCTTTCATATCTTGTCTATGATTCAAAGTCAGGTGGGCTGACTCCAACCACACTGGCTTCCCACCTTACCACACAGTCTCAACCACACAGATGTGCCTGTCTTGTGGACTCAACTCCAGTTTTCTTTATAACTAATCCCTGACTCGGTTCTGATTTCATGTAGAATTAAAGGGCTCTGTAACTTCCTTCCCACTCAGAGGCTGAGTCCTGCCTATAACTGAGTCCACCTCATCCCAGGAAGGAGGCTGAATGGTCCTTATCGGGTCACGTGTGAGTCAGCTCCCTGAACACTCAAGATTTCTGGGCGCTTCCCCTTGTTCCAGCCCTCACCCTAAGTGAGTTAAGGTACAAAGCGCTATTAGGTTGAAAGCCATGTGAATCCTTCTGCGATGTGGGGCTTTGATCATCTTTCATATCTGGTTTTCCAACTCATATGTACCTCCTCCCACAGGACACAGCTGAGTATAGGCATACAGGATTTTTTACCAATAGTTCTAATGCTTTTATGGTACGCCCCCCATTTTCCCTTTTCTAAATAATAGCCTGCAATGTTTCATAGAACTTACAAAACATTGCAAGCATATTTAAAAGTATAAGAAAAATACAATATCTACATAATTATCTCAGCAAGATTGAACAGATGTTAACATATTGCAATTTCTTCCAGATCATTTTTTTAAAGAAATATGTTACAGATCTTGCTAAAATGTTACTTGTATCCCTTACCCCTTCCTCCCTAGAAGCCTTCTCCCCTGAAGTTGGTATGGATCATTTCCACACATGTTTCTGAACTTCTGTAATATGAATAAATTCACCCATAAGCAGTATGTTTGTGAGTTCTAAAGATTTATATAATTGGAATCCAGCTGCACATATCTTTTTGCAATTTGTTTTTCTCCCACTTTTTATGGGTGTCTATCCTACAGAAATTAGATGAGCTCACTCAAGGAGCTATGTCTAAGAATTTTCACTGAATCATTGGATGCTAGTAAAACAAAAAATGAAAACAACGTAATTGTTCCTCTCTTGTGCAATGTTTACAGAAATGTGATTTGTGTAACGGAATCCAAAAAATGTTATCCAGCAGTTAAAATGGATCAACAAGATCTACACATATTTATAGAACTTAAGTCCTTTTTAAAAAAATGCATTTAGGCCAAGGAAAGCAATGAATATGAAGTGAGTTTTTACAATAGCAGGTTTCCATTTGCTTCTTTTTACTATTGATCCTTCGATAATATAAAATATTGAATGACTGAGTACATAAAGATTCTTCGTGTTAACACTGGTGCAAAAAAACACAACAAATGTTTCAGTATTTTCTTCATCTAAACCTCTGGTCTGTCTTCAGTTCATGTGCTGAACCCTGCAATGCAGGTAGCGGAAAGATGCAGAATTTTGGCACTAAATTAAGTCATCATGTTAGCAAACTCCCATTCAGTCCCTGTCATTGACTCCACTGAAAACTCAGGATAAAGGCAGATACGTCTATGTTTCATTCTTAAAAAAAATTGTTCCCATCCCTCTATTTGTGTATGGCAATCAGATCAGTGATGCTTTTCAGAGACATGGTCTTTCCTGCTATCTGATTTTATCAAGTTAGTTCTGAAAAGACTTTAGATAACTAATTTGTATGCAGGCCAGAATTTCCAAATTGGCAGCTCTAACTACCACAGCATTCAAACCACCGTATATAGATGACAGTAAATTACTTTCAGTATTACCTCCAGACTATTGAAGCTATAGTGGTATGAGAATAATGCATGTGTGCATATTGCTACCGTCAGTAGGTACCCAATCAATAAAACAATATTGCTCAGTATTTCAGCAGAGCAGAGGTAGCTTGAAATATGTTAATATATTTAGTAAAACCTCTGTTAGTGGAGATGAGGCTGCTGAGAACTGAGAGAGTTGCAAAGCATGCTGGGAGCTGGGCCGCTCAGAGCTGGAATTCTGCTAAAGGAACTTTGCTGTGGTTGAGCCAGGAAGGAAAGTCATGTGTGAGCCAGACAGTAAGTACTGAGCCATCCACCTGAGTTGGTGAGGCCAAGCAGCAATTCTCTGACCTCCCAGAATAGGTCAGGGCGTCCTTTTGTAGGTTTTTGGTTTGTTTGTTTGTTTTTGTTTTTTACGGCAATCTTCCTTAGCGAGCTTACCACAACACTAAGGAAGCAATTCTTTGTAAAATTATGGATTAACGGTTCTTTCCTCTGCCAGATGCTTAGATGGATGGAAGGGACTGTGCTTGATTTGTTTGTTATATGTCCCCAGTACCAAGCAAAACTCCATTTATTTCACATTTATTTCATAACAGAGTCCTAAAAATAGCTAAAAGGGATGTGAGGGGAAGGCTCCCACTGGAGAGGTCTTATTGGGCACCAGTCCCGAGAAGGCAGGTCTTCCCTATGTACCCACCCTACCTGTGACCAATCCAGCAGGAGCAGTAGATTAGTAATTCCAGAGGAACAAAAAGCAGGAGCTCAGAGTTCAGTTTCTGAATCCAAGCCATTTGATTCCTATTCACCTCCATGATTCATCTGCTTTGTGACTTTAAGCAAGTTACTAACTTCCCTAAGCCTCTGATTTCCCATTTGTAAAATAAATACATTGTTTTTAAGGATGAGATAATCCAGGCATTGCTTCTATAGTACTTGCTGATAACATGATTTCTATTATGACCATGATTATTGAAGATTAGAATCTATCCCTGCGAAATAAGGTTGATAAAAAAAATAAGAGGGCATGATACAGGCTCTAGCCATTGGTACTGGTTTGGGATGGGATTCCAGGCTCAGGGATGTGAAGTCTAAGGTGGAATCACTAGCATATTTTAGAAAACAAAGAGGTTGGAGAAGGGATGAAGCTCTAGGCCTTCAGGGCTTGAGGAAAAGTAACAGAACACTGGGTTGGATGAGAATAAGTTTGATTATTAGGAGGAAGGTAGAAACCCAACAGATCCTGTACTAGATGTTGGGATTAGGGCTGCCTTACATAGAATTAGTTGATCCAATCTTGAGAAGCTGGCAAAGACAGAGGAAACAAGTCAAGAGTTGACAATTCATTCTTGGTGGTGGAAATTGCTATAGGAAGGCTTCTCCAGAGGCATAGATAGGACATTCAGAGGAACTAAGAACTTTTAAGGACATAAGAAAAGGGGAGTAGTGGCCATATATTTATTATAAATTTCTGGAAACTGAAGCAGAACAAAATAGAAATCAGTGTGGATAAATAGTGGATTTAGATTATTTTTTACTTTTGGCAAATGGTTTTCCACATAGTGAAAAACTGTGCAAACACAGTGAAGAAACTTAAAAAGAAACACTGAAAACTCTCACCCTGTCCAGGAATTGCCAATACACGGCACAGCTGCACCATTTCTGAATTCTGTGTCCCTGGCCAACCTCAAGGAGTAAACTGCATTCTTGCCCAGTGAGCCCATATATGGCCTCAAGACGCATCTTAATACAGTGCAGCAGCTTCTTCGAACCGATTTCATTTGGCACAAAGAGAGGACCTACTTGCTTTCCCCTGATCTAGATTAATCCTTTAGTATTTACATGAGAAAACTGAGGCCTAATGAGGCCAAACCACCTTTCTCTTAAAATCTCTGAGCCAGCTCTCATACCCCTCTTGGTTAATGTGTTCCCCTACTCTTTTCATGATCCTCATTTCTATTCAATTAACATTGTTACACAAAATACATTTAGACAAAATATCAAATACTAAATATATTCATTTTTCAAATGATCTTTCTTGAAGTCACATGACTATTGTTCATAGACGTTAAGACTCGGGGCATACACTAAGTACTTGTGGTGAATCCACTGGCCATGTTAAAAAAAAAAATGGGAAAAATGTTGAGTAAGCTCAAAAATAAGAAAATTTTTTCAGTGGATGAGACATAATATTTGAGCATCACGGTGACTCTCCCTGATGTAAAGAAAGTCACAGAGAGACAAAGAAGATGACCACAACCTACTTTAGCAGTTTTTTAAGAGAGATCTGGACCACCCAGATCAGCTTCCCTCAGTCTTGTAAATCCTCAACATAAAAATAATACTTAATGAAATGGCTCATGCTTTACTGCTTTATGTGCTTCCATATTAACTTCAGGTAAATTTATGACAGAGACAATTGTACTTTTGTGTCAGGTATTTACAAGCACTTATTATATACACTGAACAAAAAGAAGCACTGATTTACAAGGTGTTTCAAGATTATTAAACTGGTAACAGGAGTTTAGAGTGTGTGTATCTTTGTTCTCATAAGGTTGCTGATCATGCCTGTGATTTCTTTGTTATAAAATCCTCAGGAATATTTTCTTTTCTTTTCTAGGGACATATATGATCTCTTTGTTTTGATACAGTTTCTAAGAAATCCTGAAAGTAATGTGAATAAAGCAATGCCTAGAATTTCTGTCTTATGGGGCCTAGGGAAGTGAGGAAGCAAGAGCCAGCTTTCCAGACAGAAGTAGCAAGAGCAAGTGCAAAGGCCCTGAGGCAGGAATGTGTTGGGCACCTTTTAGGAATCAAAATGCATTCCCTGTGGCTACTGCATGGTAGAACTGGAGAGCAAGAAGACAACAGAAGGGAGAGGTCAGAGCTAGGTCACATAGGGTCTTAAAGGCTATGGTTAAAATTTGGATTTGTATTTAAGCCCCACGGGGAGTCATTGAGGGAGTAAAGCAAACAAATGCAGGATTTTACTAACCTTTTAAAATGATGGTGTCTTTTTTTCTTTGAGTTAGTGTTATTTAAGCAAGCAACTTAACTAGATTCGGGACAGGGACTGTTTCTGTTTCTCTGACACCACCACACTGTCCAGTTCATAACAAGCTCAGCATAAATGTTTACTAAATAAATAAGATCAGATGGCTTATTGAATGGACACATGAATACAGGAATAACTGTCAATGTGGATAGAGTTCAAAACACACACTGGAACAATTCTGGCCACATCTAAGTCGAAATGAACAGGAAAAAGACTGTATTTTATTTTATTTTATTTTAGGAAAAAGACTTTAAGATAGTATGCATTTATGATTTATTGTTGGAGATGTAATTAGTTCCTGATTTTTTTCTCCTTCTTAAAAAGTTTGTTTATTCTGTAGTTGTTGTTGTGTTAGCATTCTTGTTTTATTTAAGTATTTTCTTGCTGATTAGCATGCATTTATGTAGCCAGGATAATTAGGTTGAATTACATCAATTTGGATAGGTTAAATTCTAGTAATTACACATTTGCAACTTATAATTAGAGTATAAATCTGATGATGGTATATTACTTGCAATGCATATGATAATGGCAATTTAAGAAAGATGTTGTAAACTTAGAATTCTGGATACTATTGACTTAAGCAATCCATTTAGTCTATAAAAATGTTTGAGTTGAATATTCTAAAAAAAGAAAGCTGTGAATTGATACTTTCCATTTTATAGTCAAAAACACTGTATTGTACTTTAAAATGTTTTCCAAATAGGCAGAAAGCCATTTAGGAACCTGCATTAGAAAACAGAAATTCCTCCTACATGCTAAATCCAGTATGTTGAAATATCCATTCCATGTTCACATATGAATTATAGTGCCAGGTGTTTTTGCAAACAAATTGTAAGTTGCACTATTAAATAGCTTAATGATAGATCATTCACAGTATATCCTTATTTTAAGGTATAAATAACTATATTATATATTTAGGCATGTGAAATATCATTGATATCAAGAAAGATTCCACCTCTGATGCTTTTCAGTGTCAGCAAGGAATAACTGGAAAGTTTAGTTGATAATAACAATTTTGCTTTCAAAAATAGTTGTACGTGAAGATCCTCCTGACTCATCATTGGGGTATTTTTCTTATATCAGAAGATTTAAAATAACACCTTTAGGATATATCTGTGAACATCTTCACATGGAATATTCTAACTAGAATTTAAGACATGCTCTTCAGCATTACACTTCTAACAAGCTTTAGAATGTTGCTGAAAAAATGCAAGATAAAATAAAGGCCCACATATTAACTGATTTTTTTAAAATGTTCTTTTATAAATCAAATAATATTAATTGTGCTCTTTTTAACTTGCTTCTATGTGAATCCAAACACACACACATACATGTATACTTACACCTAGAGGGATGATACATTAATAATTATTTGATAAAATATGCTATTATCAAGAGTAATTCTGCTGACTTCATGATCTAAAAGAAATTGATCGATGCCCCAGTTTTCTGAGTTTTAATTTGAGAATACCTTCTAAACTCTGCACCTTTCACTTACTTATTTTTTAACAAACTTAATTTTGGAATAACTGAAGGTGTACAGGAGGGTTGCAAAGATAGGATAGAGAGTTCCTGTAAATCCCTCACTCAGTTTCCCATTGTTAGTGTCTTGCTTTTTGTCCTGGAATATGGAGATATATGTCTACAAATACACACAGGCACGGGAAAGATTATATATAAAAGGAAAGCAGTGAGTGACAAAGATTCAGCTTTCAGGGCAAGGAAAATGAGCAAATTGCCAAGAGTTAATATAGTTTTCCATAGTTTTTAAATACCACAAAATTCAGTTCAAGGGCTGAGTTTTAATACCAAATCTGTATTCAGCAGACCCTTGGTGCATTTTAGGATATGTCTGCTAACTTCTATGACAGAAGATATACAATAATCTAATGTAGAACATACTAGGGATTTTTGTATTTCTGCTAAGTAGCTATGCATTGCAAGATGAATTACATTGTTTTTAAACATTTACCAAGGTAACATCAATGCTAGTTGCTAATAAGCCTTGTACTGTGCCTAAAATAGATTAAAAAATTGCTGGATTCTATTAAACTCAGTTTTAATAGACCAAACTTACTTTCATTGCACATTTTGTTGTTTCTTCCTACACAGAAACATTTATTAGCTCTGAGTAGAAATAACAAACTGAATAGAAATGCCAGCCCTCTGTTTAAGGAGCTCAAAATGTAAAAGGAGACAGAAAGGAAGAGCAAACAAGATTTCATAAGAGACCAAATATGAGAAATGCTATACCAGTTGAGCCTACAAAATTCAGTGGGAACTTTGAGAACATCTGTAGCTGGAAGAAGCAGCCTTTAAACAGTGGGGATGACTAGAATGTTTTGAGTACCCTGTGATATGAGAAAGGTCATTCTGTGAAAAGAAAATGTTATGAACCAAGGTTTGCAAAGCGGGCATATGGAGTACATATGCTCTGGGAAGAAGCTAGTTGTCAAATGGCTGGTCAATGTTTTAGAAGACCTCCCATCTAGGGGCGCCTGGGTGGCTCAGTTGGTTAAGCGACTGCCTTCGGCTCAGGTCATGATCCTGGAGTCCCGGGATCGAGTCCCACATCAGGCTCCCTGCTCGGCGGGGAGTCTGCTTCTCCCTCTGACCCTCTTCCCTCTCGTGTTCTCTCTCTCTCATTCTCTCTCTCTCAAATAAATAAATAAAATCTTTAAAAAAAATAGAATAACTTCCATCTGACAAATGCATATTGTTCAACAAAGGCAAAGACTTGGAAAACCATCTGTCTCAGCTGCTTTTCCAAATCAAGATGACCAGCAGGACATGCTCCCTTCCTGTCTTTCATAGTGCTAGCTGATTCAGGATCTGGAGCTAAATTATCAACAGCCATTATTCACACCATCAAAGAGTTGGGTCAATAACTTCCAAGCCCAACCACACATCACTCTCCAGTCTCCTTTCTGTGGGCAGGTGTTTTGACATGTTTGTATTTTTAAAATGCTTCATTCCTTTTTTATAAACAATAATCCATTTAACATGTACACTTACACACATACCCTCTCTATAATTTTTCTTACTCCGTAGGTTTAGCAGGTAAGTCTTTGTAGAGATAGCATTAGGAGGAAATAATCCAGTCAAATGGCTGAATTTAAGACGTGGCTCTTTCAGAAGCAGCGGCCTCAACTAAGCAGCTGAATAACACGGAGAGATTAATCTTGACAGAGTCAGGCTTGCAAATACTCAGACAGGAAGATGAAGATATGCTTTGAGTTGTCTATTGTAGTGCTGTTATTTTTGTTTCATGTAAAACTAGAGCATTTGAAGACCAGATAAAACTAGACTAATACACTAACCATTCCCCTCTGGGACCTACCTGTAGACACAATCCAAACAAAAGAGACAAGAAATCTGTAGGTGATCAATAGTGAGCCTATTACAGTGTAGTGGCTTAGCTAATTTGGATACATGCCTATTTTATCCACTTGAAAAAGACTTGAATAAATCCTCCTTGAAAAAAAAAATGAGTATAAGCAGGTGCTAATGGCTATGGTAAGAAAAAGTAATTTATGATATATGACAGACTCAAATGGTTTCTAATTATATCCACATATGCCTAATTTAATACAGTAAGAACTATTGGTGTAAATTTGAATCAATGGTAAACTGTGCTTAAATCATGACTTACTGAATTTTTTTTATCAGTCATTATCAACCTAGAAAAAAGAACTCACAGCTAGAAAAATGGGAAAATAGATTTTCAAATGAAATTAAGAAATGTCTTGAAAAGAAGAAAAATAAGAGTTACAAACCACAAGTGGAAATCATTGTGTGCTCAATCACATTAATGCCATACAATCATATATCTCAATAAAGCTGAAGTCAAACAAAAAAGAATCACATGAACCACCCTATCCCCCCAAAAAGTCCACACGATCATAGATGGAGAGGATTATTTAGAAGTCAGCATGTCTACCTGACACCAGGTTGAAAGAGTCTGTTCTATCACCCATCACTGCAAGTGGATTATCTCATCTTGGAAAATACTAGTGGCAAAGAACTTGATACTTTGCAAGATAGCTCTCTCTGTCCATGTGTGAATGTTCTATTTTAATTTTAAGTCCTCCTGAACCAAAACATTTATTAGTAGCACCAGAACTCCATGTTATCCCCTAAGTAATACAAAATTTAAAAAATATCTGTTCTATTTAAGGACCTTCCAAATATTTGAAGATGACTTTCTTATCTCTAACATAGTCTTATCTCCATAAACGATCCCAATCTTCAACAAAGTAGGAAAGAATATCCAATGGAAAAAAGACAGTTTCTTCAACAAATGGTGTTGGGAAAACTGGACAGCCACATGTAGAAAAATGAAACTGGACCATTTTCTTACACCATACACAAAAATAAACTCAAAATTGATGAAAGACCCAAATGTGAGACAGGAATCCATCAAAATCCAAGAGGATAACACAGGCAGCAACCTCTTCGACCTTGGCCACAGCAACTTCTTGCTAGACACGTGACCAAAGGCAAGGGAAACAAAAGCAAAAATGAACTATTGGGATTTCATCAAGATAAAAAGCTTTTGCACAGCAAAGGAAACAGTTGACAAAACCAAAAGACAACCGACAGAGTGGGAGAAGATATTTGCAAATGTCTTATCAGATAAAGGGCTAGTATTCAAGATCTATAAAGAACTTACCAAACTCAACAGCCAAAAAACAAAAAATCCATCAAGAAATGGGCAGAAGACACGAAAAGACCTTTCTCCAAAGAAGACATACAAATGGTCAATGATTTGGAAATCCAAATCAAAACCTCAATGAGATACCACCTCACACTGGTCAGAATGGCTAAAATTAACAAGTCAGGAAACAAATGTTGGTGGGGATGCAGAGAAAGGGGAACCCTCCTACACTGCTGGTGGGAATGCAAGCTGGTGCAGCTACTCTGGAAAACAGTATGGAGGTTCCTCAAAAAGGTAAAAATAGAACTACCCTATGACCCAACAATTGCACTACTAGGTATTTACCCAAAGGATACAAACACAGTGATCTGAGGGGGCACCTGCACCCCAATGTTTATAGTAGCAATGTTCACAATAGCCAAACTATAGAAAGAGCCTAGATGTCTGTCGACAGATAAATGGATAAAGAAGATGTGGGGTGTGTGTGTGTGTGTGTGTGTGTGTGTGTGTGTGTGTGTGTGTGATGGAATATTACTCAGCCATCAAAAATGAAATCTTACCATTTGCAATGACATGGATGGAACTAGGGGGTATTATACTAAGCAAAATAAGTTAATCTGAGAAAGACAAATATCATATGATTTCACTCATGTGTGAAATTTAAGAAACAAGGCAGAGGATCATAGGGGAAGGAAGGGAAAAATAAAATAAGAGGAAATCAGAGAGGGACAAACCATAAGAGTCTTAACTATGGGAAACAAACAGGGTTGCTGGAGGGGAGGTAGGTGGGGGGATGGTATAGCTGGGTGATGGGTATTAAGGAGGGCACATGATGTGGTGAGCACTGGGTGTTATATGCAACTGATGAATCACTGAACCCTACCTCTGAAACTAATAACACACTATGTGTTAATTAAATGAATTTAAATAAACAAAACAAAACAAAAAAACAATCCCAATTCAAACATTTCCCATGTGCATGGTTTCCTCAACTTTCATGATTTTGGTTGCCATCTTTATTCATTTAATATATATTAATTGAGTACATACCACATGCCAGGTATTAAGGATATGCTAATGGACAGAACAACATAGTACCTGCACTTGTGGAGCTTAAAGTCTACTAAGAAAGGCAAATGTTTTAAACCGGTTAATTAAAAATGTGATGTGTGTTACAAAGCAGAAGGTCATGGATACTATTCAATCCTTTAAAAGTAGTGCCTTGCGGGGTGCCTGGGAGGCTCAATCAGATAAGCATCTGTCTTCGGTTCAGGTCATGATTCTGGAGTCCTGGGATCCAGCACTGGAGTCGGTTCCCTGCTCAGTGGGAAGTCTGCTTCTCCCTCTCCCTCTTTCTCTGCCCCTCCCCCATCCCATGCTCTCTCTCTCTCTCTCTCTCTCTCTCTCAAATAAATAAATAAAATCTTAAAAAAAGGGAGTGCCTTGATCTTTATGTAAAACTCCAAGAATTGTTTCAGTGAAGGCAATGTACATTAGGATGATTTATTATCTTGATCCAACTTATGATTCTTTTAATTTGGCCAAGATTGAAATAACTCAGAAATCACACAGCAGAATGGAAAACAGTCATACTAAAGCTGAGATAAATCAAAATTTATGCATACAGTTCACAGTAACTGCTGCCTTCTAGAATTATACCATCCTTCTCCAGGTAAAAGTATAAACTATCCTGAGGAAAACTTCCAGAGGAATCCACCTAGTTCAATTAGTTAAGTGCCCTGTTCAGATGACCAATGTGCATATCAGGAACAGGGTCCTCATATAGGTAGAAAGAAGTTTGATCCCTTCCATTTCTTATAATTCTCCATATGTTAAAAACAATGAAGAACAGTGAAAAGGAAATCCTCAAGTTAAACTATTTCCTGCTAACAAGCTAGCAATTTTAAATCAATATAAAGATTACTGAATGTGTAATCATATTCCCTGTGGACATCGCCCATAATTTCTTCCAACTTCATCCTTCTGGGACATGGATGTCCCCTTTTGTGTTTTTGTGCTGTATTTTCCTGAGTATGGTGAATGAGTTGCATTACTGTAATGAGTGGATCATGTTGTGGTCTTCAGAGTTCTTAACTGCTAATCAAGGTATCCTAGAAAATAAATAGGTAAGCAAAAAGTAGTTTGCTGATTAATAGGTAGTGTTCTACTAAACTAAGTGTGTAATCTTCAGGCTGCTTTAGTTCTTCTGGTCTCAGATATTTTGCCTAGCAATTGAGATGTCAATTCTGAAGCTTTGTAGGTTGCTTCTAGCTTTAATGTCCAATGAATCTGAATACTGCTTAATTAAGCTTAGATTAATTTCCTATCACCAACTCCATAATGTATAGAAAAGAAACCCTTTGATAATTAGGAGACTAACCAAAAGATTAAAAAATAACAGATTTTTAAAAGTCTCAAGAAACTTGACTACAAATGATGTTATCTATTTCCACTATTTGGAACAATCAGTTCTTATGATTCTATAAAATGTTTTTATGGCAGATTTTAGCATAGATCTTCCAATCAAATATCTACGAAACAGCATGAATCTAGAAACAGATTACTCACCTGGTGTTTACTACCCCTTTGCATATTCTGGATGAGTTGTCCAGCTAGCTAAGTTAACTGCTATTTGGAATAGCTTTATTAGTTGGATAGCTTAATGGAATAGCTTAATAGTTCTATTACTCTTAGAACTAAGAGTAATAGTCAGTGCAGAAAAATGGATGACAGGGATGACAAGGATTTTGGGGTTTTATCATGCATCACTTTGACATTTGTTTGAAACCAATTTTTGTTTTGCGAACTCAGTAACTTCTACTTAACTTCCTGCCTACCCTTAAGTGTTTTTTGTTTGTTTGTTTTTACTGTAAAGAATCAAATACTTTTTTTCTTTTAAATTATATCACAAGTTAGGAAAAAAAGAGCATTCTTTACATTCAAAGGTTTTGCTAATCGTGGCAATTATTTTGGCATCTGAAGCTTAAAATGAAGCCCTTTGAAGAGAGAACTTTAATTGTTTTTACCTTTCTTTGTAAATTATCAGATACAAGTGGTGACCTAGGGTCAAAGGCCAGTTGAAATATCTAATACCTACCACTTTGGAGAAAAAGGGAATTGCTAATGTTATTCTGGGTCTTGAAATGTATATGAGAGTGAGTGTGTGTGTGTGTGTGTGTGTGTGTGTGTGTGTGTGTAAATAATGTGCTCAGGATGAGATTGGTGAGGAAAATACAGAGAACTCAATGTCTTTTTCAAATACTGTTTAGAAATATTTGTTTCCTTCAGAGAGTAGCAATGTACATGTTACTTAGAAAATACACGGCAAATTTCAGTTTGCTTGTCTTCTAAAAAATCTCATAAGAAAACATGTACTTCGGAGAACTGGAGCCTATTCCTACATAAATTGTCTATCTATCTACCTAATCTATAAATCCATGATCATATATTATGCATGATTTGGATAACTATCTAAATCGTTACAGATTGATTTGGGGAATCCTCTGAGGCTCATCACATTGCTCTCTGTGATATTCATGTTGGAATGGCCACTGGATTTTTTTCAGCATCTGGGACTGTTTTCAAAGGAGAGGTGAGGATGAGCACATCCAATGGTGAGCACTTGATTTTTAGTTAATTGTATTTTATGATACATATATGCTGCTTTAAAAGTACTGTAACCAGAACCATGAATGACAGCTGCTTCTTCTTCAAACAAATGTAATCGAACTAATTTAAAGAACTTAAATTAACAAATTAATTAATCATCTCCTCCTTACTCTTATACATGGTTGTAGTGACATGCTTTCAAAGTATTATCACACCAAAATAATATGACCTTCTTCCAAATAACTTTAATTATTTAAGAATTGGATCAAAATTTCTTCTGCGGGGATTCAAGGTTCTAGTTTCTGATCCTGAGCTATGTTGTAGATATATGAAAAGAGAACATGGCAGAGATGAGTAGCCAAGACTCTGGAGCCACACTGCCTGGGTTCCATCTCCTGGCTCTGCAGTTCACTTGCTGTGTGACCTAGACAGGCTAACTCAACCTTTCTGAGCCTCAGTTCTTCGCTGGTAAAGTGAGGATAATAACAGCATCCCCTCGTTGGGTTGTTTTAAAGGTGGGATTAGTCATTATTTAAAGTGTGTACTGAGGGTTTCAGAGGGGAGGGGGTTAGGGGAATGAGGTAACAGGATGATGGGTATTAAGGAGGGCACGTGTTGTGATGAGCACTGGGTGTTATATGCAACCAATGAGTCATTGAACACTACATCAAAAACTAATGATGTACTATATGTTGGCTATTTGAACATAAAAAAAAAGTGTGTAATGCAATGCCTGTGCATAGCAAGCCCCTAACACACACACACATATGTGTGTGTGTGTGTGTGTGTGTGTGTGTGTGTGTTATAATTATTATCATTGTATTGATTAAGTGGCATTTGCTTTGGGGGAGCAGTCCTAAGGCAACTATTAGCCTGTTGTAGAATATTTAAGATGTTTGAGAAGTAACTGGGGCAGGATGCCAGCACTTGTTCCCGTAAATTCTTCTGGGTCTGAGAAAGCCATACTTTTTGTCTGTGTCCTACTTGCCTACCTTACCTATCCTCTGACACCAAGCATCATCCTTGGTTCACATTACTGAACACTTCTAAAACAATGTAGATGTTAACACCATATTAAAAATAAGTAGCCATTTATTTGCTTTAAATGTTGGAGATTAGGATTCAGGTTAATTCAAACATCATTCCCTTCAAACATCATTCAGATGATGTTAACACATCTAGATGGTTTTTTTTTTCTTGTGTTCTTACCAGTCCTTAAATAAGGTTCTAGCTAACAGTGAAGGCATGCTAGAACTTTCATTAGCTCACTCAACCATTAGAGCAGCAAAAAGATCTCTGTTCAAACTAAAAATTGTAATGCTATCTCTAATAACACTAAAACCTGGTTATCTGATTGATGAAGACAGTGACTTTGCAGAATGACTGGAATTCTTAAAGTACAAATTGACACACGAGAGTAAGTTTTTATCCTCAGTTTTTGATCTGTAAGGTTACAACATTCTGCATGAATTAACAAAAGACGGCAAGGTGATGGCAAGAAATGATTGAAATAAAGATTGAGAATAGCAAATCAGTCATCAAATGCACATTATAATTACCACCCCCCTCCAAGGTACAGGCAACAATAAATGGGCATTAAAACTCACTAGTAACCTCAGTACAAAGAACTATTGAAATTAAAAATATATCATTTTGCTTTTCTCTGAGGCTCTGGTTTGAGATATTGTGGATACACATTTATCTTCTCGCTAAGACTCACTTATATCCACTACTGACAGATCACAAACCCAGTAGGGAAGGACCACATGTGGTAGCTTTCCTTGTGGTCTATGTCATGTACTGTTTTAATGTGGCTTATTAAATTTCAATAAAGACAAGTTTTTTCTGACAATTCAATAAGGCATAAACTCATCAAGAAGTAAAGGGAGTAAATGGGGGACGCTTGGGAACTGTTCTCTTTCTAAACTATAAACATACCTCTCAGTATTTCCATACTTAAAACTCACTCATTCTGAAGACAGAATTCTACCTCTCTCGATCATGTACACATGACCCAAAGACTGGAAAAGAAAGGGGGGGAAAAAAACCCAGAACTTAATGGCATTTCAAAGTTTATTGTTAGCTTTATGATAGAACTCAATGAAATCGGAGAAAACACCAACTGTAGCTATATTTGACATAAATGGACAAATCTTACCTAAAAGCCCCAGCATACAGCCATGTATGTGAAATAGATCACTTTGACAGTCCTGAGTGCTTCATGGGTTCTAAATATTTTATGCCTTCCCCATTTGTTAATGCGTCCAGTCAAATACAGATATAGAGAGAAATACAGTGGGTTGATGTTCTAGAAGTCTGACACATTTAATAGACTATAGATAGAGGAAGCCTGGTTTCTCAACTTAGGCTTGTTTCATTCACTTAGAATCACAAAAAAAGTATTTGTAAACACAATACTGTGCAATCCTGGAAAAGTATGCAGACTAGTGGATCCCGGAACTTTTTAAGTCCTCCTTCCAAAGGCCAGTTGTTTTTTCACTTAAATGAAGCTGTCCAACCCCAGATAAGAAAAGCATTCGAGATTTCTGGTGTGCTTTAAATATTCAGAGTTCCTTCCAAAGATCACACTGTAGACATTTTCTCATGGTAAACATTTGAGTTAGCAAATAGAAACCCTATAAAAGAAAAAAGATCACATAGTTTGAAAATCCTAAGATAACCTTTGCTTCTTCAACAGACATTGATAAGACACTGTATGCTCCAACTAGGAACTGTGTTCTCCTTGGCAACAGAACCAAAGAGAGAAAGCAAGCTGGAAAGATGCTTTAAATGGAGTTTGAAGATTTTCCGTGCATTTAAAAAAATCCATACTGTATCATATACCTTATGACATTAAAAATCGATCTAGACTCTAGTTCAATGGCTCTTCTTCACAAAGAACTCCGGGATTCGTACAACAATCGCCTCCTACATGTTCTGTCATTGACTTGCAGAGCCGCTTCTTCTAGCTCTGCTGTCCTTTCTCTTCCGTTTTTCTGTTTGTTTTAAAAAATACCCTGGGGGCGCCTGGGTGGCTCAGTTGGTTGAGCAGCTGCCTTCGGCTCAGGTCATGATCCTGGGGTCCTGGGATCGAGTCCTGCATCGGGCTCCCTGCTCAGCAGGGAGTCTGCTTCTCCCTCTGACCTTCCCCCCTCTCATGTACTCTCTCTCTCTCATTCTCTCTCTCAAATGAATAAATAAAATCTTTAAAAAAATAAAAAAATAAAAATACCCTTAAAAATATCCATATTAAAAGAATAAAGTGAACTATACCATGACATGTATTGTACAATTTTAGTTGTGTAAAAGGATAGAGATGGGCAAATAGAGGACTTTCAATTGTGAGTGGCTTTTTCTTTAATTTTCTGCATTTTCTTTTTTTTTTAAGATTTCTTAAAACATTTTTAAGTAATCTCTACACCCAACGTGGGGCTCAAACTCACAACCCCGAGGTCAAGAGCCACATGCTCTACCTATTGAGCCAGCCAGGCACCCCTCTGCCTTCTTTTTTCATTTTCTAAAACTTCTAAAATATATTGGTATTGTTTTTATAATTCTAAAAGTAAACATTAGTATAGGCTTTTAATTCATCATCCACATATCTGAAATCTGAAAATGAAGTTTTTCATGATTTTAGCACTCCTTCATTTGGCAGCACAACCCGACCTGACCTAGCAAGAAAACTATTTACAGCCTTTATCCAACTTGCGAGAATTCTGGCATATTACTCTGCGGAAACACTAACGTGTTAATTATGGAGTTCTGTCTCAGGGTTTTACAAAATTTATAGTCTATGTGTCACACTTCTAAAACCTGAAAAGTTCTGAATTCTGAAACACATCTCACCCTAAGCATTTCAGATGAGGAACTGTGGACTTTTAATAAAGTAAAAAAAAATTGATAAGATCTTTCACAAAGCCTAAATACTCTATATTGAGATGGTCATGATCCATCGCCATTGAGAGCTCAGATATGACCTACTAGACATTTTGTTCCATGATGAAATAGGTCATGGTAAGGAAGATACCAACAATCATTCATTTTTTAGAGTGCTGCTGTAAGTTCTATTTACAATAAGATCCACTAGCTCCTTACCTTTGAAAGTCCTCATAATTTTGAAAATGCTATAATTGGACATTTTCTTATCTGATGCTTTCTTATATGAGATTCACCTAGGGAGGCTGGACAAACAGTACTATTCGTAAGTGCTCATGTTCAGAGAGGGAAAGTCATCGATCCTGCTAATAATCAGCAAAACTCAAGTTAGACAAGCTCTTCTGATTCCTGTGATCATGTGTTTTGTTTTGTTCCTTTCCCAGCATACCATGCTGCCTCAAAATCTTGGACAGAAACTTTTTTTTTTAAGTTTGGGCTTCTTAAAGAACTTTTCCCATCCTTCTAAGTAGACACTATGAGGTAGAGCAAACACTATGAGTGCGAAGGTCAAACCAACAACGATCAAGTTCTGCCTCCCCCACTTAAGAGACCCTGACCTTGAGTAAGTTATTGAACCTCTCTGAACCAGCTTCTCATCTGCAAAATGGAAATCATTATAGGTAAACTTTACAAAATTCTAGTATATAGGCTGTCAGTGAATACATGATCCCCACTAGCTTTGATTTTCCAAAATAGTATCTGGTAACTCAGGCAAAGAAAGTTAAATGATATTTTATTTTAGATGACAATCTGGTTTTGTTTGTTTGTTTTTATACATCAAATTTTAGGGCCAGTTCATCTTTGATAATTTTATATTTATTAAATTGACTTCAAAGACCATCACCAGTTTTGAGAAAAATAATCTCATTTTAGTATATGCACGAAGGGCTGGATCATTTCACAACTCAGTCACTTACTTACAAGTTGAGTTTTAAAAACTGTTCTATTCTCTTCAACTGTCTTTCTCAATAGTCAAATTGTCATCCTATCTGTGTTACATAAATGGCTTTTGGTAGCCTTAAGTTTGATTTAGAAATTGAGAAATTTTAGAAATTGAGAAAATGTACATATTACATTATATATAACACATTATATATATAAATAAGTAAGCAATATGAAAAAAAATATATATGGAGAAAGAGACAGAGAGAGACAGAGACAGAGAGACAGAGACATACAGAGTGAGTTCACTACATAATTTCCAAAAATGCTTTGAGTGTATGAACAAGTGAGGAAAGCTTTTACATACATATTTGTCCTTTATCAATAAAGCCTCATGAATCCATAGGACAACTTATTTAAAAAGGGATAATTTGGGCTAAGTAAGCAGGAACTCCTAGAGATAAAGACTCAGGGGGAGCCGATCGCTGCCAAGAAACACAGTGCCAAAAACAAGCATGCAGCCCTTTGGGTGCTGGAGCACGAGAAGAGGTGTGAAAAGCAGCTGGCGGAGATCAAGGGCACACTACACCCATTGAATTTCAGGGAGAGACCCTGGAGAGCGTCAGGAGTGACACTGGGGTGCTCAAGAACATGGACTATTCCGCTAAGGCCAACGAAGGCTGCCTATGACAACACAGACATTGATAAAGTTGAAGAGTTAATGCAGGGCATTGCTGACCAGCAGGAACCTGCAGAGGAGATTTCACAGCTATTTCAAAACCTGGAGGATTTAGAGAAGAGTTGGATGAAGATGACTTCCTGGCAGAATTGGCACTAGGACGGAAGGAACTAGACAAGAATGTGCTGCAAATTAGTGGACCCGAAACAGTGCCTCTACCAAATGATCCCCCTATAACCTTACCATCAAAGCCCACCTGCCTGCACCACGCCCTGCCTGCCCGGCACATACACAGCCAGCACGGGACCAGTTCAATGGAGCCAGCCCTGTTCTACCATTCCTTTGTGCCATCCTCATCCACGTCCTCTTTCTTGGTGGGCTCTTGACTCTCCCTCCAAAGCAGCAGGGCCACATCACTGCTCCCTCTCTGCAGAGAATGGTCTGCACCCAGCCAGACTCGGTGGGGAGGGGGGAGGAGAAGGATGGGAGGTGCTTGCTGTTCATAATGCGGAATTTCTGTAAAATAAACTGTATTTGCAAATCCAACGTTGAGCTTCTGGACTACGCTAACTCCACTGCTGAACCTCAAAGGAAAATGTCTACCGTTTGTAGGTGAAATGATCTGAAAATGTAGATGTCCTGAAAATGTCCTTTTAAGTCAGTTGACTTGCCGCACATCTCTTTGCTAAGACTTGTATGGGACTGGCAGAAAAGTCAGTTTTTGAAAGCCGTATGCTCTTCCTTGTCCTTAGCTGTAATAAAGCATCTGATTTTGCTTTCCTTGAGAGCTGTATTTCTGTCCATCACCTGTGTACTGGCCCCTGTGTTTACCACTCTGCACACCCCTCGCTCCTCCCCCCCTGGTCTTTTGGAGTTTGTGACACTGATTTGCGAAGGTTGATGTTCTCTTGAGAGCAAGTGAGACTGCAGAGTTCAATTCCAGCTATACAGTTTTCTAACATAACTCTAAGGTCCTTGTTGCTATTTGTGATAACAGATAACTCATTGGAAACATGTGCATTCATTTATATTCAGATGAAATTATGGTTTGCACCATTAAATATCTCAATTAATTTTCATAAAAAAGGAATAATTTGGAGATTAGGTCAAACAATAACTTGAAGTATTTATAAAATAAAAACTTCTAAGAAAGTTAATAATATTATGTATGTCCCAATATAAAATAACCATGATACGCAAATATTTACTTGAGTAATACTTGGAAAGCTGCTTAAACTGGTTTTCTAAAAATAATGTTATTTAGAGATCATCTTGAAATATGAGCGACTTAGCAGAACTTGACTATAGGGTGTCCTTTGTTTTTGTGAAAAAAATTTTATTAAAAAAACTCACCCTAGATGTAAATGTGGCATGTCACAGAGAAAAGATAGTTATATTGTTTTATATATAATAACTATCATATATAATAAGCAATTTATTAATTATGTTTATCCACTTATTAATAGATTAAAAAAAGCAATTCACAACTTTCTCCTATCTTTATCCAATAATGGTTTCTATACGAAATAAAATTTATAAAACTTCATGTCTTAATTAGATTCTGAAATTAAAAATTTTGAGAAATCTAGGTTTTACCCTTATGTTAACTTATCAAGATTATTTCCTTTCATTAGGAAAAATAACACCTAATACTTTCCATCCCTCCAACAAATAGTATTAACCCACAGTAATTCTACCAAAGAATTAAAGATGGCTGGATTTGATTATCTTATTTCCATTTGACTTGGAAGACTCATCATATAGATATAATCAGGATTCCCTCCCTATACCCTGGACATTTAAAGGGGGGAAACCAAATTGGCTACAAGGATCAATGGATCACTGGAATGTCTGAATTTCTGCTTCTGATGAATGGAGGAAGAAATCATGAGAGACAGACATTATTCATTGCTTTTAGAAATAATTATTAGACTTTTATTATGTGCATCAGTTGGCTGTATCCATGTCAGAGAATGAGAAAAAACAAAAGCACAAAATTATTTTATATTGTGTCCAGTTATTCCTTTCTCATGGAGAGTATTTGGGTTGACTATTGACAAAAGTGCTAGCAGTGGAAAACAACAGACACCTAGACATATCTGTTTGATGTCAACTCTATTAATAATTACCACTTCCTCAAATAACAAAGAATTTATAAGTGGTTAACTCAAAGGAAATAGATGAATTAGACTTTATTTCACTAAATAGAATCTTAATGGTTTAACATTACTAACCATACTTCCTAATAGACCTCACTTTCCAATGAGATTAAGCAAAATAATTCCATTTCATATTACCAGCCACTGGTAATAGAAACTAAAGATTCTATTCAACTACCTCTCAAAAGATGAGAGGACTACATGGCCTGGTTTGCTTGAGGCAGTCCTGATTAATGCCTATTTTCTCTGGGTAATATTAATCATACTATTTTCGGTTGTCATCCTGGTTTGAATGATAAATTATATAGTCATCTTAACTATAATTGATACTCACAAAATACTTCAAAAATCTTACCAGGAATGGCACCTTAGTAACACAAAGCATTATTTTCATGTCTTGTCAATTTGCACTAACGCCAAAAGATATATTTTTTAGATATCCAAATCATATGCATAAAAAGAAAGCCTTTCACACTGAGGTTTATAGTAGCATTACTAACAATAGGCAAAAGGTAGAAACAACCCAAGTCAACAGATGAATGGATAAACAAAAGGCTGTATATATATATATATATATATATATATATATATATATATATGTATATTCATACAATAGAATATTATTTGGCCTTAAAAAGGAAGAAAATTCCAACACATGCGACAACATGGATGGACCTTAAAGACATTAGGCTAAGTGAATAAACCAGATTACCTAGAATAATCAAATTCACAAGTATTGATTGTAGAGTAGAGGTTACTAGGAGCTGGGGGGGTGGATAGAGAGTTACTGTTTACAGGGTACAGAGCTTCAATTCGGGATGACAAAAAACTTCTGGAAGTTGATAGTGGTTGAACAATAATGTGAGTGTATTTAATGCCACCAAAGTGTACATTTAAAAATGCCTAAAATGGTAAATTTTATATTAGGTACATTTTACCACAATTAAAAAAAAGGTATGTATTAAATGTGGGTGAAGGGGATTAGAGGTACAAACTTCCAGTTATAAAATAAATAAGTACATCATGGGGAATGCAGTCAGTAATATAGTGATAATTTTGTATGGTGACAGATGGTAACTAGATTTATCATGGGGATCATTTTGTAATGTCTAAAAATATCGAATCACTATCATGTACACCTGAAACCAACAGAATATTGTATGTCAATTATACTTCAATTTAAAAAAAGAAAAAAGAAAGAAAATAATACAAGTCTTATTAATTAATTTTGACATATGTTTTAATAATTTATTGTTTTTATGGAAAACCAGTAAAAGTTAGCCATGTGTCAAGATCTTGATGCCACACAAGGAATTTTGACAATACTAGCTGCATCTCACGTGCCATAATCATATGCCTAAGATCTCTTCTTTATGCTATTATTAAGAAAGACTCTACGACCATTTTAGATAAACTTTTGTCAGCTGACTCAGCGACTATCAAAAGCATTTTGTTAGTTTCACTTAAACTTCTTTGACTTAAGGTCAAATCTGAAAATCAGCAGCCATAACGAACACATATGAGCATTTTAACTCAGACCAGAACAGAAAACCTTTTCAGGATATTTAGTTGCTACTGCCTGTAAGTTACCAATTGCTATTGTAACACCTCATCAACTTCTTGCCACTCTGAATTGCTGTCACAAAATTTCCTGTACTCATCTCTTTAAAGGTACATTGTAATCTATGGTTTTCAGTTTCTTGCTTATCAAGCACAACTATCTATAGGCCAGAAATACTCTGGAGTCTATAATTTTCCTCTATTGTAGTCTCTTACCATTAGACTCAGAAGAAATAGCTAACTCGCCAGACCCCACGCTTCAGTATGAATGGTTGTTTCAGTTCCCATTTTGAGGGTAGATTTTTACTGGGGTAAGGGGAAACCATGTGGAAGACTAGAGAAAGGACTGCAGAGGCCAAAGACTGGGAAAGCCAGTATAAAATGGGACTGCCACTAACCCTAGCCTTTATTCTTAATTTGCCTCCTCTGTTTCATTCCCTGATTCCTTGGTACCTCCCCAACTGCTACGGCCTCTTCTCAGCTCTGTGTAATTGTATAATAGAACAAGTAAAGCAACAATAGGAGAATGCACTCAAGAACCAGACGTTCCAAGTTCAAATCTCAGCCCTAGCATTTACTTTGTGGCCTTGGACAACTTCTTTAACCTCTCTGGGGCTCAATTTTGTTTGTTTGTTTGTTTGTATATAACAAAGGTGGATATAATAACATCATTTACTTCTGAGGATATATGTAAAATGCTTAAAGTAATGCTTGGCATAGTGCTAGAAATCAAATATTATTAACTCTATTTCCTTTATCACTTGATAATTCCATACCCAGTCTTCATGAAAAATAACAACTCAAGCTCCAAATATTCCAAATGACTCAATCATTAGGTATAAGCCCTGAGTAACCCTCTTTCTTATTCCTTTTATTATATATTTATGGTTATTGAGAGAATATATCCACTTTATCCCTCTGAATATATTATAGTGGTTAATAATACAGTATAAGGGTGTTAGTAGAGTCAGAATGCGAGTGTTCTTTTTTTTTAAGATTTTATTTATTTATCTGACAGAGAGAGACACAGCAAGAGAGGGAACACAAGCAGGGGGAGTGGGAGAGGGAGAAGCAGGCCTCCCGCGGAGCAGGGAGCCCGATGTGGGACTAGATCCCAGGACCCTGGGACCGTGACCTGAGCCGAAGGCAGACGCTTAACGACTGAGCCACCCAGGTGCCCCTGAATGCGAGTATTCTAATCCTTGTTCCATTACTCATTTAGTTGCATGAATGTGAACAAGCTACTCAATCTTTTGATGCAGAGTTTCCTAATGGGTAGAATAGGAATACTTTTAATATTTATTTTGTAGTTTTGTTGTGTGTATTAAAAACCTTATCCCAATACCTATCAAATAGTGCCTGATGAAAAAAATATCTCTGTAAACTGCAAACATGAATAAGTAAGAAAACCTTCATAAGAGGAAACAGAAATAGTAGAGGAGAGACAAAATAATTTTTAATAAGCATAAGAAGTATCCTCAAAGATATAAGGGAGGATAATAAAAACAAGAGGTAAAAATAAATAGTTTAAAGGAGGAACTAACTGAAGATAACAGGTGTGAAAATATAATAATCAAAATAAAGACCTAACTTGATAAGCTGGATGGCAAAGGAACACAGCTGAAAATGGTTAGGTGATGGAATTACAGTAGAAAGCATCAGGAGGTCAAAGAGATGGAAAGAAAAGAAGGGCTATGGAGGAGAAAATACATATGTCTACACTATAAAAAATAGTCGGAAAATAAGAAAAAAATAATGGAGGGGAGACAATATATTTAAACATATTAATTAATAATCAGCAATTTTCCAAAATTAAAGAAAGATATAAAACCTCAAAATGGCTCACAGAAGACAGATTAGGTAAGAAAATAATCCAGACAAGTCATATTATAGTAAATTTAAAGAATACCACAGACAAAGAGAAAATTCTAAAAGCTTCCAGGGAGAACACTCCAACAAAAAGAAAAAATAACTCAAATTGACATTGTACTACAAAATAGCAATAATGTAGACAAGAAATATACAAATTATATTTAAAGCATTGAAGAAAGCATCAGCCTAAAATTTACAGGGTTAAAATTAGTCATTCTCAAGTATACTACGCCTGAGAATTTCTTCCACAGCAAAATACTCTTTAAAGCATTCTTAAAGAAGGTAAACCAACAAGAAGAGAAAAAAATTCATAAAGGTACTAAAAAATATGGAAAATAAGGATGAATGAATAAATAAAGTTTACCATGGTCTAAATAAAGATTTGCTCCACCTACCAAGGAAGAAAATTATATCCATAAATATCCAAAAACAATTTATTTAAACTATATTATCCAACACAGGAGCCATTGGCCACATTTGGATATTTAAATTAAATTAAATTAAAAATTCAGTTCCTCCCCCAGTCATAGTAGCCATACTTTGAGTGTTCAACAGACATGTGGCTAGTGGCTACTGTATGGGATAGCACAGTTATAGAATGTTTCCATCATCACAGAAAGTTCTGTTGTACAGTGCTGTTGTAGATGATATGCAACATGGTGATAAAGGGTGATAGTTGGGAAAAGAGGGTCAATAGAGGAAAGGCAGTGTCTCAGGATACATATCTCTTCCAGAGGGAAGATGTACATAATGATATATGCAAGATACTGGTACGGTAAAAGAACCATAAATACATTACATTAGGTCTAATTAACAAAAAGTAAAAAGCAAATATATAATTTCTACAACTAAGAAATTCTACCACTTCAAAGAAAGGAAAATTATTTTGTATGTAATAGAAAAATCTGATATAATAGAAATAAATTATAACATGACTAAAATTAAAATAAATATAAATGGATAAAACTGTTTAATAGTGACTCTCTGGGGGTCCCTGGGTGGCTCAGTCAGTTGGGCGTCTGCCTTTTCCTCAGGTCATGATCCCAGCGTCCTGGGATCGAGCCTGCATTGGGCTCCCTGCTCAGCGGGAAGCCTGCTTCTCCTTCTCCCTCTCCCCCTCCCCCTGCTTGTTCTCTCTCTCTGTGTCAAATAAATAAATAAAATCTTTAAAAAAATAGTGACTCTTTGATAGGATGCTTAAAAAAATTGATTTAACAATATTACCTGTAAGAGTTACACATTAGTGACAAAAAGATGCAAAAAGACTTAAAAATAAAGGGAGGAGAGATGGAAAATGATAAAGTAAGAAAATAGTATGAACTAATTGACAATTGTAGCGGTAATTAAAATAACTAACAAAATGGAATTTAAGACAAAAAGTAAATCAAAAGCAACAATGAAGGACAATATATATATCCAGAAAAAATCACAGGTGAAAAGGTCCTAATATCATAAATATGTATGTATTTGTCTATATTGACATAAAACTGCATCAATTATCACATCTATAGAAAAATAAATTAATGAACAACTGTGATTGAGATTCTGAGGACAACTCTTTCAGAAACTGATAGATAAAGATAAAAGAATAAGAAAACGTCTACAACTCTTGAATAAGATGACTCATAAGCTTAAATTAACAGACACATACATAATTTTATACCAACCAGAATAAACATTTTAAGTATGAATGGAACACACACAAAAGTCAATGGTGAAATAACTCTCAAAGGAAACCTCAGTAAATTTCAAGGAATTGATATCATACATATTATATTCACTAGTCATAGGAATTAGAAATCAATAAAAAAGAAACCAAAAACTGTATATCCATAACTAAGACTTATGACTAAGTAAACAAGCTAAAATGGTAATAGTATGGGAAATTAGAAATAGTTTAAAGCTAAATGACAAAAAAACCACACAACGACAAATGTGGGACACATTTGCCCCTAACAAGGGGCACAGAAAAATTGCAGTTTTAAGTGGATTTATCGGAAAACAAAAGGAAATGAAAACACATGAAATAAGAAACAAGAAGAGGAAAAGACAATAAAGCCAAAGAAATAAAAAGAAAATAAAATTAAAGTCAGCAATTAGTAACCAAGAAACACAAACAATTCAAAGAGATGAACAAACAAAACTGATTTTTTGAAAATACTAAGTTAGACAAATTTGTTACTACTTTTTTTCAAATGTAGATAGGAGGTGAAAAGATCTAAGTAAACAAATGAAGAAAAGAAATACTTCCAGATATAAAAGCTTAAAATAATATGACCTTCCTCCATATGCCAATAACTATAAAAATCTTTTTTTAAAAAGATATATTTCTAGGAAAATACCAAATGCCAAAACTGGTAACACTGGTGTCTAATGAATATGAAAATGACTATTGAAAAATTGAAATATGAATTAAACATTATCTTTCCACCAAAAAAGATCCAAGGCTCAGACAATTTTACAAAGAATTCTACTGAACTTTCAAGGGACAAATAATACAAACTGGATAATGAAGAAAAAAAGAATTTGTATGGACATTTCTCAAGTGTGAAAAAAAATCCAAATTAAATAAATTAGCTCCTCTACATCAATTTAACAAAAATAACACATTATGTATGAGTAGGATTTAATTTAGGGACACAAGCATGTTTTACTGTCAGAATATCCATCAATTCATCAAACTAATGAATTAATCGGAAAAAATACAGGATTTTCTTAGATAAAAAGCATTTGATGAAATTCAGTATCAAAATAAAATTCTGAGAAAAGTAAAATTAAAGGGAAATTCCTTAACTTGAAAAAGGCAGTGTACCAAAAACCAACACAAACATAATGGACTACCTTTGGTACATTATTTCCCCAGTTTTATTGACATAACATTGATAGAAAGTACTATATAAGTTTACAGTGTACAGCATAATGACTTGACTTATATATCAGGAAAAAATTACCACGAGTTTAGTTACCATCCATCATCTTATATACAAAAAAAAAAAAAAAGAAAGAAAGAAAAAAGAAAGAGAGGAAGAAAATTGTTTTCTTATGATGGAAACTCTTAAGATTCACTCCCCTAACAATTTTCATAAATATACAGCAGTGGTGTATATTTTTTAAAAGAGGAAATGAGGCAAAGATGTTCCTTATCAGTTTTATTTTATTTTATTTTATTTTACTTTATGTTATTTTTTTCTACATAGTACTGAAGGTCCAAAAAAGTGAAATAAGATAAAATAAAAAGGTTATAAGGACTGGAAAAAAAAGAGATAAAATAGTCATTATTGACCAATATATGTTCTTTTACAAGGAAAATCCAATAGAATTAACAGATAAATTCTTAAAAATAATGAGACAGTTCTGGAAAGTTGTTGGATATGAGATCAACTTTAAAAAATTCTTCTACACCAGGAATAACCATATAGAAAATAAAATAGAAAGCAAGATATTATTCAAACTAGCAAAAGGACAAAATATCTAGGAATTACTGCAATTGTAGTATAATGAATGCATAACACATTATAGAGAAAATTTTTTATTTTAAAACTTTACTTATTAACCCTACTGACAGATATAAAAGATCCAAATAAATGGAGACTTATACTCTGTTCACTAATAGACAACACTGTAAACATATTAACTCTTTTTATAAAAAAATATTTTATTTATTTGAGAGACAGAGTGAGCATGAGCAGGGGAGGAGTAGAGGGAGAGGGAGAAGCAGACTCCCCGCTGAGCAGGGAGCCCGATGTGGGGCTCATGCTGGGACTCCAGGACCATGACCGGAGCTAAAGGCAGAGGCTTAACGGACTGAGCCACCCAGGTGCCCCGTAAATATATTAACTCTCATTAAACACATATATAATGAGGACTTGGGGGAAGTGACTTATCTAATGAGAACAAAAGGTAAAAACAAAATAGAAACAGAACAGAAAACAGATAAACCAAACTTAGTGTGTTGACTAATTATCACCAGATCCAGATGAAGCCTTCAGAATGGACGAGCACAAGAGGACATAGTTCAGCATTAAGGATGATTTAGAGAGCAAAATGTGCGAAAGTCATGGAAGTTCTGAAATAAGTCAGGATATTCAAGACTGAAGTTTTGTGCAAACAGTTATTGCCTCACACTTAACATACTCTTGCAATAGCCACAAAACTGCCTGTGGCACCCCACGGCCAGATTAATCTTTCTGGAACACTGCATGTCAAGGGAGTAAAAAATGTCTGAGGGTGAAGATAAGTCATTGCCATCTTTATTGCACAGTCCTTAGCTCTCTCTTGATGAAAAAAAGAAAGGAGAGACAGTGTAGCCATGAGAAATTTACTGAAGAGCCAGGGAGCAAGCATGAACGTGTACACAGGCGGCAAGGTAACCAGCCAGTGGAAAAATGAAACTAGTCAGTATGAAGATGAAGGAGACCTAAGGGCAATGAAAGGAGATGGGAAAGGACTGAATGACAAGCAGAGTTAGACTGTGGCTTAGGACAACAGGAGGGACCCTTATTTTCTAAGACTGCGCAAAAGTGACACACTTGTCAATATATTGGCTAAACGGATTCCTACCCGCATCCACTGAAAAATGATGCCTTGTCAGCTGCACATTTGCTCTGAATCTTGACCAGCTTTTCATCCCCAGTGGAGGTTGAACAAGGATCTTTTGATTGACATTAATTTCTGAACAAGACCAAAGAAGTCATAAAATTCACACCTGAAGGACACGTTTAGTTTGGGTTGGATTCTGTCCTTGGTATTTCTCTTCTGGGTCCTTTCAGTGTTCAGGATGGAAGGTAACTAAGAAGACTGACAAATCAATATTACAGATAAAGATGTTTTCCTAATTCAAGAACTGCCCTGACCTTGGAACGGCCGAAAGGAGTAAACAAAACGCATATTTTAGAAAAGGCAGAGCACCCAATCCCGACTACAAAGAGAAAGGCAGAATTCGCTGAAAAAGTGGGTCCGGAACATCTTTCTATTAAAATCATCATCCAAATGTAAGCAAAAAAGCCTTTCCCCCCTATTAATAATACCTGCTTCCCAACAGAGTAAGCAAAATAACAAAAACAACAATAGACCTGGATTGGAACAATAGTTCATCCAAAGCAGCAAAGTAAAATGCTTCCCCAACACAAGCACATGCTCATAACTTAGCAGCAAACAAACAAACAAAAAACGCTTCTCTGTAGACTGCACCTCCTGTTTGGTGGCAATGGTTGTTCAATGCAAATGAACAGAGGAAACTGTGAAAAGAGAACATCTTTGATAACATCTGCCTGCAAATGTTCTGAACACTCAGCATTTGAATCCATGTGGCTAAGTACAAATGTTAATGAGTCTGCATCAGATTGCATGGAGTAGAAAGACTGCCAAGTCTGACACCCAGAGTAACTCGAGGGGGAGCAATCTGTGTGCTGGATACGTTTTTTTTGTTTTTTTTTTTTTTTTTTTTATTCAGGATGAGTGCTGAAGTGCGGAGACACTTGAAGGAAATCTATTCGTTAGCCAAAATGATGCTGGTATTTTTAATTTGCTTTCTTGCTTCCAGGCTCAAATACCTGCTCAGTTTGATCTTTTTAAGAAGTGAAAGCATGGCCTAGCCAGGATCAAAATTATACCAATGGAGAAGCTGGAGCTGCATTGTTAATTGTCCTACCAGCCTCCTAACATGGGATGCCTCCCTTTCAAATTGTGATTTGCAAGCTGTGCTTCATAGAGCCTTCTTGGAAGTTGTGGGAAGCGTCCACATGTCATAACGCATAGGACGCAGGTGCTAACCCGGGTGCAACCCGGCCCCACCCCTGCTGCGCAAGTATGGACTATAGCCAGAGTCATCATTTACTTTTCACATCAGATACATCACTCTCCCCTGCTTAAAATCTTGCAAGAGCTACTACCTAGCGACCCTTGAATAAAGCCCAACATCCTTACTTAACTTGGCCTGGAAGGTCCTGCATGACTGGCTTGCCTCCCTCTTTACCCTACTTTGTGCCACACCCCTGACTGCTTCTATGCTTCGGCTACACTGGCCTTTTTCCCTCCCCAACACCAGCATCGCTCTGACACCCGGGGATCAGCAACTCTGGGGATACTGGCACTGCTAAGCACAGAGAGTGGCATTTTCATGGTGGCTGCTCCTGACACTGGCCTCAAGGGAATCTTTGAAAAGGGGGACTTGAGGAGAGAGACAATATGGTAGGGGGTCCAAGGTGATTCTGGGTCACAGACTGGTCTGCGAGCTAAGAGACTCACCGGTGCACCCATAAGCCACAAAAGGGGGGAAGGGGGGCGCACAGCAACTGCAACTGGGTGTAAATGTAAATGTCACTCTATTTGGGAACACAGCTTGCATCTCATTTGAGTGCACTGATTCCCCACACAAAGGACAGCTAAAGAAAGAAGGAACAAAAATTAATTGTATTATTTTCCTCCAGATGAGGATGGGACCGTGACCTGTGGAAAGAAATACAAGGGAAACGTGAAACTTGTCAAAAGAAGCACATAAAAAGGGGCTCGAAGGAAGGGTGGGAGGCAGGAGGCAGTGATAACTATACTCTGTCTACCACACCCCTGCTCATGGGATCCACGAGACCTTTTCAAATGAGGGTGCATTATAAAATTATAAAAATAATTAGTATGTTCATTACAGAAAATTTGGAAAATTGGAAACGTGGGAAGATAAAAAAGTATCACCCAAGATCCGTGCACAGAAGAATAAGTCATGTTAAACCTCTGCTGTATTTTCTTCCAGCCTTTTTTGACATATGTAGTTTTTACAATTATGTTTAGGCTTTTACATAGTTGACAATTTACCCCTTTCGTAGCACTTGCCCAAGCCATCATAAATTCTCCTTAATCTCAAATTGAAATGCCTATATTAATTCCATCAGGAAGATGGACCATGATATTTTTATCTGCATGTATATAAATATTCACTGTGGCAATTACTTTTGCCATGAGACATTTCTAAGTTCACAGTTTCTTTTTTTTTTTTTAATTTTATTTATTTGTTTGACAGAGAGAGACACAGCGAGAGAGGGAACACAAGCAGAGGGAGTGGGAGAGGGAGAAGCAGGCTTCCTGCGGAGCAGGAAGCCTGATGCGAGGCTCGATCCCAGGACCCTGGGATCATGACCTGAGCGGAAGGCAGACGCTTAACGACTGAGCCACCCAGGTGCCCCGAGTTCACAGTTTCTAAGCATGACTGAGGACTTCTTCCCAAATGTTGTCTTTACTGCTCTCAGTGGCTTCCATAACTTAAGAGTTTCATAGACTCTTCCTTGCACAGGAGAAAAGGAGTTCTTACCCTGTAGCGTCTAGAAGTCATTTTAAGTCATTGCTAGAAGTGACAGAAAAACACTGCCTAGTCATCAGTCAACACTTCAGGATGCCCACATTCACATGTAAAGTGGAGACTGTGTATAAATAAAATATCTCAATATTCTGCTATCTGTGTATATTTTTTAAGCCTGTGAGAGCTTATTTTGCAAAGTAAATTTAATTTTTCTTCCTTTAACTAAGAGGGTTAGAGTTCTGTTTCTACTCAGGAGACGTTTTATGATGATTCTTTAAGGAAAATTGTACTTATTTTCTTGTTCCAGTGGTTATTCTGAGTGATACTATAGGTCATTAATGGCCTCATGGTTTTTCATATGCTTTCAGCCCCTCTATGCTGAAAGAAAGCTATTCTACTCCTGCCCATACTAATAATCTTGCAAATTTCACACCCCATAATAGCAATCTGTAATCATACATCTCTCCTTTCTAACTCATTTACCTCTATTTTAACCTCATGAAATGAAAATTAAAATGATTAGGAAAACAGTATATTGAAGAATCTAAAACAATCTTTCATTTACTTTGGCACATGTTATTTAGATTGAAATGTAATTACTAATTCATTTTAATACGCACCCCCCCCCTTTTGGTGTATCTCACACATCAAAATTACATTGTTGTTTTATTTTTCACTTTGCAGGGATCTTAATTCCTTAATTCTGTCTGTGCAAAGCCTGCTACATTTGAGAAGCATGATTAAATGCAAACTGCCAAGGCAAATGGCATCTGTTCAGTAGCTTGTGCCGTCACCATTCAGTCTACAAGGTAGATTTCTGATTCTGTATTATTTCTATGGAAAGCTTTTTGACATTTGTATCATTGTTATTTTAGGAAATTGATCAACATGTGATAACTTCTAATTAAGCGGACAAAACTAGGATATCTGAAAAAGAAGAGTGTCTCCAATTTCTACGTGTTAATATAATTGCATGATTGTGCATTTAACAGCTAATAACAAAAACGATGAGGATTGGAATCTATCAATAGTTAAGCAGAATTTCTACATTCATTAAGCTGGTGCTCACAGCTGTTTTATAACCACTTAATCTGACAAGAAAGAATGTAATGGCTTTATTCTGCCTCATTCAAAATATCCATATTAAATACTACTTAAATAAATAAAAGATGTCTGCACAGTTTAGACTCTTCTCAGGAAATACCTTTACTGTACAATTCTTAGCTCTGAATTCAACTCCACTCAGGAACAGGAGAAACTTCACCTGACTGCCTTAATTAGAATACAGCTAGTAAGACCCGAGGTAAAATATGAATGAAAAGAGACTTTAACAGAACTCTTTTTGACACTTTACAATCTTCATTTATGAGGGAGGATGGGGAGATACTGACCCTTTCATAAACCCTCTGGTGGACGGTGAGATACATAATATCCGAAGGGCAATTTAACAATCTGTTACATTATAGTTTTTACATGTTCATATACATTGACCCAACAATTCCCCTTTGGGAATTTATTTTGACAGAAAACAAAACAAAACAAAAAAATCGAAGGCCAGTGAAAAGATTTACATCTAAGAAGATTTATTTCAGTGTATCTTTATGAGATTAAAACATTGGGAATAAAAGAGAGGATTATATATGTTAAAGAATTACAGTATGTTCATATAAAGGCATACTGTGTACAATACTCAATGACTAGGGAAAGTACTGTCATTACACTTTTTAAAAAACATTTTATGTATTTATTTATTTATTTATTTATTTATTGAGAGAGAAAGTGAGTGCGAGTGGGGAGGGGTAGAGGGAAAGGTAGAAAGTGAATCTCAAGCAGGCTCCCACTCAGCGCAGAGCCAGGCTGGGGACTTGATCTCCTGACCCTGACAGGAAGATCATGACCCGACAGGAAATCAAGAGTTGGACACTTAACTGAGCCTGAGCCACCCAGGCACCCCCTGTCATTACATTTTCAATGGAAAAGGATTACAAAACAGTTTTGGTAGTATGATATGAAGTTTTAAAACCTTATACTTGCTTAGATGTACATCTTAGAAAAAAATTCCTAAAATGATGAACATCAAAATATCATTATTTATCATGAGAGGCGGTTTTTATATTTTAAATATTTTTTAACACTTTCTACATTTCTAATGGACATATATTATTTTGTAATCTTTAATAACAATACCTATTAATTTCTAATAAGTTTAAGGAGGTGAAAAGAGGTGAGCTTTATCTTTGGGCCACTTATATATACTTAAATACAGGGACACAACTAATTAAAAATTAGCATAATTATTCTTAGCAACAACTCCTTTTCAGTGGGAGTTTGTAAGGATTACAACTATTTCTTTTACTTTATACATCTACTGAAGTTGGCTATTTTTATTTTATATGTGATCCGTTTGCCCAGCAATCCAATCCCCATGCCCCTCACATTGTAACTCTGTCAGCAGGTGGATTTGGTGAGGGTACACATAGCGGAAGCTGTGTTGGGAGAGATTTCGTTGTGTCTATAACCTTCAGTTGTCAGAATCCGATGTTGCTGTGAATCACGAACTGATTATTAGGCCCCCAGGAGGAATTGCCTTTAACCCCCTAAAATCCTAACCCTGAGGTCCAATAAAGTCTTCACACTTCCCGTAGCCAAAGGTAGGGCACAAAAAACCCGAGCAAACCCTACGGTAGAATTTCAGAGCCTGAACTGTCTTATCTCAGCAGCTAGAGGTGTTAGTGATGACTGGAAATTTGTCAATTTATCAAAAATCCCCACTTTATTTTCATCTTCTTTTCCTCTCCCCCCTTCCTCCTCCCTGTCCCCATACTTCATCTTTCCATCCCTTGCTCAGAGCTCAGTGTCTTCCAGCCCTCTCCTGGCTAATGTCTGCTATTGGGAAAGGGAGCATATCATGATATGAAAGAATGACTGACGTATCTCAAAGCTCCTTCAGTGTCAACAGAGGTTCTGTGAAAACTCAGGGAAGAGAGAGGTGTTCAAGGCCAGCTTGTTTATTTTCTAACCACAGGATTTCTAAGCTCCTTAATACACATGGGTATAGTTGATTTTCAAAAGAGGTCTGCAGACTGAATGCTTTCCAAGTTTAATCATCATGAAGCCCTTTTCATCACAAAACATATCCAGAACTCATGCTTTTCAAAAGACATTTAAAAAAATCTTTGCCCAAATCCAGTGGTATTTCCTTTTAGGTAGAGTTTGAAGTCTTTATAGGAAGAAATGGCTTGATTATGATGTAATTTCTTTCATTACCTGTATCAGGCATAGGAGCAGAGAGTTGGGGGAAAAGACGTGGCCCTTCCTTAGTCTCAAATTAGACATCACTGGGTCTTTATCTTAACATAGCCCTGGTTCTGATAAAGCAGAACACCCCTGCTACCCAGCAGGACCTATGCAGGGCTGAAAAGCATGTAGCCATATTCCTAGCTACCTCCTGTGTCACTGCACACAGGAATTGTTCCCCGATTGCTCCCAATAGGAGTAAAGCCCCCATCTTTTGAACTCTCATCCCACATTTTGCCCATCACTCTCTTCCTTGTTTCATTGTGCTCTCTCTCTCTCTCTCTCTCTCTGTCTCCCTCCCGCCGCCCCCCACCCAAGGGTAGAGCTCTTCTTCTATAATGTCAATACAAATCTCAATTGGAGCACTTATCCCAGGCTGTGATTGTGGATTTTATGTTTATTTCCTTCACTAGCTCTTGTCCTATCCGCCTTGGTGTGCTCAACAGGAAGCCCACACAGACTATAAGCTCCATGAGGATGGAGAGTGCACCTGTCTTGCTTGTACCTGTACCACCGGGACTCAGCAAAGACTCTCCCACTTGGTGGGTGCTCCATAAAAATATGCTGGACAAATGGACTATAGGCTGGAAATCAAATGCAAAAAAGGCTGACAAGATCTGAAAGGTCAGATTCCGTGCCTTTGCTTGACTTTCATATTCATTAAAGACTTAGTTTCAAAAACCACAGAAGGGAGAAGCTGTAGATATTTCAGCCAAGGAAATTTCCGACTCCTTTTAGACCACTTAATTCAATTAATTAAACTGAATGTCAATGAAATCTAAATAATCCCCAAGTTTGGGACTTGGTTAAAGAAAAAATCCCCATCATCTTATAAAGAAAAGTATAATAGATATCTACATTCCCATTTCTGAGAGCTTTTAAGAATGGATTCATTGGACATAGGGCTTAAGAAATCACTATAAAATGCAGATAAAGTTACCAAATCTGTGAAGACAGTATTTGCTATAATTTTGCAAATTATAATTCTTAAGAGATGAATATGCAAGACTGTATTTTTATTTTACCAATATCTGTAAATACTGTCATTTGCATTTTAAGCCTTTATTTTTTAAGGCAGCAAAATTGAGAGGAAGGTACAGAGATCTCTCCTCTACCCCTTGTCCCCACACATGCATAGCCTCCCCCGTTAGCAATATACCCTACCAGACTGGTAAACCCATTGTTTTTCTCCTCTGTCTTTTTTAAAAAAATATTTCATTTATTTATTTGAGAGAGAGTGAGAGAGAGAGAATGAGCAGTGGGGAGGGACAGTGGGGGAGAGAGAGAGAGAGAGAGAGAGAGAAGCAGACTCCCTGCTGAGCAGGAAGCCTGCTATGGGGCTTGATCGGAGGACCTGGAGATCATGACCTGGGCCAAAGGCAGCCGCTTAACTGACTGAGCCACCCAGGCCCCCTGTTTTTTGTTTTTTGTTTTTTTTTTCTCTTTCTTAACCAAATTCTATGAGTTGATCATTCTGGTTCCTTACCTCCTACCAAGAGACTGTCAATAACCTGAATGGTAAACTGAATATTTTAGAAGAAACTGATGCTTCTGCTCAGAGATGGCCCACAAATTTGTGATTTGAAATTTAGCAGGAAATGTCCTATAATGACACTACATTTTCAGTTGTATTGAACTGAAACCATTAAAATTTTATTTGAATAAAGTAATGTCAGGGGCACCTGGCTGGCCTAGTTGGTAGAGCATGCAACTCTTGATCTTAGGGTTGTGAGTTCAAGCCCCACATTGGGACGGCAGCTTACTTTAGGAAGGAAGGAAGGGAGGAAGGGAGGAAAGGAGGAAGGGAGGGAGGGAGGGACAGGGGGAATTAAAAAAAGAAAGAAATGCCAAGATAGTTAAATTACTTTTAAAGGGCCACGACATTTATTAAACTTTCACAAATATAAAACGCTTTGTCAAAGTAATTAATGAAGGATGACCCCATTTGGCATTGAGAGGGCAACAAACCACTCTGAGTGGTTAGTGAGCTGTCATCTGCTTGGAATAAGACAGATTCATTTCGCTGGTTCTGAATGGACCAAGTCGCGGGAAGAGACACCAGTGCTCAGGTGTAATGGACAAGGCTGAGTGCTGATCAAATATTAAGAATTGTTTGGGGATCAAGAGGAACGGGGTAGTGTAAAATTCATGGCCATCTTCTAAATGACAAGTCAGATTCCAAGGGACAAAACAACCTCTAGTTCTTCGACTCACTACTGCATGCTCAGGTTGAGAGATAAGCAAATGTTTGGAGCAAATATTAAATCTATATTCAAAATTCAGTTCACATGGTACAGGCTAAAGGGCTTAAAACGGGATGCATTCTCTGTTAGATAATGTGTTATGCTTCAGATAGGTGATTTCCCTTGACAGGGCCCTTAAGAAAGATCAGAGACAGCATTGAAAAATATAATATGCAATATTATGACAGATGTCAAATATCGTGCTAATTCTGTCACAGATTAATTTTATGCATGAGCCCTTAAGTCACATCAATATCACAGAGGGTTTTTCTGGGTCACAAATCTAGACCATTCTACAGTCTTCTCTTCTAACGTAGAAGTAGTTCATTAAAATGATTGTCTATTTGTAAGGAAATAATTTCCCCATCTCTTGAAGTTCCTCCAAGTGATAAAAGAGCACTTAGGCTAAGTTTTTCCTTGACTGGAAAGGCAATACTCAGCTAGGAAATTAAATAAAACCACTTCTGCATGGATTTTTCATCTCTGATGATTTCAGGCTTGTGAAGAGCCATCATAATGAGCCCATTTTCCCTTAGTATTTTTACAACATCAGAGATCTTCTTTGTGCATGTCTGTGGATTATTTTGAGTGTTTTGGCTATCTTTTAAGGACGAGCAAATTGAGGAGGCTATAAAGTGAAATGATCAAATTAGAAGCTCTTGGAGGTTAAACCCCTGTAGTCAACTGTTTGGTTCTCGATTCCTATTACTTATTTTATTTCTTTTGCTAAAAAAGATTTTCTCTCACATACTTAAATATCTAAAAGGTTATGACATGGGATAACTATATGTCAGTTACAGTTTAATTGGGTGGATATAGTTCTTAGAGCAAGTTAATTAACTTTTTATATGCCTTTCTTTTGGTTGTTCTTAGAGCATCTCAAGCAGATAATTAAGCATTCTCCACGGCACTTTTACAGTCCTTGTTACCATCAATTCCTAACAAGACTTAGCAGAAAATAAATCACCTTTTTTTTTAAGGTTACCTGAAAACATTTAAAAAATCCTTTGTTATTTTAGAATACAAGAAAATCAATTACTACAGCAATAACGCTTTTCAGATACAAGCCTTGGGTGAGAACAAATACAAAGATACTATTTGTTTCATTTTGTGATAGTTTAATCTAATTGTTAAAAGATACCTGAAATTATTATTGTTTCCCACATTCACCTCTCTGAATTCACAATTACAAATACAATATTGGCTTATTGTGGGTCACTTATCTTAGTCAATTTAACATAAATCAGCTCAACCAGAGCTCTGGGCAAATAAAAGAATAAAGCTGACAAAGAAAATGCTATTAATATGTTTATTTTGAATGCAAGCTAGAGTTAACTCAAAAAGTGGACATACAAGTGAAAAACCCATCAGGTGCATGTTAGTTCTTTATGATCTTTGTTAAATACATTTAGAGAATTAGTTTTCAAAGAATACAGCCTGATAAATGGGTAGAATTAAAGTAACCCAACCAGGAACCCCAGGAATCTCTGATTCAGACTGTCTTTGGATGAGACATAAGAAAACTCACCTAATGAAAGGAAAAATGATTTCCCAGTAACATTAATATAAAATTCAAAGTCAGACATATTTGTAAAACGTTAAGAATGCACTATCTCCCTATTTTTCTAATATAAATTTTATCCTAAATCATATTGCTATGCCATTCCTCAGGAAGCCAGATTCTTTCCACTGGTACTCATTTTGTACCATATGTCTGTGGCGCTTGCTTCCCTCTTCAGGGTCTACAGAGACCCTACCAATTATTCAGTCGCCACGTGGACTTCCATTCCTTCCGTGATTCTTTCCTGGCTGCTCCTTTCCTAATAGAAGTTCCCCACTATGCAGAGGCTTCCATCGCCATACATTCTTGCTGGTTGTACCACAGAGGAAGGAACTAACTCATAACTCTATTGTATGTGTTTCACCGCTAGGGGTTGATTTTCATAATACATTTACAGCCCTATCATATTTCTAATTTAAGACAGTTTCTTTAATCTACCCTCTTATTTCAGAAAAATACCTACTCTTAAATGCAAAGTTTCTATTTTGGCTTCTTTTAAGGACATACTAAGAATAGATGCACGGCCCTTGGGTGGATCATTTGGTGAAGCTTCTGATTCTGGGTTTTGGCTCAGGTCACGAGCTCAGGGTCTTGAGATCAAGCCCCATGTCAGGCTCTGTGCTCTGCGCAAAGTCTGCTTGTTCCTCTCCCTCCCCCTCTGCCCCTTCCCCTGCTCTCTTTCTCTTTCTCAAATAAATATTTTTTAAAATCTTAAAAAAAAAATAGATGCAGCTTCCAGTGCAGCTGTAGCATACAGACTGGAGTGTACTGGACGTGATAGTCATGCGCACATGGAACATCAATGTCTTCCACTCCCCAGCAGTGTATTCATAAACAAAGATGGCATTGGGCCCATTGATAGACGTCAATGGGTACACTGACGTACCCATTGAAAATGTATCAAAGATACATTTTCAATGTACCTATCAATGGGCCCAATGTTAGCAATAAATGGCTTCTTCTGAGAAAAGACACAGAAAACATAATTCTAGGAGTCAGAACCAAAGGCATCAAGCTCTGCACACAGAGACACTCTCTGTGCATAGAAAAAAATACTGATAAGTCATCTCTGTTATTAATGACATTCTTAGCTAATGATTTTTTTGTACCTGGTAATTATCAGTATCACAATACACATTACCTCAATTCTTCTTCAAAAAATTCTTTAAAGTATTATCTATACCTTAGGTGAGGACACTGAAGCTGTCCCAGCCAGCAACTACTAGAGCAGGGATCTGAGACCACATTATCGCCTCAGAGGCTTTTTCCCACCAGTCACAGTGTCTTTCAGCTACTCTTCCACTAGATGATAGCAGAACCTTGTAGAAATCTGGAGAGATCTAGGATATTTCCAGTGTTTGAGCATTTTGGAACATTTTGTTTCAATGCCAAAAAAAAAAAAAACCCAACCCACTAGATTTCCAAAAAATATAGTATGTTTGAACTTACATTCATTATTTTAATAATTTTGACATAAAAATAAGCTCACTTGCAGATAATATCAAAAGTGTATATTTACAGCTTCCCAGGATTAATAAATAGCCAGGCTAAATGGCCATCTTGACCTCCCTTTGTTGACTGATAGCAACACTACCAGTAGCTCCCATCAAGCACAAGGGTGCAAATCATCTCTACACACACTACCTTATGAAAGGTCTCAAGCTTGAGAGCATCTTTATCACCTACAGGTGCTTTCTGAGGTTCCCATATGATTTTTATTACCCATGCTCCCACCTTATCTACATGGTGGTCAAGCTAACTGACATGGGCAGATTACATTTTTTTTCTTACCAAAGTCACCATCTTCTGAAATAACATCTTAACAAGGATACATTTAATAAGGAACAGAGCAAAACAACAAACAAACAAACTGGAAAACTGAAGTCAGAAACGTCTTCAGTATTTCTTTTATGGAACGTCTCTATGAAATATTCACTCGAGGCTGTTTTACTAAAGCTCTTAATTAATTAACCATAAACAAAGAATCAAGAAGATAGAGCAAGTTTGGGAAAAGTACCAGAGTACACAAACTCTCTTAAGAGGAACTAGCGAATCAGAAGTGTTGTATTGCAAAGGAAATGTGTTTTTAAAAGGTAATATTGCCATATGCAAAAGGTCACCTTACAGTTAAAGGTGTCTGTCACCATGGCAATGACTATTGCCACTACTGATTTTTCACACCCCTTCACTTTAAGATTACATTGACCATCCAAGAAGTGGATTCTTACTCTAAATTCATATTCTGAAATAATTAGCTTTTTAAAAAATTACAGCTCAGCTCACTGATTGGTGGAGTTCTTGAAGATTCCCTTCAAGAAATTAACAAGGACTTCTTAACAAATATCCATGATCAAATCAAATTTTTCATAAATGCCTTTTATCCTCATGAAAATGGAAACTGGGGTAATGAAGTCACTGCAGATTCACTGTTCCATCATTATCCTCTCAACATGGACCAGACTTTCATTTTAGACCTCAGAGACTTGAGCTGATATTGACCCGACATTCTCAACCTAGTGATTAAATGGTCTTGATGACCTCTCATAATAATGTAAGTAAATTTGGGGAGAATGTGAAAGACTTGTGACTGTTAGAATCAATCAATCAATCAATCAGTCAAAGCAGATGAGATGTTAATTGCTATTTTCTATTCTGACAAATATCCTAATTTTTCACAAAAGTAAAACCTCTGCGTACCTAAAGTCTATGTCACCATATAGTATAACAGTAGATTTTCAAATAATGTGGTGTAGGTAAAACAGATCTATATTGTCGATATGTATTGTTGAGGTTGCAACACTAGAACACAACAACCTACTCAAGGAAGCATGTCTTTGACACTCAAGGTCACACTGAATGCCAAGACTTGTAATTTTGAAGAAAGCCAGAATACCTTTTAAGACCAATTGGTGCATTCATTCATCATTCCTTTTCAAATGACTTTTCAAGCCAAATTACATTCTCAGAATATTTAAAGGTTTGTTTTCATGATTCAACTTATCAGGAAAAACAACAAAAAGTGGAAAACATAGAATGTATCTTATCCACTGACTCCAAACCAAATCAATAGCAGACTTACAGCATCAGTCTTTTTAAACTGCATATAGCATGACCATTATTTCTTTTTTAAGATTTTATTTATTTATTTGAGAGAGAGAGAGAGAGAATGAGACAGAGAGAGAGAGAGCATGAGGTGGGGGGGAGGCTCAGAGGGAGAAGCAGACTCCAGGATCATGACCTGAGCAGAAGGCAGTGATTCAACCAACTGAGCCACCCAGGTGCCCCAGCATGACCATTATTTAACCACAAAGTCTACGTAACCAAATTCATTCACTCATATTTTCAAAAGAGACTGTCTAGCGCAGTGCTGTCCAAAGGACATATTGTGTAAGTTGCATGTAAAATTCAAATTTTCCCTTGAGATACACTAAAAATTTTTTTTAAATACATGGAATTAATTTTAATCATATACTTTACTTAATCCAGTATATCCAAAATATTAATTCAACACCAAAAATAAACACAAATTTTAAAAGAAATATTTTGTTATCTTTTTGTTCTCAGTCTTTGAAATCTCATCTGAATTTGAAACTCAGATCTCATCTTAATTCAGACCAGCCACATTTAAACTGTTCAATAGCCACATGGGACTCATACTTACCATATTTAACAGTGCAGTCTAGAGTAATTCTTCCCTTCCTGGGAGAACGAGTTAAAGAATATATAGGGAACCCTCTGCTTTAGCCCTCAAAATTCACATGGAGGAAGCAGAAGGTGTGGCTTCTATTCAAAAGCAGAGAAGATAAGAGACAACAGCTAGAGAACTACTCCCACAAAGCCAGTGTTCACCTAGATAGAGTGATAGGGAATGCTTCATGCCCCTGCATGTCCTGACAAGATGAGAAGGTGTCAGTATTTACTGAAAAAGGAAACTTTAGTATAAATATGGAAATTTCAGTATAAAAATCATACGTTAGAAAAAGTCATGGGGAGGGGCGCCTGGGTGGCTCAGTCGGTTAAGTGACTGCCTTCGGCTCAGGTCATGATCCCAGGGTCCTGGGATCGAGCCCCGCATCGGGCTCCCTGCTCAACGGGGCATCTGCTTCTCCCTCTCCCTCTGCCTGCCCCTCTGCCTACCTGTGCTCTCTGTCTCTCTGTCAAATAAATAAATAAATAATATCTTAAAAAAAATAAAGAAAAGAAAAAGTCATGGGGAGCTAAATTTGCCAGCAGTAAAAAGTATGTGATTTGGATGGAAATAGAACTACCTCTTGAGAAAGGCAATGCTAATTTCAAACTGATACAGTATTGGGGGAATTGAGAAAAAGTATTAAAAAAAATCACTGCCGAAAAATAATCTTAATATTATTTCTAAATTGGATAGACCTGGTTAAGTAACGGAGAGTATAAAGTGCCAAAGACAGGGGCGCCTGGGTGGCTCAGTCGGTTAAGCGGCTGCCTTCAGCTCAGGTCGTGATCCCAGGGTCCTGGGATCGAGCCCCGCATTGGGCTCTCTGCTCGGTGGAGAGCCTGCTTCTTCCTCTCCCTCTGTCTGCCGCTCTGCCTACTTGTGCTCTCTCTCTAGCTCTGTTAAATAAAAAAAAAAAAAAAAATCTTAAAGTGCCAAAGACAGCTCTGTGACGGTAAAGCTGTGAAGAATAAGAATACCAATGATAGGGAGGAATACAGGTTCATGTTAATGTAAGAAAGATGGGTAGCTTTGAATTTAGACACACTATATATATATATACACACACACACATACATGTATTACATCTATATCTATATTTAATATGATTTAATTTAAATATGAATGCTATGTTATATAAATATATAAATGATCTTAGAGTTCTAAAAGGACACATATGCTGGTGGAAATGAAGAACTTGAGACAGCACAGATGGGGAATAAAGCTTACGTTAACCAGAAAATTCCATGAGTAAAGTACCATGCTTACTTTTCCCCAAGGTAACTAGCTGACCACTAAAACATTCAGGCAGTCCTTCCACACTTTCTCTTCGGAAGAAGAAGTCCAGTCAGTAATAAATTTTCTAGTTTCTGCATTTAGTTGAGGCCATGTGACTTTTTCTGGCTAATGGATGTGAATATACATGATTGGTGTCACTTCCAGGCCGCCGTGGTTAAATAGCTTACACGCTCTCATATTCTCATCTCAGCACACTTGGAGATGGTAGAGACGCAGGTTAGAAGGAGCAGGGTGTCTTGCAACATTCTTTGGGCGACAGCCCCCCCATGGAGCCACCCAATCAGTAATACCTGCAACGGGCTTTGCACAAGTGACAAATTTTTATTTGATGAAGTCATTGAGATTTAGTAATTGGTTTCCTTTTTTTTTAATATTTTTTATTTAAATTCAGTTAATTAACAGATAATATATTACTGGTTTCAGAGGTACAAGCCTGTGATTCATCAGTCTTATATAATACACAGTGCTCATTACATCATGTGCCCTTCTTAATGTCCATCACCCGGTTACCCCATCCCTCCCCACCCCACCTCCCCCCAACCTCCAGCAACCCTCAGTTTGTTTCCTATGAGTAAGAGTCTCTTATGGTTTGCCTCCCTCTCTGGTTTTCTTGTTTTATTTTTTCCTCTCTTCCCCTATGAGCCTCTGTTTTGTTTCTTAAATTCCACACATGAGTGAGATCATACGATAATTGTCTTTCTCTGACTTATTTCACTTAGTATGATACCCGCTAGTTCCATCCACATCATTGCAAATGGCAAGATTTCATTTTTTGATGGCTGCATAATATTCCAGTGTGTGTGTGTGTGTGTGTGTGTGTGTGTGTGTGTGTGTATTATACATATATATGTGCCACATCTGCTTTATCCATCAACAGATGAATGGATAGTGATTGGTCTCTTATGACAAGTTTGTCTACTCTGAAGAAAAAAATGATCTTAATTTTTTAACTGTTCTATTTCCATTGTCTAACACAATACATAAAAAACATAACAAGTAAGAAATCAATAGTTCCTTTGTAGCCTTATGTGTAGCTGTGGTAGAGATGTCTATGTCAGAGATAGAAAATAAAGTTAACACCACTAACACTAAAAAGTTAACACTACTAACTCCAGTCGACTGTCCAGTGCTGCCTCAAGCCCCATGTTGAAAAATGTCTGAGATAACATTCAGTTTCAATGAGAAAGAGTATGTGATTCACTAGTAATGCCTTACGTGAATGCAAGATGGGAGTGATGGGGCATGTGCATGTGTTTGCCATTTGTGATTTTCTAAGTCACCCCAGTAGGATCCTCAAAACCAAGTTAAAAACTTAAGCCTTCAGCAAAGTGTCAAGCAAACCTGGAAAGCTGAAATTTTGTTCTTAAATTCTTCTCACAGTCACTAGGGACCTCATTTGCTTGACCTGGCATTCAGAATGCTTTTCGCATTCCAATTTTGCCACAGTATGCAGTGGTCCTTACAAAGGGAAAGACTCATAATCTTAAAAATCAATTAAAGTATTGCTCATTCAAACCACACTGTTTTGCGAGGAAAGACACCACAGATGAGAAATAATTCTTACAATAACAGAACATTTAAAAAATCTTGCTCCTTTAGATTTTTAATGATGCATTTCATTCAACAATCAATGTAAACAAAATATGTAATTTACTGCATGACATTTCACCCCCAAACAAAATAACACAACGTATCTTAGTTTTCTCTAGTTCTTTGTTATGTTTGTTATCTGAGTGTTATCTGTAAGACTGGAATAAAGAGCTCATCATACTTCTGGCCTACCTAAATAGCAATACCTCTAAAACCTCGGCTGTAACAACAGACCTAAATTCAGGCCCTGTTTGCACTACTCCGTGTAGTAGTGACGAGTTAGAGTTCTACAGGTTTGTTTGTCTCCCAGCTTCCCCATATCCCAACTAGAAGACTTCATAGCCACACTTTATTCAATTAGTCTGTATCTCAGTTTTTCCATATATAAAAGTGGTACAATAGGAGCTCTGTCTGGGAGTTCTTATAAGGATTACATTATATAAATATAAAGCATGCTGTAAGCATTCAAAACACATTTGCTCCCAAATGGTGAGGAACTGCAGCCTGGTTTGCTGTGGAGAGCAGCTTCTCATTGCTAGGCAGGTGCAGAGAGAGAGATGGACTCCCGCTGAGAGCCAGATTCTCCTGCAGCCTTTTCACTGGATAGAGAAAAATAAACTCCACCCCAGGTAAATGCTGTGTGGTGTTCTTCAAAGAGGCTACTTCCCCAAAGAGCAAAGCCATGGGGGTTAGAGTCTCTTCCTGCACCACCCAGGACATACACAGTTAGACTCCCAATTCAGGAATGCTAAGTCACTGAGGGCATGGGGAAACAGGCATTCTCAGGAACTATCAAGAGGAGTAAACTTTGGATAAACTCTCTAAAAGACATTTTGCTCCCTAACTACCCAGCTGAAGTGGAGCTGAAGGGATTGTGGGGAGTTGATCTCACAGCATCGTTGTTTCTCTCTCCCACTTGCAACACCTGCCTGGCGGAGGGCTGCAGTCAGAGTTTAGTACCAAAAGGCACGAGAAATTTGACACTCTCTGCTTAGGACCAGGCCGCTGGAGGAGTGGGGCTGAGGACCGGAGAAAAAGATCCATCTCCTGGTGGGAACTGTCCTTCTAGGCACCTGGCTGTTCTGGTTTGCAACCCCTAACCCTGGGTGCTGGGCTTTTTCAGCCACAGGGGCTAAGATGGATGCCTGACCGTGTTGAAAGGACTGTTGGCTGTGTTTAAGACCCGACACGGTCGTCTGATGACGTGATAAAGAAGGCCTGCCTTTTGATGTTCATGTTATTCCTAAGTAGCATGGCTGTCTAATCTCTGAACTCGGTGGAATAAAAAGCAGACATTAACAAAATCCTATCTTAGTAAAATTTTAAGGATCATTCTGTAATAAAATCCACTGAAATATTTTTAAAAAACTAATTTATGGTTATGTATTTAAAGACATCCGGAAAGTGACCTAATTCCTATTTTAGCCTGTTTTTATAAACTGTGCAGACAATATTTTTCCTCTTAAAATTTGGTTTACTGTTAATGTAAACAGTGGGGTAATCTTCATTGATGTAAATCTTCAAACTTACTAATCCAAAAGATACCCAGCTGAATGGTGATTTGGGTAGTTTCTGACAGTTTCATGAAGCCTAAACTTGTAAAACTCCACACACTTATTTTTTAAAGGCTAAATAAACTCCAAATTGTATACCACTTCTCTATCTCCTTTATTATTGATATGCTTAAGGCCAATAGCTTCAAAAGGAAATGAGCAATTTTTACAAAAAAAAAAATATTTTTCAAACCTAGGCTTTATTACTCTAATACTTAAACATTAAAATGTGTAACATGGAAATACCTATTATATTTTTTAAATGAATGTCTGGCTTTAGAACACAAATCACCTATGCAAATGGAACTACCCTGAGAAGTTGGGTGTAATCGTATCTGCTGAGGCATGAGTTCAGGTGGACATCGCAGTAGCCCATCACTTGATGGAAGGCATACATATCTGGGACTGGACCTCCGCAGGTCCAGAGAGCATGAGTAAATATGAATAAGGTAACCCGAACTTCATGTTACCGACTTTAAGTACCAAGATCTCTCCCTCCACTCACACTTCTGGTCTCATGTAAGATTCCCTACCACCAAATGATGGAGGAGGAAAGAATTCTGGCCTGGCTCATATTTGATATACTGGTGCCAGCTCAAAGCTGACTGTTGATACATTACAGCTCCACTCAAGTTTTGCCCTAAAAATGTACTAAGGAAGGGAAACGCTTTCAGGTGACATGTTTGTGGATTACAGAACTAGCCATCTACTTCATATGCAACTAGAAGTGTCTTTAATTATAGATATGCATGTACTCCTTGGGAAGGTAGCAAATGTCCTGGCTGGTTGGTCATGAGCCCCAAAGGAGCAAGACTAGAAAACCAGGGATGGATATCTGAGGAGGTAATCTGCAGTTGGATCCATGGGCATGAGTACAACTCACTTCAAATTTTGCATCACATATCGATGCCCTTTGGAAAGTGTCTACCAATGTGGAAGCTCTAAACAAGCAGGAGGATTCATCCTATAAATGCCACCCAGAATTTCTTCTTGATTATCTCAGGATTATACCAGGTATAATGGTACCATGGGCAGAATGGCCCTGATGACAGAGATAAAGGGCATGAATAAATGTAATAGCACAGACTCTCTCTCTCTCTCGAAGACTGATCTAGACTACCAGTGCCGAATGCCCAAACTTAATAGCAGCAAACTCTTACCCTGAGTCCTCTCTCTGACATCATTACTTGGGAATACCATCTGGCCTTTATCAGCAAGTCAGTTACATCAGACGTCTTCCACCCTTGAGAATGAAGACTTGTCCTTCCCCAAAGTAATAACTCTTCCATATTTCCTCCCTGGCCGTAGAGCCTCTGGAAGCGTGACTTTCCAAATAGGTACGTGAACTGTCGATGTGGTACTGCACATAGCATTGCCTCACGTAAAGGCACCTATCTTAAGAAAAAAGGAAGTGTACCAATCATGACACATACATTGGATTCATGTACAGAGTCACCCAGAAGCAGTCAGCTTATAAACATGACTACTGAGATGGCCTGATGAAGTCTCAAAGTACAAGCTTATAACCAATACCTTGTGGGGTCGAAGTGCTGACCTCCAGGACATGGGCCATTCACTGAACTGATTGCTGATACATACTCCCGTGTCCCCATGAGCTCGACTACTTGGGTCCTGAAGCCATGGGATAGAGTAGAATTGGCCCTTTTTTTTACTATCACTCGCCACGACCCACTTGTAGAATATATGCTTCCCATCCCTGCAGCTTTAGGCTATGCAGGGTTAGAGATCCTAAATCCCAGTAGGGAAATGCTTCTGCTAAGGAACATATTAAGGTACCACTGAACTTGGAGTCACAACCTCCCTGATTCACATGGTGCTCCTCATCCCAGCGGATCCACAAGCAAATAAAGGAGCTGCTGCACTGGTAAAGGTTAAGATTCATGATTACCATGAAAAGTCAGGGTTGTGGCTACACAGTGGGGTGAGGGAGGAGTAAGTCTGATACCCAAGGGATCCCACAGGACATCTCTTGGTACTTCTATGACCAGTGTTGAGAGTAAATTAGAAAATGTGGTGACCATTACCCCAAAATACCGAAGGAAAAGTAGGAGCGAAAGAAAGGAGACTTAGACAGCTCTGAAATAAAGATTTAGGTCACCCTACCAGGCAAGTCACCTGGACCAGCCAAAGAGTGCAAAAATGAGGGAAATCTAGAATGTGTGGTGGAGAAAGGAGGCAATAAATACCAATCACAACTTCAAGCTTTCTGAGCTACAGAAACAGAGACTCTGGCTGATTTCACTACCCCACTTGCATTAAGGTTTTCAGAGAGTGCAGCTGGCTACCATCTTAAAGCACATCCTGTGACCTGACCGAACTGATTCTTTCTCTCTCTGGGAAGAAGCGAGGGCCATTTGCTTTTGCTCATTTTATTACGGCAGCCACATCCAGTGGAGGGCACTGAAGTAGCTGAAGAGTGCCAGGGGTAGCTCATGTCAGACTCCTCCTCTTAGTCACATGTTCACATCTTCTCTACCTCATCTGCTCCCCGTTTCAACTTGTACGACCTCTGACCAGCTTCATGCAGGCCTAACCATGCAGTGCCTCCTCTTCTGCCCATGTAGGTGCCTCTCACCTCTCATGCTCACACATGCATACCCTGGGAGTGCAAAGGAGATAACACCCATGAAATAAAATCTAAAGCAACAGAAATGGAAGATAACTGACATTCTTCCCACTTCCTCCCCACTGCCGGAAGGCCCCCAAATTCTGTCAATACACCTTGAGGAACAAAGTTCCTGGATCAGTCAGTTTCACTTGTTGGCAGCCAGCTTGATAACTCATGTCACAGACAGAGCTAGAACTGGGCAAGCTGGGTGAAGCACTTGCTTTGGATGAAAAATTTAAGAGGACCTCAAAATCTCAGTACTGAACATAGAGAACATTTTTAAGTAAATTTTTTAAAAACTCAAAATTAATTAAAAACTCGGCGATGAGCAAAATATAAGAATTTTAAATAAAGACAGATCCCCTACTCCTTTCCCTCCTTCCCTCCTTCATTCTCCCTCTTCTTCATTCATTCTTTCTGGATCGTATTCCCTCATACAATACCAGCCACCAGCCCTCTTTGTCAGGCTCTGCTTTATGGAAAGACAAAGTTGACAATTCTTATAAAAGGAATATGTCCAAAGGGAGGCCTACTGGAGGACCATCTAGAGATAATGAGTAAACTACCCTTTGAGGAGAAAAGAAAGGGAAAGACAAGGCAGTGGAAGCAGATGGTGACACATGAGAAAGCACTGAAGGACCCCCTCACACTCATAAAACCAGAGAGAAGCAATCCTTGACTTTTTTGAAGGAGAGAGAAGACAGCAGTGGCTTACTATTACTAGTGGATTCCTGGTGGGCGAGAACTGCAGTTTTCTGGAGGGTGAGGAGCAAGCGGGAGGCCTTGTGGGTCCCAGAATTCTCCTAGAAAAGCTAAAGCCCTGTCCTAAGGTCAAGGCCTGAGATGTGGTAGCAATGGGATGGAGGGAAGGAGTCTCATCTCCTCTTGGGTATGAATCCTTAATGACATATTATACTGAACCATTTGTAGCAGCAAAAGGAAGAAGGGAGTTTCCATAATTTATAGACTATAATCAAAATGTCCTTGAGGAATATACATAAACACCCACAAATGCCTCACAGCAAAACTGAGGCTTGAAATCATCTGCGATATAGCCTATAATAAAAATTGAAAGGTTTTGGAAGAGTAGACTCTAGGTAGAGTTAATATTAGAATATTGTATTAGCTTTTTATGTATCGTTAATCACTACATTACAAAATAAAAATTGCCTGGCAACTTCATGACTCTGTACAAAGTTGATCATGATGATGTTGGTGATAATGATGAGGAAACATCACGTATTTAGTGTTACTATGACCCAGACTTTTCTGATATCTGTCTCTGTCACACACACACACACACACACACACGCGCGCGCGCGAGCGCGCGCGCACACGCGGACAACCTATCATCTCAAGTTTCACGAGCTAAAGAGGCAGAAACAGATAATATTTCTAAATAATTCCTAATTCACAGATGAGTAAACTGGGATTTAGACAGGTGAGATATTTGCCTAAGATTCAACCCCAAATCTGTGAGGTTCCAAACACTTGGTCCTAATGACACTACATATAGACACTATACTCTGCATCGTTGACCTGCAAGTCTTCTGGGTAAATGTCCTTCTTAGTGTCCAAATTTCCACTCTGATAGTATTTAACACGAGTCCTTAATGCTAAAGTAATACCTGCACATAACTTGTTTCCTAACATTCCCTAATATTTCATGTTATCTTTAACTGAAAGCAGGTAACATTTCATACATTGTAGCTAAATACTGACTGCTGGCTAAGGTCCTCAGCCAAAAGGAACAATAGAGGCTTTCATGAAATACAGTTCTTTTTAGGCATGTTCACATCCTCTGAAGGCTTTGTAAGACCAGTGGAAGAGGTATTGATTGTGCTTAATTGAATCCAGTTTGCTGAAAATCGCTAGAAGAGTAGAATCATTGTTCATGTTTCCTTGACTGCTCTTATCAAATCTTCAGAGTTCCTGCCATGAGCAGTGGAATCGTTGCTAATAACTGTGCCACACACTTTGTTAAGAAATGATTACACCTTGGAATAAAGTATCATAAGAACAGTATCACTGAATAATTTTTCTCCGCATTTTCTCCCACCCTCCCCATTCCTCAGTTTAAATGGCAAATGATGGAAATATTTCAGAGCTTATTTAAGTCTCAGTATAACCAGGAAAGATAGTCCTAGGCATTTTTACGTTTATTTGGTATTTTAAATCTTTGTATGAATAATTTTTAGAAGTAATAACAAAATGATCATTCAAATCAACTTTATTATAACATATACTAATTTAAACATAAGAAATTTTTTCCATACCATTTTTCCTAGTTTTGAAGTATATATATATACATATATATAACTGATATATATATATATCACTGCAACATAGGCACCTAGTAAACTCTAATTCCAAATGTTAAATACATCATTAATCCATAATACAGCTTACCAGAACTTCTCATTTTTCTTGCCTTTGTATTGTCAAAATGTAATTCTCTTGAAAACTGTCAAGGTTTATTAATTTTGGTTGTGATCCATCCAATGGATTTTTTTTATGTCTACATAATCTAGTTCCTTTTCACCACCTTTGTATACATATCAGATCTACCAAATCATAACTTTGAGGATATATTCCCCTCCATACCCAGAAATCTGTGAAATTTTAGAGGGATTCCCATTCAAATTAGGAACAAAATTTGGAAGATAGATATTTGGAAGATAGATATTAGTCCTGTTTTTTGGAAGTTCTGGCCAATGTTTGAAGGCATATAACAAACAACAGATGAAGTTTTATTAAGGGAAAAGACAGAATGTGTAATCAAAACGATTGAGAAACTATTTCAATCAAGATGATGATTCAGTAAAGTGTCATGTAAAAGATGGATGTCTAATACCCAGTAGCATTTCTTGCTAGAGTTATATTAGAAAAATATTTGATTCCCCATCGTAATAAAAAATGTAAAATATTAAAAATTACTGTAAAAGAAATCTGCTTGATGTACATTTAAAAAACTACAAGATTTCAATAAGACACTAAAGAATATTTGAATAGAATATAGACTCATGCTTATAAATAAAAGGGTAGAATATTACAAAATCAACCAACCCCTCTCCAGTTTGCTTAACATTTTAATACAATCCCAAACAAAAGCAAATTAGCTGTTTAAAATTTGAGCACACAGATCTAAGAGAACAAATAAGTAAGAAAAGCTAAGAAAATGTTTGAAGTGTCAATTACCAAATAAATATTTATTATTCCATTAAGATAGAAAAACCAGAGTGTGAGACTCAAGTAAAAACTAAAGAAAAAGAGTCATAGGCAAAATATTTGATAGTGACTCATATCCTGGCTGAAAATCAGTCCAGGAGAGGACAACAAAATAGAACTGACAATCCTTAAAGAGATGCTAGACTGCAGAAGAACATAACACATTTTATAATATCATCAATATAATGTCAAATAAATTATTTTTAAAATTAGTAAGGAAAACCACTAATTATTCATAAAAAACAAGCCTCAAGTTGAATAGTTCTCTTCTTAGAATTTTCAAAAACCAAAACCAAAACGTCAACAAACAAAAACCTCTGCAGATAGGGCGCCTGGGTGGCTCAGATGGTTAAGCGTCTGCCTTCGGCTCAGGTCATGATCCCGGGGTCCTGGGATCGAGTCCCGCATCGGGCTCCCTGCGCCTTGGGGGCCTGTTTCTCCCTCTGCTTCTCTCTCTCTCTCTCTCTCTCTCTCTCTCTCTCTGTCTCTCATGAATAAATAAATAAAATCTTTAACAAAAAAAAAAAAACCTCTGCAGATAAAAAGAGAATTACAAGTGAAAGTTAACTTTTGAAATTCTAAAGTAAAATACCGATGAATATAATCCTGAGGCGTGGGAAAACTTCCTAACTACAAGAGCAATAAAATTGTCATTGTGGGTTTTGACCATATAACCCGTAAGACTCCGATAAATCAAAAACATTATAAAAATACTTGAAGAAATGAAAGTGATAAATAATAATAATTTAACAAAAATCTTACCAAAAAACGAATCCAATGGAAAAATTAGCAGAGGGCACTAATGTGTAATTCACAAAAGTGTGTAAATGTACAAAAAGATGTCAACCTCCAGTGCAATCAAACACATTGTAAATTTAAGATGCCTTGTATGGCACAGTAAGACCATCCTTCAAAAGTGTTCTTCTCTTTTTTCTCAATTAGTCCTTGTTTCCAGCTGGGTCTAGAACAGGCCAAAGTACACAGTGTATTTTCCAATTTCTCTAGCAGGTTTGGCCAGGTGGCTCAGTGCTGATAAATAGGCTATGTACAGAAGTTTTATAAGCAAACTCTGCACTGTATCCTTGAAGGGAAGGAGAAAGTTCTCGCTCCTCTTTCTTTTTTTCACTTTCCTCCATCATGCTTTTTGGAACACGGTGGGTGTGGTGATGTACTGTCTTAGACCAAATGGATGGCAGCAAAGTGCTGTGGTGGGGAAACATAATTACAACAGCAAGTCTTTGGAAAACATTGTGATGAAGAACCCAACTACCAGATATGGGCCCCCTCTGCCTACCCCTAGACCTTTGAGTAAGACTAAAAACCAACTTCTACCTTCTTTACACTGCATTTTTTTTTGGAAGTCTCTGCTAAACGCAATTGAACCTTAACTTATGCTCAGTGTTTTTGCATCTTTTGTAGTGTCACTGTTTTTAAAAGTGATTACATTTATATTAGTGATAGTAAGTGAGATGTATATACTCATATTTTGCTGGCAGGAGTAGTCAAAGTTTAATTGTGTGAGTTCTGCACTTTACAACTCCAGAAGTTGCTATTAACATAAATGCACAAATATCCTTATTGGCCCCAGACACACATATACACTTGTACAGTCTTTAAAAAGGTTTTTTGAAAGTGTTTACCAAGAGTCTTAGGAGACTGTGGTTCCACTGGGGAAATCTATTGTGATGAATAATGTAATGAATACCCAGAGCTATGTTCAAAGTTTCATTATCTTAAAAAAAATGGGAAATAATCAAAATATCTAAAAACGATAATAAACTATGGTACATATGATATATATATGGCATCATAAATAGTATGATAAATATGGTACCTAAATTATGAACCATAAAACATGGTACATGAACTATGATACATCAAAATTTATGGTAGATAAATATATGATAGACTATAATATAGCCACTACACATTATATTTTTGAAAACTGTTGTCAGACAATAAATTCAATGCAGTGTTAAGTTAATAAAAAAAACCAACCCCATCTCTATGATCCCATGTTTTTTGGAAGTAAGAAAAAGGCACACATAAATATCTAAAATTTATATTTATATATAAAACATATATATACACGCATAGAAAAAGGGATGACTATATGAAAATATTAATTAATTATCTCTGAGTGGTGATATTACCTGTGCCTTTTATTTCTTCTATATTAATATCTCCTATTATTTCCTTTTTTCTACAACCATGTACTATTTTGAAAATCAGTAAAAAGCAATATTTAAAAACCTTTCCAATGGAATCCTACATAGAACTATTGTAAATGTTTCATCTTCATATATCTAGTTTATTACAAACATTTGAACTTAGTCAATGGTATGGTCTGAATATTTATGTCTCCCAAAATTCACATGTTGAAATCCAACCCCCAAAATGATAGTGTTAGAAGGTGGGGCTTATGGGAGGTGCTTAAGTATTGAAGGGTGGAGTCCTCACGATTGGGATTAGTGCTCTTATAAAAGAGACCCCACAGAGCTCCCTAGCCCTTTCCAGTATCTGAAGACACAAAGAAAAGGTGCCGTCTATGAAATAGGAAATGGGCTCTCACCAGACACCAAATCTTTCAGCACCTTGATCTTGGACTTCCAATCTCCAGAACTGTAAGAAATAAATTTCTGTTTTTTATAAGCTACTTAGTTTGTGATATTTTTGTTATAATAGCCTGAATGTACGACGATAGTGATGACAACATCAGCAATGTGGTTAACTAAATTATGATAAAGGAAACTGTGTCTTACTGACAACTAAAAATATTTGCATCACCACTTGAGACTTACTCTAAATGAATATTTTTCATTGACCTTTTCCCAGAAAAATACACATGGAACAATAAAGTGGTCTATTTTGTTTGCATGATTACATGCAAATTTAGGAAAAATACAATACCCCTTTTCAGATGTAGAGTTAAAGAACACATAGTAGGAAGAATAAAATTCTTAAATATTTATTGTGCTCAAAGATCTTTGTCTAAATCAGTGGAAATTCATTAAAAATGTTTTTAAATCTTAAAAATGTGTACAAATATGATATTTTTAAATATAATACTTCAACATTATAATTACAAGCTCTAACACAGGGCCAGTGTTTGAGCAAAGTTTAGAGCACAGAAACTAGGGAACAACAGTCTTAGAATATAAATTACTATTATTTTAAAGTGAGAGTGACCAAAGCATCCTATTTTCCCTTTTGTTTTAAGGAAATATTTAGCTTTTATCATGAACAACTTACAATTTTATTTTCCTGTGTTTGGAAAAAATCTCAGGCATCATATAAATTTTATGTGTTTCTAAAATTTATGTAGGGTCCCTCTTACGGGTTTGCATATGGTTTATACATTACTAATTCTAGTATGGTATAGCCTTCTACATTTTAAGATGTTGAAAATATATTCAATGAAAATATTTACATGCCTTAAATATTTAACAGTTGACCCTATCAGGTCAATAAGCAGTTACTGAATACCTTGTATGTATTCGGCCAAATTTTAGGCATTGAGGATAGAGACTAAGTGTAAGGCATGACTTCCCTAAGAAAGACTCTGGAACAATATTGCATTAAACTTTAGTGGTGACTAATATAAATCATCCTTGGTTATACTGCAGTGAGCAATATTGATCAAAGAACTTATTAGAGAAAGGAGACTCATAAATTTCAAACAATTGGATACTGGTTCAAAATAATTTACAGTCAAGTGATAACTTTGTATAAATTATAAATTATAATATTTTGTTAGTTAAGATAAGGGAGAAATTACTGAGCTTATAAAGAGACAAAGACTCATCAAGAACATGTGAATTTAGACTTAAAACATGAGCAAGATTAAGGCAGAGAGAAAAGGCAAGAGGTTATAGCTGGGGAAAAAAAACAGGAGAAATGGCACAGAAATGGGGTGGCCAGAATACATGGAAGGTAAAGTTGGGTGTTCCATAATTTAGAAGAACAGATGAAAGAGTAAAAGAGTTGTAATAAGAGTGAAAATGTATTATTTTATTAGCATGTTTTTGACAAATATATATATATATGTCTGTCTAAATATATATGTATACACACACACATATGTAATCTGATCTATATGACTACTTCAACCAGTAGGGACTATTCAAATGAAGGCCGGAAGCAGCCAGGAGCTAATTATAATTAACCTGAGGGTGGGAAAAATCAGTAGACAATCGGGCCAGAGAAAGGAAACTGAGGCCACAATGACACATATACCACACACACTAAACAAAAAGAGCCAAAACTAAGGTTAGAGAGTAACTTTAGGAAAGAGAAAGGAAAAAGGCTGTAAAATTCTTATACTTCTGTGACCAAATAAAACTTACTAATTGTGGCAGGCAGACTCTCAAATGGCTCCCCAAATTCCAGCCTCCTACAGTCACACCTTTGTGTAACCCCCTACCCTTGACTACAGTCTAGCCTAGTGACTTGCTCCTAACCAACAGGTTAGGGCAAAAGGGATGGGAAATCACTTTGGTGATTTTGACTTCTCTCTTCTTAGCGGACTCTTTTCCTTGCTTGCCTTGATGAAGCAAGTGCCATGTTTGGGAGGCTCACGTGACGAGAATCTGAGGATGGCCTCAAGGCAACAGCCAACTAGGAACCAAGTCCCTGCTCCCAACAGCCTCTGAGGAATTGATACTCTGCCAACAACCTCACGAGCATGGAAGCAGATCCTCTGTAAGCCTTCAGATGGGACCTTAGCCCAGGGTGGCATCTTGGGAAAGATTCCTGACCCACGTTCTGAGATAATAAGTGTGTGTGGTTTTAAGCCACTGAGTTGTGGAGTGATACAGGTTATGGAAACAGTAAATAATGACTAAATGTATGTCTTTTTTTCCTTGCCAGTCCCTCTTCTTGTCCACTAAAGACAAACATGGCTTTAGTTTCTTCTCCTTTTCCAACGTCTGAGAAAAGTCCCAACCACTGTTGGAATTATTCTTTTGAAGTTGTGTTCAGAAGCAAGAAGAAAGAGTGAGGGAATAAAGAACAAGAAAAAAATGGAGAACTGAATAAGGGAAGAGGGTATTTTAGGGGAGTAAGGGGTTAAGAAGAGAGATGTGAGGTATCAGGTAAGAGGAACTCAGATGAGAAAAAAAAAAAGGAAAACATAAAAGAAATACTGGTTATTTGTCATTCTCTTTTCGCGGCGGGCTGTGTAATTTTCACCATGGGCACTTCTCTGAAACTGGACCGCATGGCTTGTGATACCAACAGGGTCAAAGAATCCATCCTCTACTTTTCACTGCGGTATTTGCTGCAAGCAAAGTGAAGGCTCGTCCATGTCGCTGTTTGGCTCCTTCATGACCCTAATCTTCGAGGGGTTCCACAGAGCTTCTGTCTTCCCAAAGGCATGTATGTGAGTCACTCTGAAGCTGCTCTTTCAACCCACTCCATTCAAGGACTCCTTTCAACCCACTCCATCCTCCATTCTTTAACATATTTCCATGTTAAGGAGGGGAGGGAATGAAGCTATGCAGGAAAGTTCCCAATGAAATAGGAGACAGGACTTGGTATAAAAGAATGGTAATGCAACTAGCTCTTATGGTACCAACATTTTATAAGAAGTACAGATATTAATCTTCAAGTAGAAAAAAAATAGTGTTATCCCTACAGGTCACCAGAGTTCTGTCCAAGGTAGATAATAATAAAATAATAAACACTATTGAGTGCTAATTATATGCCAGGTTTCTAAGTGATTTACATATATGAACTCCTGTGTTTCCCACAGTAATATATGGAGAAAGTTTCTACTATTACCTCCATTTTATAGATCAGGAAAGAGGCAAAGAGATGTTCTAAGCATCAATTTACAAAACTAATAACAGACAGGTTAAAACTTAGGCAGGAAATTTGAGTCTTGGTCCTTAATAAACACTAATAAACACTGTTTGGCCAATGACAATTGTGGAGACAGTCCCACAGGCAGAGCCTTACACTAGTAAGTTTTAGGAGAAACTTATGTAATGTGTATTTGGAAGTTTCAGGTATTAACATTTCCCTTATAATTACTGTGCACATAATTCCTACAATTGAAACATCTTTTCAGGCTTCTAAAAACCAAGCTTTTCCTTATGCATGATTCTTTAATTTAAACAACAAAATTCAATCAAAGTGTTTGTAAAGTCCCTTTTTCTATCACTTTCACGTTCAATCTATTTGAAAGTCTTGCCAACTCTATCTCCCCAGAGATCCTGAATCCAGTCATTTCTCATTGCAAACCCTAGTCAAAGCCACACCATCTGTCTTGCCTGGACTGCTATAATAGCCCTCTTCCCAGCTTCTCTGTTTCTGCTTTCATATCCCTATTTTTCATTCTCTAAGTAACAACAAGAGTGATTTTATTAATGCAAAAATCAGATCATGCTCAAAATTCTCCCAGGGTCTCCAAAAGCAATTCACATGAAATCAACATACTGCCATGATCTGTAACATCCCACTTGAACTATCTCCTGCCCATTCTCTGACCTCATGACCTGTCATTCCACAGTTTTGTCACTCTGCTCCAGTGACTCTGGCTGGCTTTTACCCTTGACTATGCTTAACTCATGTATCTCAGGGCCTTTGCACATGCTATCACCGCTTACTAGAATGCCCTATCTTCAGAGCAATCACATAGCTATCTCCTTTACATTATTTAAGTAGCAGCTCGAATTAAAGCCTGTGAGTATCTTAGCCCCTTCTTGATTTATTTCTTGATAGCATTTACCACTCTCAGAAATTATCTTGTCTTGACTGTTCCTTACTACATCCCGGAGGAAGGGACTTTAATTTATTATTGTATTCCCCATGCCTACAGCAATGAGTAGCTTTTCGGAGATGTTCAATATATAACCATTGAATGGGTAAGTAAATGAATGAATGAATAAGTAATTCAGGCCAGTAATAGTGTTAGCAGATGGGAATTCAGAAGTAAGTATAATTACACAATATCTGGCCTCAAATCTCAGGATCTACTTTTTTTCTCCCTAAAGAAGTAAAGTGTAAAGTGAAATGTGAGGAGCAGGGAGGAGTCAGCTAGGTGGAGAGTGTAGGAAAAAGTTTTCCAGGAACATGGACTATAAAACACCAAGGCCCAGAGTTAAGAGGAAACTGAGTCTGTTGGAACACTGTAAGAGGAGCAGAAATATGGCCATCTTGGGGACAGAGGAACCAGATTTGAGGCTAGAGGGTAGATTCCCCCAGGGCTGCATAAGTCTCATGAAGAGTGTGGACTTTCTCATGAGGAAATGGAGAGCTCTAGATGTGTTTTAATTTGAGAAGTGATAATATCATATTAGAGACAAAAACTTGGAACCTGAATTCAGCCATTTGCACCTAACCTACATTTTTAACTACATTTTAACAGAAATAAAAAATGTAACCTCATGGAGTGATGCTGTGGGTTAAGGGTAGGGAGGCTTAGTGCTGAATGGGAAACGTGCAGAATTGTATGGTCAAACTCACAGTATGTCACTCCCTGAATGAATGATATAGTCATGCAATGCTAGTTGGAGAGGTAAGTGGGGAGTCAAATGTAAATCTTTCCTTACATATATTTTTTTTCTTTAAAGTCTTTTCACAAAGCCCAGAAGCACATTTTTTTTTTTTTTTTTTTTGCTGGTTGGACGATTTCAGTTATAAATTAGTCCCAATTTTTATATTTTGCCTTTATAGAAAGGGCTCAGTATTATTTTTCCTCTTTTGTTCTGGGGGAATGTAATTCAGACATGCTAACCCATATTTCAGGAAAGAACATCGGCATGATTCTGTCAGACCATTCATTCCTTCAGAATTTTCAGGAGTTATACTTTATTCTTGGGAATTTTTACTCTTAGATATTTTTACTTTGTCTTCTCTTTGCATTAAACACATATTTCTCTGAAATGAATATTTTAGAATATAAATATATAACGTTTGTCCATTCTTCACTTTTTTTCCCCCTGCTTTTTTTTTTTTTCTTTGTTAACCTGTTTAATGTATACGCACATGGGGAGGTGTAGGCTGAGGACAAATGGAGACCTCAAGCCACATATTCCTCAGTTCTTCACTCTGCCCTGCCAGGGGGCTGCGGGGCTGGAAGGAAGTCTGCTTGGTGGAGGAAGTAGAGATAGGAGGCTGAAGGTACCTGGGCCCCAGCCTTGGCGTAGCAGGCACTCTCTGTAGCACAGCCCCGAGTGGCAAATTTTCCCCTGCTTCTTTTAAAAGTACTTAAGGAAGTCCTGCTATGTACAAGGTGCTGTGGGCATAGGCATATCAGTTACGGAGATCATGGTTATTTCAAAATAAAATCAAAACTAAGATTTGAGAATCTGTAAAATAGATCCAGATAACTCACATTTTTTGGAAAGTGTTTATAATCATGTTGCTCATCTTTACAAGTATATTTACTAAATAACATGATTCTTTTTTTCACATTCAGTTTTGTGAGCCCAACTGACTGAACTACAATGTGTCCCCATGTTAGGGAGTAGAAGTCACCTGTAAGCTCTTCCAGCTGTAGCTGGCAGCTGGGGCTGGCCCTTGATTGTGCCATCAGCCCTTTGCACAGTGCCTGGCACACAGGTAGGCACTGAATATTTACTGAACAGAACAGAGTGGGATAAAATTGATGTCTAGCTGTTAGACTTTACTCTCTGTAATTTACTTATTTACTTATTTTTTAAAGACTTTATTTATTTATTTCACATAGAGAGACAGAGAGAGCACAAGTAGGCAGAGTGGCAGGCAGAGTGAGTGGGAGAAGCAGGCTCCCCACTGAGCACAGAGCCCGATGTGGGGCTCAATGTGGGGTTTGATCCCAGGACCCCGGGATTATGACCTGAGCCGAAAGCAGATGCTTAACCGACTGAGCCAGCCAGGCGCCCCTGTAATTTATTTATTTAAACGTCTGTGAGATTTAATATTGAAACTGACACCATATTAATGATGCTCACATATAATTTAGCAATGTGCACTACTTGCAAAATGAACTTGCATACCCTTTTCCATTTGCGGTGCATCCTATTCAGTGTGTTTGCTCTCACCTATACTGTGATTCCCCAGTGACCGGCTTTTGAAAAACAAGACTGCTCGCGTTTGTCTGTGAATAATTTATTCACATTTTGTTCCACCCACCAATTTTACTGACATTGAAATGTGGCATAATCTCAGGCATATTGTTATTAATATTAAAGCCCTGTAAAACTAGGGCAGAAGTCTGTTTTGCATTAATAAAAGTCCTTATCAATGCAAAATATTTTCACATTACCAAAATTAGCAATGCAAAAATGCAAATATGGTTCTCCAAGGATTGAAGAAGTTAAGTTCACTGGAATGCAGGTATTTCTGGGACTCCTTATAAAACTTTAGTTGAATATACTGACCTAGCACATTTGTAAACTTTGAAGTGATCAATCTATTTCTGGTTTAGCAACCGTGAAGATTAATTAAATCACATTTGAAAATACGGAAAATATCTATAATTTTTTTCTTCGTTTACTTCCCTAATAATTGAAAAAGAAACAGCCAACCTAAAGCTATATTTATAAAGATAATATCATGGGGTTATTAAAGAGAGAGTAACCAAAATAATTTTTAATATTAATATTTACAATTGCATTTCCCCAAAAGCTTTAGATTCTGGTACAACATTCAGGGTGTGTGTGTACAATAATTTATTTTACTATAAAAGGCACATAAACAGGAATGCAGTTGGTGCTTACATTAATCAATCTACACTTTTGAAAAATCCTTATTTTAGATTTGTGCAAGTAACTCTAGCTTCGATTCCCTTTCTGATTTGAAAGCAAACTATTGCTCAATTAGAAACATTCCTGTGGGATTTTTTTCTCATGTACTTGCCCTTAATCAAGGAGAAACTGACTAAAAAGATAAGTATTTATAATCAAGAAAATATAAAGCCAGATTTGTCACAGTTGTTAGAGTTTTTGTTGGCTCACGATCTGATCTTGTCTGACTATTTAACTTGTTTGAGTCTGCATTCAGTTTAGGCCACATGGCTAATGCCACTCTCCTTGTCTTTGTTGTCTACTTCCCTGTCATTTCCCTCATTTACTGAAGACTCTACTACTAGTCCTTAGACTTTGTCTCCACCCAAGCCCTGCCACCATCTAGGTGATTTCAGGGACTGTGGAATGACCCACTTGATGAAGTGAACCATGATCTCCTTTTCCATCCCTGGGCCCTCCTGCTTCAATGGCCGCCAGAGCACCCAGAGCTCGGTGACTGTGCCACCAGGAACGCAGGCTCTTCTTATCCATGCTTTCTCCACATCTCCACGGGTAATACTTTCAGTCACTCTCCACAGAAGAGCTAATCTGTAGAAAAGATAGCATCCACCACAGAGGACCTCTCTCAACTGCCCAGCCTTAATTATGAGCACCCTTTCCCCCTCACTTCTGAATGAACAGAAGGAATCTTGCTCCTCTCATTTGAGACTAACCTCAGGTGAGGTAGTCTCATCTGAGACTAACCTTTGGGGTCCCATCCCCTCCTATGTGTCCAGGAATCTTATCCTATATATTATTCCCCTCTCTCCTACACCATCCACTGGCTCTGCTATATTAGAACCTTTTTCTCAGCTTCTGACAATGCTAAAAAAGCTCTCATATCTATAAGACAGTTCTTATTCCTCTGTATTTGAAACACCTTAAATGATACGCTTATGTTTACTTTCTCCAGTTCTTCACGTCCTTTGCATTCGGCAAGTCACTGAAATTGGATTTAGACCATCAGCAGATACTGATTGAGAGCTGTCTATGGACAGAGCACTGTACTAGGTGCTGGAATACAGCAATTCACGAGACACACACCTTCCCAGTCAAGCAGAATCTTACAGGAAGCCCCTTTCAGAGATCACATACATCATTTATATCTTCTTAAAGACTTACCATATTTTCCATTCCCCCTTTTTATACAATCATCACTTGTCTAAATAAATTTCAAAAATGAATATATGCTTCATAAGTTCATCTTCTGAAAAAAGGAGTTTAAATATCTCCAGGCAATAGGAAGAGTAGCTTTATCCCATATAAAATAGGGCTATGATTTCTAATATTAAACTGCACAACCAACCCTGATCTTCAAGAAGATGCATTAGAAATCACTGAGAAATCAAAATAAACATAATAGTAAATAAAACAACATAGTAATAGTTCGTTCTGCTAATCGTGACCATACTTCAGTTTATTTCTCCAAGGCACCATGACCAAATTACTACTTAGGTCCAATTTAAGAATTTGAAATAATCTTCCTTTTGAATTTTGTGACATATCTGTTTTAATTGTCCACCATTCCTGTCTGGAAATCTTTACATGACTATCATATACCTACAGGTCTGTCATTTCCGTGGTATCAGAGATTCGACAGTTCACATGAAATCTACCTGTGCATCGAAAGGGCAGGAACTGTGAAGAACCCTAAAATCTCTAGCTTCAACGGCTCCTCGCTCATGCGGTGGTCTAGATTTGCCCTTATGTTTACTTAATTTCCATGGATATGCGGGAAGTGATATATAAGGATGGAATGTCATTTCAATTTGCATCCATCTGCACAAATCAAGGGCAGTATAATCCTCACCATCCAACTCGGCAACCATTATTCTGCGTCCCCAAACTTTCTAGGTTATGTGTTTCCCACATGCAAGATCCTTCTGCTTCCATTACTGTCTTCCTATTTGCCTTTCTTCCTGCCTCTGCACAGTTGCAATGAGACCGCCGACCTGAAGGATGCTGGCAGACACCCCATAACCGGCTAGAGATCAACGACATGACTGTAAACCAGGATCTGTAGATAACTGTAGGTAACTGAGAGTTACCTTTATATAAAATTTATCATCTATTTGCCAAGGACTGAGGGTGCAGGTAGTGTGATCTAGTGTATAGAGAACTAATTGGGAGTCGAGAGACCCTGATTCCATTCTGAGTTCCATTAGAGCTGTGCTCAGTGACTCAGAGCAATTTTCCACATCACTCTATATCAATTGTCCTCCCTGTAAATTGGATATACTACTTATCACCTACAACCCTCCACAGAATTTGAAGATCTAAATGAGTTATTGCTCATAGAGTAGTTTGTGCTCCTGAGGAAAAAGAACTACATACTTCATGATAGAAATGTTTGTTTAATTTAAACAAAATAACTCTGATACTATCATATCCTCGCTCTGCAAAACAACAAAGTATGAATTTTAGAAGCTCTGGGTTGTTTTTTTTAAAGAACATAGGTACTTAAAGGCACAGATGGGATGATAAAATTTATTTTCTACTCTAATTACATGTCAAGATGGTAGTAAGGATCAGTATCTTCAGAGCAACAAGGCCAGTGGCATCCTTGTGAAATTCTAAAATCTTGAAGATGGTAAAGGATGCCACTCATAATAGAAATGCTATTCATGAGCTGGGAGTTTTAAGATGATTCTTCTAGAACGTGCCAAAGAATATCTCAAATAGCTTCAAACAGGAAACAACCCAAATGTCCATCAAGTGGTGAGCAGAGAAACAAACTGCTATATCTATACAATGGAATAACACTCTTAAATAAAAAATACTAATTCATTTATTGACTGAGTAAATGAAAGAATTTACTGGGTGAACTGGTGATGTTACACTGGCCCAGAATCATTTTCATCGCTCTCAGCAGGCAGAGGACTAACTGAAGAACTCTTAAACCAGAAGAGAATACTGGCCTGCAGGATGACACTAGAGGATTCTTACCCACCATCATCCACGGCCTCATCTCAACAGGTAGATAAGAAAATACAAAATCCAACAGAGCCTCATCACAGCACTATGTGCACCACATATGGAATTCACTAACTCCAAAATGCATACTAGATGTGCCACAAGAGTAAGGAACTCTTTCCATTTTTTTGTTTGTTGCATTTCTATTCTTAGCACAGTGCTAAATAACAACAACAACAATAATAATAGCGAATGACTGATGGTACATCTTTGGACTCCATGTCTTTATCCCAGATCCAGCCCAGATTCCTAGCAGTTTTTTTTTTTTTTCCATTTTGTTGAGATTTCATGACAAAGCATCTGACACATTCCTGTATTTCTCATGTATTCTCCTTAATTCCGTGTGCTATATACCATTTAGCCTTTAAAAATAGATGTTGAAATGCTCAATGCAATAAATCCAGGAGTTAAATTCCCAGCAAGACACTTGGGAAAAAAACAATATAAATTCGTTTAATACCTCTCATTAGCAGATTCCATTAATTTTACTTCGAGAACATATTCCTCAACTATTCTTTAGTAGTCTTCAAGTCCTCATTTCACTCCTGACAATGACAGCGGCCTTTCTGACTCCTATATTGACCCTTTACATGGATTCTTTACAAACAGGCCAGAGTAGTCCTTTAAAATGAGTATCAGATTATGTCACTCCTCTAGTCAATGACTCTCAAGGACTGGGGTCATTTAGAATCAAATGCAACCTTGACCTTATGCAGTTGAGTCCCTGCCAACCTCATTTCTCTTTGCACAAAACTCTTCAGCCACGGGCATTCTTTCTCTTTTTCCAACTCAGTACACCCATTGTAGCCTCAGCACCTCTGCATTATCTGTCCCCTCTGGAGTATCTAATGAATACTGCATTAAATGCACAAACGAAGAATTGTAACCAAGAAAAGCAAATCTGGCAAATTCTGGAGTCAGACCCAAGTTTGAATCTGTATTCTACCTCTGACTGAAATGAAATCTCTCTTGAAGTCTATGACCTTCAGTTTCCTCATATGTAAAATTGGGATCATAAAATCTACCTCATAAGGACAACACATTCCAGACACTTCATAAAGGACTTAATACAAAGTAGGTTGTCAATAAATTGTTGTTAATACCATAAATCAAAATAAAATTTATGCACTTAGGACAATAAAACAAAAAGTGAGATCTCTATTTTTAAATAATAGTTTATATCCAGGACACATAAATCATGTTGGAGTTTTAACTTGAAGAGTCTGCTCCAGTGCAGTTCAACAGAAATACAATGTGAGCCACATAGTAATTTTAAATTTCCTCGTAGGACATTAAAAAAGTAAAAAGAAATAGGTAAAATTAATTTTAATAATATATTTTACTTAACTCAATATATTATCATTTCAACATGTAATCGATATAGAAATTGTTAATGCGATTGTTTCCATTCTTTTTTCATATTAAGTCTCTGAAATCTGATATGTGTTTTATCTCAATTTGGATAGTAAATTTTCACTCTTTAGAGAATATAGCTCTATTAAAAACAGTAAAGTTATGATTGATGGAAAAATATTTTATCTGATTGTTTTTAAATTGAAATTTAAGATAATTAAGATCCACTAAAATTAAAAATTCAGTCCCTCAGTCTCACTAGTCAAATTTCAACTATTCAATAGCCACACAAGGCTAGTGGCTGCTATTTTGGGCAGTACAGACTTACTCCATAGAGTAAGACTCTACTCCATAGAGTCTTATCTTTTTCAGTAGAAGTGTATTTTCTCTCCTTATCACACCACACATTGTTAGGTCTCTACTATATACACGGTTAGCTCCAATCATTCTCTCCCATTGGACAGAAAGGAGACAGCAGCAGATAAATTAGCTTAATCTGTGGTGATCTTTCAGATTATGTGTTTAAGTGTCCGTGTTAGCTGCTCAATTCAAAATGTTCGTACTCTAAATATGGAGAGGAATGAAATTAGGGGTCCCTGTGATTTTATTCAGATACAGTACCTCCTGCCTCAGGCTTCTTCAGACTATTCCCTCCAAATGAAGCTCCCAGTGAGCACCACCATGAAGGTGGGGCTGAGCAAATCTGAGTGGGCCTTCTGGGAACCAGAGATCTACCCCTGGAATAACAGAATAATCCTCTCCAAAGGGGACATCTTGATACATTTCAACTTCTCTTATAATCTGAAGTTTCAAATGTGAATCTCAGAGTGACAAGTGAAATTTTAGCAATGTTTCAATAATGTATCTTTTTTAAAAGTAAGCATTTTACTAAGAACAGGAAAACAAAAGATGTGCCACATCTTAAAGAAATGAAACAAAAATATGTATGTGTAGGGGTATGTAAAATATTAACTGATAAGTTATTTACATTTGTTTATAAAAAATGTCCCATCCCATTCCCATGGCCTGACCACTATTCAAGTGAGACCCAGGAGCTGAGACATAGTTCCTCAGAGAAAGAGAGAATGCAAATGCAACCATATATTAATTCTTGTCCTAAGCCTCAAGGCCCATAGCAAATAAATGTTCAGGCTTTTCTGAATCTCCAAAATATTAAGAACATGAAGGACTTAAGAGTAGGTGAGAGAATTCATGCTGACCGAAGAACCTCCTTCCCTGCTCAGAGGTAAAATTCGGCCAGCAGTGGCGTGGATAGTCTGTATTAATTTTTTCTATCCTCACATGAGGAAGTGGATGCTGTTTCCCTTCCTCTGAATCTGAGCTAGTTTTATGTTTGCTTTGACCAAGATGGCTACAAGTTGCGTGTAGATAGCCTGGCAGCTTCAGCTTTTACTCATTTGGACCCTGAGTGGCCGTTGAAAGCAGTTGAGCTACTGGCTAGGGAATCTGTATAAAGAGAGGTCCAGCTGGGCCTCTCAGCTGTTCCAGCCATCCTAACTGAGGCACCAGATGTGTGGGTAAATTTACCTTGGCTCCACCAGCCTGACTTGAGGCTCCAGATGACCACAGTCACTTCAATGACCTCAGTAAGACCAGCAGAAAACAGGCTTAGCTTGCTTATTCATGGACGAATAAATGGGTTGTTTTAAGCCACTAATTTGCAGTGGTTTGTTACACAGCAGTGGGTAACTGATACAAGCAGGCAGTGAGCATAGGCAGACAAGAGGTTTAGTTAATGACAGAGGTTTCTGAGAAGGGATCTCGTATCTTACCAGTCCTCTAGGAGAAGTCCAAGTGTGGGATGGGAAGGAGAATTAAAGAAGTCCTGTGTAGATTCTCCTTTTGGAGAAGAGGTGTCTGATTGGCGATGAGACCTCTGTTTGGTTTCTGGGTGAAGACTAAAACAGTAAGCGTCCTAGGAAAGACTCCAGAAACGGAGTAGTAAAGCATCATTCTAATAGAAACGTGAGCTGTCTCCAGCAGTGGATGACCCAGTGAAGACAGGGTCAGTTAGCAAAGACTAGCAGCTCCAAGATACCATGCTGAATGTCAACAGAGGATGGTGGATGACCACAGACCAGATGTCCTTCTGCCCGAAGGCCATGAGCCACAGTCCCAAGCCTCCATGCTGGAATCTAGATGCCATTAGATGGAGGAATGGGGGTGGGTTGAGAACACAGAACTGGTTGAATTTAAACTTTGAATTAATCAAAAAATGCTGAATTTGCCAGTTTTATCCAATTAGATCAAATTGTCCACATCAGAGGGAAGAGGGACCTGGATTCTGAAGTTTAACATTTGCAGAAAGTACTGTTGCATTCCTGGCCACTTGAATCTGTGACTTTAACATATATATTGTCTTTATCACTAGTTTATGAATTCTTTATCACCGCTCCTAGATTACAGATTAGTCTATAATTTTCATAAAATCTGAAACATGGATCTTTTCATCCATAGTAAATAAGGAGTAAATTTTGGCAGAATATTACCAATAGGGCACCTGGGTGGCTCAGTGGGTTAAGCGTCTGCCTTCGGCTCAGGTCATGATCCCAGGGTCTTGGAATCGAGCCCCACACCAGGCTCCCTGCTCAGCAGGCAGCCTGCTTCTCCCTCTCCCTCTGCTTGTGCTCTCTCCGTCTGTCTCTCTCTGTCAGATAAATAAATAAAATCTTTAAAAAAAAAGAATATTACCAATGTATTTTATTGGTAATTTTCAGCCTTCTGGAGTAATATTCCTTAACTTCTATATACTTTAGTGGTTTTACACTATATTATAAAAATATACGAAATTAAAGACTATTCTGTTGTTAGGATGTGTTACTGTGTGCATGTGTATGTGTTTGCATGTTTATGCTTTCCCACAAACACTAAGGTCTTATTTTGATGTTGCCTGTCTAGTTTGTGATGGTGGCATATATGCATTATTTAGATAAGTGTTAATGTTTCTGTGACCTTCTGTAACTGGTAAGTTTTATAAATTTTTTACAAGCCTCTATGATACTAGTAAAGTTTGATTCCTTGAATTCCTAATCATTATTTTAAAAATGGAAAGATAATTACCAAAAATAGTAACATCTAATTTACAAAGATGCTTTTCTTATCCAAAAAGTATTCATAGGACCAAATGATGCCATAAAGAAAGAATTTCCAATGAAGCAAAGAATTTCCTCAAACACCAATGATGGAATATCAAATGATATTATAAATAAAAACACATTGGTTCCTTCAAGAAAATCGTGTGTGTATTACCCTGGTGTCACTTCCTAGCTAATGATGCTTAATTTACATTTTCTATGAACTATGAACATAGATTCTACTGAAACAGAATATAGGATCCTGCACTGCAATTACCTTTCTTAACCTTTTACTTAACCTTTTATGCCAATAAACCAACACTTCTGCACATTGTCAATGTGAAGATTTGTGCTGCTATTTAGTTCAGGAGACTGTGCAGAATATGAAATTGAGTTTTCTTATCTCCAGGTCATACATTTTATTTTTAGTATTTCTGAAAAGAGTAGTTAGAATTTTTTATTTAAATCTAATCTGCTGCTTTTAAAGATGACACCACCTATGAAATATGATGATGGAAATGGAAAGACAATTACCAAAAATAGTCACTTCTCTGTTCAGCTTACCAAATAGATGCAATACTTTGACAGCAAATCAACGTGGTTGTTCCTGGTTTTTGCTTTTTTTTTCCCTGCTGCTATATCTATTCTGTTCCTGGATGACTTATTAATTTTAATGGCTTGCTGGACTCCCATTTAATGGTTCAATGAATATAATACATTTGTGCTTTTCTTTGCATAATGAAGTGGCCAAGAAAGCAAGATAACTTTTGAAGTTTATGTAGCTAGAGTTTCCCCAAACAACTCAAACGTTTCAACTTCCCATTATAATTAATAGTAAAACTTATCTAAATTCTATTCCTTAAACTTGCAAACTAGCTCTAAAAGTGAGCTTCACTCCACTACAAAAATATCCATCTAATTATACATATTTTTAAAAAGTTATACTTAGCAAAATGCTCTTTACAAATTTGCAATAAACTTATTTCTCCATGTTACATGTTTATTGAGTTCTGAATTGCTCTGGAATCATGTAATTGTCAACAAGCTTATCTACTACACAGAGTGGAAATATTCGGTAATAACAATTTTCAGAAGTGTGGACCTGTCCTGAGAATTTTCTCACAAGCTTATTTTATTAGAATGTTGAAATACTTGGCAGCTCTGGTATTTTATCAATCTTAATTTTTTTTCTACTAACTACATTTGTAGGGCTTTAAGTAGAACTTTATCAAGTTGTCTAGTGGATGTTTTGTTGTGGTTGTTGTTACTAGGAAAGGGTCAGAGATTAATGTGCCAAACAAAAATGACCTCAATTGGGACAGAATGAGCCATATAACAATTTCACTCTATAAAACATGAGAAAATGTTTGTGATGTTTTTGATACTATATATTCTTCCCTAATGAATCTAAGAAACACACACACTCATCTTCATATCGCATTAAATAATACATTTTAAAAATCTAACCCCGTATTTCCTATTTCCTATTGTAATCTGCAAGGTATATTTCAAAGATTGGCACTTGCTCTAATTTTTCCTGTTGCTGTATTTTCACTAAAATCTATTTTGAAGTCACACTTATATGCATTTCACTTCTTACCCACAGGATTTCCTAACGTTCTTGTTTTATTCCATTTCAACTGTGTCCAAATTACTTTTCTGCATATTAAAGGCTGTTGGTCCTTGTCTTCCTTCTCCCATCTCTTACCTAACACCAGGGATAATCTTAACACATACTCTTTTTATGTAATGTTTTCTTTTTATGTAATGTTATCCCTTATTTTACACCCTGAATTTGGCCTTTATTTCCATCAACCAAATTACTGCCATTTCATTTAAGACCATTCTAAAGGGCTGTGTTAAATAAAGTCACCCCTTTGACCAGTAAGATTGTGACAGAGATGTGGACTCCGCAGAGCCGCCCAGGGAAGTTCCCAGGGTGCCAAGCGGAAAAGGTAGACACATCCACACAGGCAACTGTTGCTGCCAGTACTGACTGGAAGTTGACCCCCACAGAGGCTGGAAAGGGAAATCAGGCTCTCTTTAGACTGAACTGAATTTCACTATCCTCAAACAAACAACAAGAGTAACAGAAAATTAGGCAAAATAACATTATCTAGGGGCACCTGGGTGGCTCAGTTGGTTGAGCGTCTGCCTTTGGTTCAGCTCATGATCCCAGGGTCCTGGGATCGAGCCCCGCGTCAGGCTCCCTACTCAGCGGGGAGTCTGCTTCTCCCTCTGCCTCTGTTTTCTGCTCCCCCAGCGTGGGCTCTCTCTCTCTCTCTCTCTCTCGCTAGCTCTCTCTGCGTCAAATAAGTAAATAAAATCTTTAAAAAAATTACATTATCTAAGATAAATCATTACTATTACTGCACAATAAATGATACTAAAATGGTGCAGAAACTTAATTGCATTACCCTCAACTATGAAACTGCATTAGGAAGCCACCTAATAAAGAGTTACTCTGCTTAGCATCAGCTCTCCTGGATACCCACCTGTACCTATTTCTACATCCAGATATCCTATACAAATATACCCAGAGTTTCCATTTCCTGCAAATTTGGGTAATATAAGATATTGGGAAGAGGAACGAGATAATTATTCAGTGACATCAAACCCTTTCTGTACCCTAAAGAGAGGGCAGCCGAGAGAATTCCCAAGCACACATGCCTGAGACCTGCCCTGGAATGGCTGAAGAGGAATATTATTGCCGGGCCTCCTAATTTCCACCTTGGCCTTAATATGGAAGTGCTGGGGGAGGCCATTTCTACCTTTACTTCTCTCCCTTTCTCTTGTCCACAGGAAAAGGAATCCATGTGGGTTGAGAGCCTGTAATCTCTGGGCCATGTTTCTCTATCCGGTGGAATCAAGGTGTTAAAGTGCAGGATTCTTGTATGTGGTGATATTCTGGATCTCATTCTTCTGTGGATGAAATATGTGCCAGTGGGGGGCAGAGGGGCTGTTTCCAGTTTCCATAGAACAATTCTCCCTGCCCTCTGTTACCCCCATCCCTCTCCCTCTCCTGAAATACTTTCAGGCAGGGTGTCAGTCCTTCCCAGTTTCTCTACCTGTGGGTAAGCAGATGAGGCCAAGACGAGCTGATACCTGGAGGGCCTGCTCTAGTTTTCTGTGCAGTTTCACCAGAGAGGTCTGTATTTTGGGGGTTATGAGTCTGGCCCATTAAGAAAGCTGATAACCCAGTTTCCTGCTTGACCACAGTGTTTGGTCAGCTAGACATTTTGTTACAACAGCAAGGACTACTGTCTGGAAAGGGACAGCACACCTTATGCCCAACAGCACCCAGCCTAGAGACCTACCAGCAGTCAGAGCTGGCTTAAAAGAGCTACCCTATGGTCCAGCAATTGCACTACTGGGTATTTACCCCAAAGATACAGATGTAGTGAAAAGAAGGGCCATACGCACCCCAATGTTCATAGCGGCAATGTCCGCAATAGCCAAACTGTGGAAAGAGTTGAGATGCCCTTCAACAGATGAATGGATAAAGAAGATGTGGTCCATATATACAATGGAATATTACTCAGCCATCAGAAAAGATGAATACCCAACTTTTACATCAACATGGATGAGACTGGAGGAGATTACGCTAAGTGAAATAAGTCAAGCAGAGAAAGTCAATTCTCATATGGTTTCACTTATCTGTGAAACATAAGGAATAGCGTGGAGGACATTAGGAGAAGGAAAGGAAAAATGAAGGGGGTAAAATCAGAGGGGAAAGAAACCATGAGAGACTATGGACTCTGGGAATCAAACTGAGGGTTCCAGAGGGGAGGGGGGTGGGGGGATGGGTTAGCCTGGTTGAGTATTAAGGAGGGCACGTATTGCATGGAGCACTGGGTATTATACGCAAATAATGAATCATGGAACACTACATCAAGAACTAATGATGTACTGTATGATGACTAACATAACATAGTAAAAAAAATTATTAAAAAAATAATAAACCCCAATTTGGAGACAAGGTAATTGGGAAAGTTGGACAATCTCACTAAGCTCTGGTGTCTTTTTTTTTTAATTAAGATAATGCAACCTTGATGATTATGTAAAGTGCCTGAGGTAGAACTTGGTGTGCAATCTAGTGGCCAAGCTTTGATAAAAGTAGCTAATTGGGTATGAACTGCATTTAGTCCACTTAACGCTTGAAGATTTTCTCCAACTACCTAAGTTTGTTTGTGGCCATATATTATTTTGTTGGGCCTGAATAAGCAATGACCAATTAAGACAAAACAAATGTTTTTCTTGGATTTTTTTTCCCAAAATTATGAAATAAATTTATGCCCCACATATAATGATCAACTATTAAATTGAAAGTGGCTATATTTATAAATTAACAAAGACAAGGCAATCTAACAGGCTTTATATGTAAGAGATAATCAATATAAATTATTAACCTGAAAAAGAAGACTTTTTTGGGGGTCCTAAAATAGACATTTATAAAAACTGAGGCATTTCATCCTTCACAAGAACATTTGTAATATAAATGTTGATTCACAGGAATCTAGTATCATATATTGTTATGGTGCCAAATTAGTAAATTAAAGTCTATATAACTATTGACAAACAAACATTTGGAGAAAGCATTAAATATTTTTAAAAGTCAGTATTCTATGGCATTAGGTAATAATTTACTCTGATATCCCACAGTATCATTAACTAACAAGGTATATGAGTTAAATTTGCCCAGGCTAAAAACACCATGGCCTGTGGGATGACTTTTGGAAAATATTTGCTTTATTTATATAAAAGAGAAATCTTTTCGTGTGCAACAAGATGCTATTAGTAGAGTTACTATTTCTCTTTTCTCAAGATAAGACAGAAAAGCACATTGAACAGTATGTTTAATATTATAATTACTATCAGTCTCACTATAGACACATAGGATATTAGAGGTGAGAATTACTGCAGATCTAATCTAGTTCAATGCCTTCATTATATAAATAAAGATGGTAGTTAAGTGACTTTCCCAAAGTGCTATCACAGTACCAAGACATGTGCCAAATGGGAGGAGTATGATCACAACAGCCAGGCTTTTGCACTTTCCTCCTCCTAAGCGGAGTAAGATCCTCCTTAAGAGGAACAAAGATGAGAATGAGCAAATACGATCCATTTATTCATGTGTGTCCTCCATAAAATAAAGGGCTCTTTCTGAATGTAAGCACCAAATTGTTGAAGGTAAGAATGAATCGTTTCACACAGTAGCTTTAATAAAGACTGCAGAACCACTCTGGAAAACAGTATGGAGGTTCCTCAAACAGTTGAAAATAGAGCTACCATACGATCCAGCAATTGCACTACTGGGTATTTACCACAAAGATACAAATGTAGGGATCCAAAGGGGTACGTGCACCCCATTGTTTATAGCAGCAATGTCCACAATAGCCAAACTGTGGAAAGAGCCAAGATGTCCATCGACAGATGAATGGATAAAGAAGATGTGGTATGTATATATACACAATGGAATATTATGCAGCCATCAAAAGGAATGAGATCTTGCCATTTGCAACGACGTGGATGGAACTGGAGGGTGTTATGCTGAGTGAAATAAGTCAATGAGAGAAAGACATGTATCACATGACCTCACTGATATGAGGAATTCTTAATCTCAGGAAACAAACTGAGGTTTGCTGGAGTGGTGGGGGTGTGGGAGGGATGGGGTGGCTGGGTGATAGACATTGGGGAGGGTATGTGCTATGGTGAGCGCTGTGAATTGTGCAAGACTGTTGAATCACAGATCTGTACTTCTGAAACAAATAATGCAATATATGTTAAGAAAAAAGAAAAAGAAGAAGATAACAGGAGGGGAAGAATGAAGGGGAGTAAGTCGGAGGGGGAGACGAACCATTAGAGACGATGGACTCTGAAAAACAAACTGAGGGTTCTAGAGGGGAGGGGGTGGGGGGATGGGTTAGCCTGGTGATGGGTATTAAAGAGGGCACATTCTGCGTGGAGCACTGGGTGTTATGCACAAACAATGAATAATGGAACACATCAAAAACTAATGATGTAATGTATGGTGATTAACATAACAATAAAAAATTATTTTTAAAAATCTAAGAAAAAAAAAAGACTGCAGAACTAAGCTGACAGTGATGTACTCAATCAGAGGTCGTAAATGGCAGCCTGCATGGTGAATCCACCATAAGCATACTTTTATTTGATCAGCTCCATGTTCGGGATATTTACCTCAGTAAAAAATTGAATAAATGTAGTATACCAACTTTATTGAAAAATCACATGGGCCCTTATACTATGCCACCCAGGGGACTATGTGGCAACATTCATCTAGAAGTAAATAAATAGTGGTCAATGATTGCCTGTTCGATGGGACAAGAGCTCCACCGTTTACTACAGAATCTACCATTTCTGTTGTTTTCCACTTAGTTCAGTTATGCTACCAGCCTGGCCTGGCCTGGCCTAGGTGGGGACTTGTGACCAGCTGTAAAGATGATCATATCAATTAATAGAAAACGTTACTATAAGCAGTATGACCTTTCGTGTGTATCCCAAATCTTGAGATGTGAATCTGTTCTCATATACATGGGATGCGTGGTTTACTACCTCTGTTTCTCTCATGTATTGATTTGGAGTTTCCAAGTGGACTATTTCACTTGATCCTCACAATAATATGTGAAGTGAATGACATGAGTTTTAAAAGTCACATTTTACATATGAAAGAACTGAGACTCACCAAGTTTAAGTAACTCTCATGAGGCAACTCAGTAAATGGCAGAGCTGGTGTTTAAACTCTGGTCTTCTAAGACCATCCCACAGGCTTTCAGCTATATTGTGTGGCCTTACCATATCAGCCATTGCAATTATACTGTGTATCTTAATATACAAAATAAGCTTTGCTTTTAACTTGCTCCCCAATAGCCACATTAAGTCAGAAAGCAAGAGTTATCATATTATAAATTCATTCATTTATTTTTATTATTCATATTTACTTCTTTTAAAAATTAGACATAAATCAAATAACTAATGTAACATAACACCCTGAGGTGCTGAAACAATCAGAAACTAGCATTCCTTGTTGGGAAAGATCATGTCCTTTACATCCTAGTGGTTTTTGCCTAACAATAACCTTGCCAGATAACCCAGGGATAATCACACCTACTGATTATCAGTGGTGGGGCTTTATTAGGAGCTTTCCATTTAAAATAAAAAATAAATTAACTTGAATTTTTCAAACAATCCTATGAAGTGGGTATTATTCTAACTACTTTCAAGATGAGTCAACTGAAATTTGCAGTGAGTAATAAGCAAGTTACCTGATTTCAGGCAACTTGAAATGTGACTGTCACATATTCCTTCAAAAAGTGGTCTCTTTCTCCACACCGCAACCGTGGGGCTTGGCCAAGTGACTTTTCTTTGGTCCACAGAAGAGTAGCAAATTAGATGTCAGCAGAAGATGGGAAAATGCTTATGCAGGCAAGAGAAAGGAAGGGCCAGTGCACGGGCCTTATTCCAGCCACAGATTTGGAACACGGAGGCCTCCATGTGAATGAACCCAAGCTAATGTAGAAAGAGATCATGTTGATGAGAACTGAGGCTCAGTAGCCGATAGGCTGGTGACCACTAGTCCTAGGATGAGGCCATCCCGAACTACTGAATGGATAAATAAACTATGGTAGATGTACAAATCCATTTTATCCATGTTGAGACACACAGCAAACTGTGTGAATCTCAAATGCATTATGCTAAGTGAAAGAAGCCAGACCAAAAAGGCTGTATATTGGAGATTCCATTTATATATCATTCTGGATAAGGTAAAGGTATAAAGACAGAGAACCTATCATTAGTTTCCAGAGGTTAGGAGGAGAGGGTTTGACTACAAAGGAATAGCACAGGGAATCTGGAGGGATAATGGAACTATTCTGTATATTGATTGTGGTTGTAGTTGTATGACACTATGCATTTGTCACAATTCACAGAATTATAACAAAAACAAGTGGATTTTATGCATGCAAACTAAAACAAAAATTTAACAATTCTCTTTCTCCATGTTAACTGTGAAATTGTACAGAATTGATGGGAGTTGAACTTAAGAAGGACCTGGGTATTTGGATTCTGGCTCTGTTCTTTACTATCTGAGTGACTTAAGTACATACCATAATGTCTCTGAGCCTCAGCTTATATAATATGTAAAACGGAAATAATAATACCCATCTTATGCTTCGATATCCTCATCTGTGAAATGAGGCAAGTCATATGCTCCAGAATTATGGTTGAGATTTAAATGAGATAATGTCTGTAGAAAGCTTGGTACAAAGTGCTCAATAAAAGAAAAGGATGATGGTATAGATGCTCATGATAATGATGATGATGATGATGAAAATGACAATCTACATTGGCGGGGGACACTATTTGGAGAAAATTTATGCCTCTACTCTAGGAAACTGATAAGGTTCTCAAAGCTCTGATTCCTAATTTATGTTGTGTCATATATGCCTCCTAAAAGATCCTTGCATCCCATGGTTACTGAGACTTTCAACAAACGGAGGCTTCCAAGATGAATGAATTCAGCATCTATATATTAGGTACCTCCTTTATACAAAACACTGTTAAACAGATGTTCTATGTAGTAATTGCAATTATACTATCTAAACGATCTCTTACAACAAACTACAAAGATATGTTATAGATCTTTCATTTATCCTCGATTTAGGAGGTCCCACTGTAACTCTGCTTGTTACCTCTGACTCGGTCATCCTTTGGAATCTGTAGGCTCTAAGCCCTAAAGCCTCGTGGTATTCTGGAGTCGCTGTATCTGTGACTTTTTTTAGTGAAAGCTATTTATATTATTTTGGTTTCCTTGTCTATATCAAATCCTTAGAATCAAAAAAATCACCAAAAATCACTTAATCTTTGGATGATTCATGCTCAAAATACTAAACAAGGTGCTAGCTCACATCTGAATGGAGTGCAGTCCCAAGAGATAGATAGCAATCCTTCACTGTTGGGGGCAAAGAGTGGTCACAGGCTCCCTTGTCCTCCCTAACAAACAACTTCTTAGCTTAGGATGGATGGAGTTAAACCAGAAGGAAGAAGAGAGAAAGGTCAACCTGCATATGCAGATGGGTAAAAATTCTATGTTCACGTGTAGATGAGAACTCATGAATATGTATATATTGATATTAATATTAAACCAGCTATCATACACTGGAAAGAGCACTAAGCTAGGAGTCAGAAGAACTGGGCACTAGTCCTGGCTGCAGACCAAAGTCTCCCTATCCCATCTATCAGAGTCTTAGACTAGAGTGAATCCGTTTTATCCATCGTTTTACATAACTGGCCATTTTACCTCCTTTGGGGCGAGTCAAGGGAAATGACATACCTTCACATTGCTAAACATAACCTCATTTCCATGGTTTATATAATTTATGAAATTTCCCCCCTTTAATTTAAAGAAAGCACCATCCTAATGAAAGAGCACTTTTTAACCCAAAGGATTAAACGTTTGACTCCCGTGGGTAGTAAAGGAAATAGTTAAAGGGCAGCCTCCTATCAAGTGGTTTCATGTATGCTTGAAGCTTTAGGCAAAGAGTAAAATTTTAACTTGAATTTGATTGGCAACATAAAAAATTCTTGGTGAATGGGGAGGAAAACTGATTCTTGGTATTCTTAAAGGTCCTCATATAAAGAAGTAGGTAAAAAATTTTGACTACAGGAAAAATTATCAACGCCAAGGGGAAGAAAAAACAAACTAATTAAAGTTCCAAACATTCAGAAGTAATAAAGGGTCTTCGATAAGTATGGAAATAGTACTTCACCTTTACGATTCTAGAAAAAATAATATGGAATAAAGCATAGTTAATTTATGTTTTAATTGCAAAACCAAGTAATTGATATTTTTAAAAACAGGGATACGCAAAAGTAGATCACAATGGGATTTTTTTCAATAGGCCCCACAAGAAGTAAATTATAAAGTCCCCATCTGTGCCTCACAGGAAAAAAAAAAAAAATCCATTACCATTTGCTCTTTATTGGCATTATAGTTCTTCAAAATGGCTTACAACCGAGCTTATATTTCACACACGAACGTTTGATTGAGCTCACCTATTGTGATCTGCTTTAAGTGCCCACATTTTTAGTAGCAGCTGTAGATTGTGAAATCCTAGGCTTTTATAATATTTTAAAATAATTGAGGGAGCTTTTCCTTTGTTTTGCTCTCACTTTATCTCACTTGAATGTTAAACAGAAATTACTCAAGTTTGGAAACTCAGGGGTTGAAAATGGGAGCTTGCTTATCTCACAGATTTTAGACTGCCTTTCCTACCTGTTTCTTGTGACAAGGCTTCCCTGAGACCAGCACGGGGCTGCTCAGCCCTGCTCACTGTCCCCTCCCTCAAAGCCTTGACACAGGCACATGCTCAGCAATGGGGGCGTTAGGGCCTTGGGTGCTGATGACACGTGCTGGCAACAATCCACCTGCTGGATTGTCTTGATAAGCCAGAAGATGTTGATATACCTGGAATGCTTTGGCCCATAACTCCCATTGTTATCTCAGAGGAGAAAAAGATGAAAAGCTCATTATATGAAAGTGGTAGCCAGGAGGAATAGAAACAACTAGACTTACTGCAAAAGAGAAAGTCGAGAGACAAGTGTAGTCCTGGTTATCCTCCTGAGGCATGAGAGTGAGTGCATTTACCCTTTGAAAGTGCAAAGTATGTACTCATTTAAAAATCTTCTCATGACATCCTCGCTCATATTAAAGGCTATGTTGTCTATTTCTCATTCTTCAGGCAGAAGCTATGTAAGCCATTTCAAACAAAAACATTTTATCATGTTTTTAAATCATATGGATATACTAGTTGCCAAACTCCTTTACCAACCCATTTTACTACTTAATACCTTAGCTGCCAGGAAAATTTTTCCTAAATACAGTTAATTCCCTCAGATGGTAAGATAGAATGGAGGGAGGTCTATGCAGATTCAAGTCCCGGCTCTACACTGATGAGCCTGCCTGAGGCTCATTATCCTCATATACACAGTGAAAATGCCAGCTTGAGGAGATACCTATGTTAAGAGTTCCTAGGGGAGAATCTGTGCCAAAAGAAATTCAGGTAGTCTCTACCCATGTTACAGAGTCTACCTCTTGGTATTTTCTAATCTATAAAGGCAGTAATAAAGAGTAGCATATTAACACCCTTCATGACTTGAAAATAAGCGCCATTTTCAGCCTTCTCTTTTCTGATCTCGTAAATGTACAGAGTCCATTAAAAATTAGAACTACAATGTGTTTAACAATCAAACAAAATTTTTAAAAGAAATTGCGGTTTTACCGAAAATTGTTCTGAGAAACGAAGCATTTAAAAGAAAAATAAGTCTGTAATAATTGTTAAATGCCTAAATAAGGGAACTTGGGAGGTTTATTTTGAAGGAAGAATAAAGAGAAAAATGTGTTTACATGTGTGAAATTATGTATTCGCATATGGGGATATGAGAGAGAGAGAGACAAAGAAAAGGATTTTTTAAAAAGAAGGAGCATACATGTTCTTGGCAATTAACATTTTTTAATAGTAGAAATGAAAATTCAGTCCTAATTAAATGCTAATTAGGTAGTAAAATGTGTTTTTATTCTATTGTTAATTTTCCATTACATTAACCTCCTCATCAAAACTTATGCTTATATATTAAAGTTTTCTAATGACAGAACTTCATGAAAAAAGTTTAGAATGCTTCATCTGCATAAAATATAGGTCTTCCTACTGGGTTATTTCACGCTCTATAGAGAAAAAATATATATACATAAAGTAATTAAGCATAAAAGTAGCTATTGTGACTCAAGCAAGTATCTTCCACAGACCCCATTCGAGATAAGACAGTAAAATTAGATATAAATTCACCAACATCTAGAGAAAAAATGTTTTATATTATTTATTTAAATTATCCAGAGCCACTTTTGAAATGTATTTTTACAGAAAGAATGGGGTCTGAACATATTTCAGCCTTTGAAACACCTTAGTAGGATCCCGTTTCTCCTTTCAGATAGAATGCCTGACTTCCCTGTCAGCTTCTGAAGAACAGAGAATCTTTTTTTTTCTTTTAAAGATTTTATTTACTTATTTGACAGAGAGAGAAAACAGCGAGAGAGGGAACACAAGCAGGGGGCGTGGGAGAGGGAGAAGCAGGCTTCCCGCGGAGCAGGGAACCCGATGCGGGGCTCGATCCCCAGGACCCCGGGATCATGACCTGAGCCCAAGGCAGACGCTTAACCACTGAGCCACCCAGGCGCCCCAAGAACAGAGATTCTTAGTCACCTTCTAATTCCCAACATCTCACGGGAGTTCTTAGCACAGGGTTGGCATGCAGTAAATGTGTTGAGAACCAAACAGGTCCCACGAGTTTATTCACTGTTTTCCAGTACAACTTGGGCATTTTCCCCTTGACACTTATGCTCCCATGATTTTTTCAACCAGAAAAGGCCTTCATCCTTTTTCTTTTTTCTCTGCCCATTTCAATTCAGTCTGTTGTTAAGGATGAACACAAGTGTCACACCCCTCCTATAAGGTGGCTATCCAAACCACTCCTGACTATGAACTGGTTGCACTCATCCCTCCTTCAGGAAGTAACTGTCACAACCAGGTCTGGATTCATAGGGCCACACGACAGTGTAGGGGATGTCAGGACCCTTCCAACAATTCCGTAGGCGGGACATCTGAGTCCAGGAGCAAGACTTAGAGGCAGTTATCGCAGGTTTACATGTGAAAACATGAGTCTGCATCTAGATCGTCCACAGGGAAAATGTCACGGGAGTGTCACAGATGGGCCGAGATGCAGGGTGTCTCAGACAATGGTAGGCCCCTGAAGAGAGGAATGTATCACTCGGGAGTCTCTATTTAGAAAACTGATTTTCAAAGGGAGGGGATTTCAGTTCCCCCGGGGATGCTAGTGGACTAGAGATGGAAACAAGGTGTGACAAGCCAGGGGCAGAGCAGGTGGAGATGCAGTTTGGGCTTAGACCCTTCGGGGGTCACCATGAAGAGGATACATTCAGGGCGAAGGTAATAAAAGAAGCTAAAGAGGGGCACCTGGGTGGCTCAGTTGGTTAAGCGTCTGCCTTCAGCTTGGGTCATGATCCCAGGGTCCTGGGATCGAGCCCCGCATTGGGCTCCCTGCTCAATGGAGAGCCTGTTTCTCCCTCTCCCTCTACTGCTCCCCCTGCTTCTGTGCTCTCTCTCTCTGTCAAATAAATAAATAAAATCTTAAAAAAAAAAAGAGGCTAAAGCGTTTAGGACATCAGGAAAGGCCTTTTTTCTGCAGAGATGAACATTTTCTAAATTCCATGTTAGAGGTTAGTTGTTAGTTGTCATTGCCTCATAGTATGTCACGTGCAGAGCGTCCATGAATATGGAACACTTAGATCCCCGAGTAAAAGTGAGAAAAGTTGCGGGCTCTTGTAGTGACTTTCTCTTTGATAGGAAGTCCTCATGGCCCGACACACTGTGCCTTCATAGCTCTCAACAGTGGCAGTTCTACATTTTGTATTTTATCTGAGTGATTTTCATTAGTGGCAGAGATCATGTCTCTTCTCTCCTTTGCTGTGTTCCCAGCACCTAACGTAGTGCCCAATATCAAGTAAGAACTTCATGCATGGACTTTAGCAAACATGAGGTCACAGAAAGAATGGGCCAAAGCTGCTACAGACAAAAATGACACAAAAAGCAGCAACCACAAAAATGGACTGAAGTTTTGTCCAAAAAAATCCTGAGAAATTATTGTTGTCAAATAGATTTTTTTTTCCCAATTGGAATTTTAAGAGTGCATGTGAGTTACCCACTTGAACACTAAGACTCTTTCTGTACCTGCTTGGCCTTTATCCCAAGTAGCCTCTCCAGGCAGTAGGATGTGTTCTGAATACACCTTGCTTATGAAATCCCAGTCTCTCTAATCAGTAAATTGGGGAGGTAGGATTGACACTTGACAGTCCTAAATATAGCAAGATTGTGCTCTTATGAATCAATAACCGGCTGAAGCTCATTGCCGGAATAAATGACTTGTGGGCTCACATCGACTGAGGAGCCTGGACAACGGGCTCCGACTCTCCAATCTGAGCTCTCGCCATGGCACGCCACCTGGAACCACTGTCATGGGGTGGGGTTCACATTCGCTCACTTCCAGGGTATGCCAGCTATGGGTTTCAAACGTGTTTTCAAAGGACGTGCTTGTCAACGTTAACACTTAGCCTTTGCACACTACTTCACAGAGTTCATAGACCTGACATAACTGATCTTCACATTGCATGAGGAACAAAGGCCTGATCATATTGCTCCCATTTTATAGGTGACAAATTCAAATGTCTGAGCTGAAATACACTGGCTGAAGATCAAGCAGCTGGTGGGTGAAAAAGCCTGTCTGGTTAATTCAAAAGGTACAAGATTGACTTTGATTTTCAACGTTGAGAATCATCAATTTGTTGCAAATAGTGCATCTCAATTAAAGGAGCAGGGATTATTTAATTTGGGGTAGGGGAGAACAGAGCATTCACACATGGGAAATACTGAAAATAGAATACTCAAAGGATTAACAAACCCACAAATGAAGGAAACAAACATTGTGTAGGGGCGCCTGGGTGGCTCAGTCGGTTAAGCATCTGCCTTTGGGGCACCTGGGTGGCTCAGTCGTTAAGTGTCTGCCATCGGCTCAGGTCATGATCCCAGGGTCCTGGGATCGAGTCCTGCATCGGGCTCCCTGCTCAGCAGGGAGGCTGCTTCTCCCTCTGCCTGCCACTCTTCCTACTTGTACATTCTCTCTCTCTCTCCCTCTCTCTCTCTCCCTCTCGCTCTGACAAATAAATAAATAAATAAAATCTTTAAAAAAAAAAAAAAAGCATCTGCCTTTGGCTCAGGTCATGATCCCAGGGTCCTGGAATCCTGGAATCCTTGCTCAGCAGGGAGCCTGCTTCTTCCTCTGCTCCTCCCCCCTGCTTGTGCTTTCTCTCTCTCTCTCTCTCTGACAAATAAATAAATAAAATCTCAATAAAAACACAAAAAACAAAAAACCAACAACATTGTGTAAATGTTGTCGCAAGACTGGGTAGCTCTCTTTATGCACACATGGGTTTTAGCTGTGATTGGTTTTTCCTGAAGTTCATGTTCAAATGGTCTGCTTCACCAAATAAATGGAACAGGGAGATGCTATAGCATTGTCATCCACGCCATTACACACTGTCTTCATATGTAATATGCTGTAACATTGCCGACTAGAGTTAGGTTAAAACTTCTAATTTTAACAACGCATTTGCTTGAGGTTCCACAGACTGGGGCTTTGCCAGATGCCTTTCAACCCTCCAAACCCACTCCCCAGCCCCAGCTCTAGGTTTGGGTCATTTGCCAGGACTTCCTTTGCTAGCAGAAACTGTGAAGCTCTGAAGTCAAACCATTGCATCGATGTGCAGTTTGCCACTAAGAAGCCCTCATTTCATGGTTCAAACTCATACCTGAAAACTAGCAGCAACCCGCCTAGGGGGAAAACACTCATTTTGCTAAAGCTGCCAAACAATCCTTCTTGGTCTGGACTCCTGAATTCTCAGGCACCTGAGGGACTGCATTGCTCCTGGGGAAACCAAGGCATAATTTTAACAATTTAGGCTTACCAGAGTTAGACTGTGATTGTCGATACTAATGAATTAAGACTCAGACTCTGTAGAAATCTGTGGTCTAGTCATGAAATAATTCTATGGAATTTTTAGTGAATAGCACTAGCCAAAATGGTTTTCTTCCAAAGAAGCCACTGATACCATTCTCATTGTGAGTAGGTATTGTATTATAAGCTGGGTGGCTTTCTGAGGTCAAGAAGTATAATTTCTACAGAGGGCATTGGGAGTCAAGTCTACAACTTATTGAAGTGACAATGAACACCTTTGTGATAAGAAAGTGCCTTTGTCGATGGACTGCTGAAATTAATGACAACTCATTTCCTCAGGGCAATAAAGTGTATGTAACCTACATCTTCATTTAAGTAAGTTCTTGATTTGCTTTGCTTGCCTTGCAACTTTACATCAAATGATCCATTATTCCCACTGTATAGGTTCTTCCTGGGAACTAAACTGAAAGTCTGAAGTAACTTATCCAAAAGTCTTGGTTTAGAAGGGTTCCAAATTTTCAAACTGGCAGAATGCAATAAGGCATGGAAGCGAAATAGATTAGTATAATCTTTGTCTTCTGAATGAAAATAAAGGGTCCAAAAACATTGCTAAGTAGGTGAGATTTCTGATAGTTACTCTAGTAACTCTTATGAAATCATATTGACTTTTTAAAATAAAGATAGGAGAATTTCAAAATAGAAATCTTAAAAGTAAATCTGGCCAGAAGAATTTTCTAATCCATATTTTATCTACTTCATGATAGAAAATTCAACATAAGACTTTTTTATTTTTCAAAATTCATCTACAATTCTACAGCCTTTTAGAGTAACCTCTATTTATCTGGACCAAAAAGGGATAATATTTGAAATAAAGCACACCACCTCACACGATTGGCATGTAATTATCACAAATAGCTCCATACTGACTTTTTTTCTAGTGATATTTTAGAAAAACCCAGAGTTATTTTCTTAAACTAATTATCTAGAAGCAGAATTTTTGAGTCAAAGGAAATGTACGAATTCTACAATTTTTAAAAAATATTTTCCTAAATTACTTTCCAGAATTTGCTTGCCCTAACAGCAAGTATGTTTATTTTCCTAAAAAAAATCAATAATAGAAAGTATAATTTTTTAAAATTCCTTCAACAAGTGGGAAAGAGAATTGCTAAAAGGTATACTTTAAGATCAAAAGGTGAAGGACAATGAAAGGCAGAGATAGAAGAGGTCATAGTTATCATTTTATCCTTCTGCATCAGAATTTTGGCTATTTTGACTTTTAATTGTGAAGAAAGTGGAGGGAAGTCATCAAAGTAAAGATAAAAATGCAATGAAACACTCTACCCCATTTTAGTTAGTCTTCAGCATTACTCAATGGTCTCATTGGAAAGTCCAACAGGACTTTCAGGTCACACATCACAAACAAAAATAATTCAGTACTTACTCAGAAACTCATAAATCAGTTGAAATTTACATGAAAGACACATTTTCAAGCAATAGATGAGTAGCCTGCTTATTGAAAGATTTGTGAGAAAAAATATTATGTGCACAAATATGGTGGGGGGGAGGAGAAAATATAATATATATTTTATTAAATTTTTGCTTACTTTCAGCGTGTTTAGAAGCAGAACTGTGTTTTCAAATGCTTAGGATAGCAGCCATGATTTCTTAGGTCTAATAGGTACCAACAGTCCACCAGAAGTAAAGAAACAGCACCATCATATAGTATAGGACCATGACTTTTTTGTATTTTAACCACATTGGTAAAAATTGTTTGGATCATCCAGAAAGCCTTATTTCTTATTTATACTCAAATCAAGCTACAACTAAACCACCATGGAAAGGCAAGAGGATTTGGAGGCATATCACAGGCAACACAGCACAGCTGGGAATGCAGCATTCATGCTTTCTGAGATTTAGAGCCTTTCTTTTCATGTATTCCACCTTCCACCAGAATTTCCCAACTGGGTCATGTCAAAACTAAATTCTATCAGTGCCCGGTCAATTGTCCTTCTCAGAAGCCTCATGCCAGTAAAGTCTACTTTAGTTTCTAATACTAGATCATCTCTTTCTTACAATCACTGATTAGATTCTGTAGATCTGTCCTTCCAGGGTTTATAGACAGACTAAAAGTAAAAGGAAATTTAAGGCTTAGAACATACTCAGTGTTATTAGGAATGACTTTTGGAAATGATTACACACACACACACACACACACACACACACACACACATACACATGCTCTTAACTCAATATTTATTTTTATACCTAGACTACAAATACAAACTGATATATTCATTTTTATTGGCCATTTTGTTAATTTGAATACCCTTTGAAGCCACATATTTCCCATTTTTAAATGTAAGGCATAATTACCATAATAGTAAAATGTAACCATTTTGGTGGACAGTTCTGCAAATAGTGTTAAATGCAGAAAATGATCTAATTTCTGCCATAATCTAGATATAGAACATCTCCATTACCCCCACAAAATTCCTCTTGCTCCTTTGTAATAAAATCTCTCTAGTCCCTGGCAATGACTTTTCCTGTAGCCTTGCTTCTTCCAGAATATTTTATAAATAGAATGATATAATATGTAGTCCAGTTTCTTTTATTTAGCATAGTGTATTTGAGATTTGCCCATTTCGTGCATATCTGTAGTTCATTCCTTTATATATAAAGCTGAACAGTATTTCATTTTGTGGACATACCACCATTTATTTATCCATTCCAAAATTGAAGGGTATTTTATAATTTTATAGGTCTCCTTTTCTTTTCATTAAGAAGATTTAAGGTTATATGGTCAAGTTTTCCATTTTTAGGTTTTTGAATCCCTCTTAAACTATGCTCCCTTTTAGAGGCTCTGGCCTTGAGATTATACTTATCTCTGAATTTTTTTAAATCTTCTGATATAGCTCAGATTTCGTTCTCTTACTGTGAACCTGAAGGTAGCATCACTTCTTTCAAAGCTTACCCCACTTCCACATTTAAAGCCTATTTTTCTTCAAATAAATGCATACTCATAACAGAGTGTGTTTGAGTTTCCGATAACAGAACCTGTTTGAACCTATTACTGCATCCTTAAAAAATCAGGCATTGGTAAATGGGAAGATGTTTGATTTTACCTTTATATGTAGGCAAACACCTGCAATTTATTTCTTTCACAGAAAGGAGATAGGACAAGAATTCCCCCAGTCTTCCCTTACTATTGAAAATTTTCCATTGTGCCATAATGAAAGTAAATGCTAGCTATTGTTTTAAAAATAAATGTCTTCATGCAAATTGGGTTTAATAAAATATTAACTATAGCTCCTACTTGACAGAGTGTTACCCAAGGTGATCCATCTCTGCCTTTATGTATGTTCTGCTTTTTTTGTAAATACTTCATAGTTGTGATTTTATTAGATTGTAATTGGTTGCCATCTTTGCAAAACAACCTGGAAACATTAAAAATAAAGAATCAAAAACAATATTTCAGGATGAAGCCAGAATATAAACAAGCATATAAAACTCAAATTATATCAAAACTATAAGAAAGTATACCCCTGATTAAATAACATCTATTGCTCTAACTACTTAATTTTAACACAAAATGTGTGATGTGAATATCCACAAGCACAAAAAATGTATAAAGGTATTCATTCAGCTGACAGCTTTCTCCTTCAAGCAGAAAATCATGTATTTGTTTGCAACATAAACAGGAAATCTATTAGTACAAAGTTCAGAGAAAATAATGAACTAACCCTCTTTAAAAAAGAACATCACTAAGAGAAATCAAGATGCATCTATTTATAGCATTTTGTGTCTTTTTAGAGAAACAGTAGTAAAAATTAACATCTTCTGTATATGACTAAATATTATTTAAAGTATATATCTGCGTCTAACCTAAAATACACTTTTTTTTTTGCCTTTTTAAGCAAACACTCATACACATAGAGGCAAAGACTCACATGCATATCTACAGCATTCTTAAGTTCCTTGTTATAATTTCCAGCTAATCAATATTGTTTTTCTCAATCCCAGAAAATCTAATCAGAATAAAAGGCATTTTATGTTGATTGAATAAACCAGGACTAAGTTATATTCTGACACATGTTTCTATCATTAAATACTAGAAAATAGGGAAAAAAAGCAAAACAGAAAAGCAATGACATTTTGATAAGCCCTTGTCAAAGAAGGGAAAGACAGCCTAGTCTACAAGAAATGAAGGAGAGGTAAATCACCGAAAATAATTTACCATAGTTATCAGGAGTAAATTTTAGAAACTTCTTTACCATTCTCACTAGTGCACAGAAAGCAAAATAGGCTGAAGTTAAAAACAACAGCATGCAATAAAATGGAGACATACGAAATAAGAAATGAATTCAAGTGTATTAAAATTACTACAAAATGCAAAACCAGAATTAAAATCCACATTGGAGGGCAGAAATTTACATTTCAGAAAATACACTAAAAAAACTGGAGCACATGGAAAGTTCTCCCAGAATTCGGAAGAAAAAGTACACATATTAAAACAAGAAAACCACCAGAAGTATGGAGAGCAGAAAACAGTTCTCTAACCTACGGATTGTAGTTTTCCCTGAGGAAGAAGCAATAACTGAAATAGAATGTCCATCGAAGATCTTGTAATCAGAATATATAAAGGACTTTTATAATAAAAAGACAAATCCAATAAAAAAAAGTCATACTAAAAGAAAATGGAACCAAGTCTTTGATTCAAGAAATTTCCTTAAAGTTCTTACTCTGCATATAATCACAAATTTCATTCCAGCCAAAAAAAACAGAAAGTGACAGATATGTAGTGACATACATGTATCTTGAAAGGACAAAGAAAATGCTCAAGCTCACACTACTGAGATAAGAAGAAGAAGAAGAAGAAGAAGGAGAAAGACAAAGGGAAGAGGAGGGATGGGAGAACAGGAGAGAGACAGACAAGGAAAGAGAGAGAGAAATAAGGAAACAGGCTATCCTCAAAATCACAACAACATGAAATATGCTGCCTTGGTTTGGCTTTCCTGGGACATTAAAATTCAAAAGGACGGAAGCATAATATTGACAGAACTTTGTGAATAGATGGCTTAGTGAGATGTCAACCCCCCTGTTACTGGTGTATGAAAGCAACAGAAGGGTTAAAACCAAGTTATGCTAAGGCTCAGGACATAACACATTTATGTATTCATGTTTATAAATGTTCTTTAAGATTTACTACAGTCTTCTAGTTCCATCCATGTCGTTGCAAATGGCAAGATTTCATTTTTTGATGGCTGCATAATATTCCTGTGTGTATGTGTGTGTGTGTGTGTGTGTGTGTGTGTGTATACACCACATCTCTACTAGAGGGTATTATGCTAAGCAAAATAAGTCAAGCAGAGAAAGACAATTATCATATGACCTCACTCATATGTGGAAATTGAGAAACAAGGCAGAGAATCATAGGGGAAGAGAGGAAAAAATGAAACAAGACAAAACCAGAGAGGGGGACAAACCGAAAGAGACTCTTAATCTCAGGAAACAAACTGAGGGTTGCTGGAGTGGTGGGGGGTGGGAGAGATGGGGTGGCTGGGTGATGACACTGGGGAGGGTATGTGCTATGGTGAGTGCTGTGAATTGTGCAAGACTGTTGAATCACAGACCTGTACCTCTGAAACAAATAATACATTATATGTTAAAAAAAAAAAAAAAAAGAAGAAAGTGGATTAGTGGTTGCAAGGTGCTGGGGAAGGAGCAACAGAGAGTGACTGCTAACGGGTATAGGGTTTCTTTTGGGGTGATAAAAACGTTTTGAAACTATATAGAGATGATGATAGCTCAGCTTCGTGAATATACTAAAAACCACTGAGTTATATATACCAAATCATATCTTTGATATGTGAATTATATCTTAACAAAGCTGTTGAAAAAAAAAACTAAAACTAAATAAAATAGAAAAGTTGTACTGTCTTAAATACAAAGTTTAAAACAAAACAAACAAAAAAGACTTACTACAGTCTTGAACAGAAACACATTTACAACTCAGGGCTCAGATAAGACGACTGGCGAACCCATCTTCACCGGGTTTAAATCTCAAAGGAAAAAATTCCATAGTGTTTTGTGCAGGGGACCATTGGACTTTGCAACGTTCCTGCAGCTTTTCTTCTGGATCTGTTGCACTTCCAGTCACAGGAAATGAGTTTCTTAAACTGCATTCATGCCCATAGTTCAAACAGAATGTTTTGCAATTTTAATGATTATTTCATACAATAGATGGTGTTCATTATTCCATTCTTGGTAATATTCCTTAAGTAACAATACTGAACATGGAGCTAGAATTACTAATCAAAATATTCTTTTCTTCCTTTCATAAAAGCCAAGTTGTTACAGTAATCAACATTGTCACAGTACTTGAGGAACATTTTTTTGGCATATCTGAAACCTACTGAATGGCATATGTCATTTTTTATGGTGCAGACTAATAATTCATCCAGAAACAAATATTTTCTAACTTATCTTCCATCTAGAACATGAATTAATTCTGTTTAAAATCAATATATGATGTATAGTTGTAACTATAACAATATTCAAAAAGAAATGAGATAGTGAGGAGATATATTAAAATAGAAAATGTAAGTAGTAGTTATCCATAAATAATGGAACTATAGGCAATCTTTTTCTTCCTGAATTTTCTTTTTCCAATTTTTTAATGAGTTCACTTTCACTGAATATTTTTGAAAAACATATAAAGCAAATTTTCAAATGCTCAAGCTCACACTACTGAGATAAATGCCAATCAGGTCAATGAGATATCACTTCATACTCAAAAGATAAGCAAAAACTTATGGTCAGAAAGCATTGAGATAGCAGAGCAATATGCACTCTGGTATCCTGCAGGGAGGAATGCAGATTGCAACACTGGGACTTGATAAAGCTGAAGATTTGTGCTTAGGCTATGCTTTATCCATTTCACTCCTATAAGCTTTGAGAAACTCTTGTAGCATGTGGATAGGCGATACATACACAGATGTATATGTATACACATTTACAGGCTCATTGTGCGTATATGCACACACACATATATATAAAGACAGATTCAATATATATATATGTATATGTATATAAATATAAATGTGTATATATATGTTCATTGTGCCAGAGTTTATAATAATAAAACTGGAAACAACATAAATGTCCACTCTTCTGTATAATACACTGTAAAGAAATTAAAATAAGTGAACTAGAGCTGCATGTATCAATATGGATAAATCTCAAAAACATTAGGTTCAGCAGAAAAAGCAATAATAGTGTGATACTGCTCATATTTAAATTTTATGTACTAATATTTAAATAAAGCTTAAATATGCAAAACAATACCATACTGTTTATAGGCCCATAAATATAAAGTATAAAAAGATTATGGGGAAAAATAAACACTAAATGTTGCAATGCGGAGGACAGGAGAGAACGGGACTGGCAAGAGATACGCAGGTGTTCGGGTTTTTTTTTCTCTATATTTTTCTGCATGCTTGAAATATATCAAAATAATAATGCCCTATAAAAGACCAAATCTTTTTAATTTAAACAACTTTCTCAATTATAAAAAGAAGCAAAGTGGTTTGAAAACCAAGGTATCTAGATTCCAATTTTTAGATGCTGTCTCTTTCGATTCTTCATCTTCTGATATCTTTAAAGAGTTATATAAATCAGTCCCTGCTGGGGTTGATCTTTTAACAAGCCACCTTTAAGCTCTACTGATTCATCTTGAAGAACAGCTTGGATAACGCCTCTGCAAATAAAGATGTTTAACACATGTATATTTTAATTGATCGAAGCAAGAAAAGCTTAAGTGAACTATGGAATTGAAATACCCCATAGGTAACAAAATTGATCAGAATGGGAAGAATAGAAGGGAAAAATAACCTGTAATGATTTTGAAATTTCATGGAGGAGAGAAACGACTGTATGAAAATGTTGAAGTCTATCAACTAATCTCCTACCCTGAAAAATAAATAAAATCTAAACTCCGGATTCAATTCAATGTCTAAAATTACAAGGAGCTGGATGTAGGCCAACAGTTTTAGTAAAAAAGAGCACTGTGCTAAATTCTTCATGATCACATTCTATAGTTTCATGAACTTTCCAAGTTAGAGAAGTTGAATGATTTGGGGGGAAAAAACTTTAAAAAGTTTTACAATCACCTTTAAGGCATTGCTTCTAAGCCTCAATTTGCTAATTGACTTTTGGTATGTTAATAAGTTTGAATCTATTAATATACACATTAAGAAATGGCTAATTTGTTTTAGTGTTTTCATTTAATGGAACTACAACAGAGCACATATAGAAAACTATTCATTCACTCATTAACATGCCTAATAAACATTCACTTTTCCTTATACTCCAGTGGGTTTTAAGGAAAAGGCTACGTGGAAAATTTTAAAGTCACATAAACCTCTAGACAGAGAAGGAAAATCAAATGAGAAATATCCTCTGGGTAACCATTCCCCATTATTATGTTACACTGCATCATTCTACATAGGTTTTTTTTTTTACTATTTCTAATCTGTATTGAAAAATAAAGACATTAAGAACGGATTAAACTCCTTTCTCATTTCAGACTAGCAATTCATTTCTTCTACTGGAAAAAGAAACTCTTTCAAAAAGAACTAGTTATTGAGATAGTAGATTCACCAACAGAATTTATGATAAATGTTGGCTTGCTCAGGGGTTAGCTTGTGGGACAGACACAAAATTATTTTCCTCTAATCCCTGGCATTTTGATGTGATCATTCCAGGTAGAAATGATATCTCTTTCCTCTGATAATTTAAGACACTTGAAACATACAGCTTCGTATTGTAATTTTTCGAATAATTTTTTTTATCTACGCCAATAATAATCATTAACATTTGAGTATCGTTTTAGAAGATACTGTCACATTGGCTGATGCCACGTTCATTCAATGGGGCTGTACTATGGCTTCACCCGACTCCTCAAGAAGAACAACTACAAGGACAACATCGAAGTCCAGGAAGACTGAAAGTGCCCGGCTCCAGACAGTTAGGTAGGCACCCACTGTTCCCAGTGGAAGGGCTCAGGCAAGATGAAATCTGAACTGTGGACGACAAAGCTAGAAGATATTCCAGAAAAGGATCTCCAATGATAAGACCCTGGCCATCATCATGCTGATTCATTGCCAAGAGAATCAAAAGTCCTGGAAGATGCCCTAAGTGTGCACAGAGGGAAGCACAAGAGAAGAATGGGAACAGTATCACTAAGCATGAGCTACAGGGCACTTCTGTCTGTAGAACAGAGCTCAGTTATTACTGTTTCTTTCAGAGATTTACTACCCTCGCTACATATTTTCATTCACACTCTTTCTTTCCTGTCCTCCCACACTATTCCTTCATCTCACTCGACCTTATGATGTCCTCAGGTTTTTTTTTTTTTTTATACTGTATGATTTCTGTTCTGCAGTTTCTCCTGCTTTATGGGTTGCTGTACCCAATGGGAAACTATCCCTGCCTGTGACACACAGGGCCAGCAGCTGCGGTTTCCTCACCAAGTGTTATCTGGGCTCATTCTTCCTGGTGCTATAGTGCGTTCTCCCTTGCTTCTGGAATTGACATAGAAGACTGGAAATTAGCTGGCATGAGCTGATAGATCCAGGTCCAATTCTTTAAAAGCCAGAAACCATTGTGATCATTTGAGTTCTGATGAACGGCCTGAGCTCGTCCCTCTGATTCCTGCCCCTCGCTTCTATTCTGTTTTCCAAATTCATTTCCTATGACTTGAGAGTAATTCTTTTTTTAAAAGATTTTATTTATTTATTTGAGAGAGAGAGAGAGAATGAGTAGGAGGGGCAGAGGGAGAGGGTGAGGGAGAAGTAGACTCCACCACTGAACAGGGAGCCTGACTCGGGGCTCCATCCTAGGACCCTGGCTGGGATCATGACATGAGCCAAAGGCAGACGCTTAACCGACGGAGCCACCCAGGCACCCCTATTTGAGAGTAATTCTAATAGCACACCTACTTACTTAGCTGTTGGTGCTCATTCATTCATTCACTCACTCACTCACTCAATATTTATTGAAATTCGTTGCTATATCAGATGCTACCCCAGGTGCTAGAGAGAATCTCAACCATCAAGAACTCCAGGTGATCCTTGAATAACACAGGTTTGAGCCACATGGGTCCACTTACACGTGGATTTTTTACTATACAATACTGTAAATGTATTTCTCTTATGATTTTCTTAATAACATTTTCTTTTCTCTAGCTTACTTTATTGTAAGAATACAGTATATAATACATATAACACAAAATATGTGTTAGTCAACTGGTTCTGGTTTTGGTAAGGCTTCCTGTAAACAGTAGTCTCTTAGTAGTTAAGTTTTGGGGGAATCAAGAGTTACATGTGGATTTTAGACTGCGGGGTGGGGAGGGGTTGGTACCCCTAACCCTTGTGCTGCTCAAGGGTCAAGTGTATAGAGTCTAGTTGGGGGAAACAGACCAGAAGAATAAGTTACAGTGCCTTATGAAGGTGACCAGAGCAGGTAGTACAGTTCATCTTGGAGGGCCTAGAAATGCCTCTTAGAGGAAGAGACATGGAAGCTGAGACCTAAAGAAAGAATGGGATTTCACAAGGGGAAAGGGGAGGAAGTGAGCACTATGGGAAGAAGAAACCACACATACAAAGTCTAGATGCAGAAACAGGCACAAGATTGTTCATTCTTGTAACTGCTGTGAATGGCAGAGGAAATTTTATTTTTAAACACTTAACTCTTCACTGCTCACTTCACTTTACATCAATTAAAAATAAATAAGTACATACTTATATTAAGCATATGAATCATTAAGCACGTACTTGTATTAAGAATATGAGTCATTAAGTACAACATTTAACAAAATCATGGACCTGCAAGGATTTTCACTAATTCACTTGTCTCAACTCCCTAAAAAAACTGAGTTATTAACAGTTATTCTCTGTTTAAAGCTACAGCAAGAAAGAAAATGGGCCACTGGAGGTTAGATAAATAACTTTTTAACTTCAGTCATTCATTTAGTCATTGCACAAATATTTAAGGAGTTCCTACTATTGCCAAGCACTTCTTTCACGATGCTTGCTATGCTAGTGGAGGGAAGAAAAGACCAATAGTAAAAAAGTAAACAGCCAAATAAATCATGTAGTAATTCAGATATGAACACGAAAGGCAGAGAAGAGCAAATGGGCCACAAACTTAAGACCAAGTCACATAAAAAGAAATTCATTTAGGGCACCTGGGTGGCTCAGTTGGTTAAGCAACTGTCTTCGGATCAGGTCATGATCCTGGAATCCCTGGATCGAGTCCCGCATCAGGCTCCCTGCTCGGCAGGGAGTCTCCTTCTCCCTCTGACCATCCTCCCTCTCATGTGCTCTCTCTCTCTCTCTCTCTCATTCTCTCTGTCTCAAATAAGTAAACAAAATCTTTAAAAAAAAAAGAAATTCATTTACTAAAAATGCCATTGAAATCAAACTAAATACTAAAAATCCTTTCTAATAAATGGCATTAGTTATAATTTCCTTTACAACTTAATAAATAACCACAAGTTACAGATTTCACTTTCTAGAATTGCATTTAGTTTATTAGGGATAACAAACAATTACATTACACTACTGAGAAGAGAATTCTTATGAGGGTTATGTGCTCTGGCTACAGAGACCAGCTCCAGACCTTGTTCTGCAATTTTCCATAATCCAGACAGACACCACTGCCTCTCCCTGGAAGCCCTCCCCCGGGGTCACTGCAGGGTGTGAAATCTGGAAAGAGCTCCAGGACAAGCGCAGTGAGGCTGCATTATGCTCAGGTGAGTCTTCTGATGTGGCAGGCAGAGTAGCGACATGGGTCAGAGAGATGTCACAGCCGATGCTCCTGATTAAAGAGCTTGACACCAGGACTGTTCCTCCTTTGCCGTTTATATTGCAATAGCTCTGGACTCAAGCTCGGTCTTCTCAAACAAGCTCCATTTACCGTTCACACAGGAGACAGAATGGAGGCATACTTGGGCTCCCCATGGCTTCCCGCAAGACAAAAGGGCATCTTTAGAGAAAAGAATGAAGTATGTGTGCACCTACCAAAAATCACGTGTTACCCATATCAGGAGTATTAGTGAGAGTTTATAAGCAGATACTGGCTGCCACTCTTCTGGTTTCTGAGAGAAGCCTTGTTCTGGCTCTTGTCTCATCTTTATTATTCCCCTCAGTTCTGCAGTTGTGGAACAGCCAGTTGGTACATGACGGCAACTGGTCCTCTCAGCTGGTGAAGCATGGGGAATTTGGTCTCTGTCCTCCTCCCTTGGGCCAAAGAGAGGCAGAAATCCTGGATCAGTGTCTCTGCTCTGTAGACTCTAATCTCCCCTCTGATGCAGTGGTCCATGGTCTAGCTTGGAGATCATGAAATGTTAGTACGTCCACTGAACTTACCAACAGATAAAATCTATAAGCTCCACCTTATCAGTTAAAAACAAAAAGTGATATTTTTATCTTCATCTGCTTGTGCTTATGTCTCATTTCCAAACTAGACCAACAGAAAGGATGATATTTATTGATCACTTCAGATTCCAACACTTAGTTCTTTAAGAAAATTAATTTTTAAATGTAAGACTATTACCTAACGTACATGGGAATTAGTAAAAAGCTTTAAAAGCATGGCTAAGAAAGTGGAATCTTTCTTTTTTTTAAAGATTTTCTTATTTATTTGTTTGAGAGAGAGCAAGAGAGCGAGAGTATGAGCGGGAGGGGGAGGGGCAGAGAGGGAGAAACAGAATCCTCGCTGAGCCATGTGCCCGACACAGGGCTCAATCCCAGGACCCCAGGATCATGACCTGAGCCGAAGGCAGATGCTTAACCAACGGAGCCACCCAGGTGCCCCGAAAGTGGAATCTTTCTTAGTGCAAGATGTATTTGCACTATAGTTTTTGCTTGTTTTTGTTTGTTTTCTTACCTATATAAATCAGTGAAATCTGTAAGCCTGATGTAAATAAGAAAATAACATGTAAGTTATTGTTTTATGTTTATTAATAATATGAGACTAAAAATGGAATGAACTATTTACTCAACCAATAGACCTTATAACTTAAAGCATGACTCTTCAGCAACCCAAGTGCTGAAGACATCTTTTCCTTAATTCCCGCGAAGGACAATTTGTATGTGCAGATTTGAGGTGCATCTGTGTGGAGAGGTGCTGGCTTCATCTCTCACAAATTACATATTCTATGACTCATATCTGAGAGGAAATGTTTAATTTTTTGAACTAATGCATAAAAATGCAAATATGAGCTCATTTATATCTACACTTAACATATAATGGAATAAAACTTCTTCTTTTGGCTTACGTAGCATTTTGTACCTTATCAACCACCATTAAAATGCATTAAATGGCTCTAATAATGATGCGCAATTGACCTGCCCAGTACTTCAGCTTTCCTAATCATGTCTAATTTCTGTCGGAAAATGAAGAACAGCATAATTATCAAACTACTAACTTCAGGTCCTTTGAGTATTAAAAAAAAAAGAGTCCAAGACCATTAATTAGCTTCAACTCTCAATCTTAAAAATTTATGTACTTCTTGGTGAAACCATCAGTTACACAATCCCAGCCTTTTCTCCCTATGTGTACCTGAGATATGAACAACACTTAGGCTTGAGAAGTTGATACTCTGTATGCTTGTTTTTTGTCCATTATTTTTTTTAAGATTTTAATTTTGTATTTGACATAGAGAGACAGAGAGGAATCACAAGTAGGCAGAGTGGCAGGGAGAGGGAGAGGGAGAAGCAGGCTCCCGGCTAAGCAGGGAGCCCGATGCGGGGCTCAATCCCAGGACCCTGGGATCACGACCTGAGCCAAAGGCAGACACTTAACCGACTGAACCACCCAGGTGCCCCTGTCCATTATTTCCATAGTGTGAATCAGTAAGGTATTCCAATAGGTTTGCTCTTAAAATATCAACCCAAATAAGAAACCTAGTGTTCAATGAGTCCTTTGAAATATATGTGCTATCTAAAAAAAACGAATAGCCTGATGACATCTATTTCAAAGAAAAAGACTAGGTGATATATTATCATCTAAGAACAATTATAAAGATACGGTAGAACTAAAATAATACAACTTGTTTGACTTTAAGAAAGTAGAATATACCTCAATTTCCAAGGAAATCAAACCCTCTTTTTCTTGTAAACTCTGCTGACAGTGACTAGAGTTTGAGGGTCAAGGGAAACAACACAGATGAGTTGAGAAGGGAGGTTGGAGAGAGCAGTGCAGGCCCTGGACCAGTTTAGTAGGAGTGTGGGCTTTATTTATAGGCGTGCATTGTCCTATGCGCCTTCCTTAGAGCAATAACAGATGTTTTGCCAAACAAAAGAATCTGATTATTCAATAATTTGGGTATATAATACTATTTGGGAAAAGAAAAAAAAATCTCTTTATTCCAGGACTTTGAAGAGCCTTTAATATGTAAATGAGCATTTGTCAACAATAAGTTTTGAATATACTCTACAGAATTTCTAATTTTCTTTTTCACTATAAAATTTTCTTAAGATTTTATTTATTTATTTGAGAGAGAGAGAGAGAGAGAGGGCACAAGCAGGAAGGAACGGCAGGCAGAGGGAGAAGCAAGGGCTTCGATCCCAGGACCCTGGGATCATGACCTGAGCCGAAGGCAGACGCTTAACCGACTGAGCCACCCAGGTGCCCCTAAAATGTTTTTTTTTAAGAGAACATTTCTTTATAGAATTTGGTATCAAAAAATGCACATTAGGTATGTTTAGGCAAATGGGAGACATTTAGACATTTTAATCTTAAGACTGACATGGTTTGATTTGCATTTAAGACAGGTGACTCTGATCGCTGGGAGAAAAAGAATGCCAGGTGATCATGAAGCCTGTCAAGACAAGATGAACAAGGTCAGAACAAGGCCAGTAGTAGTTATGCAAAGAGAAGTAGAAAGACTAGCATATATCCAAGAGAAAAATTTTAGCAGGAGTTGGCGATTAGTTTGATAAGGGAGTAGATCCAAAGTGACTCCCAAATTTGAAGTTAAGTGACTAGGTGAACATGGATGGCAACAATCAAGACAAGAATGACACAGAACAACATCATAAGCCAATACACAAACACATGGAAATTATGGTTTGTAAAGTTCTTTCACATTACTTGACCCAACACTCCTAACAATGCTAAGACATAAGCAGTATACACAGTTTTTCTTATTTTAATGGTAAGAAAAATAGGATCAGAATTGTAAATTACTCAACTAAAATAAACTAATACCACATGTATAATAAGGTAAGGATTTCCCCCCCATCCCTCAAATCAACTCTCAGTAAAGTGGAATTTTTCCTACATTCAAGTTCTTAGAAAATCTCTCATGGCTCAGGGCACGTCATAACAAACCGTCTTTTGAAGAAACTACATTAGTCTGAAATGCTCTCAACCATTCTATTTGAGTTGTTTCTGGAGCTCAGGTGAATGAATTGATAGAAGTGGGGAGATGCAAGAAATATAACCTGGACGTAGGATTAATGCTCAGGGTTATGTCCTCATACCTGCCAATGTTGGAAATGACTGCACTCAAAAGTTTCAAAATATTGGTTTGAAAAGGGGTAGATTACTTTCTTACATTTTAGAGATCATGACATACCTACAACATAGATGGAAAAAAAATCTTACCTAATATATTTATGATTTAAGATAAATCTTATAGTGACATCATAAAAAAACAAAAACTATTGAATTTTAAAGGACTTACATGAATGTGGAAATGACAGTACTAAAAACTTACATTAGGTAATCCCAAACGGCTCTAAATGTTGAAGATGCATGCAAAGAATGTAAATGATGTTGTTTCAGGATATGTGAGAAAAAGCCTTTAACTAATATACCATATAATTGCATATGTGATTTGAAGTATATACAAGTAATTAAAATTTTAATTCAAGTATTATAAATAAGCCATAGACTTTCACCTACATCTCCAAGAGTTACACATTTAGACTGGACAAAAATATTAGTTCTTCTTACTCAGAAAGTGGGAGAATCATCTTTTATGATGAGCTGCCTTCTGTTCAGGCTTACTTGACATTTGGGTGCTGTCCCATCCTTTACTACCACCACTGTTTCCATTGACTCAAGATATACCTGATCAAATCCTATCAAAACTGAAATTGGGAAGCTAATATTGACCTTAAAGGGCAGGACGTAGTAAAGCAATGTGGAATCAGGAATTGACATATCCAGTATGGACTCTCTAAATCTTGTCATGAAGATTTCGAAGTTTGCTTCTGAAATTGGGAACAGCAAGGCTTCCAGAAAATAAAAAGCTATATGTTCTAAAAATGCTGTTGTGACTTGGGTGTTTATGGGGAAATAGTAGGGTGGTGTGAAAGGAGGCTTGAAGACAGCTGTGTGGCCTTCTGCAAGGGGCTCACCTCTGTCGGGAGACAAATCTTCATGGATCTCTCACATTTGTGCATATCTTGGCAGTGAGGCATCGACTGCCCTTTACTGTGGGCTGTGTTTTCAAAGATGTTTGGATAGCAAATAGTCTTGGAAGATAAAGACAGTGTTTCCATCCAGAGAAAGGGCAGGCATATTTACTCCCCAGGATAACAAAGATAAATCTTCTTGCAGAGGGAAGGGAAGACATGCTTTCTACCCTCTTGAAAAGATTCAGAGCCCTTAAGCTCAGGGCTCTTAATACAACCCACTACATGTGAATGTGTCAGATGGCCTTTTCTATGCTCCCCTGTGGGTCCTGGGGCTGAGGGATTGGGAACACAGATAAAGACAGATTGGCTACTGTCATTCCTGTGTGTCATAAACTGCCTTTCACCTCTGACCCAGGAGTCTTGGGTCTTCCACTGGCATCCATGGAACTGTGACAAACTAATTTGCTAAATTGCAAATACTCTGAAATCTCAGATCCTTTGCATTTCATGAAATTCCCTACATTCCCTCCATTACTTGTCTCAAAAGAAACCAGCCTGGGCTAGATGATCTTTAGTTCTTTTTGCAGCTCGATGAATACATATAATTGATATTAGGAATACAAATATTCTTGGCAAAAATGGTTCTTAGGTTTTTGTGTTTTTATTGTTTAATAATTCTTAGAAGTGCTTTCCAAAAGAATTCCATGTGTCTAATGCTTTCAGTTATACATGTTTTCTCTTTCCTAAAAAACAAAAACAATGACCTGAATGCTTTGCATTTACTTTTCAAAACAAAATCTGGTCTATTCAGTTAAAACCTCAGCTCTTAAACATCTCTGACTGAGCTGTAATCAATCTCCTCTCAAATCCCTCATACACACTCACTTCCTTAAGAAGCCATTGAATTATAGCTTTAACATTATAGTCTATTAACAACATACCTTTGAAATCTTAAATCAGTTGGTCTATTTTATATTTAAATTTTGTCTTTGTGGCTATTTCAATTCCAATGATATTAACCATGAAAAATTGTCACTCTTCACTTTTGGTAAGAAAAAGTATTCACTCATGCTTGATAAAATGTCCCTATAAAAGTAGGAAATTTATTCAGTCATTAAAACGTATTTATTGAATTCCTACTATGTGCCAGGAACTATAAAAGATATTATGATATAAAAATTAATAAAACAAAATTACTGCCTTCATAAAGTGTCCAATAAAATAGAGGAGTCTGTTATCTAGTGATACATCTTATAGCCTTAATTTCCTTAGAAAACACAATATACCATTCATAATTTAAATTTTTTTTGAATAATCACTGAATGAATGAATACATGAATATTGAATGAATAAATACAAGTATGTTAACTGAGGGGAATCCAGGCTATGCATCAAATATATGCTTTGGTGGCCAGGGTATTTCTGAAACCATTTCAGATCACAGTTTTAATGAAAAGTCATTTCTTGCAAGAAACTGGAATTTAAATTCTAATTGCATTAAAATCCCTGGGCTAATACTTCTTAGTAAGAATGCACATAGAAACTATTAAACTAACCCTGTCCCAGGGTTGACTACTCTTTTTTCCTTGTGTAAAGGAGGCCAAGGTTCACCTAAGGATCTATACCAAGGCACAACTAACCCCTGTCACATGTCTTATTTACACTGATGCCACAGGCCTACCTGGTCCTGGGCTGCAACCTGAGGCTTTGTAGGTTTTGATCTTAAAGTCACAAACTATACTACATTCAGGGATTGGGCTGATGATCTGATTTAATTGTTGATCAGTTAATAAGAAAGCAGATAGACTGTTGTTCTTCCGACTGGTACAGATTCCCAAGCCATCCATCTATCTGCCCGGACCGAGAATGAGAAATCTGGGTCCCTGAAGCTAGAATAATTATGATGCAGTGAGCCCACGTAAGGGGTTAATTCTTGAGATTCTTATCATTAACTCATTCACTCCACAATCATTAATGTGGTGCCTGTACTATGGGAGCCACTGGCTAGGAAGGAAAGTGGGGTTCATACCCCAAGGTGTCTTGGTGGTCCTGCGGCGTCTACAGAGCAGAAGGGAGAACGTGTGCCCACCAGAAACTGGAATGGTAACATGCAATGTCCTCGTGGTGGTTGGGAGTCCAGATAATGTTCAGACTATGTGAGATAAAGTCATGTCAAGTGAGAAAAGCAACTGCTTTCTATCTGATTCTTCAAGATCTAGATCGAATGTCAGTTATCTTCAATGCCGGGAGGGGTAAAGCCATTTAAGAAGATGATGTTCAGCTTAATTCTTTTCCCTTGAAGGATCCTCCAGAGCATCTGCCTGGCTCGTCCATTTTTTAGCCTCCTTGTCTGCACATCTTTGTTATTTAATTTGCTTACTCCATAACTTCTGGGGAGACAGAGAAAACACTGCCTCTCCCTACAAAGCATAAGTGAATAAAATGATATATGTATTATGAGAGAAATGTGTGTAGGATGCAGAAGGGAACTGCCATTTCTATCAGGAATTGTTGGAAAGGCTTTAGAGATTTTGATCAGAGCACTGAGAGGAGTGGGTGCTCACTGCACAGGAAAGGAGATATGAAACACAGGCCAAAGCTCAGCAGCAAGGAGGCTCACCGTAGAAGCATCTCAGCATCCAGCCCCACCCTTACCTGACTTCCCTAAACATCCCTGCTCTAATAAGAAGCCTGACTTGTTCCAGTAGCATAATTCTCTCTTCTAATATGTCCTCTCTCCAGTTCTTAGCTGACTCTTTGGTCTCAATCCATCTCCCTGGTCTTTGAGCAACCCACCAGCTTCATTCCTATTTTTCAACCATAACTTACTGATCCAGCCCAGGAGGAAAATCTCTGTCTCCATCTTGGAACATGACTTCTGCAACGCTGTTTCCTCCATGGTTGTCCAGGATACCCACACAGTATCTCAAAATAAAAATATCATCACTTTTTGTTAAAGCTACTTCCTCCTAGAATCATAAATTCTGAAGAGTTGTAGGGAACTTTTCAGTACATTAGCCCAACAGAAACTAACATTTAATGGGCATTTGGTAAACCACATAATGGATTGTTCTGGGCAATTTCATATTTATCATATTACTTGGTTGATCTAACATCTATCTCTTCAATTTAGGAACTATATATTTTATAAATCAGATGCCTGAGGAGCAAGAAATTATAACTTGTTCAAAGCCATACAGCTAGTAAGTAACTGGGCCAGGACTGTACCTCCGGTCTCTGTAGCTGTAAGATATTTCTCAAAAAAAAAAAACACAAAACTTTATCTCTGTATCTAAATCTGTCTCTATCTCTATATATCCTGCCTCTGCTTGATCACTGTCAGTGATGAAGAGCTCATTATTCTCTAAGGCAACATATTTTGATATTTTTATGATGATTAAAATATACATGACATATTCCATATTCATTGCTAAAAAGAAATGAGTTATCAAACCATGAAAAGACATGAAGGAACCTTAAGTGCATATTACTAAGTGAAAGAATGCAATCTGATAAGGCTACATGCTGTATGATTCCAACGCTATGACTATCTGCAAAAGGCAAAACTATGGAGACAACAAAAAGATCAGTGGTTCCTGTGGTAGGGAGGAAGAGATGAATAGGCAGAGCACAGTGGACTTTTAGGGTATAAATACTCTATATGACATTATAATAATGAATGTATGTCATTGTACATTTGTCCAAACCCATAGAATGTACTACATCAAGAGTGAACCCTAAGGTAAACTACTGACCTTGGGTGATGATGATGTGTCAATGTAGATTTATCCTTAGTAAAAAAAAAAATGCACCATGATAATATGATAACGTGTGGGGGGTAGGGGGTATATGGAAAATCTTTATACTCCCCCCTCAATTTTGTTGTAAATCTAAAAACTGCTCCAAACACTAAAAAATAAATAAAATATTTTAAAAAATCAAATACATAAAATGTACCACTTGAACCATTTTTAAGCATACAGTTCAATGGCATTAAGTATTTCACACTGCTGTGCAAATATCATCACTGTCTATCTCCAGAACTTTTTCATCTTCCCAAACTGAAACTCTGGACCCATTAAATAATAATTTCACATTCCCTTCTCTCCTCCCAGCCTGTGGTTACCCCCATTCTACTTTTATATCTATGAATGTGACTACTCTAAGTACCTCATGTCAGTCAAGTCATATAGTATTTGTCCTTTTGTGTCTGGGTTGTTTCATCTAACACAACGTTTTCAAGGTTCATCCTTATTATAGCATGTGTCAGGACTTCATTTTTTAAAGGACTATTTCACAGTATTCCACTGTACGGATATGCCACAATTTTGTTCATCTGTTCATCTGTCAGTGGACATTTGGGTTTTTCCCCTCTTTGGGCTATTGTGAAGAATGCTGCTATGAACATACGAACCTTAAGATCTCACTTTTCATTTTTTTTGGTATACTCCCAGAAGTGCAACTGCTCTATGCCAATTCCAAGTTTATGTTTTTTTTGAGGAACTGTCATATTGTTTTCCAAAGCAGCTGTCCCATTTTACATGCCCACAAGAGTTCCAAACTCCAAAAAGAGTTCCAACATGTTTTGGACCACATTGAATGAAATGTAAATATTAATTTGTCAAAAGAAGTGCAGGCCTTGCCAGAACACAACTTCGACTCTCAAAGCTGTAAGGAGGTTGACAGTAAGTATGTCTTTAGATGCTGGGAGAAATGGGAGGTAGGCGTGGGACAGGGATTCACCTGGAGAGGGTCCTGATACACCTAGGTTCACTCTTTGATACTGAGACAGGTTGAACAGTTAGTCATCTTCTAGATGGAAATGGCCTTAGAGACCACATTCTTTTCAGGCTCCCATGAATTGCAGGGACTTCAATAGCCTGGTAACTAAGCCTGACCTGCTTCCTCTTCCTAGATAGACCTCAACTAGTTTTTGTGTGTGTGTTTGATCCTGGTGGGACCCAGGGCTATGCCAATCACATATTTAGCTGTAGTGTTCATGCAGACACCAAATTTCAACCTCTGCTTCCTAATCACACCTTTCTTAGAATTTTCTCTTTTCCTCAACTGTACCTAGATTTTATATTTAGAACCACCTTTATCCACTAAATGTATCCAGATATCTACCAGTTGAACGAATTGCAGTCTGTCTTCTCTACCACCCATGTGCAATTCTAATCTTTATCTGTCTGGTTAGGTTTTTGCCCAAACCTAGGCTTTAACTTTGCTGAATCCATCTCCCACTCTAATTTCAGCTATCTCAACTCCTTGCCTCTCTAAAGGAGAGAAGCTTGCTCCAACACTCCATACTGGAATAAAGTATTTTTTTAAAAGTCCCATTGCAGGACGCCTGGGTGGCTTATTTGGTTAAGTGTTGACTCTTGGTTTTGGCTCAGGTCATGATCTCGGGGTCCTGGGATTGAGCCCCATGTCAGGCTCTATGCTCAGTGAGAAGTCTGCTTGGGGATTCTCTCTCTCTCTCCCTCTGCCCCTCCCCCGGCTCTCTCTCTCTCTCTCTCTCCCTCTCGAGTAAATAAATGAATCTTTTTAAAAATCCCATTGCTAGGGGCGCCTGGGTGGCTCAGTCATTAAGCATCTGCCTTCAGCTCTGGTCATGATCCAAGGGTCCTGGGATCGAGCCCCGCATCAGGCTCCCTGCTCCGCAGGAAGTCTGCTTCTCCCTCTCCCACTCCCCCTGCTTGTGTTCCCTCTCTCACTGTGTCTCTCTCTGTCAAATAAATAAATAAAATCTTAAGAAAAAAAATCCCATTGCTATACTTCCGCATGAAGACACATGGTCCTACAGGTTATCTGGGGAGACTAACTACCTTGTGTACTACCACCTTGTGCACACAGCTTGAGTTGCACAATTAAGTATGACAGAAGAAATACAATGATGTATTTTGAGAAATAAAAATGAGATATAATGAGAAAGAGTTTAAGGCTCAGGAAATACTTAGACTCCCTCTTTGTCCATATGGAGTTACTTATCAAATGATTACTACTAGAATTAGATACTCTAGGTCAGGTGTGTTTGAATAATAACCTGTTCAAGGATTATGCAGCCAGTTAAGTAGAAGAGAACATCACTTCAGCTAAACTAAAACTGAAAATCTGAAAACAGAGATTTTATCTGAAACCTGGTATAAAAAAGACACTTCTTGTCCCTGTTGAATGGGACAGATAGGCTTTGGCTCATATTCTTTAGTCAGTTCTACTTCTTGGGTGAGCAATGAGTAGATCAAATTATTTTTCTTGTACTGGAATACAATCATCATGCTTAATCCTTTCCAGACTAATATCCTCCAACTGTTTCAACAGTTTCTCATATGACATGGTTTTCAGTCTCCTCAGGTGAGGAAAATGGCATTTATTAGGGTCTGTCTTAAAGCTCACAGCTCAAAAGCAAGGTGGATGCTCCAGATGAGGACACTGCTCAGTGAAGAGTTTTGTTAATCTCAGCATTGCATGGCTGTAGAGCAAGCTAAGATTGTGTTGGCTATTTTTAGGAGCCAGAGACACAAGTGGCTCCCATAAAAACTGCAAGCAACGATGAGAAACCGAAACCACTGACCATTTGTACATTAATGTTGTTAAATATATATTGCCCCCTCCAGTGCCAGATAGATGGATAGACAGATGATAGAAATCATCTCATCTGTTTCTATCAGGCAAGCCAACAGAAACATTCTCAATTTTGGTAATGTCACTAAATTTATCTATAATGCCTAAAAGACCATGTCATCTACAAACCTGATAAGCAGGCTTTCTGGGATTAGTAACCCTAGAAAAAGAGAGAACATCATTTAAGTCAGATGACTTGTTTTTAGTGAACCCATGAAGTGCCCTAGTGATCACTACATTCTTTTCAAAATACTCACCTTATGCTCCCTGTTTATTAGCCTTCACTGGAGATTAATAGTATAATAATCTATAGTTGCTTGAGTTTATCTTCTCCCCAATTTTAGAAATAAGGATCAAGATTGCTTATCTCTGACAACCTAGTATGTTCCTAGGCAAAATGACTGTGAAATATATGTATGTATGTGTGTATATATATATATATATATATATTTATATTTATATTTATATACTGACAGTGAATCTAAGATCATATCTTCAAACTCTTTTTAAGACCTAACAATTCTTCTATTTGAGATTTGACTTATTTAAACAACTAAGTACTTTCTCACTGTCTGATCTTTTATGTGAATGATGAAGTCTCTTCCTTCCTAAAGTTCATTCTCTTATTTAGACAAAATGGAAGCAATGAAGAATAAGTAGTTCTTGCTTTCTCATTGTAATTTTGTAACTTATGCTTATCTATCCTGGAAATGAGCCTATCACATCTTTCTTGTTATCCTTGCTCCAATTATCTTTGCAAAAATATTTCTTAAAATTTTTAACATTTTTCAAAACAACATCCCATTTAAGGTCTTAGACTTTCTGGCATTATTTTTAAATGTTTATTCTTTTTTCAGAATCCTTACTTAGTTATGCACCTTTTCTGTCCTCTTTCTATGTGCATCTCCTTTCAAAAGGTTGATTTATTATGTATCTACTTATATTCCCACAGAAATGTTTACTTTTTCATCTGCATTAGGATCATTTGTAATTGTATAGTCAGGATTTGCTTTTGAAAGTCTTTTATCCATTCTTAGATACTCTCTCTTTTCAGAATCTTTGAACATGGAAATGAATCTTTCTTCTAAACTTTTCTGATATCTTCTTTAGAAAAGGCAAGATTCGTATCTGGAGATACCCAACATTTTCTTTTCTCTCCACTATGACTTCTAAGTTAACAGAATCATGGGCTCCTGAGGTTCCTACAGATCTAAAGCACCAATATATTTTCCTCTTTGGATAAAATTAATTAAACAGAAGCTCCTATATTCCTTCATAGAAATGTCATTTTAAGGTAGATAGGACAGAGACAATCCAAGTACTCTGCTTTTAGTGAACTGAACTTACAGTAGATGTCTTCACATTAAAGCCTCAATTACTATTCTATCCTCCAGAAGCAATTTACAGTTTGTAATGGAAAACATCACTTGTAACTCTATCTATCCAAAGCAGGTGTTTGAACTGGATCTTTGAGAATGTATGCCATTGTCACCTTTCTAAATGTCCCCAGATCCCCTATTGTATACTATCATTCATTACTAGAATTTTTAGTTTGACCAAAATATATGAAAACTGGGATGTTCTAGCATTCATTTGCTTGTAGAATAAAACTGCTGAGAAGTTACTGTGCCCATTTCAAATCACAATCTGAATCATGTGATAGTCACTGAATTATTGTACCCTGTGGTTTCTCTGAATCATGGAGAGCCCAGCTCAAGTCATACGGTCTGCAGTGGCCTTGATTCCTGAATGAACTGCTAATGTAGCATAACATGACGTAGATCCATCTTTCTGGTGGCATGTGGAGCCCAGCCCCATAACATCAAAGCAGAAACCTCTGGCAGACCCAGCAATAGCCAAATCTTACCAATTCCTTACCTTCTGAAGCAAAATTGGAGAACTAATCATCCCCTTCACACAAGACTCATTCATTTATTCTGCATGTGGATGATTTTTTAAAGCCTTTGAAATGTACATGTGATTATTTCCAAGATCATTTTAATGCAAGAAAATAAAACTCATTAACAGATACATAAGTTTTAAAAATTATTGAAATTTCATATTTTATAGCCTACACAGTACATGACACAATTCCAAATTTCTTAGTTTTAACAGTGGCTCACTGCCTATTTAGCATGCTGGAAAACTGACTCCAGTCAACACAGACAGTCAACTGAGTGGCAGGATAAAAATATAGCAATTAGAAACTATAAAGTACCTATTAGATCATGCAGTTCACCCTTTCCCATTGCCAATTCATAAAGAAAAGCAAAATATAGAGTAGAGAAAATACAATGCACCATTCTCTACTAAAAGCCTATGTATAAATATTAAACTCTCTAGTTGAAAAAAAAATTCAAAGCAGACGGCAATCTAATGTTCTCATTTTAAAATGCCATTTAATAATGGTTCTTCCCCCTAGTGTATAGAACTTTGAAATACCACAAACATGAATATTGTTGTGATGACAGTAATTCAAAATATAGATATCTAGAAACATGGTGCATATTTACGTGCTTATGTATAATACATACACATGATGAACATTAGTACAAAATGTGCTTATATACAGTATATTTGCCATTTACACCAACTGTTCTAAATGGGAGTCACAGAGACTGGACTATTTGATATTTACTGTTCCTCACCTCAAACTCACCTCAAAAAGTGCTTTATTTATTTGGTTTTCAGAACAGTCCATCAAGATCAAGCTCAAGGATTATGATGCCCCAGAAGCCATTACAACACCCTCTACCCACCAGCTTGGCTGTCAAATGTATTTCTGAATCTCAACAATCAATCCATACTTCCATGTCAAAATGAAAGGTCTTTTCAAGTTTCTTTTTTTCTTATCCTAAACTTGTTGATATATTCCCTAATATTAGTAGCATTAACTTCAAAAATAATAAGCAACACTTGAGTAGTCATTATACATTGACCATAATGACTACCATCTCATCTATGAAAAGTCAAAACGTGGTCTCTATACTGCAGCAATTTTGCATTCATTTCAAAAGGCTAGTTCCTATAAGCAGCACACTAAGTATGCTTTTTAAACTTTTGCTAAACAAGGGAATGTTCAATGTGCCAAAAGAATAATAATAGAAGTTTCATGAAAAGATTTTAAAAAGGATCCATGGAAAATCACCAATCCACAAAGGTTATACAGTAAGAGAGGGAAAAAGTAACAATAAAACTATGAAACAGCCAGAAAGCAATTAAGAAAATGACATTAGTAAATCCTTACATATCTATAATAACTTTAAATGTAAATGGAATGAATTACCCAATCAAAAGTCACAGAGTGGCTGGAGAGATTTGAAAAACAAGCAAACAACAACAACAACAAAAATAAGACCCAACTATATGTTGCCTAAAAGAGACTGACTTCAGCTTTAAGGACACATCTAGGCCCAGACTGACAGAATGGAAAAAGATACTCCATGCAAGTGGAAACCCAAAGAAATTAGGGGTAGCTGTACCTGTACCAGATAAAATAAACTAAACCAACAATGGTAACACAAAAAAGAAGGTCATTATATAATGCTAAAGGGGTCATCAGGAAGATATAATAATTGTACATATATACACAACCAATGTTGGAGCACCTAAATATGTTACACAAGTACTAATAGAAATAGGAGATGGGTGTTCCGGTGGCTCAGTTGGTTGACTGTCCCACTCTTGATTTCAGCTCAGGTTGTGATCTCGTGGCTCATGAGATTGAGCCCTGAGTCACGCTCTGCATTCAGCGGGAGTTTGCTTGAAGATTCTCTTCCTCTTCCCCTCCCCCAACTCGTGTGCACGCATTTGCACTCTCTCTCTAAAATAAATAAATAAATCTTAAAAAAAGAAAAAGAAATGGGAGAAACAGACAACAACATGATAATAGTAAGGAATTTCAATAACACCTTTCAGCATTAGACATAATCACTCAGACAGAAAAGCAAAACAACAACATTGGACAAAGCTGGAGTAATTGTACTATCTGATTTCCTTTTTTAAAAAAATATGGAACGCTTCATGAATTTGCATGTCATCTTTGCGCATGGGTCATGCTAATTTCTGTATTGTTCCAATTTTAGTATATGTGCTGCCAAAGCAAGCACTACACTTCCAGATTGCAAACTGTCTACAAAGCTATAGTAATCAAAACCAGTGTGGTACTGGCATAAAATCAGGCAGAGACCAATGGAACAGAATCAAGAGCTCAGAAATAAATTCTCACATATACAGTCAACTAATATTTAACAGGGAAGCCAAGAATACTTAATGCGGGAAGGCTAGTCTCTTCAATAAATGGTGGTGGGAAAACTGGATAATTATATGCAAAGGAATGAAATTAGACCCTGATCTTACAACAATTACAAAAATTAACACAAAATAGATTAAAGACTTAAACATGACACTTGAAACCATATAACTCCTAGAAGTAAACACAAGGAGGGAAAAAGCCCCTTGACATTGATCTTGGCAGTATTTTTTTGGATATGACACCAAAAGCACAAGCAACTAAATCCAGTATCAACAAGTGGGACTACAACAAACTAAAAAAGCTTTTTCACAGCAAAAGAAACAATTAACAAAATGAAAAAACAAACTACAGAATGAAAGAAAATTTTTGAAAATGATATACTTGCAATCCACATAGCTAATAGAAAGTAAATATCCAAAATATATACAGAACTCACACAACTCAGTAACAAAAAAAGCAATCCAATTAAAAATGGGCCTTCTTTTCCAAAGAAGACATCCAAATGACAGTAAGTACATGAAAAGATGTTCAACATTACTAATCACCAGGGAAATACAAACCAAAACCACAATGAGATAGCACTTCGCATCTGTTAGAATGGCTGTGATCAAGAATATAAAAGATAGGGGCGCCTGGGTGGCTTAGTAGGTTGAGTCTGCCTTTGGCTCTGGTCATGATCCCAGGAGTCTGGGGTCAGGCTCCCTGCTCAGCAAGGAGTCTGCTTCTCCCTCTCCCTCTGTCTGCTGCTCCCCTTTCTTGTGCTCTCTCTCTCTCTCTCACTCATTCTCTCTCTCTCTCAAATAAATAAATAAAGTCTTAAAAAAAGAACATAAAAGGTAAGTATTGGTGAGGATGTGGAGAAATGGCATTGTTGGTGGGAATGCAAATTGGTGCAGTTACTATAAAAAAAACAGTATGGCGGTGCTCAAAAATATTAAATATAAATATATATATAATATTAAATATAAAAATAAAACCACCATATTATCCAACAATCCAGCTTCTGAGTATATATATCCAAAGGAAATGAAAATAGGATGATGAAAAGATATCTGCCCTCCCATGTTTATTGCTGAATTATTCATATAGCCAAGCTAGGTGTCCATCAACAGATGAATAAAGATCTCACACACACACACACACACATGAATATTATTCAATTACGAGAAAAAAGAAAATCCTGTCATTTGCAACAACATGGATGGACCTTAAGGGCATTATGCTAAGTCAGATAAATCAGACAAAGAAACCAATACTCTACAATATCATCCATATGTGGGATCAAAAAAAAAAAAAAATCCCTGAAATCTCAAAAACAGAGTGGAGTAGTGGTTACCAGGGCCTGGAGGGTGGGGAATGGGGGAACTGGGGAGATGTTGGTCAAAGTGTACAAACTTGCAGGAAGATGAGTAAGTTCTGGGGATCTAATGCACAGCAATGTGATTATAGTTAACTATACTGTATTATAGACTTGAATGTTCCTAAAAGACTAGATCTTAAAAAGAAATGGAAATTATGTGACCTGATGGAGGTGTTAGGTAATGCTATGGTGGTAATGATATTGCAATATATAAGTATATCAAAACAACACATTGTACAAAAATCATATGTCAATTATATCAAAAGAAAGAAACAAACTAACTAATGGTAGGTAGGAAGCCAAGGGTCTAGAAACTAGCCTAGAGTGACAGTGGGGGTAGGTTACTGGGATGATGAGGCTCAAGGATGCTGTGTTGATATAGGTACACAGCAGTCTGGGTCAAGGATACTGACTTAGAAGGCTCTTCTTTCCTTCTTTTTCCAAGACCGGAAGGGAATGAGTATTGGTTCAGTCTGGGATTAGAACAGGGATCCTTGATGTGGCATCCACTAAGGGATCTTGGCTAAAATTCTGGGATTCTGTCAACTTAAATGAGAAAATAATATATTTTTATTTTCACAAATATCTAATTGAAATTTATCATTATCTTCAATTACTGAATGTAGGCAACAGACTATAGTAGTATTAGCACTACCTGTGACTTTGTTGCCAATAAAAATTAATTTTATTTCACATTATACTTATTGCAGATATTTCAAACATTGGTCATGCTCCTCACCACTCTGGAATTATGGAAGTTATTAGGCCCTCTGATAAAGGGGGCCAAATGTTGTTTAATGTAGTAATAAAGAAAAACATATTCCTGCCACATTTTTTTTCTTTTTTTAAATTTTTTTATTGTTATGTTAATCACCATACATTATATCATTAGTTTTTGATGTAGTGTTCCGATTCATTGTTTGTGCATAACACCCAGTGCTCCATGCAGAATGTGCCCTCTTTAATACCCATCACCAGGCTAACCCATCCCCCCACCATCCTCCCCTCTAGAACCCTCAGTTTGTTTTTCAGAGTCCATCATCTCTTATGGTTCCTCTCTCCCTCTGACTTGCTCCCTTTCATTCTTCCCCTCCTGCTATCTTCTTCTTTTTCTTTTTTCTTAACATATGTTGCATTATTTGTTTCAGAAGTACAGATCTGTGATTCAACAGTCTTGCACAATTCACAGCACTCACCATAGCACATACCCTCCCCAATGTCTATCACCCAGCCACCCCATCCCTCCCACACCCCCACCACTCCAGCAACACTCAGTTTGTTTCCTGAGATTAAGAATTCCTCATATCAGTGAGGTCATATGATACATGTCTTTCTCTGATTGACTTATTTCACTCAGCATAACACCATCCAGTTCCATCCAAGTCATAGTAAACGGCAAGATCTCATTCCTTTTGATGGCTGCATAATATTCCATTGTGTATATATACCACTTCTTCTTTATCCATTCATCTGTCGATGGACATCTTGGCTCTTTCCACAATTTGGCTATTGTGGACATTGCTGCTATAAACATTGGGGTGCACATACCCCTTTGGATCCCTACATTTGTATCTTGTGGTAAATACCCAGTAGTGCAATTGCTGGATCATATGGTAGCTCTATTTTCAACTGTTTGAGGAACCTCCATACTGATTTCCAGAGTGGTTGCACCAGCTTGCATTCCCACCAACAGTGTAGGAGGGTTCCCCTTTCTCCGCATCCCCGCCAACATCTCTCGTTTCCTGACTTGTTAATTTTAGCCATTCTGATTGGTGTGAGGTGCTATCTCATTGACATTTTGATTTGGAATTCCCTGATGCCGAGTGATGTTGAGCACTTTTTCATCTGTCTGTTGGACGTTTGGATGTCTTCTTTGGAAAAATGTCTGTTCACGTCTTCTGCCCATTTCTTGATTGGATTATTTGTTCTTTGGATGGTGAGTTGGATAAGTTCTTTATTGATTTTGGATATTAGCCCTTTATCTGATATGTCATTTGCAAATATCTTCTCCCATTCTGTCGGTTGTCTTTTGGTTTTGTGGACTGTTTCTTTTGCTGTGCAAAAGCTTTTTATCTTGATGAAGTCCCAATAGTTCATTTTTGTCCTTGCTTCCCTTGCCTTTGGCGATGTTTCTAGGAAGAAGTTGCTGCGGCTGAGGTCGAAGAGGTTGCTACCTGTGTTCTCCTTTAGGATTTTGATGGACTCCTGTCTCACGTTTAGGTCTTTCAACCATTTGGAGTCTATTTTTGTGTGTGGTGTAAGGAAATGGTCCAGTTTCATTCTTTTGCATGTGGCTGTCCAATTTTCCCAACACCATTTGTTGAAGAGACTGTCTTTTTTCCATTGGATGTTCTTTCCTGCTTTGTCAAAAATGAGTCGACCATAGAGTTGAGGGTCCATTTCTGGGCTCTCGATTCTGTTCCATTGATCTATGTGTCCGTTTTTGTGCCAGTACCATACTGTCTTGATGAGGACAGCTTTATAGAGCTGGAAGTCTGGAATTGTGAGGCCGCCAGCTTTCCTTTTCTTTTTCAATATTCCTCTGGCTATTCGGGGTCTCTTCTGGTTCCATAGAAATTTTAGGATCATTTGTTCCATTTCTTTGAAAAAAGTGGATGGTATTTTGATGGGGATTGCATTGAATGTGTAGATTGCTCTAGGTAGCATTGACATCTTCACAATGTTTGTTCTTCCAGTCCATGAGCATGGAACGTTTTTCCATTTCTTTGTGTCTTCTTCAATTTCTTTCATGAGTATTTTATAGTTTTCTGAGTACAGATCCTTTGACTCTTTGGTTAAATTTATTCCTAGGTATCTTATGGTTTTGGGTGCAATTGTAAATGGGATGGACGCCTTGATTTGTCTCTCTTCTGTCTTGTTGTTGGTGTATAGGAATGCCACTGATTTCTGTGCATTGATTTTATAGCCTGCTACTTTACTGAATTCCTGTATGAGTTCTAGCAGTTTTGGGGTGGAGTCTTTTGGGTTTTCCACATACAGTATCATATCATCTGCAAAGAGTGAGAGTTTGACTTCCTCTTTGCCGATCTGGATGCCTTTGATTTCTTTTTGTTGTTTGATTGCTATGGCTAGGACTTCTAATACTATGTTGAATAGCAGTGGTGAGAGTGGACATCCCTGCCGCGTTCCTGACCTTAGGGGAAAAGCTCTTAGCTTTTCCCCATTGAGAATGATATTCGCTGTAGGTTTTTCATAGATGGCTTTTACGATATTGAGGTATGTACCCTCTATCCCTATACTCTGAAGAGTTTTGATCAAGAAAGGATGCTGTACTTTGTCAAATGCTTTTTCTGCATCTATTGAGAGGATCATATGATTCTTGTTCTCTCTTTTGTTAATGTATTGTATCACGTTGATTGATTTGTGGATGTTGAACCAACCTTGCAGCCCAGGGATAAATCCCACTTGGTCATGGTGAATAATCCTTTTAATGTACTGTTGGATCCTATTGGCTAGTTTTTTGGTGAGAATTTTTGCATCCATGTTCATCTAGGATATTGGTCTGCAATTCTCCTTTTTGATGGGGTGTTTGTCTGGTTTTGGGATCAAGGTAATGCTGGCCTCATAAAATGAGTTTGGAAGTTTTCCTTCCATTTCTATTTTTTGGAACAGTTTCAGGAGAATAGGTATTAATTCTTCTTGAAATGTCTGATATAATTCCCCTGGGAAGCCATCTGGCCCTGGACTTTTGTTTGTTGGGAGATTTTTGATGACTGCTTCAATTTCCTTAGTGGTTATAGGTCTGTTCCGGTTTTCTATTTCTTCCTGGTTCAATTTTGGTAGTTGATACATCTCTAGGAATGCACCCATTTCTTCCAGGTTATCTAATTTCCTGGCATAGAGTTGCTCATGATATGTTCTTAGAATTGTTTGTATTTCTTTGGTGTTGGTTGTGATCTCTCCTCTTTCATTCATGACTTTGTTGATTTGGGTCATTTCTCTTTTCTTTTTGATAAGTCTGGCCAGGGGTTTATCAATCTTGTTAATTCTTTCAAAGAAACAGCTCCTAGTTTCGTTGATCTGTTCTACTGTTCTTTTGGTTTCTAGTTATTGATTTCTGCTCTGATCTTTATTATTTCTCTTCTCCTGCTGGGTTTAGGCTTTATTTGCTGTTCTTTCTCCAACTCCTTTAGGTGTAGGGTTAGGTTGTGTATTTGAGACCTTTCTTGTTTCTTGAGAAAGGCTTATATTGCCATATACTTTCCTCTCAGGACTGCCTTTGCTGTATCCCAAAGATTTTGAACAGTTGTGTTTTCATTTTCATTGGTTTCCATGAATTTTTTAAATTCTTCTTTAATTTCCTGGTTGACCCATTCATTCTTTAGTAGGATGCTCTTTAGCCTCCATGTATTTGAGTTCTTTCCAACTTTCCTCTTGTGATTGAGTTCTAGTTTCAAAGCATTGTGGTCTGAAAATATGCAGGGAATAATGCCAATCTTTTGGTATGGTTGAGACCTGATTTGTGACCTAGGATGTGATCCATTCTGGAGAATGTTCCATGGGCACTAGAGAAGAATGTGTATTCCGTTGCTTTGGGATGGAATGTTCTGAATATGTCTGTGAAGTCCATCTGGTCCAGTGTGTCATTTAAAGCCTTTATTCCCTTGTTGATCTTTTACTTAGATGATCTCTCCTTTTCAGTGAGGGGGTGTTAAAGTCCCCTACTATTATTGTATTTTTGTCAATGTATTTCTCTGATTTTTTTATTAATTGGCCTATGTAATTGGCTCCTCCCATGTTAGGGGCATAGATATTTACAATTGTTAGATCTTCTTGTTGTATAGACTCTTTAAGTATGATACGGTGTCCTTCCTCATCTCTTATTATAGTCTTTGGTTTAAAATGTAATTTGTCTGATAAAGGATTGCCACCCCAGCTTTCTTTTGATGTCCATTAGCATGGTAAATAGTTTTCCACCCTCTCACTTTCAATCTAGAGGTGTCTTTGTGTCTAATAAAATAAGTCTCTTGCAGATGGCATATAGATGGGTCTTTTTTTTTTTTTTTAATCCAATCTGATAGCCTGTGTCTTTTGATTGGGGCATTTAGCCCATTTACATTCAGGGTGCCTTTTGAAAGATACGAATTTAGTGCCATTTTATTGCCTGTTAGGTGACTGTTACTGTATATTTTCTATGTTCCTTTATGGTCTATGTTACTTTTAGGCTCTCTCTTTGTTATGAGGACCCCTTTCAATATTTCTTGTAGGGCTAGTTTTGTGTTTGCAAATTCCTTTAGTTTTTGTTTTTCCTGGAAGCTTTTTATTTTCACTGTCAGCCTAGCTGGATATAGTATTCTTGGCTGCATATTTTTCTTGTTTAGTGCTCTGACTATATCATCCCAGTCCTTTCTGCCCTGCCAGGTCTCTGGGGATAGGTCTGTTGCCAATCTAATGTTTCTACCATTGTAGGTTACATATCTCTTCTCCCGAGCTGCTTTCAGGATTTTCTCTTTGTCTCTGAGACCCGTAAGTTTTACTATTAGATGTCGGGGTGTTGACCTATTTTTATTGATTTTGAGAGGGGTTCTCTGTGCCTCCTGGATTTTGATGCCTGTTTCCTTTCTCACATTAGGGAAGTTCTCTGCTATTATTTGCTCCAATATACCTTCTGCCCCCTCTCTCTTTCTTCTTCTTCTGGGATCCCAATTATTCTAATGTTGTTTCATCTTATCGTATCGCTTATCTCTCGAATTCTGCCCTCATGATCCTGTAGTTGTTTCTCTCTTTTTCTCAGCCTCTTTATTTTCCATCATTTGGTCTTCTATATCGCTGATTCTCTCTTCTGCCTCATTTATCCTAGCACTTAGTGCCCCCATTTTTGATTGCACCTCATTAATAGCCTTTTGATTTCAACTTGGTTAGATTTTAGTTCTTTTATTTCTCCAGAAAGGGTTTCTCTAATAACTTCCACGCTTTTTTCAAGCCCAGCTGGTATTTTTAAAGTCATGATTCTGAACTCTAGGTCCGACATCATACTAATGTCCGTATTGAGTAGGTCCCTGGCTGACGGTATTACCTCTTGTTCTTTTTGCTGAGGTGATTTTTTTCGTCTTGTCATTTTGTCCAGAGGAGAATAGATGAATGAGAGAACAAAATGCTAACAGTTTAACAACATCCCCAGCAAATATACTCTATACAAATCAGAAAAGACCTGAAACCAGGAGAAAAGAAAGGGAAAGAAAGAAAAAAGAAAGAGAAAAAAAAAGAAAAAGATAAAAGCAAAAACAGAACAATACAAAAAAAAAACAGAATGTGATCAAATATGATCAGGCTAGTGCATAGATCAGTGTGCCACACACTAGATACTGGGTGTATTTTGGTCTGTTAGAAAAAAGTGCCTCATAAAATTTTAAAGGAAGAAAGACATATATGTACAAAATAAGGGTTGATATAATGAAGGGATGGAAGATGCCTGTAAAGATAAAAATTATAAAAGATTTTATAAAAGGAATTGATAAGAAGTTGATTGAAAAAAGAAAGAAGAAGATTTAAAAAATAAAAGAAAAAAAAGGGAGAGAATGTGATCAGGCAGGAGACTAGAACAAAGCCATACACTAGTGATTTAGGGTCTATTTTGATCTGTTAGAAGAAACTGTATTGCAAAATTTTAAAGAGAGAACAACTTATATATATATATATGCCAAAAATAAGGGTAACTACTATGAAGGGGTAAAATATGACTCTAAAAATGAAAAATAAAAAATGTTTTTTTAAAAAAGGGATTGATAAGATGTTGGTTGAAAAAGGGAAAAAGAGAAATTAAAAAAAAAGTTAAAAAAATTAACTTTGAAAAACTAATGAATCATAGTAAAAAAAGCCATGAATTCTATGTGCAGTATTTCCCTAGCGCTGGAGTTCTCCCGTTCTCCTTGATTGGTAAACTTGGTCTTGGCTTGCTGGCTGTTCATGCTGATCTTCTGGGGGAGGGGCCTGTTGCTGTGGTTCCCAAATGTCTTTGCCGGAGGCGGAATTGCCCCGCCCTTGTCGGTCCGGGCTAAGCAAGCTGCTGGGATTTGCTCTCAGGAGCTTTTGTTCCCTGCAAGCTCTCGGTACAGCTTTGGAGGACCAGGGCGAAAATGGTGGCCTCCCAATCTCCACCTGGAGGAGCTGAGAACTCGGGGCCCCACTCCTCAGTGTGCCCCCAGAGAAAAGCAGTCACTCCCGTCTCCCCGGTGTCCGGCCGCACTCCATGCTCACCCGGCCTGTGACCGAGCGTTTCTATCTCTGGCACCCGACCCCGTGTGGAGTCTCCAAACCCAGCAGATCCCTGCGATGCACTCCCACGCTGCTCCTCCCCAGGGAGGAAGGGGAGTCTCCCCAGCTCTGCCGCTTGTTGGGTCCCTGCTGGAGGAGCAGTGGCCCGACTGGGCCGCGGATCACAGTTTATGGCAACCCCGAGCTGAGAGCCCGCGCCTCAGCTCCATCTCTGCAGCCGGCTTCCCCGCTCCGATACCTGGGAGCTCTGCCGCACTCAGGCACCCCCGGTTTTTCTGTGACCCCGAGGGTCCTGAGACCACACTGTCCTGCGAGGGTTCCACCCCTCGCTTAGCCACTGAAGCGACGTCCCTCAGCGAAGCCGACTTCTAAAAGTTCCGATTTTGTGCTCCGCAGCTCTATCACTTGCCAGAAGCGGCCGACGGAGGCCCCCTCCCCCACCGTCTATCCTCCCGAATATCGCCTTGGATTCACTTCTCCGCACGTCCTACCTTCCAGAAAGTGGTCACTTTTCTGTTCAGAGAGTTGTTGCTACTCTCTTCTTTGATCTCCTGTTGAGTTTGTAGGTGTTCAGAATGGTTTGATCCCTATTCAGCTGAATTCCTGAGACCAGACGAAATCCAGGTCTCCTACTCCTCTGTCATCTTGCTCCACCCATTTCCTGCCACATTTTAAAAACACTTTGAAAATTATTATTTCAATATCTTTGATTTCCTTTGTCATCCATTGTGTTCTATTTTATACATGTAAAAATACTATTCTGAGGGGCGCCTGGGTGGCTCAGATGGTTAAGCGTCTGCCTTCGGCTCAGGTCATGATCTCAGGGTCCTGGGATTGAGCCCCGCATCAGGCTCCTTGCTCAGTGGGGAGTCTGTTTCTCCCTCTCCCTCTGCCATTCCCTCCACTTGTGCTCCCTGGCTCTATCTCTCTGTCAAATAAATAAAAATAAAATCTTTAAAAAAATAAAATAAATAAAATAAAATAAAATAAAATAAAATAGAAATACTATTCTGAGAAGCAATTCACTGGCTTCAAAAGATTGCCAAAATAGTCCTTGGACAAAAAAGGTAACAAACTCTGGATTACATGGTGTGGGAGGGACAGACAGATGAATAAGAGTGACTCTTCCCCTCTGAGTCTAGGGGAAGAGGTTTTGGTCAAGGAGAAAAGTGAGAGAATGCTCTTGGAGGTGCTATGACCCAAGAGTTGGACTTAAGACCAACCATTACTGTTGCCGTCAATTCCTGAGTGGTCCTCAGGCCTGCCTAGAAAATGGACTTGAGTCCCAGAAGAAAAAGTAAGGAGGTTTTATGATGGTAGTTATATATATATATATATATATATATATATATATATATATATATATATATATAAAACATATATATATATATATGAATCATGTTTTATTAGGAAAATAACTTTTCACCTGAGTAAATAGGAAAATTTATATGAAAATAATAACTATTCAAATAATGCTGACTTTATGTCAGGCAGTGTTCAATGCAATTTACAAATATTACCTTCATTAGTCCTTACAACAATCCTATACAGTAGGCACTATTATTATCCCCCTTTTGCAGATAAAAACAGGAGGTAAAGTGAAGTTAAGTCTGTTGCCCAGAGTAGTCCAGGTGTTATGTCACAAAACCAGGATTTGAATGCAATGCAATCAGTTGGGACTATGGACTATGTACCCTGACGCAGGCTGCAAAGTGATTTTCTAAAGGATTAACAATAACAACAAATGTTATTTGTTTGTCCTCTGCAATAATAAAGATAATAAAGGAAATATGATATATACCAACTCGAAATAACATTCTCTGCTCGTATTTTCCACTCTGAGTTCTTCTCATCAAATGTCCTTTCTCTAAGTATGTTCTCAGTTTCTCCTCCCAATGGCTATGATTGGAATATTGGCAGTTATATGAAAGTATGCCTTGCTCCATTTTTCTAACATCTACCATGACTCCCATTGGATTCTAAGAAAGTAAATCTTAACCTCTCAAGGGAAGCTCTCGCTCTGACTGATGGCTTCACCCAACTTTTGACATTATTAATATATTCTTTTCAGAGAACATTACAAAGAGTGCAGACGGCTGTGCCATACAGGCTGAGGCTGCGGTGGAGGTGATGACCCTTCGTCCATTCAGCGCCCCAGTGAGAAAGCAGCCCTGTAACGCGGTATCACCAGATGAGAAACATCAAGAGCTCTGAGTGTTCCTTTGTACCAAAGTCTCGGGCTTCTCCATTGGGCAGGGGGGTGGGCAGAGGGAGGGGCAACCTGATGCCCCACAGTTTGTGACTGGGTGATATTCAAATGGATTCAGAAAGCAAGAACCCGGACACTTGTGACGGAGGAAAAGCTTCATGTAAAAGGTGTCTACTGCACTGGTCTTTGTGGATTCAGTCTGTATGCAAAAGGAAACACAAATCTGTCCCAGATTTTATTTGATTGTAAATATACAGGCATTCATACAAGACTGAACAGTTCTGAGTGCCAATAAAATAATATACTTCCACATTTCTAAACAAATAAAATGAAACAATTTTTTTTTTCTTTTACTTGAGAGTTAAGAGGTGTGATGAAGTTTTTGAAATTTGGGCCAAAGCTATAAAGAGAGATAGACAGACATCTCTTTTGCTTCATATCCTTCTTTTACACAAATACTGGAAACTGCTATTTTTTATTTTTCTTTATTGGGAAAAAATAGAGATATGAATGTTTCCCAATAATGATATAATGGATTGAAATTTGGATTGAGAGTTGGAGGACCTGAATTATAGTCTTGACTTTGTCCCTAAGCAATTTTTTCTGAATAATTTATAGTTCAATAGCTTTCAAAAGGCATTTGTGGAGTGACTTGCAATAAAAATATGCATACAAAAAAAAAGAGAATTGAACAGGAAATCAGAAACAATAGAATGAAAAGGGAGAAAATTTCTACAATCTGGTTCATCTAACTCTGAGGTTCCTGGACACAAAGTGAAAAAGGGCAACATGATGAACCTCACAGGTATCATTATTGACAAAAGAAGTAATTGCTGCTTTGGCTTTGCTTCCTGATTCTAATTTTAGAAAGAACTTTTTCTGTTGGATCATTATATAAAGGCATCAATTTAGACTCTTTGGAAAATGCAAAAACTCTAGAGAAAGATTAAAGGTATTTTATTGAATTGTACTCAAGTGAAAGTAATTTCTTTGGAGAGTTAATCCACATAGTTTAAGTCAATTGCTTTTGATGCTCTACCTTGACTGAAGGAGTCACCAAGTAGCTCTGTGACCTCTTCTGCCTCTTAGTAAAATAGGGATTTTGATTAGATGAACTCTAAGGTTCCTTCTAACTCACAAGTTCAGTAATTTCTAGGATTAATTTCATTTAGACTTTCTATTACTGTTAACATGCTATTCAAGCCGAGATTCCCAAAACGTAAGGATTTCCATCCCCTTCTTCTTGTCATAAAAGTAACATTATAAATACATTCGGAACCAAATTATGTGCTTTAAAGCAAGAGACAGGGGATACTAGAGTTACCTGAAAAACAACCCCTGTTGAAATTATAAGTGAATACAAATATTTCGAAGTTCCCACTGTCACTTTTTTACCTCTTCTTTAAAGGTCTCAGATTGATTAACGGCTAACAAGTGAGTTGTCTGTATGTTCTGTGAATTCTAAAATAAGCAACTCAGAAATCTTGCTGTAGCCAATAATTCAAAGAGTAATCTAATGGCACCAAAGTACATTCAGCAATTCCAAGATAAATATGTCATTATTTTAATGGGTAGCGAAAGGGAGCAGACTATGCCACCCCCAAAATACACCTCTTTGACACATTGATTATTTTGAGCTGATTATTTTTTAAAAACAGGAAAAGCACTTAAAATGGAATACAAGTTATCCTTTTGTAAGAGGCATTTATGTTTATAAGGGAAATCTTCATTTGTCTGCTCTGTACCAGGAAGAGAAGAATGACTCTAAATCTCTTGAAACTCTTACCAATGGAAAAGGTATGGACTTAAATCTGCATAACAACCTTATCCTCATTCACAGTGTTTTTTCTGATATGACTGACTCCCCACCCTCCACATCTTGTTTCCTTTTTAGGTGTTGAAGTTACTGGGCCATTTTGGAAAGTTACTCAGTTTTCCTAGGTACCTCCCCTGTCACAGGAGGTACACTGGTTTTAAACTTCTGTTTGCTTTTCTCCTGTTAGTCTGTCTTTTATTACAGGGGTGTTTCAGCCAAGAACCAAGAAGGGTAGAGTAAAAAGTATTTTTCCTCCCCTACAGTTTAAGAGGAGTAAGGTTATGGTTCTCTCTGGTTCAATCTCCACAAAGCAGTCAAACTGAGCTTCTTAAAACATAAATTGGAACTCGCCCTCTCCTGCAGAAGCACCTGACTCTTGGGCTAAAGGAAAAAAAAAAAAAATTCCATAGTCCTTACTGTGGCCTATGAGGCCCTGCTGATGGGTTCCTGGCCACCTCCCTCATACTCCCATCTCCTACAACTCCGTAGCCTGACTCACTAGGCTTCACTCACTCTGGGGTTTCAGTTCCCACACACAACAGCCACATCCTGACCCTGGAACCCCTACCTACTCCCTGGAATGCTCTTCCCAATGATATAATCACAGGCAGCTCTTTCTCATGCTTTTGTCCCTTAATTGTCACCTGCTCAGAGAGGCCCTCCCTGACCACTCCTTGTCAAGAGCTGATTCCAACATTCTCAATTTCTGCTCATGTTTGTTCCTTTCATAGAATCCATACCAAATCACAGTTACTTTGTCTGTTCACTTGTTTTCTTCTATCTGTCCTTGCAGAATGGACGTTTCATGATGGCAGATTTGTGAGGTCCTCTTCACTGTTGCATTTCAAGCACTGAGTAAACTCTCATTTAGAGCATAAGGGGAGAATGGCTACATTGTATAATTGTCCTAAGTAATCCTATTATCAAATTCTTTTCATGGTCATTTTCCCCTTATTTTTTCCTAGTTCAAATCCTTAACGTGAATATACAGTTTCTACACAAACTAGAAAAATTACAAACTTTTCTTATCATAAAACGTGATGACTTCTACAAGGACATAATGTTATTTTCACAACTTACCAAAGTTAACAAGGTTTTACAGCTCCTTCAAACTACTGTCTTATCAGAGCAGCTCAGAATTAGCAGACACATCATTGGCAGAAAATCAAATAACATATATCAAAAGATACTCAGCATATGCTTTGTCAGAGAAGCCACTGGGCAAAGAATTGGTGTGAAAAGTTCTTTCATATTCCCCTATTAAATCAATTCCCAGATCTTCCTGTAAGAATAAATTTTAACAATAAGTTATTGTGCAACTGTGACCCACAAGACTCTTTGTCCTCTGCCTTTTTTAGACAGTTATTTTTCAAACTACAGTTTATGAAATCAAACTGCAGTTGAGGGGGCACCTGGGTGGCTCAGTTAGTTAAGAGTCTGACTTTGGCTCAGGTTGTGATCTCTGGATCCTGGAATTGAGCCCCGTATTGGGCTCCTCACTCGGCGGGGAGTCTGCTTGTCCCTCTCCCTCTGAACCCCAACCCCAGGCATGCTCTCTCTCTCTGTCAAGTAAATAAATAAAATCTTTAAAAAAATTTTTTTAAAAATCTGCAGTTGTGAAATCAATTCAGGGGATGATGGCGAGAAGTTCTAAAATTAAATACAATAGAAAAGTAGAAAATGGAAAATATCAAAGTGCACTGCACAGAATTGGAATAACTGTCATTTGAAGAAGCTTTTGTATTTGAGTGTATATGAGAGTGTGTGTGTGTGTGTGTGTTGTACACCTTTATTCTGGGTCACAATGTAAATCACAGTTTCCTGTTAAAAACAAGTTGAAAACCCACTACACTGGTCAGTAAGAGAGATAAAACAAGAGTTAGTGACTACTTGTAAAACACATGCATATATCCAGATTTATTATACTCCTATGAGAGAACTAATGGGGTTTGGGACATTCTACCCTAAAATATGGCATCTTAGCATATTAAGCTGAAGGAGTTTGCAAAACCAGCAGAAGCAGGTCAGTGTGACCTTCCCCCAACCTTTGTCCCCTGAATTAGATCCTGAAACTCTTATATTAGAGATGCCCTCCTTCTCTTTCAGGAAAGGAACATCCTTACCCTAAAAAAGAAGCCTTGCTGAATTTCCCCCAGTTTACTACAGTAACCTCATTTCTACATGACTGCTCACCTTCATTAAACATAGAATAAAACACTCAGGTCTAACTGTTTCTTTAGGTCTTCATTTCCTTATGAAGGTTCCCATGTCACATACAACCTATATTAAATAAATCTGTATGTATTTTTCCTCTTATCTTCCTCTGGCAGTTTAATTTTCAGACCCAGACAGGGATTCTGAGAGAGTCGAGGAAAACTTTTTCCTTACTCACAGATTTTGTTCCTATGCTTGATACATTTAATTCTGCTTTGCATTTTAGATTATTGTTTTCATATCTGCATCCAATTATAACATAACCCTTTCGAGGGTAGGAAGATGTCTCATATATTATTGAGTCACCCATTAAGGTCACCCATTATGTTGGATTAAATATGGTCACAAGTTATCTGACACTACTTCCATGAAGAGAGTCCATTAAGGGTCATGTCTTTTCCTTTTCAATCTGGGGGGGGGGGTAGTCTGTGATTGCACTGACCAATGAAAACGGCAGAAATGAAGATACAGTGCACATTTCTAAGCTTAAACCTCACAAGGCTGGCAGCTTCCACTTCCTGTCTCTTGGAGTACTCACTCTTGGAGCCTGAGCTTCCATGTGAGCATTTAGACTAACACCCTAGAGAAACCATGGAGAGAGGCCCTGTGTCTACCAAGAGAGGGAAAGAAGGCTATCCTTCTAGCCGACATCCTCATGAAAGTAACAGGCACATGTATGAAGCCTTCTTGGGTCTTATAGATTAAGCACTGGCAAAGTGTGGCCCATAGGGCAGCTGCTTAATTTTATAAATAAAACTTTATTAGAACATGGCCACAACAGTCATTTATTTACATATCGTCTGAGGCAACTTGCACGTTACAACCACAGGGCTGACTAGCTGTCATAGACAGTATGTCCCACGGTTTTCTACCTGGCCCTTCACATAAAGTCTGCTGATCTGGGTTCTAGGCCCTTCCAAAGGACTACAAATGATACCAGCTAGAGCAGAATAACCTCTCAGCCAAGCTCTGCCTGTAGTTCTAATCCACAAAAATCACAGAGTCTAATAAAAATTGTTTTAAGCCACTTGTTTTAGGGTAGATTTTTATGCAACAATAGAAAACTGGAACAGAATTCATTACCTGGTAGTGTTGTGTTGTATAAACCCTGTGACATGTATCAATGGTTTTGAAATCAGGCAGCAAACAGAAGCTGGAAGGGCCTCAAGGTGACTGTTAGTGGAAAAAAGGACTTTAAAGAAATTGTTAGTAAAAGCTGCAAGGGCCTTGAAAAGACTGTTGGTGATGCCTTAAGGGTCAGTGAAAATATGTCATTGGAAGCTGGAGAATATGGGATGCTTTCTCTGTATTGGCTGAAAATTTGGCATGAGTGTTGCATGTGATAATGAAGAAAATGGAAAAGGGACCTAATGAATTTGTGGACCCGACAGAGAAGGCTAATGGGCAGAATGGGGGAAGCGCCAACTGGCTTCTAACTGCCAAACGTGAAATACGAGAAGAGCGATGAGCTAACGGAGGAATGACTGAGTTTGTGAGCAGATTGCGAGGAAATATAAAGGAGTCAGGACAGGCTGGGTGTGAAAAAGGAAACCGTCTCTCATCCCAGTCTCCGCCAGCAATGGACATGAAAAGTGAGAAATGGCCTCAAGACAAAGGCTAAACCCAGACTACTACCTGGCTGTGGGGTAAATAATCTAGAAGGCTTCTAAGAACTTTAAGAGTTGTACATCTTACCTTACACCCTCTCTGCCAGAAAAGAGGGCCTTTGTGAATCGTAGCATATGCTTGGTAAACCCTTTCAACTGGACAAAATGGCTTCTTTGTATAATTTACTACATTTCAAAGACTATATTAAAAACAATGTGTGTGTGGCTTTTGATTGGTGGATTGGATTATCTGATACACAGGAGCCCTATAAACTTTTTACGGAAAAGGAGGGTTGACGCAAAGGGCAGAGCCAAGAGCCACCGCAATCACTTCCTAGACCCTAATCAAGGAACCAGTGACCTGCATCTGGCTGGATTTCTAAATCAGTGTAGAACAGTAACTGCTATGTACCTCCCACGTTCTCTTTCCTGAAGAGGAGAACCTAGGGTTATCCTATCCCTACCTGACCATTATATATTGGAAGGAGGGCAGACCAATTCTCCCAATAGTTGGCATGTCTTCAGGCTGAGAGGAACTCAAGAGACCTTCATCCACACATGGCTTTGACTGAATCGTCAGCTTTTTAAATTCAAGGCAATGTTGAAGTGAGGTGAAATTTTTTAAAGTGGAAGGAATATAAGTAATCTGTGGCCAGAAGGTATACAACAGTCCTTCCATAGAGAGTCCTCCTTCTCCCCCTTAAACTTGGGGTTGCTCTGAGACTATACTGCCCAAAAGAATAGGGTAGAAGCTTTACTGACCCAATTTTGGGCCCAGTCCTTAAAAGACTAAAAGTTTCTAGTTCCTGTCTCTTGGGTTACTTACTCTTAGAGCCTTAAACTGCCACATAAAACCTTCTCAGAGAGTATGTGGAAAGGTCCTGAATCCACAGCCTCCTAGCTGTGAATAAAAGCCATCTCGGACTGGCAGAGCCACTAGCTGGATACCACATGGAGAATTGCCCAGCCAAGTCCTGCCCAAGTTTTGACCCACAAAAGCTTGAGATATAATAAAATGGCTGTAGTTTTAAGGCACTAAAGTTTTGGGGTAATTTGTTATACAGCAATAGATAATAAACACACATTTCATACTGGTACTAAAAATAGACACATTTTCAATATACCTAACCTCCTAAATCATTGGGTTGGGAAAGGGATGATCTCTGTTATGGATTGAATTAAGGTCTCCCAAAAAGGTATCTTGAAGTCCAAACTCCCAGAACTTGTGAATGTGACCTTATTTAGAAACAAGGTCTTTCCAGATGCAATCAGATTTTAGGTAAGTCCCACTAGATTAGGGTGTACCATAGTCTAATGATTGGCCTCCTTATAAGAAGACAGAGGCAGTGACTAGAATGCATCTGTAAGCCAATGGAAGCAAAGAATGAATCTTCCCCTAGAGCCTTCAGAGTGAATAAGCCCTGACAACATCTTGATTTGGGACGTCTAGCCTCCAGAACTGTGAGAGAATAAATTTCTGTTATTTTAAGACACTTGGTTGGTGTTAACTTTGTTATTGCATCACTGAGTGAGTAACAAACACAGTCTCCTACAGGAAGTAGCCTAAGAGTAGAACTTATATGTCTATTTCAACCACTGCTGAAAACATACAACACATCTTTTGGAATATTACCAATACTGGGTAATAATCTTCACATGGCCCTGCACTTCTAAATTCCAAATATTTAGGATGATTCTCCATATTGTGCCAATTCTCTTTTTTTATGCAGATTCTTAAAGTCACGGGACTGGAGTGTTCCAGGCCTCTAGTCTTCCTGGCCCTTCAAATCCACTTAATGGCTTATAGACTTTACACCTAAAGAAGGGCCAGAACCATAAAAAAGGATTAAAAAATCCAATGAGGCAACGCCATTATTTGCCAGCAGTTTGGTGATGGATAACTGTAATTATTCACTAAAATGGGATTTAGAAGTTTTCTATGGCTCTTAGTTACTCTTTCTTAATACTTTCAGATAATGATACTTGGGCCCAAAGTCATAGGTAAAGCATTTAATGATATACATTTGTGTCTCTATATCAATGTCTCAGAATACTTATCACTCTAAAAACAGAAGGGAAGTTTTCACTGCTTATTTTTAGTGTATGATAACATGTATACATGTTAAGAAAAATGATACATCAAGTTGATGCTTAGTAAATCCTGTTCCAAAATGGTTACTTACATCTGACTTCAGGAAAAGATAAGATAAATGTGACTATCACAAGATTTCAGTAAGGGCATCGTAGTATTTCTTATTTGACATTAAACCTCACTTAAGTAGCTTCTGGTACACCTCTGCGGAATGCAGAATTATTGGCCTTTTTATTATTAAAAATGCATGTCATATTTCCAGATTGCATTCATTTGGCCAATGGGACATGCACTATAATAAGCTAGTACCAGATTCACCTGAGCTATAAAAATAAATAATAACTACACGATAATCTTTTGATGTACAGCCAAGAATCATTTAATTTCTGGAGTCATAAAAAGGTGAAATGAACCACAGGTTCAAAAATGCCAATGAGTACTTTGAAGGAAATATCCTTCAGAGACAAGTAGCTCTAGCTTTTCGATGCAATAAAAAAAAATTATTTCTTATGGGAAAAGTTGATGGTAAAATGATGTATTTCCATGCCAGTGTAATGGGAAAATATTTTTCAGTATTACTTTATGCATTTTCATACACCATCTTGTAAATTGTGCTAGAAAAAATTTTTATAAAGAAACTAATAAATAAAAACAAAAACAGAAACAGGATGTCATGCCAGGTAGAAGGAGTGGTGGGAGACCTAGGTTCACATGGCAGCTCATTCATAGGTTAGTAGGGCTGCTTGCCACATAACCTTCTCAGACTTCAGGCTCCTTATATGTAGAATGAAATGATATTATTACCAATATCACTGAATCGTTATGATGAAAATTTTTTTAAAGTGTATGGAAATTTTCCTTGTAAACTTCAAAGCATTATGCAGATGTTATGTTATTCATTAGTCTAATTAGGAAAGTAACTCCAAGTTACAAATGTTCATGTACATTCTCTCTAGCTTGAGGCTTTGAATTTTAGGTTTCAATCTGGTTTATGCTTAATCCTCGTGATGCTGAGCTTTTGTTTGTACTCACAGTATAAACTCAGAATATACCAAACCAAGTTACTTATGAACAATGGATATTTAGAATAGGAAAAATATGCTCTCCTGGAATTCTAAAGCATACTCTGTTAAAACATTCTTACTGACCTTTAACAAAGTCTGTTAAAAGCAGAAACAAGGGGTTAAGAATGTAATGGACTGAAAGACATTTTCTTATTTTTGAAGCGTTTATGATTTCACATGTTCCCTTTTCAAAGTCTTTTTAACAGCCCTTATAGAAGGTTCCATTGAAGTTTCAGCTGGAATGCAGACAGGTTGAAGGGTGTAGATGTAAAAAGGGTTGCTATTAGAACCAAAATGGAAATAACTCCTTAATTGTTCCCTTCAAATTCATATCATGATCAGTCAGAGCATGTTTCTGCCCAGGTCATCTAGCTGGGGAGATCCCCCTGACTTCAAAGAACGCTTGGGGAAGACAACAGCTGAATCATACCTCGAATAAAGTCACACATGAAAAAAAAAAAGGATTTTTTTTTTTAATCATTCTAAAAGTACTCCTATAAAGCACCGCTTAATTGGTCTTTCACAAACAAAACAAAGATACACAATAACCTATCAGTCCAGGAACTAAATAAATTAGTTGCTGAACCTTGAGTTGAGAGATGTTTGCCCCTATGGCTCATTAATTCACTTTCCGGTTCATTCAGGATAAAAATCAAACGTGTTCCTACAGCTGATAAGAAAGACTTACTCAAGCTTTCCCAACTCTTAAAGAAGAACAAAGACTCCTTATGCTTTAGGACTGGCTTCTTTGGATTCTATCCTTCAGAAAAACAAGTGGAGGCTTTACTTGATGGAGGCTAGTGCAGGGGGACGAGGGAGGTTGGTTTTGAGGCATATTAATAGAACAAGCACGCAATGTTCCTTCTAGGCGCTCAGCCATTTCATAAACATTTGTTGTCTATTTTATGCCAGAAGCTTTGCTGACAGTACCAGGCACATGAGGGATGGCTCCTGCCTTCAAGGAGTGCACCAACCAGTAGGGCAGACTGCCGTGAACCACGAATTATTATAATTATTATAAAGTGGGATGAGAGCCAGCCTAGATGGGAACCAGAGATGTCAGCTTAGGAATCCAAGAGGAGGTAACATGTGAGCTGAGTCTTCATCGACATGTAGCAGTTAGCTGGGGAAAGAAGAGAAGGGGATCCAGTCGGCGGGGAGCACAGGTTGGAAGGGGCATACAGGACCCCAGTAGTTTATAGGGCTGTGCATAGGGCTTTGGAAGGCGGAGAAAGAGCGGGACAAGAGGAGGCTAGAGAGGTGAACAACCAGAGCCTGGACTGTGACTTCAGTGTTACAGGGAAGCAGTGAAACACATCTCAGCAGGTAGGAGAGTGCTCACATTAGCATGCGTGCATGTGTGTGTGTGTGATTGTACACAAAGGCATGTGTGTGTTTTAGCAGCCCTAGCAAGAGCACAGAGAATTAAAGAAGGTATTGCTGGGGACAAAACCGTGAGGAAGTTATCACAATAACTGAGGGAAAGGGTATAAAGGTTTACTTAACACTACTTAGTAGGGAGGGCACCTGGGTGGCTCAGTCGTTAAGCGTCTGCCTTCGGCTCAGGTCATGATCCCAGGGTCCTGGGATCGAGCCCCACATCGGGCTCCCTGCTCAGCGGGAAGCCTGCTTCCCCCTTTCCCTCTCCCACTCCCCCTGCTTGTGTTCCTGCTCTTGCTGTCTCTGTCAAATCAATAAATAAAATCTTAAAAAAAAAAACAAACACTACTTAGTAGGGAGAGGAGGAGAAAGGAGTGTTTCAGGCATTAGAAACAAATCCAATCCGGTTGCTAACTGGATACAGTTGCAAGGAAAAGGGAGCTGTTTCCCAGGATTTCCGGGTTTCTGTCTGGGCAACGGAGTCTTCAGTGGTGTGTCACTGAGAGCGCCGTTCTAGAGGGCGAGCAGGTGTGAGTTAGGTTTCCTGGCTTCTTAGTATAGAAAGGGAAAGACAAATATGCCTAATTATATATGTCAGCATCAAAGTCTGCCAGTTGTAACCTATTAATATGCCTCAAAACCAACCTCTCTTGTCCCCCTGCACTAGCCTCCATCAAGTAAAGCCCCCCACCACGACTTCCTGTTTCTGTGCCCGCACCTTCTTGTCTCTGGACTCACCCTGCCTTGTACTCTCAGCCATGGCCAAGTTCCTGCCTAAAGAACTTCAGTGGCTGCCCTAGAACTTTAGGACAGAAGTCAAACTCCTTCCTGTAACTTCCATTCTTCTCGATGGTTACATCGTCACCTCTCCATCCTCATTTTTCAACACCCCCCCAGTGCCCCCCGAGAACTCCATCCCTGGGGACTACTCTGCTTGCTTCTCTCTGCCCTTGGCATCCTCTCCCCTTCTGTCGGAAACCCTGTGCCTTTTCTCCAAGCTTCCCTCTGGTTTCTTTTTTGTCTTCATCCTTCCAGCCTCAGATTAGGCATCATTTCTTCCGCTGTTCCTGGCCTCCAAGACTGAGAGGTGCTGCTTCTGTGTGCCGTCATTGTACCTACCTTTAGTTTAGCGGGAAATCAGCACATCCCTAGTTTTGCTGCAGTAGAAGCTTCCTGAAGGCAGGGACACTGTCTTGTTCATCTATGTGCCTCTGTATTAGTTTACTTATTTCTGTGTAAAAAACTATCCCCTATGTATCAGGGTAAAAGCACAAACATTTATTTATCTCACAGTCTCTGCAAGCCAGGAATTCTAGAGCAGTTTTTCCAGGCGGTGCTGGGACATGGCCCCTCGTGAGGCTGCAGCCAATGTGCAATTTGACTGGGTTTGAGGATTTACCTGGCAGGTCACTCACATGACTGCTGGTGGAGACTAAGGTCTCTCACCACATGGGCCACTCCACAGAGCTGCGGACGACATGGTTTCCCGGACAGAGTGATCCAAGAGATAAAAAAGCCCAAGACCGAAGCTACAGTTTTTACTATCTAATCTCGGAAGTGCCATGTCATGATTTCTACGATACTCTATTAGTCACACAGGCCAATTCTGGTGCAGTGTGGAAGGAGACCTACTCAAGGGCATAAGTAGCAGGAGGCAGGAACCACTGGGGAGCTCACAGTCTCCAGTGCATAGCAGTGCAATTAGCCCTAGAAGTCCTAATGGATATCTGAGATTAATTAACAAATCAGCAAATGAATAAAAAGTAAACACATTTATGCAAAGTTTTGGGTTAATTACTCTGGAGAATTTAAAGATGTAAAAATGGATTTATTATCTTTTGGATATATATTTTTCTGCTAAAAAAAAGTATACCATAATCTCTGGATTGCTAAGGTCTTCTTTTGCATAAACTATCTGGAGCAACGAGGACTGGTTTTATGGTGATTTATTCCCAGAAGGCTGAGCAGACAGGAAAGCCCTGTGAGATAATATCTACATCATCTCTTTACATCTTGAAAAGAAAAAATGTATATATTGCTACCCATAGATTCTCATGCCTTACTTGTAACGGGACTTGTCTCATTATGGGTATTTTGATACATTTAAGCTGATTAAAAACCAAAGGAAAACAATGTCTGAAATAGCAGGTCCATTAAGCAAGAAAATGAGAACCATAAACAATGCAAAGGATATTAAACTATTTCACCTTTCATTGGACTTGTGAATTCTATAGAAGGTAATGCTGAGCTTAGCAAGATGTAATTCAAAAGCTGAATTATTATAATAATAGGTTTGTCTACTGACACTATTTTCTATCTATTCTGCATTAAATGTCATTTAACCATTCTAATAAATTTTTAGCCCAGAGGAACAATTGATGAGCACTTCTCTATCTGCCTGTAAATGAAATAAGCTGGATGGCCAGTAATAGATGGATCAATATACAATCAACATTATAATATCATGGTGATGTACTACGAACTGAGCCAATAAGGAAAAAAAAATCATTATTAAGGTAATTGTTTTAAAATAACAATCACTCAAAAAAGAAAATTATGCAAGGAAAACTGTAAAAAATTGCTGAAACAAAAGAAGACATAAATAAATGGAAAGATAGCCCATGCCCATGAATTGGAAGACTTAATATTGTTAAAATGTCACTATTTCCCAAAGTGACCTACATATTCAACATAATCTTAATCAAAATCCCAATGATTTTTTTTTGCAGAAATAGAAAAATCCATACTAAAATTCATTTGGATTCTGAAGAGACCCTGAATAGCCAAAACAATCTTAAAAAAGAACAAAGTTGGAAGATTCATACTTCCTGATTTTAAACCTTACTACAAACCTACAGTAATCAAAATAGCGTGGTACTGGCATAAAGACAGATATATAGACCAACAGAATAAAACAGAGTCCAGAAATAAACTCTCATATTTATGGTCAAATGATTTTCAATAAAGTGCCAAGGGCATATAATGGGGAAAAAGACAGCATTTTTTTTATTTTTTATTGTTATGTTAATCACCATATATTACATCATTTGTTTTGGTGTAGTGTTCCATGATTCATTGTTTGTTCATAACACCCAGTGCTCCATGCAGAATGTGCCCTCTTTAATACCCATCACCAGGCTAACCCATCCCCCTACGCTCCTCTCCTCTAGAAACCTCAGTTTGTTTTTCAGAGTCCATCATCTCTCCTGGTTCGTCTGAAAGACAGCATTTTTAACAATGGTGCCGGGTGAACTGGATATCCACATACAAAAGAATGGTGTTGAACCCTCACATAACACCATATACAAAAATTAACTCAAATAGATCAAAGACTGGGGCTCCTGGCTGGCTCAGTCAGTAGAGCATGTGACTCTTGATCTTGGGGTTGTAAGTTAGAGCCCCGTGGTGGGTACAGAGATTACTTAAAAAAAATCTTTAAAAACAAGTGTATCAAAGACCTAAATGTAAGAGCTAAAAATACAAAACTCTTAGAAGAAAACATGGGGCAAAAAGGCTTTATGATATTAGATTTAGCAATGATTTCTTAGATATGACAAAAAGGCACAGGCAACTGAAAAAAAATAGACAAATCGGCTTCATGAAAACTTAAAACCTCTGTGCATCAAAGAACAGCATCAACAGAGTGAAAAGGCAACCCACAGAATGGGAGATAATATTTGCAAACCAAATATCCGATAATGGATTGATACCCAGAATATATAGAGAACTCCTAAAACTCAACAATGAAAAAAGAAACAACACAATACAAAAATGAGCAAAGAATTTGAATAGACATTTCTCCAAAGAAGGTATACAAAGGCCAATGAGCACTTGGAAAGATGCTCAACATCACTCATCATCAGGGAAATGCAAATCAAAACCACAATATCACCTCACCTCTATTAGGATGGCTGCTATAAAAGAACGAAAAGAAAAAGAGAGAAAGAGAGAAAAGAAGGGAAGGGAGGGGAAGAAAAGAAAAGAGAAAACAAGTATTGGCCAAAATGTCCAGAAACTGGAACCATTGTGGGCTGTTGGTAGGAATGTAAAATGGTGTGGCTGCTTGGAAAACAAGCTCACAATTCCTCAAAAAATTAAAAATAAATTTGCCATATGACCCAGCAATTCCACTTTTCGGTATATACCCCAAACAACTGAAAGCCAGTCTCAAAAGAAGTATTTGTACACCTGTTCATTGCAGCATTATTCACAACAGGTAAAACATAGAAGCAACCCAAGTGTCAATTGACAGATGAATGAATAATTGAATGAACTGAATGAATACATTCCTTAAAAAAGAAAGGAAGTTGTAGCATATGCTACTACATGGGTAAATCTTGAAGATACTATTCTAAATGAAATAAGCCAGGCACAAAAAGACAAATACTGTATCATTCCACTTATAAGAGATACATAGAGTAGTCAAAATCATAGGGACAAAAAGTGAAATGGTGGTTGCCAAGGGAATGGAGGGGTGGAGAGTTATTGTTTAATAAGGAGAGTTTCAGTTTTGCAAGATGGAATGAGTTCTGAAGATGGATGGTGGTTATGGTTGCACAACAATATAAATATATTTAACACTACCAAACTACACATTGAAAAAATGATTAAGATGGTAAATTTTATGTTATGTGTATTTTGCCACATTAAAAAGAATTGAAAAAAATATCCAGAAAGAAAGAAGAAAAGGCAACAGGTGGGATCTTTGTGGTGATGGAAATCTCTGTATCTTGGCTCTGTCAATGTCAATAACCTGATTGTGATGTTGTACTATAGTTTTGCAGGATGTTACCATTGGAAGAAACTGGGTAAGCTATGGATGGGACTCTATGTATTATTCCTTACAATTGTATGTGAATCTACAATGATCTCAAAATAAAAATTTTAGTTAACATACAAAGAGAATCCTTAAAGTTAGTAGTTAATGTTATTGGGTGTTGATATACACATATCTGATTTAATTTTCATTCTTTCATTCAACAAGTATTTATTCAGCACCTATAATGTGTTGATTCTTATGGACCTTATGTTATTATTTAAACCAATTATAGTTATCATAACGTGAAAACTAAAATTCCCATGGCTTCCCTACAAGTAAGGGCACAGATAACACAGTGATGCTATATTTAATAAATGATATTTTGTGTTCAGAAAATAGGTTGTGTAATAGAGGATAAATTATTAAAAGGCTGCATTATATAGGAGTAATGTGTCAGCAATCTTTACCAAGATTAAAAGTACAGACATTTAGTTTTTTTGAACTAATTCCATCTGACTTCATTTATATGGGAAAGTTAAAATATCCACTATATCTGTATACTTTAATAACTAGGGGGTTAGGGGAGAGAAAAACACTGCAAGATGACATTTCTTTTTATATACTATCTTTTTTTCTAGACCAGTAAAGGACATAAAGGTCCAAGATGCCCAAGCTTGCAGCCAAGAGAGAGAATAACCAATTTGCTACTTTGGACTATCAGCAAAAGGGAAAGCTACATTTCATTTTCACGGGTGGGATGCTGTGACTTATCAAACTGTTAATCTTCAAAGATCCCATTCCTTTACTAGGGAGCAGTCAAAATGGTTTAAATGTGCCTTGTTGTTCTGTTGACTGGCTGGGAATTTAGTGCTTTCTTTCTGCTTTTTCTGGCATTTTTTTTTTGGCTTAACAGAAGGCCATTTAAAAGAGACTGGCACTTAAAGTTTTAGTTCTCTTGTGTAATGAATGTTTCCCGAAAAAAAAATGCATTTGAATGCAACACTGTGTGTCAACTTATACTCAAAAAAAAAATTAATGCATTATATAACAATTGATAAAATAGCCCATCTCCAACATGCATGTTATTAATTCAATACATTGTTTGTTATCAAATCAATCTCGGTTTTTAATTACTGGTAGAAAGGTCAGTTGAAATTTGGGAGAGAGGGAGAGTATGCAATCAGGTTTTTAATGTAATTTTATTACACACAAGTATATTTTTTAGATTATAAAAGATTAGAATATAAAAGTTTTCATTTAGAGACCCAGCTGAATCTGTTTAATAAAGGTTTATAGCCTTTATTTTTTGGAGCAGTTTTGGTTTTACAGAAATACGAGCAGAAATTACAGAGTTCTCATATATACCTTCACCTTCCCCCACTCAGTTTTCCCTATTACTAAAATCTTGCATTAGCGTGGTATGCTTATTACAATGGATGAATCTGTGTTGTTGCTTTATTGTTAACTAAAGTCCATGGTTTACATTAGGATCACTTTTGATGTACAATCCATGACTTTTGACACATGTGTAATGACATTATAATATCATACAGACTTGTTTCATTGCCCTAAAAATCCCATGCTCCACCTATCCATCCCACCCTCCCAACCCCCAAAGTCTAGCAACCACTGATGTTTTTTCACTATATCCATAGGTTGTCTTATCCAAAATGTCATATAGTTGGAATCACACAGTTTGTAGCCTTTACAGATTGGCTTTTTTCACTCAACGTGTATTTAAGGCTCCCCCATGTCTTTTAGTGGTTTTAATATTTCATTTGTTTTATTGTTAAATATTATTCCATCGTATAGATGTGACACAACTTATCAGTTTGCCTAAGGAAGGATACCTTGATTACTTCCAAGTTTTGGAAATTAAGAATAAGGCTGCTATAAACATTTGTGTATGTATAGCGTTTTGTGTACACCTAAGTTTTTTTTCTTTCTTTTTTTTTTATTTTGTTCAGTTAGCGAACATATAGTACGTCATTAGTTTTTGATGTAGTGTTCAACGATTCATTAGTTATGAGTAACACCCAGTGCTCATCACAACATGTGCCCTCCTTAATACCCATCACTTGGCTACCCCATAAGTTTTTAATTCATTTGGCTAAATACCAAGGACCGTAATTGCTGAGTCATATGATAAGAATATGTTTAGTTTTTTAAGAAACCACCCAACTGTCTTCTAAAGTGACTGTGCCATTTTGCATTCCCATCACTAATGAATGGAGTTCGTGTTCCATCCCCTTGTCAGCATTTCATGTTATCACTCTTTTGGATTTAACCATTCTAACAGACATGTAGTTTTCCTTTCCTTTTTTTCTTTAATTGAAGTATAATTGACATACAGTGTATATTAATTTTAGGCATACAACATACTGATTCAACAACTTTATTCGTTACTCAGTGATCATCATGATAAGTACAATCACCCCCTGTTACCATACAACATCATTACAATAGTATTGACTATATTCCCTATGCTGTACTTTTCATCTCCGTGACTTACTCATTTTAAAATTGGAAGTTTGTACCTCTTGATCTCCTTTATCTATTTTGCCCATCCCTTCACTAGTCTCCCCTTTACCAACTACCAGTCTGTTCTCTGTATTCAAGAGTGTTTGTTCATTTTGTTTTTTATATTCCACATGTAAGTGAAATCATATGGTATTTGTCTTTCTCTGTCTGACTTGTTTAACCTCGTATACATATATCCACACATGTTGTCATAAATGACAAGATCTCCTTTGTTTTTATGGTTGACTAATATCCCACTGTATGAATATACCACCTTCCCTTTATTCATTTCATCTATTGACGGACACTTGGGTTGCTTCCATATCTTGACTATTATAAATAATGCTGTAATAAACATAGGGGAGCATATATCCTTTTGAATTAGTGTTTTTATTTTCTTTCAGTAAATACCCAGCAGTGAAATTACTGAAACATAGGTATTTCTATTTTTAATTTTCTGAGGAACCTCCATACTGTTTTCCACGGTGGCTGCACCAATTACATTTCAACCAATGTGTACATGGGTTCCCTTTTCTTCACATCCTCACCAACATTTGTAATTTCTTGTCTTTTTAATACAAGCTGTTCTGACCAGTGTGAGGTGATATCTCGTTGTGGTTTTGATTTGCATTTCCCTCATGATTAATGATGTTGAGTATCTTTTCATGTGTCTGTTGGCCATCTGTATGTCTTCTTTGGAAACATGTCTTTTCAAGTCCTCTTCCCATTTTTTCATTGGATTCTTTGGGTTTTTTTGGTGTTGAGTTGTACACATTCCTTATATATTTTGGATATTACCCTCTATCAAACATACCATTTGCAAATATTTTCTCCCATCCACTAGGTTGTTTTTGTTTTGTTTTGTTTTGTTGGCAGTTTCCTTTTCTGTGCAAAAGCTTTTTATTTTGATACAGTCCCAATGCTTTTGTTTTTCCTTGCCGGAGGAGACATACCCATATGTTGCTAAGAGCAATGCCCAAGAGATTACTGCTTATGTTTCATTTAGGAGTTTTATGGCTTCATTTTTTTTAAAAGATTTTATTTATTTATTTGAGAGAGGAAGAGCAAGAGAAAGAGAGAGCACGGCGGTGGGGAGGAGCAGAGGTAGAGGGAGAAACAGACTCCCCACTGAGCAGGGAGCCTGACACAGGGCTCGATCCCAGGACCCTGAGATCGTGCCCTGAGCCGAAGGCAGATGCTTACCTGACTGAGCCACCCAGGTGCCCCAGTCTTATGGTTTCCGGTCTCACATTCAGGTCTTTAATCCATTTTGAGTTTATTTTTGTGTATGGTGTAAGAAAGTGGTCCAGTTTCATTCTTTTCCATGTAGCTGTCCAGTTTTCCCAGAACCATTTATGAAAGAAACTGTCTTTTCCTCCATTGTATATTCTTGCTTCCTTTGTCATAGATTAATTAACCATCTAGATGTGGGTTTATTTCTGGTCTGTCTGTCCTATTCCATTGATCTATGCATTTGCTTTTGTGCCAGTACCATATACTGTTTTGATTACTATAACTTTGTAGTATCTCTTGAAATCTGGGATTGTGATACCTCCAGCTTTGTTCTTCTTTCTCAAGATTGCTTTGTCTATTCAGGGTCTTTTATGATTCCATACAAATTTTAGGATTATTTGTTCTAGTTCTGTGAAAAATGCTACTGGTATTTTGATAGGGATTGCATTAAATGTGTAGATCGCTTTGGGTAGTATGGACATTTTAACAATATTAATTCTTCCAATCCATGAGCATAGAAGATCTTTCCATTTGTTTGTGTTGTTTTCAGTTTCTTTCATCAGTGTCATACAGTTTTCAGAGTATAGGTCTTTCACCCCTTCGTAGTTTTAATGTGAAATTTCTTGATGACATATGATGTTAATCATCTTTTTATATGCTTATTGGCTATCTTATCTTTGGTGAAGTGTCTGTTCAGATCTTTTGCCCTTTTTTTAATTGGATCATTTGTTTTCTTATTGTTGAGTTTTAAGAGTTCTTTGTATGTTTTAGATAACAATCCTTCTTTATATATATATATATATAATAAATATTTTCTCCCCATCTATGACATGATTCATTTTTTTAAGATTTATTTGAGAGAGAGAGAGATAGAGAGGATAGCATGGGGGGAGGGGTGAAGGAAGAGGGAGAGAGAGACTCTCAAGCAGACTCCCCTCTCAAGCAGACTCCCCAACACAGGGCCCAGTCGCAGGACCCTGAGATCATGAACTGAGTGGAAATCAAGAGTCAGACGCTCAAATGACTAAGCTGCCCAGGCACCCTGATCCAATTTTATTAGCTTAACTAATTTTCTCAGTCACCTTTATAAGACCTTCAAAACTTATAATAGGTCCATCATATAGTATTTATTCAGCAAGTGTTTGCAGATGCCCATTTAAAGTGCTTTCCCCCTATAATATGGTTTTGAAAAAAAAAAAACTTGTTTTGAAATAGTCAAATATTCCATAGTAATCATTGAGAATAAATACTAATATATTTCCATCCATTCTCCAAAAACAAAATCTGAGTGGGCTTGTAACAGAGGGAAGCTTGATGAAAATGCATCAATCTGCTCTTGAGACTGCCACTCATTTCACAGTGTTACTGGCACTTCAGTTGAGAAAACTCATCTTTTTCTAATTGGTCATCACTGCCAGTGCAAAAAGATTTACACTATTACATTGCTGCACTAGACCAAGATGGCCACACCTTTGACCTCTGCCCTTCCCCAAGTCAATATGCCTCTTTCAGATATATTTATATTTTACCTTCAGATACAATTTATATTTTAGATATTGGAAGCAGGGATACCCTCTCATTCTACTTGCCCAAGATAAACAACCTTTAAAAAATAGTTCCCTTGCTAAATCAACCTCAATGAAGTACTATGGACAATTGGGTAACTCCAACAGCATTGAAGATCATCCACCCTTAGCATTTGCAAAAAATCCTAAAGGATCCTTAAGGCCACTCTGGAAATTAAGGTCAAGACATTTAATAGGTGGGTCCTGGGCTGAAAGGGCTCTGGATATGTGTAACAGAAATCTATAAAATAATAATATGAGTGATATTATGTTCACATTACAATTTGTATTTGTAGCAGAACTCTGGAAATGGACTACGCAAGAGCTTTCTACGAATTCCATTTTCAACAATATTTCCCTTTCTAGTTTCTTTTTTAAACAACTGTAATAGGCAGCTAAGCAATGGTTGTTACTTCAATAACAGGTGCCAAAACAGATTTGCTATCCTTGTCAGAAAAAGGAAATGTGTCTTATACGATGACTGTGTCTTAAAAAATCTATTAAGTCTTCTTCTATGATCTATTGACACCAAACACCAGGCCATTCTATCCCCAGTAAAGTCCTCCAAGCTGAGCACAGCTCGTGAGAGCAACCAAGCTGGGCAAATCATCTCACCTGCAAATATCACGAGTGAGGGCTCTCAAAATTTAATCTCCTGTAACAAAGAATTTTCCTTCACAAGAGAATTTTGGGTTTAGTGTTCATGATTACAGAGCCTTGTCACAAAAGCATTTGCTAGTATGAAATACAATGTAAATTGCATATTAAAAATATCACTGTAAAGGACACACTGTTTTGGTTATTGGCAAATATATTATGTGGCAAGACAGGCATCATAGGGGTACCTCAAATGGACGGAATGCTCAACTAAAAACCGCCTATCAAAGAAAATTCCAAATACTAATGTAACACAGTTGAGGAATGGGGGTGGGGGCTAATCATTAGATTCTACTTCTGCTGAGGAGGAAGATGTATGTCCTACAAGCTAGCAACACAACTGAAGCCAGATCATGATTACAGAAAGGAGAATCCCTTTCACAAGAAAAGATCGGCTTCCTATCAATAGAGTTAATGCTGCCTAACAGGCAACCAGTAATCTAAAGTCAAGGGCAGGAGTCTGGTTTCTTCACATATCTTGGGGCTGTCATTATAGCAAAACGGAGGCCTTTTCACTTGCTCGCTGCAATGGGAACTGTAAGACCTGACTGAAAGCTTGGATAATGGCACACCCAAGTGACATTGACCACCATTATATCCAGACTGTGACTCTGGAACATGTCAGCAGAATGACAGTTTATACACAGCAGGAGAATTTTTGGGGGTGCTATGAAATATTGAAAGAGCTAAAATGTGCCTAGTAATTTAGGAAATTATTTTTTTATCCAGTTATGCTTTCTACACTTTATTCAAAATTGTATTAAATGCAGAATATTTTAAATCTTCCCTTAATTTAAAAACTTATTCTAAGTGCCTGCATGGAAACTTGAGAGAGATAATTTCTCAGATGGATTCACCCACTAAAGGATGCTTATACTTGGTCTAACAGAGAGACAAGTAACATAAACAATTCTGAAAACAGTGCATGCACACATTTTATTGCAGTTCTCTTTAACTGAAAACATTGCTGTGTCCCTCTCTTGTGCCACAGATAGGGTTTATCTTATTGACAGCAATATCTCCAGTGCTTTATACACAGTAGCCCCCCGAAATATTTTGTGAATGAATAAATAAATAAGTGCCAAAGCACAGAAATTCAGAACCATAAGCAGCTTGATAGTTGGTCTGAATGTAGGCTTTCATGCACTGTGAGCAGGTGTGCTAATGTCTATCTCCTTTTACAAAAGGTGCTAGAATTCTTATCCATACAGTTCTGAAAGGACAGCCTTTCTTGCTTTTCAGAACCTGCGAGTGAAATACGTGGAGATTCCCCAAAATAGAAAACCCTCTTTATGCATTCAGCCCTTTGTGTCTATTATTCCCATCAGTAATATCTACTCTTTCCCCTTGAGCTCCTTATAATTAATACTAGCTGTTTTTAAAATTGCTGACATTTATGCCTTGAGCACTTGCTCTTCCAAAGAAATAGTCTGACTTACATCATGGGGAAGTTTATATGCCAGTTGTGTGTCAACTGGCATATAATAAATAAAATGCTATCATTTTTCCCAGTTTTCAAAATAAAGGGAACGAAAATCGGAATGCTAAATAAAATTCTGCAAAAAAAATTTCTTTTTCAAAGACACAACTGCCATTGTTTAAATGACTTAGAGCAATGAGAAAACTTCATTCAATCTGTAGAACTGATTTCCTGAAGGAAAAGTCTCAATTATCTATTTAATCAATAATAGGGAGGACTTGAGAGAGTTTATACAAATTTGTGTTTTGCAACAATTTCAAGGCTCTAAGCCACACATCCATAATTAGCTTGTAAAAGACACAGAGAAAAAGTGTTTGTTTCTTTGCTGGAAACAGTAGTTGGTAACAGGATGGGAAGGGGGGTAGCAACAGCTAATTTAAACTTGATATGTTCCCATGTCAGCTCATTGCTCACCTGACATTTATTTTCATACAGCCCTCCTTATTCTATCAAGTATTCTCTCCTGAAAATTGAGACAGAAACCCATATGACAAGCCATTAGGAAGAAGACTTGAATACTCAGCTTCAAAACTTCAGATTTCTTCCAGTAGTTTCTTGCGGATGGCAGCCTTTGTGATTATAAACCCAGAACATCTCCCACAACCCAGCAGGCCTTTTAAAGTGCACATGCAAAGGTAATACTGGGGAAGGAGCGGGAAGGATCCTTGTACATTTACCTCCTCTTTCTTTCCCAGAGTTGACCCTATCTAGATTGGTGATAAAGAAGATTCAAATGGGAGAGAGGTCATTCAATCCATGGACACCCAGAATCTATAGCGATCATCAACATTTTTTTCAAAATTTTATTTATTTATTTGGGAGGGAGGGGCAGAAGAAGAGGGAGAGAAAATCTCAAGCAGACTCCGTGCTGAGTATGGAGCCCAACACAGGGCTTGATCTCATGATGCTGGTATCATGACCTGAGCCGGTATCAAGAGTTGGACGTTCAACCAACTGAGACACCCCGGTGCCCCCAACATTATTTGTTTATATAACCTCAATGTTTTTTCCTCCAAACTCTCACCTATTTCTATGGATATGACATCTAAAAAGATTAAGAAGTTGCAAAAGATGTAATTGTTATTGTACTGTAATTAAATGCTTTAAAGTACTTTAAAATAACACTTTAAAACAAAATTGCTGGGGCACCTGGGTGGCTCGGTCGGTTAAGTGTCTGCCTTCAGCTCAGGTCATGATCCCAGGGTCCTGGGATCGAGCCCCACATCAGGCTCCCTGCTCAGCAGGGAGGCTGCTTCTCCCTCTGCCTGCAGCTCCCCCTGCCCTGCTTGTGTTCTTTCTCTCTCCATCAAATAAATAAATAAAATCTTTTAAAAAAATAATAAAATAAAATTGCTGAGACTCTTAACTATAGGAAACAAACTGAGGGTTGCTGGAAGGGAGGTGGGTGGGGGGTGGGGTAACTGGGTGATGGGCATTAAGGAGGGCACTTGATGTAATCAGGACTGGGTGTTATATGCAACTGATGAATCACTGACCTCTACCTCTGAAACTAATAATGCTTTATGTGCTAATTAATTGAATTTAAATGAAATGAAATTAAAAGTGAAATAAAATAAATTGCTATATTACTCTTCTAAATATATCCATGGAATCTAAATATTATAGTGAAGCCAACATCATCTATTTCAAAAGACATGAACAACCTTATCTTTAAGAATCAGAAATTTTATATAGCTTCTTTCTCTATTTGAACTCGTAGTGACATTTCACATGACCCTAAAAATTTGATTTGCATGCATATTTTTTTCTGAAAACATTTGTTCAATCTATTTTACTTCTCTGCAAAAATCTGCCTATAATTAAGATTTTCATTTTCTGTCACTATATATTATCCTTTCTCTCAATACTAACATCACTATTTTGAATGTTCCTTTCTTTGGTCCTCCAATGATTTTTACCCCTTGGAACCACACACTACCATAAAATTAGGGATGAGTAGGAGTGCCTGGGTGGCTCAGTGGGTTAAGCATCTGCCTTCAGTTCAGGTCATGATCCCAGCATCCACACTGGGCGGGATCCAGCCCCGCACTGGGCTCTCTGCTCAGTGAGGAGTCTGCTTCTCCCTCTCACTCTCCCTCTGTGTGCTCTCTCTCTCTCTCTCTCTCAAATAAATAAAATCTTTAAAAAAATAACAAAATAAAAAAATAGGGATGGGAAAGAGTTAAGCCTTTATTTTGCAGAATGGGAGAATGAGATTTGAGAATGGGAATGTGGGAAAAGGAGCCCATATCAGCCACAGGCACATTTCAGGTAGAACAATTTTATGAAAGACTATATGGAAGGTGAGAATTTGGAAATTGCTCCTCCTAAAAGTCTCCATGAGAAGGTACGCCTCAAGTAGTCTTCATGCGCCCTGGGTGGCATGCACATCCCCACGTGAAAACCACTAAGATAAATGCTCACTGGCACCAAGGCTCTCAAATGGATTTAAGGCAGTCTGGAAAAATGCCTTAGATAAAGAGTGACCCAGACAAGTACAACTTGTTAGGTGCAGCCCCCACATTTATTCTTCCTTGCCCCATCAGCCTATAAGTCATCAAGATAGCCTCAGAGTTGTGGGCTCTTCTCCTATTTCTTGGCTTCCCATGGGAATGCAGTCTCAGGCACTGAAATGATCAGGGAGTTGGGAGTCCGATAGCCATGAGTTGGAAGCATAGATCTGCCACCTATTATCAGAATGAACTTCAAACTACTCACATCTTCAGACTCCAAATAAGTTATCAAAGCCTGCATCTAAGCCATGATTCTTCAGGGGCTGAGATTTCAGGTATAACTCAGTTGTGAGATGAATCTGAGGGACAAAGGAGCCTCCCTTTTGATCAGAAATTGTGCTGTGTTGTTTTTTTCTGACTGTGGGTGTTGGGTGGTCTTGATTATGACTCTAGATTGGCTGTTGAAATCCTCCGGGCCTGGAGAGAAACAGTCCCACATTCAGAGTGATCCTGGAGTCACCAGCATTGCCCCACCCACTCCCAGCCTCACGGCAAGGTCTGTAGCAGGGGGGTCACTCCCTGGTTGATGCTGGGTCTCATGCATGCAGCTTAGTTGAATTTCAGACGACAGCAGACTCTGGGTCTTATGCAGATCTTATTACATAACCCCTAAGGGAAGGCCAACAGAACCAGCTCCTCTGCTTATTCAGTGGTTTATCAGATACTCCAAGTAAAGGCAATACCCACTTTTACTTTATTTAACCCTTGAGTATCTTATAGACTAACCAGCTTACAAGCTAATAATTTTTTTTTTTAAAGGAGGAAGACCCGGAGCACCTGGGTGGCTCAGTCAGTTAAGCGTCTGATTTGATTTCTGCTCAGGTCATGATCTCAGGATCCTGAGACTGAGCCTGGAGTCGGGCTCAGAAGGGATTCTGCTTGGGATTCTTTCTCTCCCTCTCCCTCTGCCCCTCCCCACCCACTCCTCTCTAAAATAAATAAATAAATCTTTAAAAAAATAAATAAAAAGAGGAAGTCCCATGTACTCTAGCATCTACTGTAGTGTAGTATTATTTATATAATGGGAATATTTTCTAAATACTTTCTAAACATACTAAAACCTCATATAAAATTGTTCTTTTCCACAATTTAAGAATTCATATCTACAATTTGCTTTGTAATATTTTAAACTTAGGGGTCTTCCCTGTCCTTTAGCTCTTTTCCTCATCAAATAGTTTTAAAAGATCAAGTTTCAATACTTAAAAAAGTAGCCAAATGTTTGCTTTCACCAACTTCATCTACTCTCTTCTTTCAGTCTTTAAGTACATTTTTTTAAAGATTTTATTTATTTATTTGACAGAGAGAGAGAGAGAGAGAGAGACAACCGAGAGAGGGAACACAAGCCGGGGGAGCTGGAGAGGGAGAAGCAGGCTTCTCACTGAGCAGGGAGCCCGATGCGGGGTTCGATCCCAGGACCCTGGGATCATTACCTGAACTGAAGGCAGATGCTTAATGACTGAGCCACCCAGGCGCCCCAAGTACATTTTTTTTTAGTTTAACTCTATCTTAAAGTTTCCCTTGCCTTTTAGCCTATAATTATCTCTCACACTAAGGCATTTTACAAGACTCAGTATAAAGAAGGTAATCTGAAAAAAAGTATAACCTACTTTATTTTATGAATACAACAAACAAGTTATAATACTAGATCACCAGCCTGACATTGTATCAATAATAATTTTCTGTTTTATAAAAATTACCTTTAGAATTTTTTCTTCATGGAGTCCCTGCGTGGCTTAGTTGATTAAGCATTTGACTCTTGGTTTCAGCTCAGGTCAAGATCTCAGGGTCCTGAGATTGAGCCCTGCGCTGGGCTCCACACTAAGCACAGAGTCTGCTTGAAATTCTCTCTCCCTCTGCTCCTCCCCTCCCTCTAAAATAAATAAGTAAATCTTTTTTTAAAAAGAATTTTTTCTTTATGTATCAGGGTTTATGAAATTAATTTATAATTGAGGTATAACTGAGGTATAAATTAATTTATAATTGAGGTATAATGCAAACAGAAAAATTTCAGGAATATTCCATTTTGTCTAATTTAAGGTACATAGCTTAAACTTTGCTTGGTATTTTTGGAGATCTTCTGATATGTCAAAAATTTCATATAAACAACCAAGACAGCTTTAAAAAATACTGAGTCCTTCTTGCCTCCCACTAAATCATGATACAAGAACATATCTCTGTTTTCAACAGCACAAAAAATCTCAATGATCAATACTTATCTACATTCAACCAAAAATCATACAAATACATAACTAGAAAGGTCTGAAGTCTCATGTTTGGTTCTCTGGAGGTAACAAACTCAAGGCTTTGGGAGGTTACAGGTAGTAATTTAGAAGATGTGCAGCTCCTTGCTTTGCAAGCCCTCCTAAATGTGACTTGTCTGCACATTTTCAAAATAGGAAATATTCATACAGAGTAGGTTTCTATCACTAAACATAAGATGCTTCTTATAAGCACATATGACTTAGCAATTCAAATGAATTTTTTTCAGTAATTTATAACATTTTTTAATGTTACACTTACAACTTCTTGAATCATGATTAAACAAATTTGTTCAGTTTGGACATACAAGGTAGGTGCAAATACTATAGTTTTTTAAATTCAAAATCCAAAGGAAAATAAATAACACTTTAAAAAACAAAGCAACTTTTGGTATATAACTTTGAGCATAGTTTCATAATGGATGGATATTTTGAGTTACAGAATTATGCAATCTTTTTTCTTTGGATAAAACAGGATGTTTTCTAACCAGTCTGAATCTCACTAATTTTCAAGATAACTTGAGGCTAATAATAATGCCTTTTCAAATTTCGATATATACTTACACAGATGCTTCACTTTTCCAAGAGTGAAGCACAAGAATATGTATTTTATTATGATGGTAAACAAAGTACCTCCTCCCATATGCCAGACAGGTAGACTTTCAGCTGTGAAATACAAGATTTCTCAGCAGATCTGAAAGTTCTGTTTCCAAATCTCTTTATGCACTTGCTTATTTCCCCACTTCTGCTCATTAGCAGAAGCTCATTAGCTTCCTTTCTACAGAATTTGGCTTATCACCTGGACTCAAGTTCTCTGCATTACATGACTCTGGCTTCTCATTTTTTGCCCATAGTCATTTGATAGCCAAGTTCTATTGATTTCATTTCCATCACGTCCTGTGAGGATGACCTTTCATATAGAATACAATTATTCTAGTTGACCATTCTCATACCTCCTCCAAAGATGTGGCAATATACCCATAAATGTCCTCCTATATCCAGACTTGCTTTGGGCAGAAGAATCTTCCTCAACTACAGCTCTTCATCATTGCCTTCTCTGACAAACCTTCAAAGTCTTCACATCACCATACAAATTAATTTCCAATTCCATACCTTGAATTAAGACTCTCACGAGTCCCTGACTCAGCTGTCTCAACATCCCGCTTGCACACAAACACCAAGTTCTCAAGCTACCATATCATCCTCAGACAGGAAATGTGAGGAAAGCTGGCTGGCTGAGGAGTCTGTCAGGTAAACAAGCCTTAGAGGTATAGCTGGCTAGACCATTCCAGGCTATACCCAGAAAAAAAAAAAAAGTGAAAAATTAAAAATGTATAATTTTCTTTAAATAATTTTCAGAATAACTGGCTTCTCCCGTAACTATTTCAGGAAACTGCTTTTGACTCTGGCTTCAACCTAGCAATCCAGCCAAACCTGCCCCATCTGTTCACCCTAGACCACAGCTCCTAACTCAGTGCTATGCTCTCCTGACCAACTACACTGAGGGAAGGTCGTCTCTAAGCCTTAGCACCTCAGTCAGTTCTGGCCAGCTCTATCTGTCCTACCCTATCTCGTCCACACCCTTACCTTAATCACACCACCCTGATTTCATCCCATTCCATTTAAATTCAGTTAATAGAGTCTTGCTGCACAACCTAACACCAGTCACCTTATCCCAGAACACCTCAGCTAGAAGTGCTATTTCTTTTTGCTTACAACAACATTTTGTACAATTCACATAAGATTTGTCACATTCTGCCTAGAGTTGTTTTTCTTATATTTCCTAGATGTTTAATATCACAACAACCTAAAGCCAAGCCTTCTGCTTTTTGCATCTTCCACAAAACCCAAAATATTGCTTGCACACAAAAGAAGTGTAATCCATACTTGTGGAGTTAAATTGAATTCATCCCACAAATGAAAAATATGTTTAACCTTTTACTGCATATTTGATTATGTGTCTCTTTCTTCCCACAAGATTATACAGTTTTTTTATTTCTAGAATATAAAACTTGGTGTTTGGCATACCGTGGTGCTCAAAAAATGCATGTGAAAGAAAGTAAAGAAGAAAAATAAATAAGGAAGGAAAGAAAGAGAGAGAAAGAAAAAGGGGGGAGGAAAAAGAAAAGATAAAAAAATGGAGAGAAAAAGGAGAACATATTCATACATAGAATTTTGACTTGTTAGTCTCCACTAATTTCAGAAAAATAAAACCATTTGTGCAGCATTTTTAATAGAAAAGAGTGAGTTAGACCAAAGGAAAAAAGGGGCTGTTTGTTTCTTTTAAAGTGATCAGGTAAGAAGGCATTAAAAATGGAATCACCTGCGGGGTGGTAAGTTTGTCACCAGAAGCCAGCTGCTTAGCTACGCAAGGTCTCTGGAGTGGCAGCAGAATGACAAGGGCAGGCCCCTTGGCTCCAGAGGCTCAGAAATGTGAGCACACTACAGCGGTGAATCATTTCTCAGGAGGGTATTCAAATTACCAAGCTCACAAAAACCAAAGTGGTAGATTAGAATGCAACTTGACTCTATTTTAAAGTACAGGGAGGAATAAAACTGTAGCAGAACTGATGAGATCATGACCCACATACAATCTCCCTGTTCATATTTCTTGGTGAGTACTGGGATCAGAACCAGGCAAGTTCTATGATTTGAAAGGGTAATAGCCTTGGGGCTAGGACAGTTCGAGGTGTCTATCTGCTCAGTGGTTGGTCATTCATCCTGAACATGAAATTCTATCACCTTGCTCTTTGGCCAAACTTATCACTTCACTAAAACTATGAGTTATTGAATGATCAGTGTCAAAATTTGACACTCTGACTCCCTTTTCTATGTTCTATAGCCAATCCATACCTGCCTCTGCCCCTCCCCCCAGCCCCCACCGCCTTCTCATGATTGACACATCCTTTCTTTAGCTAATGAATATATTCAGGCAGATGTTTCTCTGGCTGGGAACAACTCTCATTAAGGTTTTCACAGCTTAGCTCTTACTTCTTGTTTCTGCTTAGTTTACCTTTCTGAGCTGTTTTATTGTTCTTAATTCTAAATTCATGGGAGATAGCTAATCATTACCCACTTGCCAGCTACAGTACAAGGCAAACAAGTCCTTCCAAGAACCCCTTCAAGAACTTTCAATGTGGTCAAAAAGTACAAACTTCCAGTTATACTGTAAATAAGCCATCACCATATAATGCAGAAAATGATGACTATAGTTAATAATACTGTCTTGTCTACTGGAAAGTCGCTGAAAGAGTAGATCTTGCAAGTTCTCATCACGAGGGAAAAAGTGTGTCACTATGTGTGGCGATGGATGGTAACTAGACTTACTGTGGCAATCATTTCACAGCACATACAAATATCAAATTATGTCAGACACCTGAAAATAACATCATCTGTCGAGTCTATCCCAATAAAAATAACTCCTTGGCAAAAAATTATAAAATTCAATTCTCTCTATACTAAAATTCAGTAATACAAAGAGTAAGAAAAATTTATCAAGCACTTAAAACAGTAAGAAATATAACAAACACAAAGAAAAAGTACAAGCAGAGCCAAATTAATGACAGGTATACACTGAATCTTTCAACACTGAAACAGTTTAAAACTTATAAATGGAAAGGAAGCCCAATCACAGTATTTGATTACAGACCAAAATTCCAAGATCGATATGAATAGATCAAGAAAGCTGAACAGATTGAAATGCTAGGCTAGGAAGAGTCACCATCCCCTAGTTCTTACATTACTCTCAGTTGTGGCCAAACTGATCACCAGAACTCAGGGCAATGGCTGGGTCATTAGACAGCAGAGTACCAGGGCGCCTGGGTGGCTCAGTTGGTTAAGCGACTGCCTTCGGCTCAGGTCATGATCCTGGAGTCCCGGGATGGAGTCCTGCATCAGGCTCCCGGCTCAGCAGGGAGTCTGCTTCTCCCTCTGACCCTCCCCCCTCTCGTGCTCTCTCGCTCATTCTCTCTCTCAAATAAATTAAATAAAATATTTTAAAAAAGACAGCAGAGTACGTGACACATGACAATGAATCAAGTTCCTCAAACCTAATAATATATCCAAGGACCCCAAGTTCTTAGAACCCAGAAGGGGTTCTAAGTACGGAACAGCCTTTCATTCTTTTTCATCCATTACTACACATTAATGCCCAAGGACAAAGAAGGAGGGCCTGGGGATACCATCATGCTTAGACCCTTGGGGAGATTTACAAGACACTGGACAGGCATTTTAAAGGAACACACAGAGGAAAAGGAATGGTGTCCACTGTCTCTAGAAAGGAAACAAAAGTTATTTATCTTAAAAAAAAAAAGTGGCCTCACAGGACGTTAACTAACAAAATTTAAATTTAAAAAAAGCAAATAAAATTAAAATAAAAATAAATTAAAAGATAAATAAAGAATAGTGGCCTCTAGGAGTACATTTGTCAATGAGAAACAACAAAGTCAGTGGGCACTTAGTGAAATTTACTGGTACATGTCTATCCTAATTAATACCCAACCATATTCTGCATTAAGGTGAGTTTTTAAGGCTGTTGCAGTTTTTGCAATATCCTCTCGTCAACGTTACCATCTGTATAAATTGTGAAATTTCTTAGCTCAAATTCTATTTTCTCCTAAAACCCAATTTCTGCTGAATGATCTATAAACATCAAAGCTTTCAAGTCATATTTAATAGAATTATCTGCTCTCAAAACAGTTACCAATAATTAAAACAGCAATAAAATGGATATGCAACTCTGAGGGTTAAAAGGTAAGAAAATACTTTTTTATGATTTGTATAATCAAGGGTAAGACATGTTACAGTAAATATAATGCTAAGAATAGTCACTGTTCATGGAGAACCTATTCCGTGCCAGCAATGTGCCGTTTCCCTATCTTTTGCCCTTTCCACCACACCTGAGACTTTCCAAAGCAAGGTTTGGTCCACCCAAAAATCAATTTTCCTGTGACTTTGGAGTAGCTTCTGTCGACCTCTGAACTTTACCCTGAATATCCAAATGTCAAGGACGTGATCACAGATCACAGCAGGATGCTGTCACTCTAGTCAAGTTGAACAGAGGAAGATACTCTATGGCATCCAATGGTGCTTAAACTCCTGACACATGAAACAATTAAATCACAGAATATTAGTCCTGGAGTGTTTAAGTAATTAACCCAGGACACAGCAACAGAGTGAGACTAATCTCTCATACCTGTTGGCTCTCAATTTTTTTATTCTTTCTTCATTCCATTTGCATCCTTACATTTCATCAAATACGTGTTAAGTGTTTATGTGTACTGAAATTGTAACAACTTTTGCAATCTACACTGGTTATTTTTATTCTATGCACCTAGAATCCTCTAGCATTAAAATTAAGACATTAGGCTTTGAGTTTTGGGTGCTGTATTTCTTTTATTAATCAGACAATATTTTCAACACTTATTTTGGAAGATTCTGCAATCCTAGCAACTTGGAATTTGAAGTTATCTTATTTTTCACATTGAAATTTTTGAAAAATAAGTTGATTCCTACCGCAGATGTATTATCTCCAATTTGAGAAAAAGTAACAGAGGGCCTGTCAATACTAGCCTTTGGTAAGTCAACTATATTTTCTCATAGCTTCCAAATTATGCATGTAAATCCCTTCACCACCTTAAGCTATAACTTCCAAAAGGGTCCTCATTTTAAGACAATCTTTTCTGCAAAATTAGCATTATTTGGTCTGGATAAAGCTCACTTGGGCACCCTGAAGAACAGTTAGGTGTGAGCAAACACCTTTTTGGGGGAAAATTTTATCAAAAATGCATGAGGTAGGAAATGAGTGGGCTAAAAATTAAATCCTCAGTCATTGGCTGTATTTCAAGAGCCCTGCGATGACTTCAGCAAATGAGGGAACAGGGAGCTTAGCTCACACAATGGAGCGCTCCCAGGGTTATTAGGGTCATGCAGGCGTCGTTCAACGGTTTCACATATTTCATTTTAATTGTTATAGAATTAGTGACCAAAGAGCACAGTTCTTTTTAAAAGAAACAGTAAATCGACCACTGAAGAACATATTTTCCCAATCGTCCCTGCTCTATTTGAATTCTAGGCCTTGTTTTTAAAAGTCTCAAGGAGTCCAGAATCACAATCAGGGAACAAAACTGTGACACTGTACACTCACCCCATCCATTAGAGTTCATGTATGCAGCTCAAGTGATTTGCTACGTGAACTTGTCAAGATGCCACTGTGTTCTTAAGAGGCACGAGTGGGAGGAGTTAGCAGCCCAAACCTTTGTAGATCACTGTTGTTAAGAGAAAGCCCAGGACATGAATCTTTTGGCAAAGATGCCCTAAATAATAGTTTATTATCATCACTTTAAGTCCTACCATCATTGTTTTTCCCTTATGCATTTGTTTGCGAAGAAGAATATGCTTTGGTTACTAAGAAGGAAATAAGGACCTGCAGCATGTTCTTTGGTGACCTCCTGTTAGTTTTTCTCACCTCTGGGACAAAAGAGAGGATAAGAGTTACATCATGATGCAGCAAATATTCATGGAGTACCTTCTATGTGCCTGGCACTATGACAAAAGCCAGAAATCACTATCAAACCTCCAACGGACATATTCACATGTCTTTTGGTCAACTAACCTGGGCTAGTCTGTAACTATAACAAAGCATAAGGTTAGTTAAAATGATATTTTAAAATTAATGTTTACAGTTTCCTTGTTATTGCTACAACTTCTTTTTTAAAAAGCTAAAGAGAAACAGCTTTTGTGTAATAAACTTTATTTTTCTGTATAGCACCAAGAAATAATGCCTGCTCTTTGAAATCCTGACCTGTAAATTTCCCTTTGATAAAAAGGACTGCAAAAGAAGTTGGGAACCCAGCTGAGGTAAGAAGAAAGGGTGCCTTTTATTCATGTGGTTTAGGGAAGTACAAGAGCCTAATGAGCAAGAATAGAGAAGTGCTTTCTTTCTAATGAATAGGTAACCCACATGAATGCCCTTGGTTTACCCATTTGGCGAACCTGAAATAGAAAACACTGCCAAGTCATGCCTCAATGAATAGCTTCATTTGAGAATTCTGAACATGTCAAGGGGGCAGTGCTAGATGGGCATGTTTTTATTCATCTTGGAAGCCTTGAAGGGTAATTAGGGAAGTGGGAACACTCGGATTGAGTAAGGAGTGGCATTCAGACTATTTTTGGGACAGGCTGTGGTGGCAGCTGCTGAAAACCAAGAATTTTCTAAAGGGTACAGGCGACAGGATAACACTCAGTAGGGCTTTTGTAGATGAAATCCAAAGTTTAAGGCCCTATTGACATCCCTGGTTTAATTTAAACTTCGGTTTTGCACCAGGTAACCGTCATATTTACTTCCATTATATGCCATTCCTTTATATGCCGTTGTTCTTTTAAAAGATTGACTCAAATTAGAAGGACTGATTTTGGAGTTTTGTTTTTGTCATATCAAGCCAACAGCAATCACAGTGTGTGTGTGTGTGTGTGTGTGTGTGTGTGTGTGTAGTGATGAGACAGAGAAAGAGAGAGGGAGGGGACAGACAGAAAGGCAGAGTCAGAAACAGAAAACTCTGAGGATGTTCCCATTTACCTCCCCAAGATGAATAGCTTTAGTCCATGTCATGTGTAGCTTGAGGCATGGGAAGATCCTTTTTTAAGATTTTATTTATTTCTTTATTTGAGATAGAGAGAGAGTGAGAGAGAGAGCACGAGCCGGGGGACAGAGGGAGAGGGAGAAGGAGGCTCCCCACTGAGCAGGGAGCCTGATGTGGGGCTCGATCCCAGGACTCTGGGATCATGACCTGAACTGAAGGCAGACGCTTAACCGACTCAGCCACCCAGGCGCCCCAAGCTGACTAAATCCTGATTCTGTTCTTTCCCCAGAACTTAATGAGAGGCTGTAAGTTGCAAGAAGCCTTAGATCTCCTGGGAGAGGTAATCAGAGCTGTCTGGTGATGGGGGTGTGTATGCTTCATGAGGGCAACATCTATGCCACTTGCAGCTTGGTGCTGGTTGGTGGCATGTGCACAGATACTAGAACAGGACAGTGATAGGGAGTGCCACAGTGACAGAGAGTACAACGAAGTGCCCTTCACAGCATGCCAGGAGAGTCCTTTCCGGCCAAAGGTTGGCCTCTCTGCTCATCCCACCAGTGTGGGAAGCTGGAATCGCAGCCCTGTACAGAGAAGCTCTAAGAGTTACACCCCCTGCAGGCCACGCTGTATCACCTTGGTACTTAAGCCAGTTGTGTTTTGTCGAAGAAGTCTAGGCAAATACTTCAGCATGTTGGGGCTATAATTAGAGGTCCCGGGGTGCCTGGGTGGCTCAGTCATTAAGCATCTGCCTTCAGCTCTGGTCATGATCCAAGGGTCCTGGGATCGAGCCCCGCATCAGGCTCCCTGCTCCGCAGGAAGTCTGCTTCTCCCTCTCCCACTCCCCCTGCTTGTGTTCCCTCTCTCACTGTGTCTCTCTCTGTCAAATAAATAAATAAAATCTTTAAATATATATATATATATAATTAGAGGTCCCTGGAGCAGTGATACTCTAAGGAACCTCCAAATGCCGGCCATCCCAAGAAAGATCCCTGCTCACTGCTTGTGCTGTACTGCATACCCCGTATATGTCTCTCTGGTAGTCCTTATCTCCCTGAATGGAACAAATTGTTTATTAGCTTCTCTTTGCTATCACCCCACCAAGATAGGGACTGTGTGATATTCCTCTTTGTATAACCTCAATACATCATGCACAAAACATTTTGTGGAATGAATGAATGACTGAAGATTAAATCAGATTTCCCTCCTCTTGAACACTTCAGTCTCCAAAGAGTAAATGAAACCTTAGAGAACCAGAGGAAAAGATCAGTGCAGAGTTTGAAAGGAGATGTGTAGTGATAAGGGTGTGGAGTCAGAGACACATGAGCTCAAATCTTCCACCACCACTAGCGATGTGATCTGGTACTATGTACATAACTGCTCTGTGTCTCATTTTGCTAATCTATAAAATACCTATCTTACAGAATTAGCTGAGGTCTTAGATTATATTAACAAAACACCTTGTACAATATTTGGCCCATAGAAGGCACATAATGTGTAAAGGCTATTATTTACAAGATGCTCGAGGACGAGGGAGGGGAAATATATCAGGGGAGACCTGTTTTGTGCCTGAGTCTCCATGGTCCAGTGGCGTAAGGTTATTCCTTTGGGACCATTACTGACCTAAACCAAATGGCCAGCCTCTAGAGCCAAAGGACAGTAACCCACTAAATCACTTTTATATGGGGAAGATTAAAGCCAAGTGCTGTGTAGAAAAACTACAGTGGGCCTCACTAAAAGAATTAAAGGGCAATGTCTATGAATATTTGCAGTCTTTTCGGCCTGTGCTCTGTCAAATGTGTTTTGCAAATACTAAGGTCATCCCAAATTTCATAAAACTCGGGATTAAAGAGCCAAGTCTTTATATATACATATATATATATATATATATATATATATATATATATATATATATTGGTATGATTCAAAATCAGCATCACATATGCATTGATTTGACTATTCAATGAGTTATTACTCCTACACTATTGCTGGGTCATAGGACTAGTGTGAGCAATACAAGAAAGAAAAAGCCACATCTATCTTCAGTGAGCCCCCAATACTAGAAAAAAAACAGGTTTACAATTTATAACCCTGTAGTCTTATAAAATGTGGTGGATTGATGGTGGCCATGCTGTCTTTCCTTCAGGTCTCAGCAGAAACATCACGTCCTCTGGGAAGCCTTCCTCATTCCCTACAACCTGCCAAACCAGTCTGGGTCCTCCTTATTCCCACAAAGCCTTGACGTTTCTCCTTTGCAACCTGAACCAAGATTCTGCTTCTCCAGGCTCAATCTTTGCCACTTGACTGGAGATTCCATGAGGCTAAGTTCCATGAGCCTGGAATACAACAGCTGCTCAATAAATGTTGAGTAAATATGGGATGACAGTCAGGAGAGGCAAATCAATGGATGCAGAGGAGCGTCAAGTAGGACCGAGACGTCAGCACTGTAAAATGTTCCAGGGAGTTCAAATCAGACCAGAAGGAAAAAGAAAACTGGAAGTATCTATGGCCTTTGCTGGTAAGGAAGCATTTGTTACAGCCAGCTTTCGAAGAATGACAGGTAAAACAAGACTGCATTTATTCGAGAAGTAAATAAAAGTGGAGGAAGAAGAGAGGGCAAGTGGAGACAGATTTTAAGAACACATATATTAACAACTAGAAGGAATCAGGTAAAGGAGGCAGCAGACAAAGGAAGAGGCTGAAAACTCACAAGAAATCATTAAGAAGTAAAACTGCAAGCCACACATGGAAAGAAATATTTGTAACACAGGTAAATACTAATAGAATTAAATCCAGAATCCATAAAAAACCCTAATATCAATTAATTCAATTTTTTTTCTTTTTTTAAATTGGCAAAGGGCTTGAACAGGCACCAAACAAGAGGGAATTCAAATGGTTAACAGGTATATGAAAAAGGTGCTTAAACATGCTGACATTAGGGGAAAGCACTTTAAAAAAATGAGACACCACTAGGACTCTACCAGAAAGGAGGGGGAAAGAACTATGAATACAGATGTATCTAGAGGTCTGAAAATGAGCATTTAAGGTAGCTCAGGCCTGTCTTTTACTCAGTATGAGAAAGCATGTTGGTGACATAAGTACTTAAGTGATCCATTAAGATCTGGAATAATCATTCTGAGGAATGTGAATACATGATCTTTGGAACAAGAATATAATTCCCATAAAAGTCCTATGGGTCTAGCTAAATTGTAGACTCTAAACGTGTATCCGAAAATCAGTGTCATTTTCTTCACATCATTCAAAAACCCGAGTGCTGGTGGACGACGAGACTGACACGGACCTAATAATCTGTAGGGTACCTACAGCAGATTGATAAAGGGCATGGAAATGACAAACGGAAGAACAGCTGAACTGGAGATTCACAGTCAAGGTAGAAGAAGTAAAGATCCCAAGATGAGCAAGAAAACTGGAAGGGAAGAATTGACAAGGGATGTGACATGGATATCTCAGTGAGGTTGGGAAGCAGGCGTGGCGGGAGCTGGGATCCAGGGAAAAGTATAAGACTGCAGAGGTCGGGCAGTTCCCGGTGACACTCAAGATGTGGTTGAGGGCCAGGACAGCCATCAAAAGTGGAGTTACTCCCTGGAAAAGGGTGTCTTTGGCTTCCTCCATTAAACAAGAATTTGGGAACCTCCCAGGGATTCCAGAGAGAAGTGTGGTGAGGACTGGGGCAGCCAGCCCCATGGCGGTGACACTTGTTCCCCTAAAGGATTTCTCAATGACTCCAGCTGCCACAGGCCTTGACAGCTTCTCCCCTTCACAATTCGGGGCCAAGTGAGGATGCTTAATTTAATTATATCTGGCTCTGCTGGGACCCGTTCTAAAATATTAAGACTTTATTAAAGACTCAGTGAGACAAAGGGAAATTGATAGAGTAACATGAAAACCAGATATTCTTTTTTTCTTTCATTGTTTTGTTTTGTGTTGTTTTTGAATATAATTTATGCATGCAGCTTGGGGTTCCCTACTTGAAGATCTTCCTGTCTAGTTCCCTGCTCCAAGCAAGTCAGTTAGGCTCACTACACCTTTGATCCCTCCCCTTAAAATATGACGACTGAATTGAGCCTTTCATATCTACTTCACAGGACTTGCAAGAATCAGCTTCATGAGTTCAAAGGCATAGAAGTTTTTATTGTCACGTATGTGCTATGTTACTACTAATTGATATTACATCTCACTAAAATAGTTTCACAAAGTATAATCTTTACTTTAAATTGTGATCTTGACTTTTACTTCCTGGAAGACATGGTAGTTTAAGCTGTAATTTTACCTGGCACATATCAAGTGATAAAAACTCATTTTTCCTGAAATTTACACACCATTCCCAAACTGCAAGCCTCAGGCCATCCATCCTCCCCAACTCCCAGTGGGAAAGTGACAGGAGCACTCAAACTGAAATGCTCCTACTGGAGAAATAAGTCCTCCAGAAATGTGGCTGTACCTATGGTCACCATCATCATTGTCATCACTGTTAGTCGGAGCCTAGAGTTATAGCTAATGCATTTAAAAGACAAACCATAAATCCTGACCATAGTCAGATAGAAAAAGTGCTCAGACTAACTCCCTCGGACCTGAAATGGGACCAGGGGAACAGAACCCCAGTGGGCAGCACTTTAAGAAGCTATAATTCTTTATGATTCCCCAAGAGCACCAATGAGTATTTTAAATGGCTGAGTCAACAAAAATGAAGAGTAGTAGCCTAATTTCATATTCCCTAGGACTCAAAAGCCTAACTAATGGAACATCAGAGCTTTATATCCCTCTCGGTATCTAGTTCATCTCTTTAAACTAGTATTTCAGTGTGAGCTTGTGATTTCAAGTTTTCCCTTTCAACCTGCATGGTTTTGGATAATCTGTCACTGGACATAGAAGTAATCGAGGCCAAGAATCATGAATCACCTCTCTTCTCCCTATTTGACTGGCATGTTTCATCTCAAAATATGCTAAAGGAGTGTACTTTTGACACACACCACTTCTTTGCTAAGAAATGGCTATTAACAAAGAAGGAAACACAATTCCTTGAAGGTTAGCAATTGGAAAGGTCTATTTGCAGTAACATATATATACTTATATATATAAGTGTGCCCACTCTGGTACATTGAACATTATCAGAAAATAAGGGCAACTATATCATCAACGTACATAGATTCCCCATATGTATTGCTTGAAGCAGTACAAGATCCAGATAGTTGTTTATGTAAAGAAAAATTTCCCTGTTCCTGAAGCCATGATATATATGTTTAGTGCTGTCTTAACTTTCCCTGAAAGGGAAAACCAATCACAACATGTAAGACCAGACCAGGTCCACTGAACACATGTGCATGTCATATCTAAAGTAGATAATTTAACTACTTGTCCACTCACTACACAAATCCTTTTCAGGCTCTCACACTCCATCACTCTAGGATGACCACACTGCCACAGTCCTGCCCAGGGTGTGCCCAGAGCGGCAGTCAGTAAATACTTGTGACATGAATGAAAATATGTGCAGTTTCTTTATTCTTTATTTTGCTTCTGGAGCCTTCTAGTCCTGTCCTCCTTCCATTTAATTAGAACTTGGTTTTTGTAAAATCTTATCCCCTAGCTTCCTACTCTGAATTCATTCTTCCTCTCTATCTCCCAAACTCCCTCCTGGACTTAACCTCTCCCTGATTTGACACTCTGGAATGTAGACCTAGGCTCCCTTATGTAGTTTCCAGATTACTTTGTAGTCCCATAAAGTTCAACCCAACTCCTTGGCCCTACAGAAAACACCCATCGCCTATCTGCCAAGCACCCAGAGGGATCCCATAACATGAAAGAGACGTGAAGAGGAAAGAGGTACAGAATAGATGGAGCCAGATCTCATTTCTACAATTCTATTCTGTTCAGATAAGCTATATGATACTGAGGATATAGGACACTGGACATTAAAGCAAAAAGCAGATTGTGGGGATGGTTCTCACATAGGAGATTAAATGAGTCTACACTGGAAGCTGGCTCTGAGAGGAGCATGCTAGATGTGTAAAAAGAAAGACAAGTAAGGACACCAACAATTACCGGATTTTCCACCAATGGCACTCTACAAGAAACATTGGTTCAAATGAAAAACAAAATGATTATCCTCGTAGTGCTAAAAATATACTTAACAACTTACATCATCCACTCCTAAAGATATCACGTGTATTTTCTTGTGTAATAAAAATATCTATCTCAAATTGATATTTAACATGATAATCAAATGGAAAATACTATATTGATGTGTACAGCATAACTTTTGAGAATAAAAATAATTATAAAAATTGTATGATTTTTTCCTTTGCTTTTTATTTTTCAAGTATATGAACTTGCTCAGATTCTTATTAGTAAACTTTCTAAGCTTATTCTTAATTTAGAAACTATAAAATGATGACAATGAAAGCTTTTCTAATAGAGGAAAAATAAAACACCCTGTAGTCTTTATGCATCATTTTTATGCAGATTTCATAATGTGTGTATTCCCTTCCTGTGTTTTAAGACATCTTTTTACCTCATAATAAAATTGCACCAAATTTGTGTCTTGCATTCTCATTTATCGCTGTGCATCAAGCATTTTTGTTTGTGGCTACCTAGGTTTTTTACCATTATTTTAAAATGCTGCCTATTTTTCTCTGAAGAAGATATTCTATAGTTTATCTGAGTATCCCTTTTATTGTTGGGTACTTGTCTAATTTCATTTTTTAAGAAATGTCAAAATGAACAGCTTTTGGCATTCATTTATTAAGTTTTAATAATTCTCATTATTTTTTTGAACTCAGTATAAAAATATCTTCATTATATTGTTGCAAATATTAATCTTTTGCTTGACTTTTTAATTTTCACCACACAATTTTTACTCTTCGTGTAATCATAGATCCTTTCTTTTGTGATTTCCCAATCTGGAAAAAATAGAGAATTCTCTTCCTGTAGAAACTGACAGCTTAAGGTAAGGTTTTATGTACATCTCTCCCTAAATTTCTAATCAGCTCCACAATACCACTTATTAAGTAATCCTCCTCCATCTTCATTTTTTTGTAATGCTTCTTTCAGTACTTACTAAATTCCAAAATATAAAGAAATATTGCTAGGAAAGCTGTCCTGTTTTAGAGCTCTCTTTTTGTGCCCAAACCAGAAAAGTCCGTGTTTAAATTAATTTGTTTTTTAATATATCTATACTAACCTAAATAACATTTCACTTTTTTTTTTCATTTATATATTACTACTGTTTACTTCAAGCGAACCTCAGGATAATTTCTTTGTGGGGCGCCTGGGTGGCTCAATCGCTCAGGTTGTGATCCCAGAATCCTGGGATCAAGCCCCACATTGGGCTCCTTGCTCAGCGGGGAGCCTTCTCCCTCTTCCTCTTCCTCTGCCACTCCCCCTGCTTGTGCTTTCTCTCTCTCTCTCTGTCTCTGTGTCAAATAAATAAATAAATCTTAAAAAAAAGAATAATTTCTTTGAATTTACAGAATTTACTCCTTGAGACTGATTTAATTTCCTTAAACGTATGAAGTAGATTACAGAGAATTCGTACTTTTTATATAATTAATATTTGCAAAAATAGAGCAATGACCAGCCTCCTTGTGTACTAAAATCTTTATTCTTTATAAGGTTTGGTAGTCTTCTCTCTGTAGAACTTCACCATTTTGGTGACGTTTACTACTATCATAATATATACTTTATTTTCTTATAGTACATCCTCTTATTCACTATAATTTATATTTCATAATGATTTCTTTATTAAAGGAGCTTCAAAATCTCGCCGAGGAGAAAAGAAAGCACACATTTAAGGATCATATTAATGATTCAATGGATCAAAAATGCTCAGAGCACTTTCTGACCCCATCTCACACTCTCTGCCCCACCAGAAATGTTCCTTGCTAGCTGTCTTCTCTAAACATTTTAAAATTATTTATATGAAAAAGTATTTTGCCATTTTCCCCATCTGATGTCAAGCACAAAAATTAGGATAAATTCTAGAAATTATAATAAAAAGACTTACTTTAACTAAATAGGATTTTTAAACTTTTATTTATCCCAACTGTAATATTTTTATTTCACGACTTCATTTATTTTTATTACTAGAACTATATATTTTGAACCTGGTAATAATAGGTTAAAGTTGACCATGATTTCTATTTTTTTTTATAATTAGAAATAAAACTTTTTACTGAAGTCTGTCTTTGCTTTTCCATTTGAGTGGATAATCTCATTACGATCCATACCTAACTTTATTTAATTATTGTTCCCCAGATAGAGATAAGTGATATATCAGTAGGATTATAATTTCATTTGTTGCTTCTCCTTTAATTTAATTTTGTTTATACATCTGTTCCAAAAGGGTTCTTCTCGTCTATTTTGAATTAAAATAATATAATTATGTTCCAGGTTATTATAACTTTTTCATTTTTATTGCATAGCCACTTCTCAGGAGGGCTTCCCCCCACCCCTGCCAACCCACATATACAGACACCATAGCCACCACCACACATACAAACTAGGGTCCAAATGGATGATACAAATGTTGCTTCCAGTCAACAGCAGCAACCTGTTACAGCTACTACAGGAGGTGAACATCATTTAGCCACACAGATCCTACCAGTGAAAGGGAAGTGACTCTTTTTCTGATTATGGTTTTCAACACAGATAGCACCATCATTCCTCAAATCTCTATTTTACAATTTCCTGATCCACACTCATGTTCAAAGTAGCACATTTTTTAGTTTAGAATAAACCCCAAATTGATAACAAAGTAGTGTTTCATTTTAAATGAAGAAAAACGTGGCAAAAGCAATGAAATAAAGCCTCTCCACATCCACATATTGTTCAATTAGTGTCATATTTCTAAGAGGAACTAAAAAACCCTCCTTTTACTATACCATCTATGAACATTTTCATAAAGGTCTGTTACATAAAGGCATAAAGGACACAATACAACCTAGCATATTTCATAGATTTTGTTTTGAATTACCATTAACTCCTAAATTCACAAAATGTGTCTCTAAAGTGATCTTGAATATAGGTCATATCTATACATGAAAAACTATAGTGATAAAATAAAAATTGATTTAAGCTAAACCTTTCTGTGAAGGCAGAAAAAGCCCTTCTGCACCTGTTACCTCAAGTTCTCGATGTGAGGAGCCTTGACTCCAGCAAGGTGACCGGACACTCAGTCTCCCTGGAAGACAGACCTGTGTAAACAGGGGACGAGGACTTCGAAGTCTGTGGTCAGGCGTTGTCCTTGTGGCCGGGCCACGGAACCACTGCATGGGGTTCCATTTCCTATAAAAACAGGCCCATGACAGGGCTTCATCTGGGCAGCAGCCACCCTGACGCCCTGCCCCACAGAACGCAAAGGTAATGCAAGTGACTATGGACAAGATGGGAGGTTCTTCTCTTCACCAAGTGTGTTCAGTGCTAATTCCACAAACCAAACCAAACCGAACCAAATCAAAACAGAAGAAAAAAAAAAAAAAAACAAATGCATAAAGGTGAAAAATGATAGAATTGTAAAATACTTTCCACAAATCCCAAAACATTTTACGAACAAGAGAGAGAAAGGACCAAATCAAACACTTACTCGACTTTGGTAGCAATTTAATGTTAGTACACAAAACCCTGACGGCTTAGCTGTATGAGATGGGCATGGGTTCCTCAACTTGGAGAAGCTATGTCTTCAGAACACAGGGAAAACATTCTCTTCTCGTCCCTAAACTTCTCCTCATTCATTCATCTATATGTCAAGTATTTACTGAGTACCCACTCTGTCGCCAGGACTCTGTGAGTGATAGGGATCTCGTGGTGAGAGAGCAGACAGTCCCCTATGCATATGGATTGCTCATGGTCTTGGAGGTCCATGCAGTCCACTGAATAAATATGTAGCTAAAGTTAGGAAAATGCCATGGAGGACAAAAATAAGGTTAGAAAGTAAGAGAAGGCTTCTCTAGAAAAAGTGACATTACAATGACCCCTAAAAACAAAGAGTAGGGGAACTGACTGTTTGGAGGAGTAGCACATAGGAAGGCCCTGGGTAGAAAGAGCATGGGACTTTTCAGGACAGGAAAAAAAAGCCAATGTGGCTGCAGCCAAGCAGAGAGAGGGAGGTCAGGCTATAGGGGAAGGCAGGGAGCAGACAATCTCGGTTATAGACTGGGGCTTAGCATCTTAACTGGGGTAGGAAGTTGCTGGCAGAATCCAACCTGAGCTATTCTTGGAAAGGGCACCCTGGCTGCCAAATGGAGAATAAGAGGAGATAGAGCAGTCTATTTAGCAGATGCTAGCAGTGGTCTAGCAAGGGGTGGTGGCTTATCACAGGCTAATGATTATGGCAATGGAGTAGAGCAAATACATTCAAGAGCCACTGGGAGATGGAACCTAAAAGATTTGCTGATGGATCAGGTATGAGAGATGAGGGGAAGTGTGAGGCTCTCGGATTTCTGTCATGAGCAACAGCGTGGGAACAGGTGCCAGAGATGGAAGAATTGGCTGAAGACATTGACATGGGTGACAGCGAGGGGATCAAGGGCTACGCTTTGGAATTCTTACATTCGAGAGGCCAGTGAGGAAGTGGACAGCTAACGGGCTGCAGGGATCAGGAAGGAAGGGTTGGACCAGGGAAGTGAATTTTGGAGGTAGAGGGCACGTGAAGAGAGGACAGCAGGTGACAAGATATGAAGTAAGAGAGAAGGCTGCCTCCAGGACTGATCCTTGCCATGTGATCACACGCAGACATCGTACGCAGCGATCCTGCAAGGACAGAAAGTGAAAAATAGCACTACAGAAGTTAATTAAACAGGGAGCTCAAGGAAAATGGTCGAGTGTGGCAAAATGAAGAATGAAAGGTGAATATTAGACTTTGCAATAAGAAAGCCATACGCAGGAGCCACTTCAGTAGAATATCAGGAGTGGAAACCTATTATGTGGATTGAAGAATAAACTGGAAGAGAGTGAAGTAAATGTCAAAATATGTAGAGATAGATTTTTAGAAGAATACCCTGGAAATATTCTTATAATGTAGAGCATAGGACATTGTGGTTTTTTGAATGGGAGATTAAGGCATATTTATACATCAAGAAGAATTTAAAAAGTAGAAAGGGAGAGAACTGGAGAGAAAACACACCCACCTGAGAAACCAGAAGCTATGGGATCAAGAGTAGAGATGCCACCCTTGGAAAGGTGGGCTCAGAGGTAAAAAGGGGGAAAATATAGCAATAGATGGTGGGGAGATGGGGAATTTGGTGGCTTCCATTTTCTCACTTGGTAAATGTATGGAAGGTGTGAAGGTGGAGGGTGGGGCAGAAGGATGAGACAGGAAAGTCAAGAAGGTTTGCAAAAGGTGGACAATGCATGGAAGTCACCGCAGTTTGGGAATTCACAGAAAGATTGAATACTGTGGTGAAATGGGTGAGAGGAAATTTATACCAGCACCAGTATGCTCATTTTGCTACAGCCCCCTCTATTTCCTTTCTAAATTAATAGCATTTATCACCCACCCAGGCACTGGACATGAATGCTTGGGGTCATCCTGACCGTCCCTCTGCATGAACTTCTCATCAACCCTACGCATTCAAACTCCAAACTGCCCAGTCCCATGGCCGTTGAACTTGTTCAGGCCCTCAATATTGCCCACACCAACAAGGGCAGTAACGTTCAGCTTCCCATCCTCCAGGCTCTCTTCTCCCTTGACATCGTTCCCCAACCCCACTACTTTATTCACCACAGCCGCTGGAACTGTTCACTGCAACACTGGCTTATTTCTATACTTCTTTGTTACCCCTTTCTCCTGGAATTCCCTTTCTCCTTCTGGGCAAAGTTAATTTACTCCCTCATTTCCAGTCTTAGTGCTTCTATGTGTCCGGCGTCTCGTCAGACTGTGCGTTCTTCAAAAAAAAGATCAAATGTCCACTTCTGTGTCACCAATGTCCAGCAGACAGGACCAGCTACAAAATTTGCAGCACCCAGTGCAAAATGAAAATGCGGGCCCCTTGTTAAAAATTATTAAGAATCTCAAAATGGCAACTTCAGATCATTAAAGTAAGCGCGGCGCCTGGACAGCCATGCAAGTCACAGAGCCACGAAGCCATCCCTACAAGTCAAGGACCTGAAGCATAGCGTGTTCAAGGAATCACTGATGCGTAAATAGAGAACTTAATGAGAACTAAATGCATTTAGATATAATGCCTCATCGAGTAAGGCGGTATTATGGTACATAGAGCCCTAGATTTGATCTGTGATACAAACTGGCCGTCTGATCTTGGATAACTTTTTTGATCTTGACTTTCCCAATCTCTAAAATGAGAAGATCGCATTAGACAGCTTTTCACCCATACTTTCAAAATTCTAGAATCCATAAATGTGCTCAAGTCTCAGCTCATTTGATAAGCTCTCCTGCTAGCAAAGAAAAAGAAGAAGGAGGAGGAGGAGGAAGAAGAGGAGAAAGAGAAGAAAAACAAGAAGAAAACGAAGATACGAGTGAATTTCAGAATACCCAGGTGATCTTCTTTATTTATAAACTCAGTATCTTTTAGGAGCTTTAAGGGTCCCATTCAAACAACAACAATGAGAATTTTAAATGAATCTTAAGGCATGAACTTCTAATTAAACAAGAAGGTTCAAAAACTGAGGCTCAACCGGAACTAAACCCACACTTATGTGGTCAATTAACATATGACAAGGGAGGTAAGAATATCCAATAGAGGAAAGACAGGCTCTCCAATAAATGATGCTGGGAAAACTGGACAGCTGCATGCAAAAGAATGAAACTGGACCTCTATCTTCTACCATACACAAAAATAAACTCAAAATAGAATAAACTTAAATGTGAGACCTGAAATCATAAAACCCCTATAAGAAAATATACACAGTGATCACTTTGACATCAGCCTTTTCTAGATATGTCTCCTCAGGCAGGGGAAACAAAGGCAAAAATAAACTATTGGGACCACACCAAAATAAAAAGCTTTTTCACAGTGAAGGAAACCATCAACAAATCAAAAGGCAACGTACTCAATGGGAGAAGATATTTTAAATGACATATCTGATAAGGGGTTAAATCCAAGGACTTACACAACTCAACACCAAAAAAATAAATAATGCGATTGAAAATGGGCAGAGGTCTACACAATATTTGTTCTTCCAATCCATTTCTTTGTGTCTTCCTCAATTTCCTTCATCAATATTTTATAGTTTTCTGAGTACAGATTCTTTGCCTCCTTGGTTAGATTTATTCCTAGGTATCTTATGGTTTTGGGTGCAATTGTAAATGGGATCGACTCCTTCATTTCTCTTCCTTCTGTCTTGTTGTTGGTGTATAGAAATGCAACTGATTGCTGTGCACTGATTTTATATCCTGCCACTTTACTGAATTCCTGTATGAGTTCTAGCAGTTTTGGGGTGGAGTCTTTTGGGTTTTCCACATAAAGTATCATATCATCTGCAAAGAGTGAGAGTGTGACTTCTTCTTTGCCGATTTGGATGGCTTTTATTTCTTTTTGTTGTCCGATTGCTGTGGCTAGGACTTCTAGTACTATGTTGAATAGCAGTGGTGATAGTGGACATCCTTGCCATGTTCCTGACCTTAGGGGGAAAGCTCTCAGTTTTTCCCCATTGAGAATGATATTCGCTGTGGGTTTTGCATAGATGGCTTTTATGATATTGAAGTATGTACCCTCTATCCCTATACTCTGAAGAGTTTTAATTAAGAAAGGATGATGTACTTTGGCAAGTGCTTTTTCTGCATCTATTGAGAGGTTCTTATTCTTTCTTTTATTAATGTATTGTATCACATTGATTGATTTGCAGATGTTGAGCCAACCTTGCAGCCCAGGAATAAATCCTGCTTGGTCATGGTGAATAATCCTTTTAATGTACTGTTGGATCCTATTAGCTAGTATTTTGGTGAGAATTTTTGCATCCATGTTCATCAGGGATATTGGTCTGTAATTCTCCTTTTTGATGGGGTCTTTGTCTGATTTGGGGATCAAGGTAATGCTGGCCTCACAAAATGAGTTTGGAAGTTTTCCTTCCATTTCTATTTTTTTGGAACAGTTTCAGAAGAATAGGTATTAATTCTGCTTTAAATGTTTGGCAGAATTCCCCTGGGAAGCCATCTGGCCCTGGGCTCTTGTTTGTTGGGAGATTTTTGATTACTGCTTCAATTTCCTTAGTGGTTATGGGTCTGTTATTGTGAAGATGTCAATGCTACCTAGAGCAATCTACACATTTAATGCAATCCCTATCAAAATACCAAACACTTTTTTCAAAGAAATGGAACAAATAATCCTAAAATTTGTATGGAACCAGAAAAGACCCCAAATAGCCAGAGGAATGTTGAAAAAGAAAAGCAAAGCTGGTGGCATCACAATTCCAGGCTTCAAACTCTATTACAAAGCTGTAATCATCAAGACAGTACGGTACTGAGACAAAAACAGACACATAGATCAGTGGAACAGAATAGAGAGCCCAGAAATGGACCCTCAACTCTATGGTCAACTAATCTTTGACAAGGCAGGAAAGAATGTGCAATGGAAAAAAGACAGTCTCTTCAACAAATGGTGTTGGAAAACTGGACAGCCACATGCAGAAGAATGAAACTGGACCATTTCCTTACACCACACACAAAAATAGACTCAAAATGGATGAAAGACCTAAATGTGAGATAGGAGTCCATCAAAATCCTAGAGAAGAACACAGGCAGCAACCTCTTTAACCTCAGCTACAGCAACTTCTTCCTAGAAACATCACCAAAGGCAAAGGAAGCAAGGGCAAAAATGAACTATTGGGACTTCATCAAGATAAAAAGCTTTTGCACAGCAAAGGAAACAGTCAACAAAACCAAAAGGCAACTGACAAAATGGGAGAAGATGCAGATAAAGGGCTAGTATCTAAAATCTATAAAGAACTTAGCAAACTCAACACCCAAAGAACAAATAATCCCATCAAGAAATGAGCAGAAGACATGAACAGACATTTCTGCAAAGAAGACATCCAAATGGCCAACAGGCACATGAAAAAGTGCTCAACATCGCTCGGCATCAGGGAAATCCAAATCAAAACCTCAATGAGATACCACCTCACACAAGTCAGAATGGCTAAAATTAACAAGTCAGGTATGTGCTACGGTGAGCGCTGTGAATTGTGTAAGACTGTTGAATCACAGATCTGTACTTCTGAAACAAATAACGCAACATATTTTAAGAAAAAAGAAAAAGAAGAAGATAGCAGGAGGGGAAGAATGAAGGGGAGTAAGTCAGAGGGGAGACGAACCAGGAGAGATGATGGACTCTGAAAAACAAACTGAGGGTTCTGGAGGGGAGGCTGGTGGGGGGATGGGTTAGCCTGGTGATGGGTATTGAGGAGGGCACATTCTGCATGGAGCACTGGGTGTTATGAACAAACAATGAATCATGGAACAGTACACCAAAACAAATTATGTAATATATGGTGATTAACATAACAATAAAAAAATTTTTTAAAAAAAGAAAAAAAATTAACAAGTCAGGAAACGACAGATGTTGGCGAGGATGCAGAGAAAGGGAAACCCTCCTACACTGTTGGTGGGAATGCAAGCTGGTCTAGCCAGTCTGGAAAAGTATGGAGGTTCCTCAAAAAGTTGGAACTAGAGCTACCCTACAATTCAGCAATTGCACTACTGGGTATTTACCCCAAAGATACAAATGTAGGGATCCGAAGGGGTACATGCACCCCAATGTTTATAGTAGCAATGTCCACAAAAGTCAAACTATGGAAAGAGCCTAGATGTCCATCAACAGATGAATGGATAAAGAAGATGTGGCATATATATAGTATATATATACACAACGGAATATTATGCAGCCATCAGAAAAAAACGAAATCTTGCCATTTGCAATGATGTGGATGGAACTAGAAGGTATTATGCTAAGCAAAATAAGTCAATCAGAGAAAGACATGTATCATATGACCTCACTGATATGAGGAATTCTTAACCAACTGAGCCACCCAGGTGCCCCCTGATATGAGGAATTCTTAATCTCAGGAAACAAACTGAGTGTTGCTGGAGTGGTGGGGGGTGGGAGGGATGGGGTGGCTGGGTGATAGACTTTGGGGAGGGTATGTGCTATGGTGAGCGCTGTGAATTGTGTAAGACTGTTGAATCACAGACCTGTACCTCTGAAACAAATAATACATTATATGTTAAAAAAAGAAGATAGTAGGAAGGGAAAAATGAAGGGGGGAATCGGAGAGGGAGATGAACCATGAGAGACTATGGATTCTGAGAAACCAACTGAGGGTTCTAGAGGGGAGGGGGTTGGGGTGATGGGTTAGCCTGGTGATGGGTATCAAAGAGGGCACGTATTGAATGGAGCACTGGGTGTTATACGCAAACAATGAATCATGGAACGCTACATCAAAAACTAATGATGTAATGTATGGTGATTAACATAACATAATAAAATAAAATTAAAAAAAAAAGAAGAAGAAGCCAGAAGATGTTGGAGCACTGCCTTCAAAACTATAAATAAAAACCATTTCAATAAAAAAAATGGGAAGAGGACATGAATAGAAATTTTCCAAAGAAGAATACAGATGGCCAATAGATACATGAAAACATACCCAACATTACTAATCATCAAGGAAATATAAATCAAAACGATGAAAAAATAATAATAAATTTTTAAAAAACAACAATGACATATCACTTTACACCTGTCAGAATGACTAGAGTCAAAAAAGACAAGAAATATCAAGGGTTGGTGAGGACATGGAGAAAAAGGAACCCTCTTGCCCTGTTGGTGGGAATGCAAATTTGTGTGGACACTGTGGAAAACACTATGGAGGTTCTTCAAAAAATTAAAAATAGAACTACCATATGATCTCGTAATTCCACTACTGAGTATTTGCCCTAAGAAAAACAAAAATACTAATTCCTAAAGATATATGCACTCTTTTGTTTATTACTTACAGCATTACTTACAATAGCCAAGATACAGAAGCAGCCTAAGTGTCCATTGCTGGGTGAATGGATAAAGAAGATGTGGTATAAGATACAATGGAATATTATCCACCATAAAAAAAAAAACGAGCTCTTGCCATTTGCAACAACACGGATGGACCTAGAGGTTATTATGCTAGAGGAAACAAGTTAGACAGAGAAAGACAAATATGGTATGATTTCACTTATAGGTGGAATAAAAAAAAGAGTAAACAAACATAAAGCAGAAACAAATCCGTAAGTACAGAGAACAAACTGACAGTTGCTAGAGAGGAAGAGGGTGAGGGGATGGGCAAAATGAGTGAAAGGGAAAAAGGGGTACAGACTGCTGGTTATGGAATGATTAAGTCATGAGGATGAAAGGTAGAGCATAGGGAATATAGTCAATAGTATTGTAATAGCATCGTATCGTGACAGATGGGAGCTACACTTGTGAGCACAGCATAACATGTAGAGTTGTCAAATCACTGTTATATACCTGAAACAACATAGCATGGTGTGTCAACCATACTTCATTTAAAAACATACAACCAAAACAATGAGGCTCAGGTAGACAAAAGCGAAGATAGAGGCATGACTTAAGTCGGGCAATATTCTGGTTTTCTGAATGCTTGCGGTGAGCTTCACAGGGTGGCAGGCTTTGCAAATGCAAAGACAATTCCATGTCCTGAACTCAAGAAATTTGCAATCTGGATTTCTGCACATCTGAACAGATATGGTTTTCCTCCCCAGGCTTTGTACTGAAAGATGAGTGTTTGGGCCCTCTTTATCCACTTAACAATAAGGAAAAGAACAATTCGATGCTGTGGTTAAAAGCATGGAAGCCAGTACAGTGCTTGGGTTAAGGGCTTAGACTCTGGAAATCAAACGGCCACTCCTTGTCTTGAACAAGCTACATATTAACCAGAAGCCTTAGTTGTTGAGGTGGTAAATATCTGTACCTTCCTCTAGGAACTAGTTTAAAAACTGAGTGAGAGAAAGACTGCAAAGTACATTGCACCAAACACGTGTTAGTTTATATTTTTCCTGTAACCACTAGGCATGCACAAATTAATAATCATAGAGAAACTATTTGAAAACCTCACTCGACATACTCCTGAGATCTACTTCATATGTGATGTGTGATCTAGGCTGGCCAGCTAGATTATCTTGTGCTCCATAATTAAACCAATTTCTGTTCTCTTGGCCTAAACATACTAGCTGTCTGGGTTAATTTCATAATGTTCTATTTTACACAGAGCTAGATATAATTAAAAGAAAATTCACAAAAAGTTTTCTTAAAATAGTCTCAGTGTATTTTGAGTGAAATATGACCCTCAAACTATCTTCTATTTTCCTAATAAATCTTTCTCATCAATATCAGTTTACTGCCACATAAAATAAAGAGGAGCCAGTGATGAAATTTTTACTAAAGTAATAACTATATAAACAAATCTTAAAAACTTAAAACCCTTTCTTACCTTTCAATTTTGGTTTATTCCCACTCCCTCAAAAAAACAAAAACAAAACAAGCACTTTTAAAAGTAAAACTGCCCGGCTCTAGTAAAATAATACCCTCTCCTCTGCAGTATTTGATTCAGGAAATAAATATCTCTGTAACAGTACTGAGGGCTGACAGGCGACACCAGACATCTTTTAGCAGAAAGTGCTCTTAGGACATACATGGTTCTTAGAATTTATTTTTCATTTTGAGGGAAGTCTATAAAGATTAATATTTCTAAGTATTTAGGGAGCAAAAAAAGGGGAAAAAACATAATTTGCTGTGTTATATTCTAAACACTTCCAAATTTTCAATGAAAGGGATAAGAAATTAGATGTTTCTCACTGTTTGTAAGGGACACTCATTAATGCTGAAAAAATATTTTTTCCTAACAATCATATTTAAACTTATAATACACTCTGGTTGGGGTTACTCTCATGAAAATAAAAGATGGGCAGGTTGAAAATGCAAGTTGATGATTATTAGCTTGTTTTTTAAATTCAAAAATATCTTTACAAAGGTATTTTAATAAATTCCAAAGGATTTTGTAATTATTTTGTTCCACTGTTTTACAGTGATAAATAGTATTTAATTTTGTTACATCAAATACTGTTTGAGATAAGAAACAGATTAGTGAATGGGCAGATTAACCATTTTATTGTAATGGAATCTGGTGGGGAAAAGTCTTTTGACTGAATAGGAGAAAGTCCATTATAGTCACTTTACTTCAAAAGGAATCTTGTACAAATTCAATCTAGAAAGACTTTTAAAAAGGTAGACGAAAGCGATTTTATTTTTCAATGTATGATGCTATTGTAACAACTCACAAATATTTGTATACATTCTAGTTCCCCTAATTGATGAACATCTGTGGACAGATGGCCTTTCCATAGCAATTGGACAACAAAGGTATTTATTTTCTCTCCTCTGGATGCAGATTTGCAAATTTACAAGTCTAACACAATTTCTCTAACACTCAACTGGGAAAATTCAAGTTTTCAATCACTTGAAAAAACTCTTCTCCTTTCTTGATATTTTTGAAGATGTTAATTGCAATAACTGTAGAATACCTCTAATTTTTTACTCCAGTAAATATTCTATATCCATCCCTGAATATGATGAACTCAAAGATTTCCAAACACAGCCACGTGGAATTTCTTTTAAATGCCTACTTGGGATAGCACTTTCAAAGTTCCCATCGCATTCAATCCCCTTACAAATTAGTGATGGTTCATGATGAAACGGGCTGTAGGTAGTTCACACTGATACATTTAATTTAGTTAGTCAAACACGTTTCCTGCAGTTGTGTTCACATGGCTGCCTCCTGTAAATTATTCAAACTCTTCCTATTTCTCTTTTTTCCACCTTTAACTGTATCCCAACAGGAAATAACAGCAAGTTACTCAGCCTCCATTTCTTCAATTTCTCCATGAAGGAGTCCTCATATAAAAAGTATTCTTTACTCCAAACATAAAAATATCTTTAGCCCCAAATGGAATTTTACAAATTACAGCAAACATTAAGACAAGGCAATTTTGCTCTAGTCAAAGCTGAGGTGCTTTCTGAAATGACTTGATGTAGTCTTGCAGATCAACCAAAAATATGTACTAGCTTAATTCGCCAATGTGCACGTTGATCTTGGCTAAAGCAGAACATTTACATTGGGTGTGAGGTTACTAAGAGCATAACTCCATGGAAGCATAGATTTGCATGTCTTTGTCTTGTTCACTGCTGTATCCTCAGTACATAGAGGTTTGATGGCCCAAAGAAACTACTCAATAAACACTGTGGAATACATAAGTAAATAAAATTGATCGAAAAAGTCTTGAAAAAAAGCCTTTAAAAAACTGTGAAAATTTTTATTTTATGTCTAGTAGACTTACCAACCAAAGAGGGTAGCTAGAAAGATAGAATTGTGGGCGCCTGGGTGGCTCAGTTGGTTAAGTAAGCAACTGCCTGCGGCTCAGGTCGTGATCCTGGAGTCCCGGGATCGAGTCCCACATCGGGCTCCCTGCTCAGCGGGGAGTCTGCTTCTCCCTCTGACCCTCTTCCCTCTCATGCTCTCTCTCATTCTCTCTCTCTCAAATAAATAAAATCTTTAAAAAAAAAAAGAAATATAGAATTGTGCTCTAAAAATCTTACACAGAGAATTACGGGAACATGGAAATTAAAGTGCAACTCCCTCACCCTCTCCTCCAATATGGCAACTTTTCCAGAGCCTATGGTTTCTGGGTTTGTGGGCAGTGAGGGAGGCCTTGGGCTATTCTAACGTCTATGAAAATGGCTGGTAGAAAATTTCATCCCCATTCTCAGGCAGAGATCAGCATTAAGTTGCATGAATTTGGCCCACAGAGACCTACAGACCCCTAGGGGAAGAGTGGGATCAGCTCCCCACAAGAGGATCACATCGTCCTGACCTTCTGAAGAGCAATAAGTAGCTGAACCAGTCGGCTGAGTGCCCCCAACTCCTGAAGCAGTGAGATTTCAAGGAGACCGGGGACATGGGGAACAGGAAAGCTCCTTCCAGGAAGGAGAATGGCCAAAGTGTTTCAACATTTCCTTTCCTTCATTTACAGAAAACCAGTACTTGGAATATCTGAACAACAAGCAAAGAAAATGAGCAAAACCACACACACACACACACACACACACACACACAACACCAGACCCATTAAGGGGGTCCAGTGGCAGAAACAGGAATATATACCCAGTGAAATAGAGTTCCTGGAAAAGACAGAAAAATTTCATAAAAAAAACTAAAAGCACTAAAAAGATTCAGGAGCACCACAAAGATGTTCTTCAGCTAACAACAATCATTTTCTAATTTGACATCTACCAGATGAATATAAGGAGAGTATGGTTGTTTGAGACCCAAATTAGACCCACAGATCAACTGAAAAAATATGTTAAGTTTAAAAAATTACTAATACACATATACACATGCTATTTATATACATACATACAGAGAGAGAGAGAGACTAGAGAATAGATACAGAAGATTTAACCTAAAACACAAAGAGTTTCAGAAGGAGAAAAAGAAACAGTTGGGAGAGCCATAGTTATTAAACAAATAATGGAAATATAATTTCTTAATCTAAGAATGAAAACAAGAGAAAAGAGATCAGGCAAATTCTGGTGAAAATTTCTTAAACTTCAACAATAGGGAATATCTTACAATGTTCCAGGCAGAAAGAAAAAGCCATCTACAAAGGAGATAATACAAGAGTGTCATCTGACTATGTTTTCAACTATATAGTCTCAAGTCAGTGGGATACCCTTTACTATCTACTGAAATGAGAGAATGAAACTCAAAATCTTATACCATTTATGTGTCAGAGTAAAAGGAAGATATTGGAGAACAGCAAAATTCAGGTAGTACATCATCCACGTTCTTCACAGGAGAAAAATACCTAAATCAATTTAAGGGGATAACAAATGAAAGAGAATAGAGATGTAAAGATAGGGTAACAGAGGAAAGTAGGCCCTGATTTCTGGTAGCTCAGAGCCAGGTCTCGGCATTCTCCCATTGAACACAAACAATCTCACAGCACATGAGCATCAGACAAAGCCCTTCTGTCCTTGATGGTCATGTCAAAAACAAGACCACTCTGTATTCATGTCCGAACTCAGACCAAAATATGAACATGGTCCAAACCAGAAAAGAGCAGACATCTTCTTTTCCCAGCTAATACCAGTGATGTCTGCTACTCTACCAATTATATCTGAAGCTTCACTCACACCTACCCTCCTTGAAGAGTTTTTAAGATGCCCAATATTAGAACTACACCTGTTCCTTGCAGTATCCAACCCACTTCCTTAAGCCATCCCCCAAATCCCTAAACAGAAACCTGAATTCTATAAATCCTTTCTACCATCCTCTAAGGCTCCCCATGGTTTCTTATGGTATCAGCTGCCTCATTGTCATAAACAATAAATTCAACTTGCTCAACTACAGGTGTATCCCTGGTGGTCTTCAGCGGAGTGACATTGACACTGAGGATAAAGAGAAGAGGAAACAGTAGTGAGCAAGGAACTCTCCCCTTTATAAAAATGGGAAAAGATAAACTGACTGGGAATTTGTAAAAAAGAAGCTTAATATAAATAACCTTGAAATTGAAGAGATATACTGCAAGGGAAAGTCTATTAGGGTAGAATTAAGAGTGGCAAACTATCTCAGTAAACCCTAAAACTGTTGAGGGTAGGAAGACTGGTGTACCTCAGGGTAGAGAAAACTGGAAAAGTAAAAGCAATGCAAATGATCTCATGAGGAGGGCAGGCAGAGGAAAGGATAACTTTATAACAAACATATTTTCATCTATTCAACAGCTATGCATTAATTGCCTTACTGTACACAAGTTACTTTTCCAAGTACCCCAGATACAACAATAAATGAAGCCATACAGTTTTTGCCCTCGTGGAGCTTTTATTATATTAGGGAAAGACAACAAATAAAATATACACATAATGTGTTTTCATATGGTAAAGATGTCTGAAGAAAAATAAAACTGGATAAGGAACCAGAATATGATGGGAGATGCTCTTGTAAATACTCTGTTGAAGCAACAATCCAGCAGAGACCTGAATAGAGTCAGGAAGTACCACACGTACCTTGGGTAGTTTAGCAAGGCAGAAGAAAAAGTGAGAGTAAATGTTCCTGAATTGACTATTCCTGTGTTTTATTTTTTTAATATTTTATTTATTTATTTGAGAGAGAGAGCACAAGAGGGGAGAGGGGCGGAGGGAAAGGGGCAGAGAGAGACAGACTCCTCACTGAGCAGGGAGCCCCATGCAGGGCTCCATCCCAGGATCCTGGGATCATGACCTGAGCCGAAGGCAGACACTTAACTGACTGAGCCACCCAGGTGCCCCTCTTGCTGTGTTTTGTAACAGCAAGAAGCCTAGTGAGGCTGGAGCATGGTGACAATGGGGAAAGGTAACAAGACAAGAGAGAAGCCAGGGACCAGGTCATGCAGGATTTTGGATTTTGAACAAATAGAGCATTTTCTTACAGAACAAGAAATCATACACTCGGCAGCTACATTGGTCCAGTTGCCCAGAATCTATGCCAAGCTGTTTTCTAACCTTTCTCTTCCTCTACCCTTAGAACACTGACTCTTCGTTGTCTTCATTCTCCATTACCTCGCAGCAGATAGGGTTGCTGCAGCTCATGGAATCAATCATGTCCTCACACTAGAGGCCAAGCAGGAATGAGGCAGAAATGTAAAAGCTTTCTCTCCCGAAGATCTGTGGGGTTTTCTTCTTCTTCTTTTAATCAGAAAAGGATTCTTCTTAGGTCTTATTGATTAGACTATGCCACAGGCCTGGATTTAGAGTGAGCTCTGACAAAAGGAAATGGGATGTCAATTATACCATAGGGGTAACACTAACCATCCCTAGGAATGGGCTCTTAGAGGCCACCCCTTTTCCAGATCAAGGTATAAGCTGGAGTTCTATTAGCAAGATAAAAAGGGAGAAGGAGGAATGGCGATGGAGTACACGACCAAAAAGTCGCTACCAAAATCCACAATATCTAAAAGTTCAAGGAAGGAAATTCAGGAGTCACATCACATTTTTCAAACGCTAAGGAAGCATTTGAAAAAAATTCAAATTAGCATTTAATCCCAATGAAACTATTTGTAAAATCAGAAGATTTTACAAAAACCAAGAGAATATGTTACCCTCAACTTTAACTCAATATTATCTTTATCTCATTTGAAATCAGAGCTGAAAGCAATGGCCACTATTCCATTTCTCTAAAGATTTTATTTATTCACTTGATAGAGAGGGAGAGCACAAGCAAGAGGAGCAGAGGCAGAGGGAGAAGCAGACTCCCCACTGAACGGGGAGCTCGATGCGGGGCTCGATCCCAGGACTCTGAGATCATGACCTGAGCCAAAGGCAGATGCCCAACTTACTGAGCCACTCAGGCGCCCCTCCATTTTTATTTCATAGTCTTAGAGGATCTAGTGAATGCAATAAATCATGAAAATTAAATAATCTATACAAATGTTTAGAAAAAAGAAAATATAAAACTGCCTCTTTTTCTGATAGGATCAGAAAATATAAGATATTCTACTATAAAGTAACTGGGTAGAATTAATACACAATTTGGGGAAGGTGCTCAGATACAAGATAACTGTACCAAAATTAATAGGTTTTCTCTATTCACAACCTGCACTTGGAAATGTAAATCAGAATATATTTTATCCTCAACTAGTAAAAAAAAATAGAAAAACACCATAAAATGTTAAGGAATACATTTAGCAAGAAAGACAGTAATTCTATGAAAAAAAATGAAAATCTTCTTGATGAGAACCAGTGGAAAGATACAATTTTTTTTTTTTGGATGGAAAGATTTACTATCACATGCACACACTCACACACACACCAAGCCTTCTAAAACATAAATTTAATCTAGTTTTTATTAAAATCCAGCAGCCAGGATTTTTTACTAGATAAAGTGATCTTAAATTTTATATGAAAGCATTCAATAATGTCTTTTTAAAAGCTGTGAAATAGAGGCATATGAATAATCCCCAAGGAAATGTGTTAATATTCTTAGTTTTATAGATCACAGTACTGGAGCTCAGAAGTTAACTATGCTGTCCAGGGTTACATTCCTAGTCAGTGAACCGGGACTCAAATTCAAGTCAGCCTAACTCCAAAGCACATATTATTGTCATAGAGTCACAATGAGTCTATAATTATTAGGATGGTTGCCTGACACACCTATCAGCCTCACTAATGCACTTTTGTTGGATATTAAACTATTTTATTAAACAATTTTGTTGGATATAAAAATAAGAGTCAGAGACTAATAATCTTACCCTTTTTTAAATTTACTCATTTAATTTACTAATTATTTACTACTAAATCAGTTTTATTATTTATTATGTAATTATATATAATAAATTATAATAAATAAAAGTTTACTTACTCATATGAGCCAGGCATCTACTATACTCCCCATGCCCTAGGCGAGGACATTTCCTCTATATACATGTCCTGATTTGGTCTGCAAGGGCCTACTGATGTGATAATTGAGTTGAACAAAAAGAAATTCAAGGAAAGAAACCATTCTATTGAAGTCTTTGCATCCTTTCCCTGCAAACCAAACCTGGTATTGCTAGACCTCCTAAAGTCTGAGAAGGAACAGAGACCACACGGATTTCCAGAAGGGAAAAGTAATCCAAGGGTCCATGCAAAAGTTCACTCACAGCAAACTGACACAAATATGGGAACATGACCCAAAAGGGGAAAAGGTACATGTTTGTGTTTGGGGACGGGTAGAAGCTTTGGGTCCTCTCAAGAATCTATACCATGCAATTCATAGGTTATTTTGACTCAATTTCTATAGGAAAATTTCAGAATAGAAAGACATATCTGTTAATGAACCCCTACTGAGCAAAGTGCTTAATGTTCATAATTTTTATTATGATACATTTTGTGCAATTCAATTAGAAACGTTGACTGAGGGGCACCTGGGTGGCTCAGTTGTGAGGCATCTGCCTTTGGCTCGGGTCATGATGCCGGGGCCCTGGGATCGAGCCCCAGATCAGGCTCCCTGCTCAGTGGGAAGCCTGCTTTGCCCTCTCCCACTCCCCCTGCTTGTGTTCCCTCTCTTGCTGTCTCTCTCTGTCAAATAAGTAAAAAAAATCTTAAAAAGAAAGAAAGAAAGAAAGAAAGAAACATTCAAATGTTGAATGAGGAGATACTTTTTGTCAAAGCTCTTCAAGTAAATTCTAGCATCCATTATGAGCAAGGAACTGGACTATGTATAATAAAAGCTGATTAAAATATTGTTCCCAGGGAATTTACAATCTCATGTGTAGAACAAGAATATACACCTCAAGAAATAATGTGATGGTACCAAAGACACTATGGAAGAACAAATCATGTAGAAAGATTTATTTTACTAAGAAGATTCAAGGAGGAACTATATAAACTGGGACTGGAAGTCTTTTTTTTCAAATACATTTAATTTTTTTTAATTCCATTAGAGTTAACATACAGTGTTATATTAGTTTCAGGTATACAACATACTGATTCAACAATTCCGTACATTACACGGTGCTCACCATGACGAGCGCACTCCTTAATCCCCATCACCTATTTAACCCATCTCTCCAGCCATCTCCCCTCTAGTTACCATCTATTTGTTCTCTATAGTTAAGAGCCTATTTCTTGGCTCTCTTTTTTTGCCTTTGCTCATTTGTTTTGTTTCTTAAATTCCACATATGAGTGAAATCATATGGTGTTCATCTTTCTCTGACTGACTTATTTTATTAGCATTATATTCTAGCTCCATCCATGTCATTGCAAATGGCAAGATTTCATTCTTTTTGATGGCTAAATAATATTCCATCGTATTACCACATCTTTATCCATTCATCTATGGATGGACGCGTGAGCTGCTTCCATAATTTGGCTATTGTAAATAATGCTGCTATTAAGATAGGGGTGTGGGACTGGAAGTCTTTGCTAGGCTACTGACAGGTGAGGATGGGAAGAAGAGAAAGAAGGCATTAGGTGAGAAAACACATGGAGACTAGAAAGTACAGGTTATGCCAAGGCTGAGGCAGGCCAACATGGCTGGAGCACAAACAGCTGGGATGAGATGTGTGTGCTTCACAGGGGAGGTGGGCAGGGAGACAGCATGGGGAGGGTGGGTAAAAGGGAGACAGAGAAAGCAAGATGAGAATTGGATTGTGAAAGGAGTATGCCAGAATTTGTACTTCCTCTTTAGGCTATGGAGACCCACCAAAAAAATTTTAATAGGTTGTGAGGGAATAATCCAGGAATTTCTCTTCCCACTTGAAATACATTGAGACCGCCCTTTCTTTCTTTCCTGTAAGATGTTTCCTGAAAAGAGATCTGCAAGGAATTTAGAAATATTCCATAATAAATTTTCTATAAACAAATAATAGGAGAAAACATATGTCTAAGTATCTATATTCTAAGTGCAGACAAAGGCCACTGACTTGCTTTCCATTAGCTCCCCCATGAAAGCTCCCTTGCACCTCAATCTTGTACTGAAATGAACTGGCTTCTCCCCAGGTAAGAACACAAATCAGGCTCCTAACCTGCCCACCACTGAATGTCAACGGTGCCTCCTCATGTTGGAATTGTTTCTGTAAATCAGAAACCAAGACTAGCTGGGCTACTGGTACTTGCTAGGGAATTGCGAACTGATTGGCACTGGGAACTTGCCAAGAATACTAATATTTGGAAGTGAGAGTTTAACAGGAATCCATTCATTTAAATTATACAAGTCCTATTATATTAAAATGGAATATAAATAGAAGATTCCTAGACAGCATTATCTCTGATTCCACAGAGGATCCTGGCATTGAAATACGGTGTAGTATTGTGCCTTCTACCTTTGAGAGTATGGAAATAAGAACTATGCACTTTTAAAATATTTCTGCATCTTCTTTTATATAAATAGGGAAAAAAACACACACCGTCAAAGATACTGACCACTGTGTTTTACCTCTTCTTTATATTTGGCCTGCTAAGATAAATTTTATATTCTTTTACTTTCAAAGTAAGGCTTATACACTGTTCTGTCAGAAACTAAATCCTGAACAATTTATTACAAAGGGAATGCTGTGCTGAATTTAGGAAGCTCAGAGACAAATTAATGGCCCAATGATAAGATTCTGTTGCATTCAGACATCTGGTATGATCACTTCCTTCCTATAAACCATCTCTGCTCTATTTTAAAATTCAATTTGATTTAACAAACATTTACTGAGTATCTACAATATACCTAGGACTAGGCTAGACATTTGGGATGCAGGTATAAATAAGTATCTTATCTTGCACTTTAAAAAGATATGTAAGCTACCGCCAAGTCCAGTAAATGGAAGAAAGTACATCATAAATAAATATGCCGACATGCATAATACACATTCAATTTTCTAGGAGAAAAGTTGTGTCTAATTTAGCCTTTCTTTTTCTTTTTGTTTTCCAATATGCAAGTATAGAAAATTGAGTTGATAAATCATGTAAAGCTCTAAATAAAGAAAAACTGTGATTGCTTTCAGGCTTCCTGGCTCAGGTATTTCTGCAGGGATGTGTGTTACCCCGGTCTATCAACTCCAGACAAGGGACTGGACAGGGATGGAATCTAAAGGCCCTTGGGTGTCGAGCTTCATCCAAAATTCAGGAAATGACATCAAGAATGGGCAGTGGGGTCAATAACTGTTGTGTTGGCACATAATGCTCTGAGAGCCACACTCAAAATCCTAATGCAGAGTCTAGCGAGGGACAGGACAGGACAGACCAAGCACAGGGCAGAGCCCATCCTGAGGCTCAGGAAACCTCTGCTGACTCTGCTCCATGCAACATAATCAGCTCCGGCCTCAGCTGGTTGTAGGTTCAGCCCCTTAAACTGTTATTCTCATCCCAGGGACGCCTTAAAAGAACATCAGAGCTCCTGATAATGAGACATACAAAAGCCAGAATTTCCAAAAAGGAGCTGACAGTATCTTTGCAGGCGAGGTACACAATATACATTTGTGTATTCTCTCGACTCTTCTCTGTCATAAAACATCTATCGTAGCAGAAGCAATATTTTGCCAGGATTTTATAGCTGGCAACTTCAGATCAATGGCTTAGAAGGCATACATTCTCAATTTTACAGTGACCTTTTCTTCTCCAGTGAATACCTGTATGAGGGCGGGGGGCGCTTTTGCATTGGTGAAGCCTGGGATATATCAGGGGAAAGATTAAAGAAGTGGTTTTATAATGAGTATTGAAGGATCCTAGAAGAGTGCCTTTTTATCTTCCAGAAATAGTCATATACCTGAAATTAAAGAGTCATTCTGGTGTATTCCTGGACCAGTGCTTTAAAATATTGCTTTGCCATTTTTCACTAAAAAGAATCTGAAAACTAAAAGGTCAGCGTTCCCCACCAGCTTGCTCTCATGTATGTCTACACCACTGAACTGGGATGTAACTGAGGCCATCTATACTACACTTATCTAGGAATCCTGAATCGCTTATATTTAGGTAATTACATGTGAGATTTTCCAGTTTCAGAGTTTATTTTTGCATCTCATTTTCACCATGTTTTACCCCTTTCTTCCTATTGAAATTCTCCCCACTGTGCTTCATTACTGCTGGATCCTGAATGAGCCATGCACTCTGAAACTAAGTACCACAAGAGTCTACCATTTTAACCAGAATAGCGAGGACAACAGCAAGCACTACAGGAAGCAGAAAAAAAGAGGAATGGCCACCACTGTGTCTTCCCTAAATCCCAGTCACAGGGGTGACAATGACCAAAAAACCGACAACATCCCAGAGTGCCACAGTTTTCCGAGCCAGCCAGCACCAGTGCCACGTGGCCCACCCCGCCCCCCAGCAGAGAGACGCCCTTCTCAAACCCGTTCAGGCTGCCTCTCCTATGAGGACCACATTCAGATGTAAAAGAGGCAGGTGGTGTTCTGGGCTGTGCGATCTCAAGGTCCAAGAGAGGAAAAGTTGAAGAAGGAGTTCATAGTTCCTAGCAAGGCAGGCAGGGAAGCATTTCAGCTTTTCCATGGACAAGAACAGGATTTTCCAACTTTCATTTTCACCTATCACCTTCATAATCCCTGCCACTTTTGTGTTGTCTGTTATATGATTTCCCTTTAAATCAATCCATTGTTAAAAATACGGAAATGTATCCTTAAAGGAACCAAGGAGTTTCATGGGCCTGTTATATTTATTTCTAAAGTATGTAAAACAGAAAATGTTTCAAATAAAGTGTTTGCCCACGGATCACCTAAAATGTAGACTATTAGGAGTCATGGCTTGAAATTAAGAACTTCCCAATCTATAACCACACTTGCCAGTTTTTTGTTTTTAAGATGTTATTTATTTATTTGAGAGAGAGAGAGGGAAAGAGAGCGAGAGAGCACACGCAGGGGGAGCAGCAGAGGGAGAGGGAGAAGCAGACTCCCTGCTGAGCAGGGAGCCGGACAGGGGGCTCGATTCCAGGACCCTGGGATCACGACCTGAGCAGACACTTAACCCACTGAGCCATGCAGCTCCCCCCTGGCCCACACATACTTGCAAGTTTTAAGCATAAATATTGTCAGTTCATTTGGAAACTCAGTAAGCAAAAGCATTGCAGATGATGGGTTTTAGGAAGCTACAGTGCAGCTTCTGTTTGGTGCGGTTTCAGTAGCTCTGGTCAGTACTCCATCGTGGGCTCTCCTTCCATTCCTGCAAGCTGCAGAGCCACTAAGGCAGCCAGGCATCTTCCTCACACAGGTCTGAGCCTCGTAAACAAAGCATCTGAAACTCTAGCGGGGTTAGGTGCCCTATAGCCAGAAATCCTCAGAATAGGATCCTCAGATCAAAAGGCAAGGAAAGTCAGGCCTTGAAAGGAAAATAGTCTAATTACCTGTTTTCAGGAGTCCATGGGAAATTTATTAACAATCAATTGGCCATTACAGAGAATGGACATAATGGTTAACAAGATGGAAGAAATGGTCTCTGCACTAACACGGCTTTTAATGAAAGGACAAAAAGCAGAACTGACTTAAAGAGTGCTGACAGTATAATGTCTGTAGCCATGAAAATGAGGCACTAGGAAAGCTAATTAGCAGGTAACTGTGCAACACACAAAAACAATTTTTCAATGGGAAACACCAAAAACATTCAGACCTTTAGTGTATTAAGAGGGAATCTACAACTGAATACTTAAACATCCTTTTCATTGGAGAAAAGAGTTACACACAGTGAAAGGCAAAGATCTTATTTATACAATTCAGTGAGTTTTGACAAATCTGTACACTGCTTTAGCCAACAACCCAGTGGAGATCCAGAAACTTCACCATTCCAGAAAGTTCTCTGTTGCCACTTTCCACTCAACTTCTCTTCCTCCTCCCCCAGGCACAAGGAGCTGCCATTCTGGTTTCTATCACAAAAAGTTCTTGAACTTCAAATAAACATACTGTAAAGTAAGAACGTCCATGTTTCCTTCTAGAAATTTCTGTCTGGCTTCTTTCTCTTAATACAATATCTGAAACTCACATTCTTGTGCGTATCCATAGTTTATTCTCTCTCTTTAGTGTGTAATACCACAATTTATTTATTCATTCTTCCGTTGAAAGGACATTTGGGTTGTCTCCAGTTTGGGAATATTATGAATAAAATAACTACAAGAACTGTGAACAGGTTTTTGTTTTGAGATATATTTTCATTTTTCTTCTGTAAATACCAAGGTGTGGAATTCTGGGGTGGGGAGTAAGGATATGTTTATATTTCCAAGAAACTGCCAGTTTTTCAAAGCATTTGTACCATTTTACATCCTGATGTGTGAGGGTTTCAGTTGCTCCACATCCTCACCACCGTTTGTCCATCTTTTAGCATTAGCTATCCTTTTTATTTAAAGATTTTATTTCTTTATTTGAGAGACAGAGCAAGAGAGAGCATAAGCAGCGGGAGGGGGAGAGGAAGAGGCAGAGGGAGAAGCAGACTCCCTACTGAGCAGGGAGGGCGATTAGGGGTTCCATGTGGGGCTCCATGCGGGGCTTGATCCCAGGACCCCAGGATCATGACCCGAGCTGAAGGCAGACACTTCACCGACTGAACCGCCCAGGGGCCCTAGCATTAGCTATTCTAGAGGATACAAAATAGGATTTTACTGTGATTTTAACTCCTATTTTCCTGATGAACAATAACTGAGAGTATTTTTCATATGCTTGTCATTTGCATATGTTCTTATGTATCTCTTCAAGCCTTTTGCCCATCTTTAAATTGGGCTTTGTCTTTTAATTATTGGTTTCATTCGTTCTTAAAATATTCTAAATACAAGTCCCTTGTCAGGAAGGAATAATGCAAATATTTTCTGCAGTGTCTTGTCTTTGTCTTGTCTTTTCATTTGCAAAATTTGTCTCTTGATGAGCATTTTTTCATTTGATGAACTACCATTTATCAATTTTTTTTTAAGGTTAATGCTTTTGTCTATTGTCTTTGCCTGTTCCAAGGTTGCAGTGCTATTCTCCCATGTTTTCTTCTAGAAAATTACAAGTTCAGCTTTTATGTTTATGTCTATGATCCACTTTAAATTAATTTTCTTGAACGGAATGAAATAGGGGTCAAAAGTCATATTTTTCCCATATGTCTATCCGATGTTCCAACACCATCTGTGGGAAAGATCTTCTTTACTCCATTCCATTGCCTTGGTGCCTTTGTCAAAAATTAATAGACCAGCTACATGTGAATCTATTGTGTACTTTTTATGTTCTTTTAATCTGTGTGTCTATTTTTATGCCAAGCCACACTGTCTTGATTATTGTAAGTTTAGAGCAAATTTTAAAGTCAGGTAGGATGAGTCCTCTAACTTTGTTCTTCTTTATCATGATTGCTTTGTATACATGGGTCCTTTATATTCCATATATATTTTAGAATCAGCTTATCAATTTGTTTTAAATGTTAAGATTTTTTATTGGTATTGTGTTGAATCTATATTTTGCAGTTTTTGAGTATATTGTTTTATAAATAACAATCATGTTCATTGGCTTAAAGTGTGGTTTAACTCTTTTACATCCTTCTTGATTATCTTTTTGTCTGATTTTCCTACTGATTACTAAGAGTTGTTAAAATTGCTGATTGTGAATTTATCTAATTTTCCCTCTAGTGCTGGTGGTTTTGCTTAACATATCTTGAAACTATGTTAATAATTGAGTGCACATTAAGGGGGTGCCTGGGTGGCTCAGTCTGTTAAGCATCTGTCTTCAGCTCAGGTCATGATCCTAGGGTGCTGGGATAGAGCCCCATATGGAACTCTCTACTCGGCGGGGAGTCTGCTTCTCCTTCCCTCTCTGCCCACCACTCTGAGTACTTGTGCTCTCTCTCTGTCAAATAAATAGATAAATAAAATCTGCACATTAAGATTGTTTTGAATCGACCCTATTATCATTATAAAAACTTTTCCCCTTTGTAACTGGCAATACTTTTTTCTTATTTCCATTGTGTCTAATATTCATAAAGCACACTAGATTTTTGATGTTTGTTGTTGGCATAGCACATCTACCTTTATCTTTGATGTTTTTTATTTTTAATTTTTTAATTTTTTCATTGTATTGTGATATAATTGACATACCACATTGTATAAGTTTAAGGTATACAGCATAATGATTTGATGTGATACATTGTGAAATGATCATCACAATAAGTTTAGTTGACATTCATCATCTCATATAGATAAACACACATACACATTTTTCTTATGATGAGAACTTTTAGGATTTACTCTCTTAGTAGCTTTCAAATATACCATAAAGCAGTATAATGTATCTATACATCCACTTAATTTTTTTTTATTTGAATATAATTGGCACACAATGTTACATTAGTCTCAGGTGTACAACATAGTGATTCAACATATGTACCTCTTATGTTATGCTCACCACAAGTATAGCTACCATCTGTCACTATCCAACACTATTACAATCTCATTGACTATATTCTTTATGCTGTACCTTTTACTCCTATGACTTATTCATTCCATAACTGAAAGCCTGTACCTCCCACTCTGTTTTACCTATTTCACCCACCCCCTCTCCCACTTCCCTCTGACAAACCTCAATTTGTTCTCTGTATTTATAGGTCTGATTCTGCTCTTTGATTGTTTGTTTATTCACTTGTTTTGTTTTCTAGATTCTACGTGTGAGTGAAATCATACGGTATTTGTCCTGTCTTTCTCGGTCGACTTATTTCACTTAGCATATACCCTCTGGATCCATCCATGTTGTCGCAAATAGCCCGATCTCATCTTTTTTAATGGCTGCATAATATTCTGTGTGTGTGTGTGTGTGTGTGTGTGTGTGTGTGTGTGTGTGTGTGTGTCTACATACATCTTTATCCATTCATCTATCTCCCATCTTTGATGTTTTTTTAAGTAAGCTCTACACCAACATGGGGCTCGAACTCACCACTCCACAATCAAGAGTTGCATGCTTTATGGACTGAGCCAGCCAGGCACTCCTCAACCTTTGATTTTTAATTGCATATATCAAGGTTTTCATTTTTTATCCAGTCTGACAATATATAGCTTTCTTTTTAAAGATCTTTCTTTCTTTCTTCTTTCTTTCTTTTCTTTCTTTCTTTCTCTCTTTCTCTCTCTCTCTTTCTCTCTCTCTCTCTCTTTCTTTCTTTCTTTCTTTCTTTGACAGAGAGAGACACAGTGAGAGAGGGAACACAAGCAGGGGGAGTGCAAGAGGGAGAAGCAGGCTCCCACCGAGCAGGGAACCAGATGTGGGGCTCGATCCCAGGACCCCGGAATCGTGACCTGAGCCGAAGGCAGATGCTTAATGACTGAGCCACCCGGGTGCCCCTGACAATACATAGCTTTTAATTGGAATGTTTAATCAATTTATGTGATGCAATTATTGGTGTGTTGAAATTTTCTATAGCATCATAACATATTTGCTAATTTGTCAGTTATGATTTTTATATAACTGTTCCTCTTCTCTTTAGGCTTTCTTTAAGGTCATTTTATTTTATTTTCTCTGCTGGTTCAAAGCTAAATCTCTTTGAAACTATTTTATGTAGGAGTTATAAATGCATCCTTTATTTATCACAGTCTCCTGAAAAATTAATATTCTACTTCATGTAAAATATAAGAATCTTATTGCAATATAATTTCATTTATTCATACCATTTCTATATCATATATTTTACATCTCTGTGATATAATATTCATAATGCAATTCCATTATTTTTATTTTTGTCTTTTAAGGAAATATATTAAAAATATTTATCTAGATATTTATAATTTCTGATGCTATTCTTTGCTGTTTGTGGATCTGATTTTCTCTCTCTTATCATTTCTCTCGAGCTTCAAGAGTTTCCTTTAGCATTTCTTGCAGTGCAGTTCTGATGGCAACAGATTACTTTAGATTTTGTTTATCTGAAAACTGTCTTTATTTTATCATGACTTTTGAAGGACATTTTTAAATTGGTATGGTATACTAAGTTATTACATGACCTTTTCTTCTTCCAAAACTTTAAAGATGATATCCATTGTCTTTCTGGTCTTCACTGTTACTGATGAAATATTAGCTATAATTCATTTGGTACACATATATTCCCTATATATAATGTGTCTTTTTGTTTTCTTCTGGCATCTTTGAAGACTTTGTCTTAGGTAATCAACAGTTTGATTACAACATGTGGTTCTCTTTGTACTTATTTTTCTTGGGGTTTACTAATTTCTCGAATCTGTAAGTTGATTTTTCTTCATGACATTAGGAAACTTCCATCATTTCTTCTTCAAGTACTATTTCTTTTTCCATCCTCTTCTCTCTATCAATTTTACATTGCTCCACATGTCACTGAGGTTCTGTTCATTTTTTTTTTTATAGTACTTCATCCTTTTCCTTAAGGTTTTACAACTTTTTATTGGTTTTTCTCTAAGTTCACTAGCTCTTTTCTCTTAATGAGCAATCTGCTGATAAGCCCATTACAGGAATTTTTCATTTCTGATACATTACTTTTAAGTTTCAGAATTTCTGCTTGGTTCTTTTTTTACTTTCAATTTCTCTGCTGAGTTCTTTTCATGCATCATTGACATGTCTTCCTTTAAATATTTCTGGACATATTTATAGTAGAGTTTTTTAAGTCCTTGTCTGTTCATTCCAATACTTTGATCAACCAGAAGTCTGTTTCTATTGTCTATGCTTCCTCTAAATTCTGGATCACTTTTTTTATTTATTGTGCTGGTTCTTTGAATATCTAATATATTTTTTTATTCTGGCCATCATGGAGTCAAGTCACGTGGAGTCTGAATTACATTGTCCTCCTTTAAAGGACATTGTTATTTGTTACACTAATGGCAGGATCTCTGTATCCTGCCAGGAATGGTTTTATGCTTTATATAGTAGGTCTATTTTGTTTTATTCCCTATTTGTTTTATTTTATTTTATTTTATTTAGAGTGTAATGACTCAACTCTTGAACATGGCTTTTGATAGTACCAATTGCCTGAAGGGTGGTCAGGGAGGCTTCCTCACTCTGCTCCACCAGAAATCCAGTGGCTCCCAGGACCGCAGGGTATCACCTCTATGTTCATCTCTTGGTTCTGCAGCAGCCTCTCTGTGCTGGGCTTTACCAAGCCCCACTCTGAACATGTGTGGCCAAGTCTACAGCCAGTGTCTTAAGACATAACCACACAAACTCCTTAGTTCCACTGTCTCTATATTCTGCTTCACAAATTTCAGTCCTGACCCACAATACCTGTCTCCTCCTATCAGCAAGACCACTGCTCTCTGGGCAGGCTCCTGTTTCACCTTCAGAAAGCACCCTACGGTGTCTCTCTTCTCTCAAGGTCACAGTCCTGCACTGAGTAGTGTCTAACACCTGAAAACCATTGCCTCATCTATTTTGCCCAGCATTATAGCTGTTTATGTCAAAAGAGTAATTCAATATCAGTCCACTTCATCTTCCAGAAGCAGAAGTCTACAGGTAATTAAAGCAGGATTTTAAAAATAAATAAAGTGAACTTTATTCAAGGACATATCCTAAGCCCATGTTAACTTATTTTAATCCTTTCCATAAAACAAAAAAGATTTAAATCCCCTTGTTTTGGATTTCTAATTGGGGAAACAGCTTTATATAAATAAATTTCATCTCAACTTTAAAGATGACCATATATTAGATGGTTTCAGAGAAGATGATAAATTTTAATACCACACAAGCTATGTCACATAAAGGATAATGACTCATCTTCCTTTCCAGTGAAAAAGGTCAGTCATCACCCACAACCCACAGCCCACAGAGGGAGAGTTTGCAACACTACACTGCCCAGAAGGGTCAGAAGTCTGAGTGACTGATATAGCCATCATCAATAACACTCATCCACTTACACTTCTATACATCGCCACAAACCTGCCCAGGTCTAAATTTAATTTTGGAGAAAACCAGATGCTCAAAACTACAAATCTCTTTCTATTCAATTACAAACTAGTAATTATACAGGTTCAGAAAATACGCTAAGAAAGAGATATCTTATGTATAGAATAGTCTATCCAGTACTGTTTTGCAGGTTCATTAAAAACTTAGCTGAAATACACTTACTCTTTAATAACAAACTTATATTCGATAGTATTTATCCTAGATTTTCAAAAGTAGTTAGTTTTGGGGCATTTTTTTTGAAAAGTGCATTCTATATACTTTATTAAAATTGAAATTCAGTGATCAATAAAATTTAACTACTATTAACAATTAATTAAATTATGCAAATCAAAAGAAAAATATACAAGTCAAAGATCAAAAGAATAGTATCTTATGTGGTAAAAGTATGGAGTACTAGGAAAAATAAAATTCAGAAAAATAGTGAGAAAATATGCATTTATTCACCATTGAAAATAAACTGTAGAAATATTAGTTGAATTCTAAAAAGAATCAAGGGGCACCTGGTGGCTCAGTTGGTTAACTGTCTGACTTCAGCTCAGGTCATGATCTCAGGATCCTGGGATTGAGCCCCACGTGTCGGGCTCTGAGCTCAGTGGGGAGCCTGCTTCCCTTCTCCCTCCCTGTCTCTCCCTATACCCACTCATGCTTGGGTGCTCTCCCTCTCTCTCTCTCTCAAATAAATAAAATCTTTAAAAAAATAAAATAAAAACAGTCAAAATAATTAGTTTATTATGATGATTGACTTAAACAACTCAAAACTATTCCTACTGAAGAAAACATTGAAAATGGCTATTCCCATTAATTTAAGCATGACTGCTAGTAATTATAAATTCCTAGCCTTTTAATTTTAACATTCCTTAGCACTCTATGGAATAGTGCCTGAAATAAATAGATGAACTACTAAATTGGGAAATATGCTAACCTAATACACACACCAAAAAAGGTAATTTTAAAAGACAAAGCTGAATATGTAGGTAAATGCAAAATTAATATGAAGCATAGGCATACTGCATAGCACATCATCTCTAATTTTTATAAATGGTCATTAGGATAGAGCTTGAGGTCATCTGAAGTACAATAATTGCTTTATTTCTAGTTTTCTCTCATTAAGTCCAGTGATGTTGCTTTGCAATGTAGAGCTTTGTCACCACTCTGAAATACTTCTCCTCAATTACTAACTTAAGAAATAAAAATCAGAACTGACATAATAGATCTACACTAGTAACCTTCCATGCTCTTCAATCTGAATTTTTTTCTCTACATTTCCAACCTATTGGGTCCTATTTAAACCCAGGAAAAAGATACCCTGAGTTTCTACACAGCTAAGTTACAGCCTTGAATAGTTATTTTTCTCCAGCATCTAAGAAGTCATGGAAAATTCCAACAAAATAAATGGTAAGCTTCAAATTTAGAAGAGTGAATATTATTCAATATATTTTCTTGATTTCAACATTAAAATAATTACAAAGTTCACATTATGGTAATGGTCACAGAAATCATTTTATGCTAATAGAATTGTATTAGAAAAATTATATATTACAAAAAATGTATACCGTGATTCACTAAATTATACTAAATAATACTTTAAATATGTTACAAAAGCTTCTTCTATTCCTTTAATATAAATAATATTTGACCATGTTTTATAGCACTTAGATTTACTCTATTCTTCATAAAAACTGGTCTTTAAACTGGAAATGACAAGATGATATGGTTTAAAGAAGAAATTGAAGTAACTATGTGACAACTGAAGTAGAAGGCTTACAACTTGGGGAAAATGGCAGAGAAAACTCAGAGAAAGTCTCAGGCCCAGCTGAATTTTACCAGTGCTGAATCCCAGAATTATATGATCACAGCAGACTTCAGGGAATCATAGATCCTAGACACCATCCAATCTCCCCCACAAAGGATGAGTGAAGGGTAGTGACAAAGAGTCTTTGAAAACTCTAGCCAGGTTCCTCTGAGCCTGCTTCTTGAGTAGGCCCATCAACTGTGACTAAAACGACTCAAACACTAACGTAGTTTCCTACAGCTCTAGGTCACATCCCTAGGATGACCCTAGTCCTCCTCAATGTGCCCACCTGAGAAAACGCAAGGTTGACCAAAGAGTTTACTGTTTGGTCCAGGCAACACCCAAAGATATGCGTCTCCCAGTCTCTGTGGGGGGAGTGGAGCTGGACTTCCATACTTGCCAGCTGGCAAACCCAGAAGAGATTCACAGGGACCAAACCCCAGTTCCTGCTTTTTGTAATTTTTCACTTCCCTGATTCTACAAAGGGTCTGCTTACCCCCCTCCCTATTCCCTCACTCTCCCTTTAAAATGCCCCATTGCAGGGCACCTGGGTGCCTCAGTCGGTTAAGCGTCTGCTTTCCGCTCAGCTCATGATCTTGGGGTCCTGGGATCGAGCCCCGCATTGGGCTCCCTGTGCTTGCTCCCTCTCTCAAGTAAATAAATAAAATCTTTAAAAAAAATAATAAATAGTAAAATGCCCATCGCCTCTGTGTAAATTGAACTGAGTTCCACTCACACTGGAACTCAATAACTTAGAACAATAGTTATTACCAATTAAAATCTGTTCTCACCGCTTTAACTAGCCTCAGGCCTTGTTTATTTTTGACAGTATAAGTAACTACAGGCACACTGGTAATCTCAAGAGCCCTGATCTATCACAGCTTCCAAAAAATTCCTTTTTTCAAATGGGACACAATTTGGTCTCAGAGTGATAGATGAGTGCTCTCTGTGTGTGTGTGTGTGTGTGTGTGTGTGTGTGTGTGTGTGTGTGTATACAAGTTGTCTCAGGAAAAAAAGTTTAGGCTTTCTTAGTTTTTATATTTCATTCCTCATGTAGATAAAGAGCTCCTATGACTACCACTCTTCAGCCGCCTGTATCACATAGATCCCTGGCTTATTTATAATAAGAAATATTATAACAGAAAAAGAATACCCTGTTAAAAACATTCTTAGACATAAACTTCTTAGATAATCTGTGACTAAATCTCCTTGAAATGGTTACAGGATGTCTAGTGGAGGTCAGCGCTTGGCCCTAATGTCCTTGAGAAGGGCAGGATGGAGCTGGGACCGCTGTTAACTCCTTCCTTCCCACCTAGGGCACTACTGGATCCATAACTATGAGTTTAGGACCATAGTCAGATGTTTGTGTCGTCATGCTATACATTTGGGCAAATATCTTAAAAGGGGCAGGTACAAGGGCCAGCCTGAAAAGATCTGCATCTCTTCCTGGCAAATTGCAAGAATATATGAGTAAACAGATGATTTACTGTAAGTTGGTTTTATAGGACCAATATTAATTTTGTTGGCATTAATAGAGTGGCATGCAAGAACTTGTCATAGACACACAAATCTTGATTTCAGGGAGAAAATACAGTACAGACAATCCCCTTTTGATTCTTAGGAAGAAAAGCAGCAAGTGTACCACATAATATAACTGTGGTGTAGTTTCATGAATTAATTGATGGTTAAACTATGGTAATCAAACATAGTTATTACTCAGACCACTAGTCCTTTTAAACTAAAAAACTAGTTACATGGTACAGAGCCACTTTTAGGCTTTATTCTGTTTAAAGTGTCTTTGTTTTGGTTTGGAGAATAACTAGATGAAAGTATAAACGTATGTATTAGGTGACACAAAGTGAAAAGGAGTTTAATTTTTTACTGGATTACCGGAACTGGAATAATTAAAATTCAAGAGGTTCTCAGCTGGTTGGAACGACTGGCTGAAACCAATACAATAATACGGACATAATAAGAAAGTACTATGTTTGGATTTTAACCAAATAATTCTCTAAGTACAGAACAAGGGTTGGCAAATGTGCCCGTGAGCCAAATCTATCCCCCCGCACCTGTTTTTGTAAATAAAATTTATTTGAGACAAACCCACACCCATTCCTTTATGTACTGTCCATGGCTGCTTTTAAGCTACGATGGCTAGTTGAGTTGTTGGAACTGAGACTGAATGGCCTACCAAGACTGAAGGATTTTTTCTGAATGTTATCTGTCCGACAAGGTATTTGGAGACTTAATAAAGTGATGACTTTTGTGTCTCTAACCTTCCTGTCTGAGAACTCCGATGGAGACTCAGTGCTCTTCGTGGGATGTCGTTTAATATTTGAGGCAAGAATTTCTCATTGTGCAGGGCTCCCTGTTCACTGAAGGGTATTCACCTCTCTGCCCTTTGATAACCCCTACGTGCTGGTAGCCCTCACACACCCCACCACTCCGAACACCGTGATAACCAAAATGTCCTCACACAAGTCCAAATGCCCTATCTAGGTAAGCAGAAGGGTGCACCACTGGCCTGGCTTAAGAACCAAGCTGCGATGATAATGTTGTTGGAATTCCAAAGAAACAATTTTGACTGATCTCAATCTAGGATCCACTTGCACTCCCAAAGTCTATCGATTCGTTCCCTCCTTCATTCACTTCTACAACAAATACTGAGCCCCTCTTACACACAAGCCACTATGATCCTACTCTTTCATCTGAGGCTGGCTGGAGGGCAGACTTTTTCCCATTGTTTAACCACCAGTTACTGCCTCTATCATTAGCCACATCTTTTTTATGAATTGCTTGGCTGAACTATGCAAGCAGAGCTACACTTCCACCCAGCAATCCTACCTCGAACCACAGTGCGGAGGGAAATTGCCTCTGGCTCACCACAGATCCTTGTGGACTTTCGCTAAGTGTTGTGGAGAATAAAGCTGAAGAACCACAGGATTTCAGCCCGCTGAAGAAACGTGACAGCAGAAATCAATTCTTTATTCTCAGAAGAAAGGGATTGTGGTAGATGACCTCTAAAGCATAATTAAAAAAAAAAAAAGGTAAAAGATTCTGAATCCTTTCCTGTGCTATCACACCAATGGAATCCTTAGTATCCTAAAAGAATTAAAATATAGCTCTTGATACTCTTCATTACATGGAAAATACACATTAAGAAAGTAGTATGTTATTGGCTTGGTTAAGGATAATTGAAATTCTTAGCTCATATTACCCTGCAAACCTTCTAAAACTACCAGTCCAGAACTGGGGTTTATTTATATACTTCGGCTCTTAGGCACACCCTGATACTTCATCACAGACAATAAAACCAAGCTATATTCAATTCTCTCCCTGAGTCAGTCCCATGTAGAGCTTTTTTTTCTAAAATTCCCAATTTCTGGGCCTGCCACAAATCTCAGGCATAAAGACAATAGTAAGAACAGACAAGTCATAGAGTTTATTGCAATAAAAAAAAAAAAAAAAACTCATTTGTGGCCCCATCTTGCTGTCATGAACTATTCTGTTGCAAGTTTAGGTCACAGTAAATCTTATTTATGCTACATTCCAATCCAGATAGAAATAGATCCACTCTGATTTATGATTTCAATCTTTGACTCTCTATTGTTTTTAAGTAAAATTAAAGCAGCCTTGTAAATACTTTGAAATTTTTTTTGGAGACAGAATACTCTAAATATGTTTCATGTCCAACAATAGGAATATATGAGGAATATGTAGGTTCTTATGACATCTAAAAATATCAGTTATGTTTTTAATACCAATTTTAATCTTTTCAGAAGAATAATAAATTATTTCACAAGACACCCCAAATTTCAACATAGCCACCCTCATTATTGCAATACCAATGCCAATATTGCAACATGTTTCCAAGGTAAACATTTGATATTTGAGTTACCAAACAATGGAAAGAGCATGAAGACCTCCAGACGAGCTAAAATAAAATTAATTCATTAAATTTTTTTCATTAGTCGTATGTCAACATAAATTATTACTTTTATTTTACTTAACCTAAAATACATGGAAATTTTTAGAAGATAGATGGACTTATTTTACCCCGTGTTGTTTTTTATAACTTCTCATGAAATGGTGAAGCTGATGAGAATATTTAATTATACATTATGAACATGTTAGAGTTTTCCATCCAAAGGCAGTGTCAGCAACATTAACGAGCATCATCAAATGCCACGCATGTCAAAGTTGTTGACCTGAACTAACTTACAATTGAGTATAATTGACAACAAATGGCTGTGATAGGAAAAACATACCTCAAGGTGGACACACATAGCTTGATAAATGCTAAAATCTTCAGTGGTAATAAAATCCACATATTTGGGCATTAAACACGAATGTTCCAAAGCTTATTTTCACAGCCCTATAAACTTTGCTATGCAGCATGCATTAACTAGAACAGAGTATCACCTGCAGAAAGAAATATGGTCCAAGATAATTACGATCATATGCGCAGATCTGCAGTAGAATGAAAAAAAAAAAATGGACTGCTCCAGAGATATATCATCTAACTTACCTCAAAAGCAATTTTCGAGGGAATTGGAATATGTGAAAAACTATAGGATTGAGAGAAAATCCCATAAACTGAGCAACTTTCAGCTTACCAAAGAGGCTTTGTTGTAAAGAAGTGTTTGAAAGTTCGTTGTCTGGCATCCTTTTGAGTACCAGATGGTTCCTGAAAGCCCATGAAAGCCCAAGTAAGCTACAGTGCTGCTGATATTTAGTATTGACATATTAGTAAAGTTTCAAGCTATCCTTATCCAGTTTTATTGAGTTTTATTGAGCAATGGTCTTCTAGATGGCAGAATTACAGAAAATATATCTATCTACATATTAGGTCCAACCCTGTGACAAGAGAGGGGGCCTTTGACCCTTGGGGCAGCAATTAACAGTGATAAGATGTTGTAGGGGGGAGGGTGCTTTTCAGACAGCAGCAGAGCGACTTCTCTCTGAAGGTAAGAAAGTATAGACCCATGTGCCAGAGAGCACTCAGAAATGTTAAGATAATTCACACTAGCTATTTAAAAGATGGCATCACTTGGGGGCTCAGTCGGTTAAGCGTCTACCTCTGGCTCAGGTCATGATCCCAGGGTCCTGGGATCGAATGACGCATTGGGCTCCCTGCTCAGCGGGGAGCCTGCTTCTCCCTCTCCCTGTGCCCCTGCTTCTGTGCTCTCTCTTGTTCACTCTCTCAAATAACTAAATAAAATCTTATTTATAAATCTATAAATAAAATCTTATTTATAAATGAATGAATGAATGAATGAATGAATGAGTGGATGAATAAAAGAGAGCATCACTCAAGTCAGTCTCCTGGGTCAGCCCTTCCCAGGTTTCTGATATCAGGTACGCTGCCTGGTCACCCAATGGCACCAAACAAAACTAGGCTTTGTAGCACAGAACCTGGGTGGAGACTTTCACGATGCAGGGCTGGATTCCCAGCTCTGCTTTACCTCCCAGGGATGTGACCCTTGGCAAGATGGTTAACCTCTCTCTGTTTCATTTTCTGTATCTATAAAACAGAGTAACACTGGCTATGTATAGGGCAGTTGTACAAAATACGAAGCATCACATAAAATACCTAGCATGATAGGCATTCAGTCAACTGGAGTTATCACTATACCTCCCCACTTACTAAAATAGTCTCACTGGTTGTGTCAATTTCTGATAATGTTAGGTCTTTAGAGAAATGTGCAGAACAGCCATTGCTCAGTCCTTGTTGCTGATAGAAACCCAGCTCAGTTCATGCAGGGAGGTGGCCTGCTTAGAGGATGGGTCATGCTGGACTGGGCCTTGAGAGTTCTACAGGGATTGACTGAGGGAGGGGCAGGTGACCCAAATCTAGTCACGTAAACATGGGGAGAAATCTGGAAAAGATTCTCTTTCTAGATGAAAAGAGAGTTACAATAGAGGAAAGGCTCTTTGTCATCTATCCCTTTCTCATCTGAGATGAGTATTTTCGTGGGAAAACATGAGACTTGGAACCACTGAAGGAATATCATAACCAGGGTAGAAGAAAGGGATTCCCAGAAATACCAATCTTGAGCCCTAACATTGCTGAACTGGGAAGCCAACCCCAACAACTATTTCCTTTTTGATTTCTTGTTATGTGAGATCTATTAAGAAACACTCATGTCTAAATGTGTGCTTCTCAAATACTCTGTAATACAGGAACTGTTTTTTTCAATCGGTTGAAGACAAAGACTGTTGTGAAATAAAAACAAATTCTTAGGATAATGGTCAGACCCTTGAACGTCACGATAAATTCAAATTGCTATGAATGTTTCTAAATACTTAATCACTTAGCTCCTTACAGATCAGAAATGAAGTTTGTGTGCTGATACCAGTCTACGGATCACACTTTGCATAGCACTGTTTTAAGTAACTTTTACCTATGTGTTTTGTTTTGTGTAACCAAAAGCATCCTGATGTTACAGGAAACAATAACTCATTTATCCAGAATTCAACAGACATCGATTGAGCAGCTCCTATGTGCAAATCAGGGTATAGGCACCGTGGGGAATAAAAGAACAAGTGGAACAGAAACCTTCCCTCCCTACAATAGGGGGAAATACATACAAACAATAAAAAATAAACTAAAAAGTGGTAACAATCTGGAACACTGGCACAGACTAATAATTTAGAGATAGCCACTTTCAAATATAAAATATACTCATGTTAAGGTAGCATACTATCTGCCAATAGATATGTGACAAATAGGGGAAAATATAAGAATCTGCCAATATTTGACCTAAAAACACTGAAATGCCATTGAAATTTCACCAGAGCTCACTGATTTAGTAATCTGTTAAAAAGTAAACACATGGGTTCCATGTAAGGAAAAATGTTGTGCAAGAAAATCAAATTGATTCATTTGCTCTATTGCTACAATTTTGAATAATCTACACAAGCCAAAATTTCAACTGTGGAACACAAAAAGAAAGTTCTATTTGTTATCTGTAACAACTCAGAAAACAGAGTTACTATACTTTTGAAAATAATACAACGTAGTAAAAATGTTTGCTTTAAATATAATTATTGTACAATGGCGGTGATGGATGCAGCCTACTTCATTTCTTAAATGGAATTCATGTATTACAATTCTCAAGAGTTCCCTAAAAGTCACACTGTGTAGATTAACTCTTTCATGCTATGCTCCCCTTTGAACATGTCTGAAGTTTTGATAATATGTATTTAAAATAACCATTTTTATTTCATATGTGTGTATATTTCTAAATGAACTTGGCATCATTTAATGAGAAGGTATGCATGTGAAGAGAAAAATCTTAATTTTTTAAATCTTGAAACTTCCTATAAGAATTTTAATAAGGAAGTTTTTTTAATTTTAATAAATAAAAATAAATAATCTAGATTTTAATAAATCAACCACTTAACACTTTCTAAACCAGTGGTTTTAAGAGTCTTTTCAGGGGCGCCTGGGTGGCTCAGTAGGTTAAGCGACTGCCTTCGGCTCAGGTCATGATCCTGGAGTCCCGGGATCGAGTCCCGGGATCGAGTCCCGCATCAGGCTCCCCGCTCAGCGGGGAGTCTGCTCCTCCCTCTGACTCCCCCCTCTCGTGCTCTCTCTATCTATCTCATTCTCTCTCTCAAATGAATAAATAAAATCTTTAAAAAAAAGAGAGAGAGATTTTTCAGTAGTAGAACCACTTTCCCAAATTAATTCTTAGTTAGACTTCAGTATTTTATAAAACATAGAATCCTGGGCACCTGCGTGGCTTAGTCGTTAAGTGTCTGCCTCTGGCTCAGGTCATGATGGGATCAAGTCCCGAATCCCGGGCGTCCCGCTTCGGGGTCCCTGCTCAGCAGGATGTCTGCTTCTCCCTCTCCCACTCCCCCTGCTTGTGTTCCCTCTCTCGCTGTCTCTCAGTCAAATAAATAAATAAAATCCTTTAAAAAAAAACAACGTAGAATCTTAACTGCTCTGCTGAAAATGTTCATAGTCTTTCTGTCCTACAGAATAAGATCAAGGGTGGAGTCCAGGGCCCCTTGATTGGGATTCCCTTATCGCTCCCCTCTGAGGAGGAGCCGAGAGGCACTAAGACTCCCCTCAGGACATTTTTGTATATGTGTGAAGGAGCATATTGGTGAAACAGCATTTTTTTTTAATGTTCACACCTATTATTCCCTCTAGTGGAGGAGATACGGTAGATTGTTTTTGTACTAGAAAACTCTATTGCTTATTGATATTTCTCTTTCTTTTAGCTATTGCTAGTGTTTCATGTGGCTTGACCTTCTACTTTGTCCACAATAGCTGTGCATAAATTATTTCCTCAAGACCCTATCAGTGAGTTAATCTTATCTAAATTAGTTGACACTGAGCCACCATTCACCACACCTTGTTCCAGCATGACTTCCTTCCAAAGCCTCCCTGAGTGCCCTGCTCTTAACCTCAGTTGGATGCTTACTCACAGCCCCAAAGTTTAGTTCTGTATTATAGCACATTACACTGACATCATCTATTTACTTGTCTCCAGTCACAAGACGATAAACTCCTCAGGATAAGGATGATTTTTAATAAAGTTTTATTTATTTAAGTAATCTCTACACCCAACATGGGGCTCGAACATACAACCCCAAGATCAAGACTGGCATGCTCTTCTGAAGAGCCAGCCAGGCACCCCTGATTTTCAATTCTCTTCATAGACAGTCACACAGTAAGTATGGAAAATAGTAAATAAAAATTATCTCAAACATTTTCTTAGGTCATGTTAATAATAACCCCAGTCTTACTACAAACATTAGCCAAAAACACTCAGACATATGCCAATTACTCATGTTATAATCCTCTGTGCTTCAGACATTTACTGTAACTAAACTATGTTTTATCATTATACAACCTACTCCATGAGGGGAAAGCTATGTGTGCCCTATTCAGCCAGTGTCTGGCACTATGCAGAGCACATGGGTAGCCCTCAGTAATTATACTTGAATAAAGTCATGAATAAATCAAAAGATGCTTGGGAGAATGAATGAATGTAATGGCTTCTGAAATTTGGTTCAGATCTATCTAATCACATTTGCTGTTGTGATTTCATAGATGAGGCTCTAAAAAGCCTCAAAAAGAATCTTGTTGGTAGAAATGAGTTAATTTTAAGTGCTACAAGTATATCAAATGGGAATAATAATGTCCAAAAGTAAATTGGCACTCAGGAATAACATGTAACATTATAAAATATATTATTAACCTTTCAAACTCCCTTTTTTCTACACAAAGTTAATAGAAGGTAGAAAACAAATGTAAGGTAGGAAAGGCGGAAGAAAGGACAAAGAGAAAGAAGAACAGATGAAGAAAGAAGAGAGGGAGGAGAGAGCGAAACAAAGAATGAGCTCCTTTTGAAGTAAAGGAGAACTCAATTAAAATCAGTTTTGTGGGGCATGGAATATCCTGAGAAATATGTCCCCAGGGTGCTGTTAATTTTCACTGTGGTCATACATGATAATGCAAGAATTACACTGCATATCTGAATCCACAGACTTTCTGATGCTTAAAATCTTAAGCCACACTGATTGGGAAGGCAGTATGCAATATTAAGAGTTTGGAATTGTTTCAAATTTCCTTGTGCCTCCAAATCTAAAGCCACCTCATTATAGTTTTGATGCCACATACTGCAAATGTGTACTGAAAAAAATGCACCAAAGAAGTTTCACAGTTTCAATGTACAGCTTCCCAGAGACTCTAATTTAGAGTGTAAAATTCAAGTGTTAATAAAAAAAGAAGGGAACTGACTCAATGACATCATTAAAATATAAAATATGCTTTATATCATATTTAAGTGAAATCACATAATTAAAGTTTACAATTTTAAAAATAAACAAATGTCAAAAATGTTTGCTTTTGCGAATGGACTGTACCTATTAAATGCCTATAAACATTTACTGAAAGATTCTTGTTTGTTTGTTTTTTAATTTTATTTATTTATTTGACAGAGAGAGACAGTGAGAGAGGGAACACAAGCAGGGGGAGTGGGAGGGAGAAGCAGGCTTCCCTCTGAGCAGGGAGCCCGATGCGGGGCTCGATCCCAGGACCCTGGGATCATGACCTGAGCAGAAGGCAGACGCTTAACGATTGAGCCACCCAGGCGCCCCAAAGATTCTTGTTTTATATTTCTGCCTCAGTAATGGCTGTATGATGGTAATTTTTATGTGTCATCTTGACGGGGCTAAGTGATGCCTGAATAATTGGATAAAACGTTGTTTCTCTACAAGCTAATATCCCTGATGAATACAGACGCAAACGTTCTCAATAAAATACTAGCAAACAAATTTAGCAGCACATTAAAAGGATCATTCACCACGATCAAATAGGATTTATCCCTGAGATGCAAGGATGTTTCAAAAACTGCAAATCAATCAATGTGATATATCACATTAATAGAATGAAGGGAAGGAAACCAATGATCATTTCAATAGATGCAGAAAAAGCATTTGACAAAATTCAACATTCATTTATGATAAAAACTCTTTAAAAATTAGTCAAAGAAGGAATATATCTTAATATAATGAAGCCCATACATGACAAGCCCACAACTAACATCATACTCAATGGTAAAAAGTTGAAAGCTTTTCATTTCAGATCAGGAACAAGAAAAGGCTGCCCATTCTCACCACTCTTATTCAACATAGTACTGGAAGTCCTAGCTAGAACAAAGAGGCAAGAAAAAGAAATAAGATATAAGAATTGAAAAGGGAGAAGTAAAATTATCTCTATTTGCAGTTGATATGATTTTACATAGAGAAAATCCCAAAGATTCAATGAAAAAACTATTAGATCTAATCAATGGATTCAGTAAAGTTGCAAGATACAAAATTAACATACAAAAATCAGTAGTATTTTATACACTAACAATAAACTGTCTGAAAAAGAAAGAAATCAATCCCATTTATAATAGCATCAAAAACAATAAAATACTTGAGAATAAATTTAACGAAGGAGGTTAAAAATCTGTATTCTGAAAAAAAATTGATGAAAGAAATTGAAAAAGACACAATGAAATGGAAAGGTATCCTGTGTTCATGGATTGAAAGAATTGATATTGTTACAATGTTACTACTACCAAAAGTTATCTATAGTTTCAATGCAATCCCTATGAAGATTCCAATAGCACTTTCTACAGAATTAGAAAAAAACACTCCTAAAATTTATATGGAACTACAAAAGACCCTGAATACCCAAAGAAATCCTAAGAAAGAAAAACAAAGACAGAGGCATCACTTTCTGTATATATATATATATATATATATATATATATATATATATATATATATACACATATACAGTATATATATAAAAGCTACAGTCATCAAAACAGTATGATACTGGCATGAAAACAATCAGATCAATGGAACAGAATCAAGAGCATAGAAATAAACCCAAGCATATATGGTCAACTAAATTTGACAAGAGAGCCAGAATACTCAATGGAGAAAAGAGAGCCTCTTCAATAATTGGATATTCACATATAAAAATATGAAACTAGACCCCATCTTATGCTACTCACAAAAATTAACTGGAAATGGATTAAAGACCTAAATATAAGACCTGACACCATGAAACTCCTAGAAGAAAACACAGAAATAAAGTTCCTTGATATGAGTCTTGGTAATGATTTTGGAAATAGAACACCTAAAGCACATGCAACAAAATAAAAAATAAATGGGAGTGATCAAACTAAAAAGCTTCTAAACACCAAAAAAAAAAAAAAAATTAGCAAAGTGAAAAGACAACCAATGGAATATGAAAAAAATATCTGCAAATCATATAGCTGATAAGGGATTAATATCCAAAATATATAAAGTTGTGTACATATAACCCGATGGGAAAAAACCCAAATAATCCAACTAAAAATGGACAAAGGACTTGAATATATATTTTTCCAAAGACTATATAGGAAAGAGGCCAAAGTACACGAAAAGATGCTCAACATCACTAGTCATTAGGGAAATGCAAATTAAAATCACAATGAAATAGCATCTCACACCTGTTAGAATGGCCGTCATTAAAAACACAAGAGGTAACCAATGCTGGCATAGGTATGGAGAAACAGGAACCCCTGTGCACTGTTGGAGGGACTGTAAATTGGTACAGCCGCTACAGAAAACAGTATGGAGGATCCTCAAATGTTAAAAAAAGATTACCATGTCATCCAGCAATTCCACTTCTGGGAATATATCCAAAGGAAATGAAAACACTAACTGGAAAAGATATCTGCACCCCCATGTTCATAGCAGCATATTCACAATAACTAAGGCATGGAAACAACCTAAACGTTCACTGATGGATGAATGGATAAAGAAGTTGTGAGATATATATATATATATATATGATTATTCCATAAAAAATGAGGAAATTCTACCTTTTGCAACAATGTGGATAGACCTTGAAGGCATTACGCTAAGTAAGATAAGTCAGACACAGAATATTGTATGATCTCACTTACGTGTGGAATCTTTAAAAAAAAAATGTCCTGGAAAAAGAAATCCCTTACTGAAGGGGGGACGGGGGAGGGGGGGTGGTGACCGGAGCAGAGATTGGAGGAAGTGAGCCAAAAGGTACAAATTTCCAGCTCTAAGTAAGTACTAGTGATGCAAGGTACAACATGATGACTTTAGCTAACCCCACTATATGATATCTAAGAAAGTTGTTAAGAGAGTATATCCTAAGAGTTCTAATCACAAGGAATTTTTTCTTTTTTTTCTTTTTATTGTATCTATATGATGGGATGGATGTTAGCTGAACCTATTGTGATAACCATTTCACAACATATGTGACTCAAACCATCGTGTTGTATACCTTAAACTTACAGAGTGATGTGTATCAATTATTTGTCAACAAAACTGGGGGGGGGAAATCCACATTATTTCTACCGGTGCCTTTCTTTGGGAAAAGATTAGCATTTGAATCAGTAGAGTAAATCACCCTCAGGAATGCTGGTGGGCATCAGCAAGTCTGTTGAGGGCCAAATAAAGCAAAAGGGCAGAAGGGAGAATTAGCTCTCTTGTGTTGGGATATCCATCTTCTCCTGCCTTTGGATATCAGCCCTTGTGGTTCTCACACTGAGGGAAGTAATATAAGCTGTGTCTATCTTTTGAGATATAAGTAGCCCCGATCTACTCTATTCTTCAAATCTTCGTAGAGATATTTTTCAAAACCTCCTTCCACAGCTTCACAACACATGTTGTTCAGACAAAAGCATTTATAGACTTTGATCATGCCTGCCATTTTGCAGAAGAGAGGAATTATAGAGTAGTCACTGATGTGGCTTTATACACACACACACATCTATAGCAAATGGAGTAGTAGAAAGAAACATGCATTTACTCTCAAAGTCCAGGTAGTAATTTCAAACAATGATTTGAGAAGTAGACAGTTAAGAATTGATCACTTACAACACCTAAATTAACATCAAACTCATTTTCTGTAATGGTACCTTTTATGCACCTGTTTTTATCTGCCATGTGCTGCCATAAGGTACAAGTTTCTGATGTCACTTTTCCCTTTTGTCAAGGAAGTGACCGTGCTGGAAAATGTCACATGGCTCCTCTCTCAGCCATATGTGTGGAAAAGGCCAGATCATAAAACACTGTTCCAGGTGGCCTCTGAAAGTCTCCATAAGAGTGTCACATCCACAAAAATACAACTGAGGAGAGAATTCATGGGGTGACACCAGCAGACGGCGGTCACAGGAGCAGTGGTACAGGCCCCGTTATGCTGTAATTTTATCATCACCATGGATAGCTGAACAGATCAAGCTGCAGCTGGGATTTGCAGAGTGAGGGTGGTCTGTAATAGCAGTTGGTATATAAACTTCCACATCTGCATCTTTCATGGTGGTCAGAGACTGACGCAGGAAGCACAGGCAAAGGATGTAACTAAATACGTGGTAAGTTATTGCATCTTATTACATCGGTAGGCCCAGGCCAATAATACAGTGTGGGATCAGTTGTCTGACTCAGGAACCACCAAGAAAGCTCAGGAACCAAGTGGGTAAGGAGCAACGCGAGGTGCCTTTGGCTGATACGTCACCTTGTTATATCGTTGTCTTTCATTCTTTCTGCTTCCAAGAAAAACAGATGTTGACGTATATGAGTTAAAGTCTTATTGGCAACCCAATGAAGAGCTGAAGATGACATATGTACTACTTGGACTCTGTCAACACTGGCTCAGTAACTAGGGCAGGTCAGAATATGCAGGGTAGGACAATGATTCCAGGGATGAAGAAAACAGCGGCGGGGGGCGGGGGGTGGTGGATATTTTCCTTTCAAAGTTTCTGAGACAGCATCTTCTTATACCAACAATCCACCATTAACCTAAATAATCTGAATTCCTTCATTTTTCCTTCTGAACGGTTTCCAAATTAGCAATTCCCTTTAAAATTGACTGTACATTTCTCGAAATACTTCACTATGAAAACATGAAACTATCACATTCTTTTCTTTAAATATTTCTGATAAATGCTGACAAGGGTGTATGGCTATGTATCATGTTTATATTTATGCATTCCAATATTCGATGCTCATTCATGTTTTGTCTGTAGTTTATTACTGTTAAGACCTTTATCTCCAGGACTTTCTTGCAAATTGTTCTCCTTGCATATGAGGGACTTTATACATGAATATGTAGTTTAGTCCCATCAGAAACGCCCAGAAATGTTCAATGATTTTATTCTTTAGGCTTACATAGATAAAGCTGATAAAATTTGCCATGACTTACTGCACTATCATTTAACTCACATTTAGTTCAATCTGGACAATCTGTTTCTAATGTCATCTGACTCTGCTGCTATCTTCGGGGTAAGTTATATCACATTAAACATTGTTCTTACAGAGCTAATCCTACTAATTGTGATTGCCCCATGAGGTCAACCTCCTGCGCTCCAGAACACCTTGGAGAAAATCATGGCTACATAGCAGCTAACCATCCATTAGCATAATTCTGATGCCTGTGGCATAAGGGTTCTCCATTGCTTTTCCTTTTGCTTTGAGTCATGGGCAGCACATAGGCATTGCAGGTGTTGCTTGACCCAAATCTAAATTTCAGATTACCTCTTAATTAAATATAATGCAAAATACAGAGTGACCAAAGAATTGTATTTGTTTTTGTAAAAGAGCTTTAACTACCATTCCCGAAGGGCATTTTAAACCTTTCCTTGGTAGAATGGCCATTAATCAACATTTCAAAATCAAATCGAATTTGAGAATGACTAAAAATATAATAAACATAAAGTTCAGATGTCTGAAAATATGTTTAAAAATAATTATCTCATCAGTTTTGATATGGTCCTCTAAAATACGAGAATCATATTATTTCCTCAATATAATGGGACAAAAATAAAGCATCTTGAATTAGACTCCATGCATATATTTTTCAGCTATCAAGTGGGTTTGTCATCAAAAAATATATGAAGAAAATCGGTATCCTGTACTTTGTATTGTCTTAAAAGAAAATCAAGCTACTACTTATATCTTAAACTCCCCAAAACCTCTGCCCTCCAATAAAAATATAATCAGTGGAGAAGGGAATTAAAAAGTAGGTACACGGATCCTTCAGGACTAGTCAAACAAACATATCAATAATAGATGCTCAACGCTCCTCTGCATGATATAGTCTGTGAAATGTTACAAAACGTTATGTCTCCTACTTGTGAAATGCTTCAACAGAACCATGTGTATGAAGGACAGATCCCTGAGGACGACTGCATCTGTATTTCCATTCACAGCTCTCTGTTTGGATGAAAAGACGGTTAGAGGATCTTCACAGGCTTCCTAATTGTTCAGAGGCTTCATCTAATGATTCTCTAATTGGCCCTGCATTTAAGACTCGCAGTCAATGCTGTGGCTGTAACATTCAGATCTTTGACTGTATACAGTCCAAGGCCAAGAAGAAGTTTCCCATCAGAGAGAAAGTCTTAAACTCTCACAGAGAGAAAGGATATTTGTGAGTAGATGTCCCGATGGTATTAGAAAGTTTTATCTGGACAGTGAAAGCATTTCAGAAGTGGTTTATCTGTTGAAGAAAATAGAGCATGCAAAAATTGTGAAATATCTGGTCTGCAGAACACTTGCATTTCATTTTTTTTTAGGATAAAATGGGGTGCCTCCTGAGGGACTCCAAATATAGCTATCAATCATGAGGAAGCTACCTTCTACTAACAGAAGCAGAAGGAAAATAGAAGCTGGCTCAAAGAGTTACAGTGTCTCTTCTTATTACTTAAATCACCTGGATCACATTTTAAAAATTACATTTTATGTAAAGAAATTGCTTAAGTAATTAGTCTTTCCAGCAGGTTTGGCCTGAGCCCAGAAGAAAACAACTCTCTTAATCCAGTCATAAGGTAACACACCTAGAATATTGTTACTTGCATTTCTGCATTTCTGATAGTTTAAGCCACACCTTAACAATTTCATATACTCCTTAATTTCTCCGTGTTTCAGTTTGCTCATCTGGAAATGGGAATATATTAATTATCTGCCTATGGAGATGTTAAAAGAATGAAATAAGGCAACCGAGGTGCAAGAGGATTTTGTTCCAATTTGTGACAATTCTTACTTTTTTAAAATTAGCTTTTAGTAAAAAAAATAAATAAAAAATAAATAATATCTTTTAGTGTGTTCTCAAATAAACCACCTTCCGACAGCCTCCTTTGAGAATGAGTGTTGAGGATTTCAGCGTGGGGAGAACAGAAAAAACTGAAGCCCATCCCAAGCCAGGAAGAACCAGATGTGATCAAGAAGGTATTCTGGGGCGCCTGGGGGCTCAGTCGTTAAGCATCTGCCTTCGGCTCAGGTCATGATCCTGGGATCCTCGGATCGAGCCCCACATCGGGCTCCCTGCTTGGCGGGGAGCCTGCTTCTCCCTCTCCCACTCCCCCTGCTTGTGTTCCCTCTCTCGCTGTGTCTCTCTCTGTCAAATAAATAAAATCTTTAAAAAAAATGAAGGTATTCTGATCTTTTTGCCATTGATTAGTTGGCATCCCTGTGGAAGGAGCTAATTAGAACCAATAACATAGACAGGTGGCCAAGCTGGGCATTAGAGTAAGTCCTCCATCACTCATGGGAGTCGATTAACACGCATTAGGCAGAAATGGCTTTCCCTCATAGTGAGGGATTCCAGAGAGTAGTCGGTCACCTAGAAATGAAATTTAGGAACCATTATCAATTCTGGATCATGTAGTCACAAATCAGTTATCAAATACAATGTACAGGGAAGTCTGAAAGCTATTATATAAAAGGAATTAATATTGGAACTTCTGAAAATAAAAACTCCTCCATTATGTTTAAACAATTTTACAGATGCACTCAAAGCAATAAATGAAACATTTAGGTTAGGAAATATACTTTCTGTTCATGCATTAATTAGTTACATCAAGGGCTTATAAATCAGTCCCTCCTTGTACAAGAAAATTGGCTTTCTTCCGAGGAAAGCCCCTGCCCGGTAGCATGCTGGTAAATGTTTAATATCTGCCTCTGAGGAGTGGTGGGAGGGCCTGAGTTGTGGTGTTTGTGTATTTTCTTGATGTAAATACTTCCACCATAATAGATTTTTAGCTACCAACATGATCTCACTAGATGCAGAGTTAGAAAGAGAAGCTCAATAACACACTGCTCTATAGAACGTCTACCATACAGACACAATGGATAGCACAGACAATGGTACGATGCAGTAAAATAATCAGGAAGGATAGAGTTTTTTATTTAATTTAATTAAAATGCATACAATTAATTTTTAATAAAGTCCAGGTTTAACAACCTGCTTGCAGAATTTCTAGAAATGCAACAGTGAACTCTCCCCAGCTGGTACAAGCCAACTCCAGTACCTCACTGCCTCCATCCACTATTCCTCATCCACATAAAAGGAACGTGTATAGAAGAGAAGCTAGAAATCAAAGCGGAAGAAATTCAACTTAAACATAGGGGCGCCTGGGTGGCTCAGTGAGTCAAGCATCTGCCTTCAGCTAGGGTCGTGATCTCAGGGTCCTGGGATCGAGTCCCACATCGGGCTCCCTGCTCAGCGGGGAGCCTGATTCTCCCTCTCTCCCTGCCGATTCCCCTGCTTGTGCTCTCTCACTGTCAAAAATAAATAAATAAATAAACAAATAAATAAATAAATAAATAAAATCTTTAAGGAAAAAAAACATAAGGATGACTTTGCTAACAGTACAAATTTCCATTCTCAGAGATACTTAAGAATCAACAGGAGAGTCTTCGGCGTTGAAGAGTCATACATAGTCCTGCCATGGTGCTAAAGACAGTTCTAGATAATTTATTGAGCACCCCACAAGTCTAAGTATACATTACCTTTCATAAACTATCACTTGCAAGAGCTCCCTCATCAAGAATTTATATTTTAAATACCAATTGATAAAGAGTTGCCATTAACGAGAATTTTCTATTTCCCGTTATCTTAATTATGATCAGTTACAGCCTAGTTATCAGTACAGGAAACATAACCTGAGTGTAGAGCATTCTTCTTTGAACCTTAATTAACCGATTTAACCAATCAACCTCTATCGCCTAGGGCTTCCCACATGCAAGCACTTCTTATACTACATATTAATCAATAGCAAACTACAGCCATGTCTCTAATTACTGGAATCGAGAGAAACCATCAGAAATAGATTTACGACTTATCATCACATCCATCGACCTCATATCTCTTACGAGAATCTGATAACTAAAATCCTATTCCAATACCCCTAGTTAATAAAGAAACTGGGTATCCGTAGGAAAGCATTCATAATGCAAGTACCGGTGAAGGGGGTGGAGAGAAGAAACTCAACACTTAATTCTACTTTATAATTCTGAAATACAACTAATCAGGAAAACCATTCTAAAGAACGGTCCTCTATGCAGAAAAGGAAAAACAAACAAACAAACAAAAACTAGAAAAAAAAAAGAACAAGATCATTAACACTGCCATGATCTTGCCCTGCTTCCCTTAACAAGGGACCATCTGATTCTGATCATCAGAGCCCTTGTCAGTACCTCCGACCGCTGTTGCCCACTGGCCTTCACCCTTAAATCTCTTTCTCAATAGACAGATGCTTTTCCTCCAAATCAAGGGACTGGGGATTCTCTAACCAGCAGCAAAAACAACAGGCATCTACTCATTCAAAAGTTTCACCTTTCCTGTGGCATCAAGTAAGATGCAATGCTTTCACAAGAATTGTTTATGCGCAACTTAAAATATCTGTTCTCTAGTTCTCTACCTAGACCGTAAGATAAAAATGTTCTATCAGAGGGATTTAGTGCCTGCGTCCTATTTTATTTTAGTATGTGTGCAAAATGTACCAAATTAAAAATGTAAATGCTTGTACTACCATTTAACTGGCATTTTGAATACTAATCATTGATAAAGTGTTATCTTTTAGTCTAATGTTATATTCTGCTGTAAATGAATGAAGATTCGCACACATTAATACCAATTAGTGTTAATGGGGATTAAAAGCATGAGTTTTTGATGCACCTAAGAAAGAAGGTCTACTGGAACGTTATCAGCTATCTGCCAAATAGTCTCCCTAAAGTTGACATTCAGAACACCTCCAAAATGATGTTTGAAAATCTCGCCTTTTAATGTTAAAATTACCTTCAAGTGTAACATAAGAAGTATTACAAGAAAATCAAAATAAGCAATTAAAAAATAATCATTTGTGTGTGTCTTTTTCATCTTCCCATTGCTATCTAAACTGCCAAAAGTCCTAACTTACCCATTAACCAGCTTTCCTTTCATAACAATTAATATATTTATTCTCCTATTCCATATCACCTCCACAATGATATTAGGCAGCTAACTCTAAAAATGCCAAACTAAAAGTCACCCAGTTCTGCAGCCCCATGTCAGGGCTCCTCTTGTAGCAAGCAAAACACAGCTCAACACAGCGCACAAAGCACACAACCTTAGATTAAGGCTCTGCTCTCTCAAATACACTCTGCTTCCTATCTTCCTGGACTCTTCAGTTGTGCTGGTCATCTGTTTGCTCCTATTTTTTTTTTCTTCCTAGCACTATTATTGTTTCATTTGGACACTGGGACCTTGGGAGAAAGGAAGGGACATTCTTCTACTTGTTTGTCATCTTGTTTTTAAAGCCCTCAAATTTTGTGTTTTCTGTTCTGGTTTTTGTTTTTATCTTTAATAAGTCATTGTTACTAAGTAACAATTGAATCCTGCTATTTTAAGCAAAACATACTTCACTTGATAAAAAATAAAGGCTTAAGAAATCAGTCAAAATACACATATATAGATCTGTTCTTTTTTCTGCTCATGCATGCAAACTGTTGCAAAGAAACTAGGCAAAGTTTATATTAATGTGCATTTTGTCTCTAATACCCAAATCTCAAGTAATATTAAGTCAAAATTTCTTATATTGAAAGTATTTGAAATTCTTCCTTATGTAATCAGGATAATTGTTCAATTTTTTCCTAGATACCCAAAATATACATTGTAAAATTTGTGACAGAATGGTGAAAAAGATGAACAAAGTGGTTTTTTGTTTGTTTGTTTGTTTTTTAAAGTAGAGAGCACTAATAAAGTTCTGGGGGAAAAAAGTAATTTATTTTTCAAAATCTTATGATAAGGATTATCCTCTTAGGGGAATACAAAACAAACAAACAAATAAACCAGGCAAACAAAAACTGACATGCAAGTGACCAGAATGAAAATGATTTGATTAAAATTGGGGAAAATGCCAAAAAAAAAAAATCAATAGTAATTGACATGTTGTGAAGAATAAAGTAAGACAAGTATATACAAATATTTCCATTTTGGTGCACTTTGCTCATTTCCATTTTCTCAGTTTTATAATTTTGAGTCCTCTTTCTGGTTCTCATCTATCCTTATGCTCCCTCTCTTGAGTGATCTCATCCAGGGCTTTAAATACCAGTATCGCTCATCCTCAATTCTGAATATTCGGTTCAGTCTTACCCTCTGAGTTCCAAGCTCATAAACGTTACAGCTACTTGGCCTTAGGTATCAGAAACCCAAAGTGTGTCAAACAGAACTTTTATGCCTCCAGACAAACACTCCTGCTCCACAACCCGCAGTTCTCGCACTTTTAGTAAAAAGCACCAATTATATTCTGTTATACAAGATGTGTAGATCAGCAAGTCCTGGGCTTCCTACCTCCTAAATCATGTCTCAAGTCCATTCTCTCCCCATCTGTTCTGTTCTGACATGCGCCTGACTCGCATTATCTCTTGCTCAGAATAACAGAAGAGCATCCTGTCTCCCATCTCCTCTGGTTTCCCTCTAATCTGTTCTCTACTCAGCAGTGAGAGTATTTTGAAACGTAAGTCAGATGATGGCATGACTCTGTTTAAAATGCTCCGATGGGGACACCTGGTTGGCTCATTTGGTTATGCGTCTGCCTTCGGCTTGGGTCACGATCCCAGGGTCCTGGAATCGAGTCCCACGTCGGGCTCCTTGCTCAGTGGGGAGCCTGCTTCTCCCTCTCCCACTCCCCCTGCTTGTGCTCTCTCTCTCTCTCTGACAAATAAATAAAAAATCTTTGAAAAAAATAAAATAAAATGCTCCAATGGACCCACATTGCTCCTTAAACAAAGTCAGGGGTCAAAGCATGTGGCCAATGCCATGTCATAGTATACACTCTCTCCTACTACACCCTAGCCACACCAGACTCTTGTACACCTAGGAACATAATTTTAAAACTGGAGATTCTGCCCATTTGGTTTCCTCTGCTGAGAATGGTTCCCCTCTCTTTGTATGACTAACTCCTGGTCATTCTTTCAGACTCAGCTTCCAAATTCTGATAAGTCATCCTGACCATCCCATCTAAGAAGTATACTTTTCATCTCCTTAATGACATTTAACCACATCTGTGATTAGTCAATCTTTGTTTACATATTTATTGACAGCCCTCAGATATAATTCACACTGGTGTGTCCCATGCTTAGGGACTCGATGAATATTTGTTGAATGTTGTTGATTATTTCAAGTCCAGGAAGCACAGAACAAAGTAAAGAGTACAGACGCGAATTTGAACCCTGGTTCCAGCTGTTTGGTTCTGGACATGCTACTCGAACTCTCTTTGCCTTAATTTCTGAAACTCTAAAATGAGTGGTGGTGAGAACTATATGATTTCATACATATAAAGTACCTAGAACAATGTCTGGCACATTAAAAATATTTAATAAAGTTTAGTTATTCATTCATGCATTAATTTATTCTCCAAATATTTACTGAGTGCTTACCCTTTGTAGGGTAGAATGGAAGATCCTGTGAGTAAATCAAAGTCTTTGCCCTTTGTGCACTTAAAATCCGGTAAAAGAATTAGCACATACACAAAGAGATAAACACAAAGAAATATGTGAATTAGTGTCCTAAGAAAATAAAAAATTAAAAGATCAGTATTAGTTGGCTAGGGCTGTCATAATACAATAGCACTAACCGAGTGGCTTAAACCACAGAAATTATATGGTCTCACGGTTCTGGATAGCTGGAGGCTAGATTAATATCGAGGTTTTGGAAGGGTTATTTACTTCTGAGGGCCAGGAGAGAGCATCCACACTTCTTTTTTTTTTTTAAAGATTTTATTTATTTATTTGAGAGAGAGAGAATGAGAGATAGAGAGCACAAGAGGGAAGAGGGTCAGAGGGAGAAGCAGACTCCCCGCCAAGCAGGGAGCCCGACGTGGGACTTGATCCCGGGACTCCAGGATCATGACCTGAGCCGAAGGCAGTCGTTCAACCGACTGAGCCACCCAGGCGCATCCACACTTCTATCCTAGCTCCTGGTGGTTGGCTGGCAAACTTTGGCTTGTAGAATCATCACTTTAACCTCTGCCCTCCTCGTTATATGGCATTCTTCCCGTGTGCATACCTGTGTCCAAGTTTCCTCCTTATATAAGGACCCAGTCATACGGATTAGGGGCCCACCCTACTCCAATATGACCTCATCTAACTAATGACATCTGCAATGACCCTTTTTCCAAATAAGATCAGATTCTAAATTACCAGAGGTGAAGACTTCAAAATAAAAATGGGGGCGGGAGGAAGACACAATTCAACCTATAACAAGACGGTAAGAATAGAATATTTCCCAAGCAAATTCAATACTCTGAATGTATACTTAAATAACAAGATAACAAGAGAGCTATAAATGGATCTTGATTTGTAAAAAAAAAAAAAAAAAAAAATTGTTAATGCAGAAAGAGTATCTTAAGGATTTCAGCAGCAACCACATTTTAACTCCAGTCCATTATTAGGCATTACTTTCTTTCCCTAAACTTTCCTCAGTTTCATAAGATGAACCAGAGTTTTTCAATATAGAAAAGGAATGGAAACTAAATGATTAAGAATTATATTTCACAGGAGAAAAGAAAGAGCTGATAAAATGAAAAACATGTTAAAGCAAAAGTATCAATATATCTACATAGTAAAATAAATGTATCTCTGCATCCACTGCCAAATATGGAGGCCAGATGAGTGCTACATTTCACAACACTAAGTTTAAAACATGTTACCACAAGGACACCATCATCATTCAGACACGTCTCAACACATTTTACCTCAGCATTACTGGGTCTCAGGTGGTGACAAGATAGCTTGAATGTGGCATGGAGAGAAAGTTAACTTGGTTTTCACTGTGAGGGAAAAAAAAAAAAAACCAACCACAACACTAGTTTTCTTTAACTTGAGAGGATGTTCTCTAAAATAAAAGCATACAGCCTATGAATGTGATCAAAGCTGTGTGTTTTCTATAAATCTTCTAAAGGTTTCTGTTACTACAGATCTGTAAAGTGAAGGTTTTGAATTTTGTTCCACTGATTATTAGGCCTAAAAAGCATATGGCTGTCACCTTTCCATAAAGTGATGCAAGGAGCAGTAAATGTCCTCTGGTAATACAGCAGCCAGGGACAAAAATTCTGTTGAATGTGTCTTCAAGTCACCTCTTGTGATATCAAGAAGATGTCTTAAGCTCTGTGGGAACAATCTCTATCAACCTAATAAGTTCAACACTTCGGTGGGGCCACTATAAGAAGATGGCTCTGTGGCATGCAGAGTCAGTTTTAGACTTTAAAAAATGCAATTAAGACTTCTTCAAATATGGTGACTAAAAATAATTTACTAAAAGCCTACGATCAGGTGTTCCTTTTTATTTCTAGATTACACATACACGATCATAGAATACACATTATTTGAAAATGAGCAAAAGGAAAAGTATCCTTACAAAAAATGTATTTAAAAGTTGTTAGGTGACTTGATGAATCCGTTACACAGTGATGAATGGCTTTTTCAGAAAGGATTGACTCGGCACACTTCTCTATGGGTGTGCATTCGGGCTTTTCAATTTCTCTCTAAATTCATTTAGCAGAATTAAGAACAGGAAGGTAAAACCTGGCGCAAATGCACAAATCTGCTTAGGGACAGAAGCATGGAGAGCAAGTAATGATGGGAGATGACCAAGAAAAAGAAGAAAGTAGAAAGACCGAGATTTTGCAAAGCAAAGCTCACCCAAATACACCAGCCTGTAAATGAGTTCTCTCCAATTCTTATTCCCAACCTGGTGTTTCACTCTGGAGCGGGGCTTAGAGGAAATGTGAATGAGATAATAAAAACTTTCCCTTGCTCCTTTAACTTTTAGAAGGAGCTAATGTGCAATCTTTTAATGACCTGCACAGTTACTCCTAGTCATTAGCATGTAGATTCTTTTCAGCAAATGTGTTCCCCACATGCCATTCCTCTCTCAACACCCACTCTTATTTACTGCTTCATAACCTCCAACTTCCAACAGTTGGTGGGAGCAGGAAAAAAAAAAAAACATGAAAGAGAAAAAAATGACAGCTGGTTTCAGTGGAAAGAAGACTAGATCTTTTTACCCGGTGGCATGTTGGAGTAGGCTTATACTGGCTCAGAGAGTCAGTTACATTTTTATGATTTTGTGAGCCAGTTGTTAAATAGAGCCATTATTAACAATTAAGTAATATAAAGTTAAATTCAAGTAAATAATATTAAAACAGAGGTACTAAATATGTAAAACGCATCCCTTCCTATTTCACTGTGTTTTACTTTCACCATGCTTTTGAGGTTATTTATGCCTATTTTATCTGTGTGCTAGAAATACTATGTAATGGTGTACTTCAAACTGGTCAAGGTGGGAATATTTACACCAAAGAAATGGGCAAATGCTAAAAATCAGGGTGTAACTCTGTTCTGTTGATGATCAGAAAGCCATGGAGAATGTTTTCTAATAACACATATTAAACCTAAAATGTGTCATGTCATTATCCTGTCAATAGCACACAAAAAAGCTGAGGAAATTTTCCAGCATGTGAAAATGATTACCCAACTCAGAAAAGAATCTGCTGAAGGAGGAGGTCATTGAGAGGACATGACTGCCAGTTGACCCTCGAGCTGGACCAGGACTATCCAAGCCTCCTTACTCCTTCCCCTGTCCTGGAATATACATCTTGCCCACTGTGGGAGTCATTTCAAGGACACAGCCTTGAGAAAGCAGTGTGCTGTTCAGACCATCGAGATGATATACATGAGTGAACCCAGTGAAGGACTGTTTAAACTTTTAAGATTCTAGTAGGCAGGGGCAACGATCTACTCATCTTGCAGCAACTTCGTATGTAAGTTACCTTGCTTATGAAATCTGCCACCCACCAGTCTGGAGTGGCCTGCCTCTTTCTTCAGTCTCTCCTCCTTTCCGTGTTTGGGGGCCAGTTTTGAATTTCACCCCAGAGGTTTCTGAGGTTGTGAACCAACATCACATCACTGATGGAGTACAATTCCAATACTGACTTCCTTGTTTCACTTTTCTATTACTCTTCAAAGTAAATAAAAATATCATCTAGCATTCATGTCAGAACTACAGAATGAAGCACTTACCAAATTCAACAAAAAAAAAAAATACCGCCAGCATTAAACTGGCTATATAAAATTTATGATAGAGAACATTATATATATATTCATATACATATAATTAGTCAAGTGAGTGCTACACATTCTTTAAACACATATATAATGTATTATACAATATCATAACGTAATAATGTATGTAATATAATACATACTTGTTTTGTTTGAGATCCAATTATCAAAGGTTTACCACCATCCCTGTCTCTACCATGAGAAAACTACTGATTCGGAAAAGTTGTTTAACTCTGAGTATCACCTTCCTTAACTGCCAACTGGTGATATGAGTGCCTTCCTCAGAATATAATTTTGGGAGTAAAATAAAACAGTTTATACTAAAACCCTGTATGGATTACAAATGTTAATTACTATCAGACATTCAGCAAATACATTTCAGCTCCTAATATGAGCTCTCTTAAGAATTCTCAAGTTTTGCAAAGATGAACAATGTTTAATCCTTCTCCTCAGGTTGCTTACTGTCTAGAGATGAGAGATACAAGTAAATAAAATAATTTAAGAAGATGAAATGTGATCCAACAGAGGAAAAAGCAAAGTGCTATGCAATTCAAGGAAAAGAAGTGAGTGATTTTACCTGGAGCACCAGGGAGGACTTCATAGAGAAGGTAGAATTATGAGATAAGTTTTGAAGAGTAATTTGCATTTGTACCAGTTGAGATGGTGTATGTGGAAAGTGGAGGCATTCCAGGCTGATAGATGAAACACCAAACATATTATCAGCACATATATTATAATATCAACTAAGGAAATCATAATTGTCTTGATAAACCCACTGCATCAAAAACCCTTACGTGTTATTTCCATGTACAACAGAAAGAATTATGCCATTATACATTATACAATCCAGTGTGCCTAACGACAATCTTGCATATTCAAGAGTTGACTAAATATTTATTCAGTTTTTCCAATTTATAAGCCATGTTCATTTCTAATAACCAAAGTGTAAATTATCCTATAACCTTCTTTCCCTAGTGAAAGAAAACATTCATGTCCAGGTGATTTTTAAAATTATTTTTCAAGAAACTCCTCTATTGTATAATATGTCCTACTTAACAGGACAGAAGGGACTAGCCTATAGACATAAAGCAAACTTGCCACGGATTTCAACTCTATAAATACATAAATTATGCACATATTATGTAAACAATGAAGAACACGTCTAAAGTGAGGTTTTAATGGGAGAGTGGAACACTGAGGCAAGAGAAAAGTGAAACCTTTTCATACATTCATGGGAACAAGGACAATTATTCATCTCTCAGTTAATGAGTCTTGCAAGAGTTGACATTACTCAGTAAAGTTCACTGAAAAGCTTTTCCCCTTGCTAGTCAAAATATGCTAGTTAATGTTTGTGACTTTAAAAAACAACACTTCGAAGAAAGCTTGGCGGAGCATCTACAGAATTTAAGTGTAAAAAGAGAAGATGTCTATGAATCTCTCACACACAAAAGTCTGATGCCATGGGTTTGTAGCCTTGACCTCAAGTGACTATGGAACAGACCACAGGGCCAACCTAGGTCCCTATCGGACATACGTTATAAAATCATTCTTTCCACACTGAAATGAAAGCCTTTTTCACCTTCTCTCTGGATCTCTCGCCTCCCAGTATAGGCACTCCCTTCGGCAAGCCACCGTACCAACGGAGCCTTTCACTCGTTCTCCCCCCGATGACAACTGTCAGTCTGTCGCTGTCTGAACATGCAACATTTCAACAAAATCTAAGGGGAAAGTGGAAGCGCAGGGGCTGGAATACTCTGTTTAAAACCACACAGCCAGACCTCCTTCCTGGAGATCCAAGACTCCTCAACCAGCACCTTTCAAACTGCTGAAGGTAAGGATCACCCTAGTCTTAACTAAGAGTTAAAGCTGCTTCTGTCTCAGAACCTGAGCACTCGCAAGCACCTTCTAATTAAACAACGTTACTGGAAATCATCCCAGGAAGAAAGAGCCCACAAGCCCCGGGGAAACTTCAGCAGGAAAGCAGAGGGAGCTAAAGCCAGCGGTCCAACCGGGGGGCGGGGAAACCGCTCACCCTCCCGCGCCTCGGCAGCGGCCCCTGGACCTCCAGGGCGACGCCCGCTGGGTGCGCGGTGACCCCCAGAGCGTGGGGCCAAGAGGGAGACCGCGCCCTCCCGTCTTTCATTCATCGTGCGACCGGCTGAGCGCCCGGAGCGGGAGGGCAGTGCGAGTCGGGGCGGCGGAGAGGCGGGGGCCGGAGGGAGCGCCCGGCTCACACGCCCGCGCCGCGCCAGGAGGTGCGGGTCCGAGGGTCCGCGGAGAGAAGCCGGGGAGGCCAGTCCCGGGGCAGGCGCCGGTCCCGGGACCGGGGCGCGCGGGGCACTCACCAGCTGCAGCGCGCAGAGACAGATGAGCGAGCAGCGCCCGGTGCAGCAGCCCATGGTGCCGGCGGCGTCCGAGCGGCGCGCGCGGGGAGAGATCTGCGTCCTCCGGCGCCGCCGCTCCCGACTCCGGAGCAGCCCCCGCCCGGCGCTCGCCCGGCCCGGCCCAGGCTCGCCCGCCCCGCAGCCGCCGCTCGCGGCTCTTGGGGTCTGGGCTAGCGCACCGCCTTTGTTAGTTTCCCGGGCGGGCAGAGGTCAGTCCGGCGCGCTCGACCCGAGCGTCTGGCGGGGTCCCTGCCTCCCACTGTGCAGGTCTGCTTCTTGGGGAGGGGGAGCCGGCCGGGCAGGCGGGGCGGGGGGGCGGAAGGGAGGCTACAGATGGTGAGTGGGTGGAAGTCTGTTTAGGGGAGGGGAGTATGAGGAGGTGGGCGTCTGAAAAGTGGAGTGGGCTGTCTGGGTTGCGGCGTGTGTGTGTGTGTGTGTGTGTGTGTGTGTGTGTGTGTGCGCGCGTGTGTGTCTGGTGGGAGGCGATGAATGAAAGGGAGTGCCACTGAGGAGGCTCGGCCTGTCTTGTTAGGAGTCTTTGGAGAGAGAGGCCCAGGGAGGGAGGATGAGAATGAGGATGAATATGAACGAGCGTGAATTAGGGCGGCTGGTGGCGGTGGAGACCTTTGGCGGCCGGTGTAACTGGGGAGACCCGGGCTGGGCTTTCTCTCTGGGGCTTGTGCTGGGGATCGGGAGGGCGGTCGGAGGCGTGTGTAGAGGAGGGGACTGGGTTTTGCTGAGCTGCCCCAGAGGTGGAGACGGTGGGAGTTGAGAGGGCTTGGTGTCCGGGGAAGCGGGTCCCAGAGACGAGAAGCCAGGGGTGGGCGAGCGCCGCGCAGCGCCGGGCGGAGCTCCGAGACGGCGGGGCTGCGAGCTCGGGCGGCCGGAGAGGAGCGGGCGGGCGCGGCGCTGGCGCGTCTACTCCGCCCGACGCTGGGAGCGCAGCTCCGGGGTCCCGGGGCCGGGGTCGCTCCTGCCCGCCGCAGTCGGTAGCTCAGAGGGCGCCCCTGCTGGAGCCTGGGAGCCAAAGTTGGACCGAGTTAATGTGGCGAGAGGCGAGGAGGTGGCGGCGAAGAGCAGCGCCGGCTGGAGCGCGGGGGTGAACCGGGACGCCACAAGGAGCTCCGGTTTAGGTTTCCGAACTACTAAAGGCTCTTCGAAATTGTCGCCAGGCAGGAGAGAAGACCAGGCGAGAAAGAAGAGGATGCGTGGCTTTTTCGAGGAAGGGACAATATTTCCGGGATGAGGATGTGATTTCTTCTCCGAGAAAATGAAATTGTTTGAGAAGGGCTTGGAAATAAGACCTCGTCCCGGAGAGTTAAAATCCCGGACTAACTCTCCATGAATCCCAAGGAGACTCTCCGGCTCTGGCTCCCTTAATAGAATAGAGCGGAGGAGGTCTGTAGAGGGTCAGATTTCATCGGAGCCCAATGTCAAATTTCATGGGCACATTTCTTGTACCTGGTGGACTGCGCAAGTCGCTCGAGCACGCTGGAAGAGCAGAGAGCAAGCCTCCGGGCCATTTGTCACAGAAGAGGCTTTCTTCAGAACTTGGCACAGAAACCCCGTTTCTAACCCCGTTGCTGCCCTCCTGGGTCCTTTGTGGTAGGTTAGCAGGAAAAGGAGAGATCTTTGCATTTTTAAAACACTCAGTCTACACATGGAAACTATGCTCAGGTCATTCCTTCAGGCATTAAAGGGAGTTTTGGGGATTTTTTGTTTTGTTTTGCAATTAACTGCCTTTTTCTGAACTGTTCCTCCAAGACCCATGTTTGTAACTGAAAACAGTTATAGCTCCCAGAAAACAATCCTTGCATGGTAACTTTGAAATTTTAGTAGGGACACACAAATAACCTCAGGATTTGGGTCCATAAAGGGGCCAAAAACATTCATTGTTTAGGTTCCACTTCTGTCCGTTATCATAGAGAAGGGAAAAAATTGAGTCAGAGGCCTTTGTTGTTGTTACTGTTGACCCAAATTGAAGACATCAAACGATCAAGGATCAACATTTCTTTTATACACAATAAACGTAACCATCACGATTTATGACCAGGGAAAACAATAAGGAAAAATGGACCCTGACTAACAAATAATTTAGCATATCTTAGAGGACAGTGCAGAAAGTTCCAGGCATCAACCCCTCTGGAAGCTGTAGGAGGGCAGCTGAAGAAGCAGAGGACATGAACAAGTCTATCTACAACTTCCAGAAATTATCATAGTCTCTTCATCTCCAGCGATTGTGACGGATGATGATAATAAACAGAATGAGCTTCTTTCTCTCCACATTACATGTGTTTACCTCAATATACATTTTATTTCATCATTTTATTTATTTAGGAAGCATGAAATTTGCAGCTAGCATGCACTGGGTCCTTGCCAGGCACCAGGGACCAGCCTAAGTGCTTTATGTATATTCACTTGCTTAATCCTCACAGGAGCTAGGAGATCGTTGCACCACCTTGAGCACCCCCAGTAAAAAGAGGTGGAAATGGGAACAGGGAGTCTCCGGGCTACGGAACAGATGAAAAGAAATGCAAAGCCAGGTAATCTGACTCAAGAGCTCCTTGATTTATGCATTCACCGCTGCCTCTGAAACTTAGGACCCAAGTAACACCTGCAACTGGAGCCAACCGCTCTCTAGGAAGTAGGTATAATAATTTGCATTGACCCCACCTCCAGAGTCCGTGCCACCCATGCAGTGTCCTTTTGGGGACCAAGACAGTCTTCCAGCCCCTTTCCCTTTCCCACTGCCCCCTCTACTGATTGACCCAGGCTGGAGTTTCTTCCTTGAATCATTTAAGACCGTTGAAAATGCATTTGGCTTTCAAAGAGAGGAAGAGGGAAGAAGCAAAGCTAAGACAAGACAGTGCTAGTAACAAGACAAGAAATTGTGTGAACCTACCTTTATTTGTCTCTGCAGTCTCTTACTCCGATTTTTCTTTCTCATTAAACTGCATCATGAACTAAAAATCTTCCTCCCTTCCTTTGTTTCCTTCCTTCTTCAATCCCACCCTCAAATATGACTTACTTGCTTCATTTCTACATTGCTTATTAATTGTGTCAAGGGCCATGCTGGTTGCCAGGTTTGCAAAGGTAAATGATATACTCCTTCCCTTCCCCTTATGGGCCTGGTGGTGGGAAGGGAGAGCGGATGAGTAAATGGAGTAGAGCCCACTCTGAGAAAAGTTAGCACTGAGTGCTATCACTGAGTTTTCCTTCTGTGAGGGTAAGGGAAGGTTTAAAAGAAGAATTACCTGTCTCTTGGGGAAAGGGGAAAAGAAGACAGTAGCAAATGACAGAATAATGGAAAGAGAGGATTGTGGGTAAGCTGATTGAGGAGGAAATGATAATCTAAGTAGAACAGCTGATCCAGTGTGGTTGGTTATTCCACTTCCTAGCTATAGAACCTCAGAGAAATCCCTTTGTTTCCCTCAGTCTAGCTTGCCTATGTAAAGTGGGCAGGATGGCATGACTTGCCCCACAGGACTAAGTCTTATGTTGTTCTTTATCTTCCAACCACATGTGTCTTGCTCCTTTGCCTCACCCAGGTCTCAGCCTCATGCCACGTCCCTGAGAGGCCTCACTGACCACACTGTCTGAAATAACATTCTAGTCACTCCATTGCATTTTCATTCAAAACAATGATTGGTTTACTTTATATTTTCCTGTCTCCTCCACTCAAAAATAATGTTAATTTATAATAATGGACATTTTTAGCATCACACTTCCCACATCATGTATCCATATATATTTATACACACATAAACGTAGCATATAGTAAGCACTAAACATATGCGTATATATATATGCATACAGGACATTCTAGTCTATGTCTTTTTCTTTCCTCCTTTTTATTTCTCAGTTTCTTAGTAAAATCTACCCCCCTTTCCTTTTAGTTTTTTTTTTTTTTAATTTGCTTAAGTAATCTCTACACCCAATGTGGGGCTCACACTCATGACCTGAGATCAAGAGTTGCATGCTCTTCTAACCGAGCCCGTCCGTCAGGCAGGTGCCCCTAATAAAATTCCTTTTGAGAGACTCTACTCCCATCTCCCTTAAAGTCCAGAGAAAATCAAATTATCTATACTAAGAGTAAGAGGGCTTGGGTGGGAGGGAGCACATCTAGAGACCAGACCTAGAAGGGTAAATTTCTAAATTTCATTGGACTTTCAAACACAGTCAACCCTTGAACAACTCAAGAATTGGGTCCTGACCCCCACACAGTCAAAAATCCAAGTATAACTTGTTTAAAGATTTATTTATTTGAGAGAGAGAGAGAGAGAGCAAGTGAACGATTGGGGAGAGAGGCAGAGGGAGAGAATCTAAGCAGATTCCATGCTAAGCTCAGAGCCCTCAGGGCTCGATCCCAGGACTGTGAGATCATGATCTGAGCCCTAATCAAGAGTTGGATGTTTAAGAAACTGAGCCACCCAGGCGCCCCAACTTTTGACTCTTAATAGCCCATTGTTGATCAGAAGCCTTAGTGATAACATAAATAGTTGGTTAACACATATTTTGTATATGATATGTATTATATACTGTATTCTTACAATGAAGTAAGCTAGAGAAAAGAAAGTGTCATTAAGAAAAGCATAAGGAGGAGAAAATACATCGACAGTACTGTACTGCAAAGAATCCATGTGTAAGTAGATGCCCACAGTTGAAACTCGTGTTGTTCAAGGGTCAACTGTACAAGGATTGGAGACATGAGCATGAAGGAATTAAAGTGCCTCCTTAATTATTCCACTTTTTTTAAGGCTTACAGTTCCTCATTTTTTTCAACTGAGATAATGCACAGTCTGCTCAAGCATTTTTCTATCTTCACTGAGAAAAGTTGCTAAATGTGCCACAAAATATGTGCTTTTTTTTTTTAGCACCTGCTTGATGTTGGGCCCCTTCTTTGGCATCTTCTTGGAGCAAGGAAATTATAATTGACTACACCTCTTCCTACAACTGGCTTAACTTCATGATTAGAATAGACACTGTGCTAACTGACAGACCCTGTACTTACAGTATGGCTCCTCAGTTTGAGCAAAGATCAGGTTTACACTGGAGCAAAATTTGGAGACACACGTGTGCAGGGTTTGAAGCATGGTTGTGAAGGCTTCGGTACATTTGTGCTGCCGAATGCCTCTTGAGTTAGGAGTGATTCGTGCATAGCATAGCATAGCAGGGAATGTCCCAGAATGTTGAGGGCAAGGGTAGAGGTGGCAATTATCATTTCAATATTCCTTTTCTCCCTGAGGAGAGAGATACTCCTTGCCATTGTAAGCACTTTACATCACAGCACTTAAAAGCAATCCCCTGGGGGCTGTTTTGAGGTGAGAAAGAAATGGGAGATGGATATGTGGTATGGGAGTTTTGAAGACCACTGGAAAGCCTGGAGGAGGCAAGAATTATGAAAGAGAAAGAGTAAGGAAATTCCTTTGGTATATTTTGCTTCAAGAAATGTTGGTAATAACCAGTTTTAAAATGTGAAAGGGACAACCAAACACCATCTTTTTGATTTCTGGGTTAAAAAATAAGCCTCAATTAATATTTATCTATCATAACTTTTCAGCGGTCTAACAACACTGATCGTGTTGTTGCTAGTATCATAATTAGTATTGCAGTGATATGCATTTAGAGTTTTTCTAATGTCATGCACGGAGCAGCCCCGACTGACAACGACAAGTTCAAGCTTTTCTCACCATTTAATTTACTGCCAAGTATTGGCAACTATTGTTGATTTCTATGTAACAAACATTGCCGCATGCCTATTATGTCAGAGTCCTCAAACTGGAGACACTTCCTTCCTACCATTAACATTTGCTCTCCTGCCCTCTGTTTTTCTCAAGGTTCCAAAAGATCATATTTCTCTGCTCGGTGGCTTAGCTAGACCCCTAACAATTGGCAGTAACAAAGGAAGAGAAAAGGTAGCATAACTCAAAGTAAAATGAAAACATTAATACAGTCTTAGCAAATCCTGATGCCACCAACACATTTCTCTATGTACGTATATATGTAGGCATACATCTATCTATCTGCGTATATATATCTATTGGATTGCATTAAGTGTTCCAAAGAAAAGAGAAGACTTTTTTCTTTTTTTCTCCCATTTTTAGGAGGGCCAATAAAAGGCAGACTATGAAACGGATTATTCCCATGAGCCAACAAAGGACGTCAACAACAACAAAAAGACATTTTTCTCCATTGCAATACCACATATGGAGAGAATTTGTCTCTAAGATAATGAACCCTTACAGTTTCCTCACATCTGTCTGTTTTAAGGATCAGTCCCATATTGCTGTAGAATGCTTATGTACAATGGTAACATTAAGGAAAACATACGAGATCTCTCTGATTTACTTTGGCAACTTTTTTTGTAAGTCTAAGATTATTCCAAAATAAATCATTAAAAATAAGAAACAATCACATAAAATGTGTTACACACGTAGAGTAGGCATATGCAGTACTGAACAGGTTGCCCATCAGAAATGTAAAACCTAACATAAAGTACATTAGCTCATGCTAATGTGGGGCAAATTCCTTTTTAGTAATATATGAATGATGGGTTTTTAATTTGTCCATGGTAATTTAATATGCATCTAAAATCCCTCAAAATTATACCAGTGCACATAAATATACATTTGTGTTATTTTAAAAATCTGTGGTACGAGCTTACAATTCACATTGAACCATCTTTTGCTTTTTCCCATGTATTTTTTTTAAAGACTTTATTTATTTATTTGACAGGGAGACACCCAGGCGCCCCTTTCCCATGTATTTTTATTTAAGAAATCTAGACACTTTTAAACAGTAAAGATAGTACATGGGGCGCCTGGGTGGCTCAGTGGCTAAGCGTCTGCCTTCGGCTCAGGTCATGGTCCCAGGGTCCTGGGATCAAGCCCCGCATCAGGCTCCCTACTCAGCGGGAAGCCTGCTTCTCCCTCTCCCACTCCCCCTGCTTGTGTTCCCTCTCTTGCTGTCTCTCTCTCTGTCAAATAAATAAATAAAATCTTAAAAAAATAAATAAAGATAAATAAAGTTAGTACAATCACATAATTTCCCTTTATTTTTTGAATGGCAAAAAAAGAAAATATCATTGTTAGTGAGCAAAAATGAATAGTCATTAATAAGATCACTGTGATATTCCGAGGCAGTCTTAAAAATTAGGATTGGTGTTCAAGACCAATTAGCATAGATTCCCTTTGCATTCACTAGATCCTAAATGTACTTTCAGTAAGGCCATGATCTCACCCAAAAGAGATGCAAATCACCACAGAAGATAAAGAAGGGGGAAATATATATATATGTAAATCACCACAGGAGAGCACATTTTATTATACAGTATGCTTTTTCCTTAGGTTCCCCTAGTATGTTTTCCACAGTGTGTGTATACTGAGCAATGGTAAGGAACTGACAGATTTTGAGTACAGTTATAAATATAGTACAGTTCAGTTTTTAATGTAAGTGATATATAAAAATAAACTGATTAAAATAAAAGGTTGAAGTCCAATTTGGGGTTATAAACAACCCTGAGGACTTGCAAACAGGTCCTCAGGTTTGTGGCCATCACTGGTGCTGGGGACAGAGTGGGAAATGCACAAAAGTAATTTTCCCAAGCAGTACGTCCAGTGTAGAAAAAGCCTTGTTAAGATGGCATCCAACAGGGGTTGATACTAGACGCTCTGGCTGGCTCACTCCCATCCCTTGCCCCTGCCACTTCAGTGCATGTGGCTCCAACTTCCTTCTGGCAGTTCTAATACTTCACATAGGAGGCAGCCTGCTGTTCTGGAAACACTACCTCCCAAGAGCAACAGTGGGACCCTGAATGATAGGAGTTGGTGTGTAAATACCTTAGCTGCCTGGGCCCTCGGAGAAGATGACTCCGAGGTGCATATTCGGTACCATTTCCAGAGTTCCCCAGCTTCCCGGCCCATGGGAATAATCTGATTCATTGTCCGCCTTTTATTGGCCCTTTCCCCTTGGTTTCACATCCAACCTCCCCTGCTGTGGTTTCCAGGAATTATCTCCCAAACAACCTGCTTGCACTTGCATTTGAATTCTTGTCCAAGGGTCTGCTTCCATGGAAGCCCAAACTAAGACAGTGACACTCTCTTAGTCTTCCATTCTTGGCACCAGCATCTTGAACAAATAATCAGTAGGATTCAATCCCATTTTTTTACACATGAAAACAATTTGAAGGATTCTTCAAATCCTGATTTTATAAAAATAAAAAAAAAAGACTGGCAGATAATGATTTTACCCACAACATAGGATCAGAACTGCATATCATTCATGCTCATTAAACCAAGCATCACAATATACCACATATAGAGATTTTACACAGTGGGAGTGCTGACATGAATTTCTTATTTCCTCTCCACTAAGGATTAGGAACACTCTTAGCAAGAGGTGACTATAAAAACCCTCTGTTTTGGTTGTGTCTGCATTTCTCTTCCAGCATTGATGGGTTATGCCAAGCCTCCTTCTGATATTCTGTATCATGATGATCTCCAATAAGTCATCTTGCCCTCGTGCCAAATATTCTCAGTCTCTGTGTGAAGTTCAAATTCCATTTTCCATACAAAGTTGTTATCATTTGTATTCAGAAAAAGTTGCTTCTGAGAAGATTTTTCTCCTGCTTGCCTCTCACCAGTCCCTTCTATGTTCAGTGAGGGCTTTGGCAGAGTTCAGTTCTGTCTGTGAGTTCTACCTTGGAGGAGGACAGGAGCCTTTATGTCTCTACTCCTTTTGGCAGGAGGGACAACTCCCAGATGGTGTCTTACTTTGAAATGGAAGCAGAAACATACACCTGTGATACTTGCTATCATATCAACTCAGAGGCTTTACTGCTTTACTGTTTAATTCTAGTCTTGTGATGACATACTGATTAGTGAGCTGGGCTTTCTTCCTTACGTCATGGACAACGGACACTTCCAAGGTTGAAAGATAGAGAGAGAGGCCCATCTCAGCTGCAGTTAAACTTGAACCTTTGCAGACACACGGCAACGCACATTAGAAATAAAAAGGCGGCCAGAAGAACCATGTTGTCATGGTCATTCTGCCATAAATGCATACAATCAATGATTGTGCTTGACTGACAGTTTCTGCAGTGTGAACCGCCTCTTAAACTGGGCATGATCACATGTTAATGTTTTGCCCAGACTTATAATTCTAAGGTGCTATTATATCTTTTCATTCACTTGGTTCTCCAAAGTAACCAGAGGTACCTAGAATAAGGGACTAACACAGCTCGTCAGGGATGGCTCTCTCTTTTCCTCCATTATAGTCCTCACCTACCATCAGCAAAGCACATGTAGGCTCTATAAGATAAGACAAGACATCCTAGCTGCTATCATAAATCCTAGATCTTAGTGGCTTTACACAACGCAACTTTATCTCTCCCTCACACAGATGTTCCTTGTTGATGGGGAAGACTTTCCACGTGTCATCCGGTGACTGAGGTCCTTCCATCATGGGGCGCCACCCTCCTCCCATTCAGCTGATTGAGGGGGAAAGCCTGAGAAAATGGGGATTTGCATGTGGGAGGTTTGTAAGGGCCAGACCTGGAAAAGAATGCACCATTTCTGGGCTCATTCTTTGGTCAACACTCAGCCACAGTCAAGTGCAAGGGAGAGTGGGGAAGGTAATCTAACTCTGGGGCCCAGAGGAAAAGAAGCAGGACTTGGAGAACACACAGTATTCTTTGCCAAATATAATATGCTGCTTCTAAATTCCCCATTTTGTCCTGTAATCTCCTCCACCTAGAATACTCCCTTCCCTTCTTGCACTTTCCTTCTCTAGACAACATTCACCCATCACGGTAGCTGAGGTCAGATGTTGCCTCCTCTGAGAAGCCTTCCCTGATATACTCATTTCCATTCTCAATGTATATAAGGTGCTTATTTTCTTGTTCCCTTTCTACTCTTAATAATCCTCTGTTATTGACTTACATTTGCTCTATTAACATTTTCTATCTTTGAGTAGTGCATGTTAGTGATGATAAATATTTGCTGAGCTACTGAAGGAATGGAGCCCATCACTTCTCTTGCTATGACATATTCTCTAGTGGCACCAAACTGCCATCCTCTAATAGGTAGTAGGACTGACTTCATGAAAGTCACCTGTAGAATTGTTACATCTAGTCCGTCTGTCCTAACTGCCCTCCCCAGTACTCACTCACCCCCCAAGTGATCACTCCTCCCCCCTTTCCCCTTGGGGCAGAGTATACTTTCCAACCTCACTGCTTTGGGCTTCATCACGTGACTTGCTTTGGCCAATGGAATGTGGGCAGAAGTGAGGATGGGTCAGTCCAAAACTGAGCTTGAAGGACCATCACACGTTTTCATTCACCTTCCTTCTGCCTTCTGCCATGAAAAGAGCAGCCCCAGACAGTTGCTGTTTCTTAGCCTGTGTTCTAAAATGAGAGACATGTGGAGCAAAGCTGAACCCAAGCCCAACCCAGCCCAGCTGAGCCACCACTAACTTGCACATACACTGTTGAGCAAGAAAAAAGTGTTTGTATGCTGCCTAGCTTTTTAGCAGTGTTTGTTACAGTGTTACTAAAGCAAAAGATAACTAATAAACTCTCCCACCCCAATTCTTTTATAATTAGTCAGGATGGGGCCTAGGTTTTTTTAAAAAACCTCTAAGGTGATTTGGATGCTCAGCCAGCCACATGTAGAAACTATTGTACACACTAGTCTCCTCCTTCACAGGAGAAAAACCCAATATTTAAGCTTATGGGACAGGTCATCCTTACAGACTTTACTGTCAAGCCATTTTCCCAATCCCATGCCAAGGAACACGACTTCAGATGGAATCCCAGAAGTTCTAGAGTGGCAGCTGACCATGAACCCTGAAGCAGTGGGGGTTTGGGGAGGCAGAAGGAACTGGAAGTGTGCACAGCTGTACCCTTCCAACCCCAGTGTGGGCAAGAGTGCTGTATAAGCCTGTGTAGGATGTAGGTTGGTGTGTTTTTCCTTCAGCCTGAATTCCCTGTTCCATCACAGTATTAAAATAGGCCAGATGATTACTAAATTTTATATGATCAGTTTATTCTCTCTAATCGTTAGGTAATATAAATTAGAGGCAAAATAATTATGTTCTGCATATAGTCTTGCAATAAGAGATATGGTTAACTGTGACTAACAGAATTACTATTCCATGTCTACAAGGCTTTTTTCCCTTGTAAGTCTGGCATGTAGGATGCTATTATTGGCCATTTTTTAAAAAGATGCTTAGATGATTTTTTTACGCTTCTTTTTTGCCCTCATAATTCACCACATTCCAGTTCTCTAGTTATACGTCCTCTGTCTGTAAATTGAGGATTTGCAATAGGCACAAAAGAACCTGACTCCATGATAGCTGTTCTTATGTGCTGTGATTTAATAAGCGACAGGAATTTGACTTTTGCTATTTCCTTGACAGAGTAGGGAAGATGTAGGGGGAAGAAACATATTTAACTCTGTAAATACTATGTCTTATTTCCTTATATCATGGTAGAAAAGGAAAAGGAGGCAGTCATAAGAACACTGAGAAATTTGTCACATCCATGAATCCCATTAGGTCGGGAGATTAAAATACTTTTTAAAAATAGTCGACAGTAACGATCATGTCAAATACAGAGCTACAATCCCCAAGGACAGGCCCATTATGCCCAAGTCCTCCAGAACTCCTCTGGAATGTCACAGGCAGCAGTCCTGGCTCATTCTTTGTGCTGCCTTGCTCCTTATAGTTCCTCATTTTATAAACATTCCTTGAATGAGTGGATGGGCACGTGGACAGTGGTGGGGAGGGGAGATTTCTGCTGAGCAAAAATGGGAATCAGCGAGGATGTGAATCCAAAAAGCTATGTATGTGGTTAAAGAAACATTTGCTGCCAGGAACTTTTGCCCTTTGTCCCTGGGTAAGGAAGGGGTCGTGCTCACACCCACTACCTGGGGCCACTTGAGATGCCCCAGCAGGTAAGTCATACATGCTTGTATCTTATGCTGGGAAAGAAGAGTTTTCATCGAAATTAAAGCAGTTTGTGTAAAATGATGAAGTTACTAAGTATTTGCAAGCAAACTGAGAGGAAGTTTTATCAAAATGCTTTGCAAAGGGATAGTGGAGAAAAAAAATCACAGTCTTCTTATCATAACCAACATAGGAACTTGCTATGAATCTGTGTACATTTAACTTATTCTGCAGAAGATAGGAGTGGGTTCCCTGACCTTAACCTAAAGAAGACAGGCAGTTTTTTTCTCACATGACTAGATGGTCAAAGGCATAGGAATTGAGGCAAAACTTCCTCTCACCACTATTGAGTGTTAAGTCATAGGATGAGGGTAAAGGTAAGTACAACAAATATTCTCAAGCGCATCACCATCATTTTAAGCACAGACATCATTAGACGGTGGGGGAAAAATAAAAAAAAAGGAAAGGTAGTTGGCTTAGTCCTCACGTTACAAAGCACATGGCAATACTAATTTTGATACCGAATGAGAAAGGAAACTCCGGGCACTCCAAGCCAGATTCTAACTACAAGTTTGGCTTCAATCTTCATGGTGCTTATCTTTTAATGCCTGGAGCAAAAGCCTAGCTAATGATGCCCAGCAGCTCTGCCCAGAAGACAGTCTATTTCTAAGATATTTGGCAAAAGAGGGTCTGGATTTTTCTCCCTAATCAGAAGTTGTCACAAAGTTCTCAGTTCAGGGATACAAGTTTCACCAAGGCCGACCAGGCTGAATTTTGCTTTCCCAACAGGAAATTAGAAACTCCGTTGTATTTGGGACTTCCTTTGGGAATTCAAGGATTTGAATAGGCTAATTCTGGGCCACTTATCCAAACCTAACTATCACTCCTTCCTAATACAAGACACCAAAATCTACTGCAAGCTACAAATCTGGTTTCCTCTCCTTCCATGCCTCTTTCTGAGACTATGACCTGAGAGAAAGAATGGGAGCTTTGCAAACGGACACATCTGAATTTGCCTCCTTTCTTCTACTGCCTGGCTGTGAGAGGGGCCCCTTGAATGATAGCTATCATGGCCTACAAATCCCATTGCTTGCCCTGGGTCTCTGTTTCAGAATCTCTCCTCGACACTGGACACTTCTAACCATGCCTTCTTACACTGGTTTCTTCTACGTGGGAGAGCATTCTTTTCTAGTATGATCCAATACAGTGTTCCTAAAAATAATGTCATGACAACCGTGCTAGGTCAAACAGTTCCTGAGACTGTGCAATGAACCAAGCACTGTAATATTTGTTGGGGGATACAAACTTGCCCTCACCCTTTAAGAGCTTACAGTCTGGGGTGCCTGGGTGGCTCAGTTGGTTAAGCGACTGCCTTCGGCTCAGGTCATGATCCTGGAGTCCCGGGATCGAGTCCCACATGGGGCTCCCTGCTCAGCAGGGAGTCTGCTTCTCCCTCTGACCCTCTTCCCTCTCATGCTCTCTATCTCTCTCATTCTCTCTCTCTCAAATAAATAAATAAAATCTTTAAAAAAAAAAAAAGAGCTTACAGTCTGGAAGAAGAAGTAAGATTACAAAGAAATGACTGCAAACCTCAGAATATGTAAATGGTAGTAGTAATAGTAGCAAAAGACTAGTAGGAAGGGACAATTAGTGACTAGATTATTAAACTTCTGGAATGCCTGAATGAGTAACGTAAGCCTTAGTCTACAGGTCAGTTCTTAAACATGCTTCATTATGTACCATTATCAGTAAAAAACACCTGAGAATACACTAATGAATACACACGCACAACATATGCAATCTTCATTATTCACACAACTGGTATTTGCAAATTCACCTACTAGCTAAAATTTATTTGTAACCCCAAGTCAACACCCAGCACTGCTGGCAGTCCTTTGAGGACATGTGCAGGCAGGGGAAAAATTTAAATGCGTGAAAGTCAGGTGCCCAACTGAAAGCAAGCAATGTGCTGCTTCGCCTTCTCATGTCAGTTCCTGAACTATAAAGTGTCCTCTTCATAGTTTATTTTAGTGCCATATTCGTTGCTCGTTTTGTGCTTCTTGCTGGGGCTTTTGCTGTTTGAAATGGCCCCCAAGCATAGTGCTAAAGGGCTATCTAGTATCCCTAAGCACTAGAAGGCTGTGATGTGCCCTATGGAGAAAATACATGTGCTAGACAAGCTTGGTTCAGGTGTAAGTTATAGTGCTGTTGGCTGAATTGAAAGTTAACGATTCAACAATTTATACTAGATAAAGTGTCTTTAAAGAGAAGCACACATAAAAACTTGTTTTATCAGTAGAATTGTTTCCGCTGGGTGCATAAGGACAGATTTTAATGACTTGATGTAGATAATTCAATTATTTTTTCATGTTCAGTTGACTATTAAGTGAAAATAAACATGTCTTTGAATAAAATTTTTTGGTGTAGTCTAACCGCAGTGGGACCCCGAAAACTCACCAGTTGTTAATTCCATAATACATGCTTTACAAAGTCACCATCCTAAGCCATTTTCCTGTTGGCAGTTTTATTAGGTATTTATCCTCTGTTGTGCAATTTCTATTAGTGACTGCATTATGAAACCCCCACACTGTCTTCTGGAGTCTATATAGGAAAGAAGACTCTACTATCCTCAACAAATAAGTCAGAGAGACCAAGGAGGAGCCTTTCAGAAAGGAGGGACATGGTGGCACCATAAAGTGAGAAAGAAAGGCCAATATTTTAGTCAGAAGAAGACTAAAGAGTGTCCTTAGCAAGATCAATTTCTATTGAGTGCTAGATATAGAAAGTGGCCTAGGCCATTCCAAAGATGAAGGAATGCTGGCTGATATAAAGGTCCAGATCACAATCAAGGGAGGGAGGGAGAAAATAGTTGGTTGGAAATGGAAATAGTTAGACATCAAGTGATCGAAGAACGCTGCCTCTCTGAAAATGACAGGAATTGGAATAAGAACAAAAACAACAACAACAAATCCATGAACCAAGCACTAAAGTTCTTCCTAAATGTTGAAGAGTGACCCAGAGACAGAAGATCACAGAGAAATGGGCAGAAAGGTGGTATTACATCCTGGTGCCATGGACTTCAGTACATTTTTTTTTTTTTAAGACTAGAACAGTAATTATTTGAAAGATTTTGGGTAGACGGCTCTAGTTTGAGAAATTGGCAGTAATATGGTGCCAAGGAGCAGCTCCCACCTACCAGGAAATCTTTTTTAACCTATTGATTTTTTTTAATTAATTTTTTTATTTTAATTCCAGTGTAGTTAAGGTACAGTGTTCTTTTAGTTTCAGGCATACAGTATAGTGATTGAACACTTCCATACATCACCCGTGCTCCTCACAAGTGCCCTCCTTCATCCCCATCACCTATTTAATGCATCCTTCCACCCTCCTCCCTTCCGGTAACCATCAGTTTGTTCTCGATAGTTAACAGTCTGCTTCTTGATTTGTTTCTCTCACTCTTCTTTTCCTTTGTTCATTTATTTTATTTTTTTTAAAAGATTTTATTTATTCATTTGAGAGAGAGAGAATGAGAGAGAGAGAGCACATGAGAGGGGGGAAGGTCAGAGGGAGAAGCAGACTCCCCGCCGAACAGGGAGCCCGATGCGGGACTCGATCCGGGGACTCCAGGATCACGACCTGAGCCGAAGGCAGTTGCCTAAATTCTACATATGAGTGAAATCATATGGTATCTGTCTTTCTCTAATTTCAGTTAGCATTATACTATCTAGATTTGTCCATGCTGTTGCAAATAGCAAGATTTCATTTCTTTTTATAGTTGAATAATATTCCTATATATATATATATATACACATATATATATGTGTGTGTATATATATATATATATATATATATAAAATCTTGCTGCTACCATAATTTGGCTATTGTAAATAATGCTGCAGCAAACATTAGGGGTGTAGGCGTCCCTTTGAATTAGTGTTTTTGTATTTGGGGTAAATAAATACCCGATGGTGCAATTCCTAGATCGCAGGGTAGTTCTATTTTTAACTTTTTAAGAAAAATCCATACTGTTTTCCACAGGGGCTGCACCAGTTTACATTTCCACCAACAGTGCAAAAAGATTCCTTTTCTCCACATCGTTGCCAATACTTGTTGTTTCTTGTATTTTTGATTTTAGCCATTCTAATTGGTGTGAGGTGATATCTCATTGTGGTTTTGATTTGTATTTCTCTGATAATGAGTGATGTTGAGCATCTTCTCATGTGTCTGTTGGCGATCTGGATGTCTTCTTTGGAAGAATGTCAACTCATCGCTTCTCGGCCTTTTGGCTAAGATCAAGTGTGGAAAAATGTCAGTTCATGTCTTCTGCCCATTTTTAATTGGATTATTTGTTTTTGCGTGTTTTGGGTGTTAAGTAATATCAGTTTTTTATATATTTTGGAGACTAACCCTTTATTGGCGATATCATTTGCAAATATCTTCTCCCATTCAATAGGTTGCCTTTTAGTTTTGTTGATTGTTTCCTTCTCTGTGCAGCTTTTTATTTTGATGTAGTCCCAATCCTTTATTTTTGCTTTTATTCCCCCTGCCTCAGGAGATGTATCTAGAAAAAATGGTGCTATGGCCAATGTCAGAGACATTACTGCCTGTGTTCTCTTCTAGGATTTTTATGGTTTTAGGTTTCACATTTAGGTTTTTTCCTCATTTGGGGTTTATTTTTGTGTATGGTGTAAGAAAGTGGTCCCGTTTCACTCTTTTGCATGTAGCTGTCCAGTTTTCCCAACACCATTTGTTAGAGACTGACTTTTTCCCACTGTATATTCTTTCCTCCTTTGTTGAAAATTAATTGACCATATAATTGTGGGCTTAATTCTGGTTTTCTATTCTGCTCCATTGACCTATGTGTCTGTCTTGTGCCAGTACCATACTGCCTTGATGATTACAGCTTTGTAATATAACTTGAAGTCTGAATTATGATACACCCATTTCATTTCTCTTTCTCAAGATTGCTTTGGCTGTTTGGGATGTTTTGTGGTTCCATACAAATTTTAGGATTGTTTGTTCTAGTTCTGTGAAAAATGCTTTTGGTATTTTGATAGGCATTGTGTTAAATCTATAGATTGCTTTGAGTAGTATGGACATTTTAACCATATTTATTCTTTCAACCCATAAGCATGGAATGTCTTTCCATTTCTTTGTGTTGCCTTCAATTTCTTCCATCAATGTTCTATAGTGTTCAGAGTATAGGTCTTTCACCTCTTTGGTTAAGTTTATTCTTAGACATCTTATTATTTTTGGTGCAGTTTCAATGGGATTGTCTTCTTAATTTCTCTTTGTGCTGTGTCAATATGAATGTATAGAAATGCAACAGATTTCTCTACATTGATTTTATATCCTGTAACTTTACTAAATGTCCACTGCTCTATGAAGTCTTATCTAACTGCTCCTCCCCTCCTCAAGCTTCGCCATACTCCTTCTTCTAGCCTCAAAGTTCCTAAAGTACTTCAATCAAACTGAAGTTGGCTTGGCGGGGGAGGGTGAGAAACAGATTCGGTTAGAATTAGACAGAATTAATGTACCCTGAGATACTTAAAGATGTGTTTAATGTCCATGTCTAACGGAGAAAGCATTAGCAAAGTGTGATTGTGAATAAATATGTGAACATATATGCGTGGCAAAAGAGAGCCAGCAATGTGTTCTGGTAAAACCTCCAGACTCCTATTGCCTGGGCCCAGATCCTGCTCTACCAGGAATTAGCTCCATGGAGTTGAGAAACAGATTATTTCATTTCCTTTTCTGTAAAGTGAAAATCATAATAAAGGTATTTAACACAGAAGTATTATGAGGATTATATGAGTAAATTAACATGAAGCCATTAGAACTGCCCCAGACTCCTAGTGAAGGTGCAGTAAGAGGTAGGTATTATTTTGATTAGTACTGTTTTTTTTTTAAATTCTCTTGATTTTAATTGAAAATGATGTTGAATTTGGTTACATAGTTGATTTTTGTTTTCCTTTTTTTGTTGTTCATTATTTTATACTTTTGTTTTGCTCTTTCTTTTGGAATAATTCAAGCAATAAAAAGTAAAGAAAATCATTAGGAAACACTTAACTATTCCCTAAGTTTAATATAGCTCATGCTTCTTGTCGAATTATGATTTGATTTTTTACCCTTAACAACACACACACGATAATAATTTAAATATAATTTTAATTCATTATCTAAGAGTTTATCTCATTGTAGTCTACCAATAATCCATGAAAAAGAGATTTCTAGAAAATATTTCTAAATAAGTAAGAAAAAAAGAATATGTTTAGACAGTATATTTAAATTAACATGAAACTCCTTTCTCTTACCAGTTCTTGCTCTTACAAATCTGTAAATTATTTTAGAAAGGGATTCCTTACTTGCACTTCTTATTAGAATCATGTAGGAATGTAAATACTGGTAGCTTTTCAGATGAAACTGCAAAGTGAAATGTATTCTGTGCTTTAGTGAACATTTACTCCACTCTTAAAATAAAATAGCAAGTGGAAGATTTTAAGACTTGAGGTCTATTTATTAACAGGCTGCTTAGGACAGCATTTGTACTGTCCTTTCCTGGAAATCTTACTAACTCAACACTAGCCAATCCATCATAGCTACACAAAGGAGACGATGAAAAGCATGCCTGTCTCCTGCACTTAAAATTGAAATTAGCCTGATTGGATTGCACAAAGAGTCCTCTTGCAGTCAGCCCTCGTCGACTTCAAAGGATTCATAGACATGGAAAGAAAAAAAAAAATCCAAAGCCAAAAAGAGTTGAGTACCTGGCACAAATTATGTCATTTTTTACTTAAAGCTTAAAACAAAGAGCAAACAAAACAAAACAGAAAACACCAACGACAACAACAAAAACCCCGCTGCTACCAGTTAATTTTAAAATGACATTGGTGTGATTACTCTAACTACTTGTCATTTAATAGCTACAGGTGGCTCTAAATGTTACAACTCAAGTTTAAGCCAATTTATGTAATTTATAAAATACAGCTTGCTTTGTAAGTGAAGAAAATGAATAACATGCCTGGAATTCTTGTTGCTTGTTGACCGTTTACAGTGGTGTGGCAAATATAAATGTGTGCAGGACCGGCGGGAGGTATGATACGGAAGCAGTCTGGATGGGGAAGTTGGTGAACTGGGGAGGACAGTCTTATTTAAAGGGCGGCCATTACTCAGCATCATCCAATTGTTGCCTTGCAGGGAGCTGGATCAGCACTGCCTGCTCTTGAAGACTGTCAAGAGAAGGCTGAAAACTGGATCTTTATGTGACCTCTCCCAATTTTTCGACAGTTGCAATTAAATAAAAATTTAAACACTGTGCAGGCTAACATATGAGTCATATTTATCACATTTCATAGAGAAATCAAGACACAAGGGTGTCTGGAGCAAAAGATGAAAAGGTCAGGTTGTTCAAAAATTCATAACGACGAGAAATCTCTGCTTCTTCTAAGTTGGGAGAGTGATAACGTCATCCCGAGGTCAGTGGCAGGTGCCTCAAGGCTTCAGATGTCCAAGTCCAGCTTCTGAAGCAGGAGCCTAGGAAAGTTACACTTCTGGGGACGGGCCATTACTGCTGTCCTTGGCACCGCCACCATGAGGACTCTCACATCAGCGGCTCCAGCTGCAGCAAATATTGTGATTACTTCCTTAATTATCCCCATTGCTGCCCCTGTAGCCTCCTCCGTGGGGGACTCCGCAGCGCTGAAGTGGCTGAAAGCGATGTTGTTGGTACTTCTGGAACGGTTGCCACTGCCCATTTCTATGCCTGCAGCTACCACTGGGGAAAGCTTCAGACACTGGGAGCAGAAAGAGAGTCCCTGCCCTCTCTAGCTGTGTGGTTTTCAGTCCATTTTCCCCTAGGCAGATGACACAGAGATGCTATGCCAACTTCCTCAAGAGTATAGATGCAAAATGCTCCTGAAAATGTGAGAACACTAAGTTGACGGGTGTGTATGCTCACAAATGCGTGTGTGCGTGTGTGTGGCTAGATGGATGGATAGATAGATAGATATCTCAGTAATACAGAATAATGGCATTGCTTGTATCTAGTAATACAGGAATACTTTAACAATAGAAAGTCTTTTAATGTCATTTACCACATTAGCAGATTGAAGGAGGGAAACCATAGGATCATCTCAGAAGATGTAAGAAAAAATATAGGAGAAATCCAATATCTATGTATATTAAAAGCTTCATACCAAAGTAGGAATAGAAGACAACTTTTTAAGATTTTTTTTTTTTTTTTTTTTTTTTGCGAGAGAGAGAATGAGAGACAGAGAGCATGAGAGGGAGGAGGGTCAGAGGGAGAAGCAGACTCCCCGCCGAGCAGGGAGCCTGATGTGGGACTCAATTCTGGGACTCCAGGACCATGACCTGAGCCGAAGGCAGTCGCCTAACCAACTGAGCCACCCAGGCGCCCGAAGACAACTTTTTTAATCTTACATGTTTATCTCTAACAAAACCGTCAAAGCTATCATGGTTAATGTTGAAACATAGTATTTTCTACAAAGCTAGGAAAAGGAAAGACCATCTGATGGCACCACCTGTGTTTATCACTGTCCTGGAGATCCTGGCCCCTGCAGTAACACAGGACAGAGAAATGTCATAAAAACAGAAAAAGACACAAATTATTATTGTTTGGAAATATTAAAATTCCCCAAAGGGAATTTTAATCTGTAGTTAACACTATTCAAATCAACAAAGTTTTTGTTTTTAAGATTTTATTTATTTATTTGTCAGAGAGAGAGAGAGAGAGAGAGAGAGAGAGAGCGCGCAAGCAGGGGGAGCGACAGGGAGAGGGAGAAGCAGGCTGAGCAGGGAGCCCGATGTGGGACTCAATTCCAGGACCCTGGGATCATGACCTGAGCTGAAAGCAGACGCCCAACCGATTGAGCCACCTAGGCGTCCCCCAACAAATTTTTATATATAAAATCGAAGTAAAAAAAAAAATCAATGAAGTTGTTATAAAACAACAGTAACCAGTTAGAAATCATTATTTTAAAGATGTAACATTTATAAGAGTCTCTGCTATGACTCAGGATAGTGTAACATACTTGAGTCCTAACCCAAATCCACAATGCTGCTTCTTATCACAGGACCTTCTTTTTAAACAAAGCGATTAGGTAGATGGTTGGAAACGTGACAGTTGTGTGGATTTTGGGAAATGCTGCTTCCTCAGTATAAAACTACCTACCATGGACAACCACAATCCACCTTAAAGAGACTGCAACCACTGAAGCTGGGGTGTTCCCTTCTCTAAGACTGATCACTATATATACTTGTTAATCAAGTAAATGAATACTGTTTCAATTATCAAGTCGAATACTTTAAAAGGAGGGGAGAGAAGAACATTTTTTTAAAACAATCTCAGATTTTCATACAGATTCACCTTGCATTTTGTAAGTTCAACCACTGTAAAACACCAGCTCATTTTAGTCACTGTTGGTACCCTAACCCATTTAGAAATACGGAACGTCTTTGTGAGCACATGATTAATTAACCAAATAATAGGCAATACATCAGCCAATTATTCTAGAGCATAAGCTTATTTTGGAAGGAAATATGATCATTAGAGGGTTTGGATCACTTCCCTCCACCCCATTTTAGGAGTATCAAACTAATTCCCCAATGGAATCTAATGTACTAAAATAATCTGACTCGATAAAAGGACTAGCACCCCTATGCCATTTCTAATGAAGAAAATTAATTTTCCTGTTGAAATGTCAGAATTTATACCCACAACCTTTATGAACTAAAATAAATAAACTAATAACAAATAGTTAAAGGGGAAAACTGAAATAGTAGTGTTATCAAAGGGGTTAAATGCTAATGATTTTCCCTTAATAAATAAAAATTTTTGTATATTTTCCTAAGAATAAATTCATCAAGGAAAATAGAACGTATTAACACAGGAGAAACACTCAAATGGAATAAATGAATTTCTTTTCCTCTTTTGAATAAAATAACTGTTAAATAAATAACTGATACACCGAGTTAGATAGATGGAAAAAAAGAATGTGATTAAACAGCTTCTCATTTGGGTGCACTGCTTACGTATTCAGTCCTGATGATAATGCACTCCAACACAATCGATCACTGATTTTAATTTCCTTTATTGTGTTACAGACAGATGAAAAGGAAAGAATTAAATGAAGGAGTTGTTTAGCCAGGCTGTGCACCATCTCCCTATCCAGATGGCACACACATCCTGTGTTCTTTACAACATGAGTTTGGCTAAAGCAGCAATGTGCACCCCACCCAGCCCATGCAGTTCACAAAGCACTTTCCTAGGAGATGGCGTGAGAAAAGACTTATTTCCTTACTTTTTATGTATACAAGGGGACCATAAAGCAATAAGAGTCATTTTCATGAATCACGTAATAAGAAAACAATCTCATACTTGGTATGTATTACATGTTCTAAAAATTACAAGATCAATAATAGATGCCTTTGACACTACTAGGGACTCAATGATGGAGGGTGTTTTTGCTAATGCTTTTCCGTATAATAGGGTTGGCAATTCCTGGTTTGTTTTTTTTTTCCTTCTCTCTCTCTCTCTTTTTAACTGTGCAAACATTAATCAGAATGTACAATAGAAAGTGAAAAAATTATTGTGTAGAGATGAGAATAATAATTATTTTTTCTTTATTAAGTTGAGTATTTTCTACAGGAGTAGAGTAAAATCTAAAGAAATGATCTGTAATGAAAAATCTGAAATTTCTTAAGCTTTATGTCCAATGGGAATACAGCATTTTAAAAGCATTTTATTCTGCACCCAGTTTTACCAGCCAAGCACCATCAGCTCTGAAAACTTTAGCTTGAGAAATTGTTTCTTCAAGGAACTTCCTCAAAATGCTTGACTTTTTCCTGGAAATTCATACATACAGCCTCTCGACTTGGACATTCTGTCAATACAACCGGTTAAAAAAGTAAAGTACATAGTGACAAAAACAAGGATCTAAACAAGAATCCCTTTTCCCAGACAACCTTCTCCTACGACCGCTCCATCTTTATAGCCCCCCCAGGGCCAAGTACAGTGCCTGTTTCGGAGTCCAATAAAGTGTAAAGGATAGTCATGAAATCCTACTAAAAGAAAAGCCACTTTTGTATCCCTTGTCACTGAATCTCGGGATATTTCTCAATAGTTCAGAGAACATTTAAAACATTTCATTCTGTTCTGTGTTCTTTTATGCGATGATCATCCGGGTGTGGCCCGACACAGGACACACGGGAGAGATTTGGGGAAACTAAGGTTTTTATGCTCACAGGTACAAGCATAGCATGAGGGACCATGTGGGGAAGATGAAGGGTGGTGAGGAGGCAGAAAGCAGGAGAAGGGGAAGCTAGGGTTGGACCCTTTATTGGGAGTTCTAGGGGAAAGGCAAGGCAGGGTGGGGTAAACAGTTTAGGACTAGCTGTTTGAATAATTTCCGGTAGGTTCCTTAGCTTTAGGGGTGGTCCCTAATTGCCCAGGACCTGGTCCCAGGGTGATCAAGCAGAGGCATATTGCCTCCCGGGGTGCACCAACCAGAGAGAGGAGGTGGGGCTCTGGATTGGTTAGTTTGCATATAAAAGCACGCTTTGGCCTAGACCCTGGAGCTTCAGGAGGTGCAGTCTCTCCCCAGCCACAAAGGTTTTTAAGATGCCGGAACATCTTACAATATACAGAAATATACAGAATATCCAGAAGCGCCTAAAAATACAACCAATACACACATCCTGCTGGAAAGGCTCATGTAAGCCTGTTAGCAGGAAACGTCATGGCCTCTCGTTACTTTCAAGGTCACAGCCACTTCTCTGCGCTACTGCCCACCTTTCCTTTCCTTGCCCAGGATGAAACCTCCTGGTGTTTTCTCACTTATTCTCCATCTCCATGTAATGAGAATAGCAGGGGTAGAGTCGTGCACAGCTGTGGAGGTAGGGAAGGTGATTTATCAGCTATGCTGAGATTTCGGCACGGGTGCATTACATGGCAGAGAGATGGGGCATTTGAGAGGTGAGCCTCTCTCTTCATCTTGTTGAATTCACAGCTCCTTTTTTTTTTTTTTTTCAGGACCACTGGCAAAAGCGCTAACATATGGAGCCCTGGGAATTGGGCTGACTTCATCCTAAAATCACAGCGGGGTCTCAGGTCCCAGACCAGCAGCAGCAAAGACAATGGAGCCTCAGAGCCACTTTCTCCATTTTGGCTTCTCTGTGAGCTTTTCACCAGTCCATCCAATCAGGCTCTTTTCTATCCCCCAGGACTTTCTTCTCTAAACAGGTCACCCAGGGCAGGGACCTACTCCTCCCCACAACCGTCAGCTTGGTCAACGGCTTCCGAGGCAGTTGCAGACCGGGATGACCATTCCATGGGCAGGCACTTCCAGCCCACCCCATGCTCATTTTCTCCTGTGCTGCCGCTATTACTGTTCGACCTTGAACTCCCTGAAACCCCTGCTGACAGACCACATGTGGCCCCTGGCACACAGATATTCTCCTTAGTGTAATGTGTCAGGTAGGAGAATCCAGTCACACTAAGTTTCCTCTTTGGGGATATTGTGGGACATCAGTTATTATTTCTGGATTGTTACAATCCAGTGTGCTCTTCTACTGAAAGGGATTATATCATGGAATGATTGTCTTCCCCCAAGTACTGCAATCTTTGTTTTTGATCTTACAAAAAAAGTTACTTTATATCAAACTGGAAGGAAGAGTAAAAAATAAAGGCCCATAAATAAATTCTGATTATTTCCTCTCTTCTTCTGGAATGTTTTTATAAAAGCCTCCAGCCTGAAAATGCTTTCCCTGAAGCTGTTTGTCTGAGACGTCAGAATTTGGTGTATGCCATTCGAATTTGACTCCAGTTTAAACTCTAGGGCATTGAGAATGTAATCTAAAGATGATTAATCCCCCAAATTATAACTTTTAGGAAGTTAAACCACCAATGAAAATTAAAATCCACTTCAGTGTCTATAAAAGAGTTAGAACAGACTTCTCACCACTTATACTTCAAGGACAAATAATAGGAAAACAAATAGCTGCGTCCAAGGTCACAGGAACCTTCTCCATCCTCACTGTGGACCCTGGATACCAGGTTTAGAATGGGATTGAAACCTATTCAATCAATAATAATAATCATAAAAAGTGTGTCCCTATAACTCCATGGCACTACTTTCCATAAATTTTCACTTCAGGGAATTGAACTGCGAGTGGTTCCGAGGCATTCAGAGTGTTCTCATTGTCATGTGGGGGACACAGTGCAAGAAGCCCCCTTACATATCAGACCTCAAGGTCAAGGAGAGGAGAACACTGCCTTTGTGTTTCCTCCCATCCTGAAACAGTGTGCTAAGTGGCCACCCTGATGGAAGGCAAGAAACAAAGATCCGAAGCAGCAGGCATTGTCCCCGGAAGAACAAGGCAGGACATGCAACACAACACATAGAAAATGTGTCCGAAGGAAAAAGACAAAAAGCTCTTTTCTCTTGCCGTAAATAAAGAGAATAAAAAAGGCAGCAGAAGAAAAGTGTGCACACAATGGAAGACGGTCTGTAATGTGTGACTTATTATCCATGTATTTTTGTCAGTGATACACTACTCTTTGATTCAGAATGCCACAGTTGGAACCTAATTAAAAATAAGACGGTGTAGAAAAAGAAAGGTGACAGCAAACATTACCTAGAATGATCAAACTACGTTCATGAAAGTAGAAGGGCATCGATGATTGCTTTAAATCACCATCTCAGACCTGATAAAGATTATGCCTTTAAGCTTCCATTTCCTTTTCTACCTCACAAATTGATTTGAAAAACAATGAACTGCTGTTTGCGAAGCACTTATATCCTTAAATAATGATTGTAGTAAGAACGGAGGCGGTGGTCAAAGGAGGAAGTATTCTTTTCAGAGCTGAACAGGTTTTAACCAGTGACTTCAGCTCTGAGTCTCCAGCTGCCTGGGTCTGGATGATCTCTTAGGAAGTAGTAGTTACCCACAGAAATTCTCAGACCCTGAGAGCTTGATCTCCCCAACAGATCGAAGCTGCCCCTCTCAGCTCTCTTTCGGGAGACAACATCAAGAGTCATTTGTGCATCCTCACCCCCAAAATTGAAAATTAGTTAACTATGTCACTCCACCTGAGAGAGAAAATTCATAGCATTCAATTTGCCATGGTATAGGATGTTGAAAAGATAAAACGTCTCTGTGTCCCTGTTTATCAAAAAGAAAAAAACCAGGTAAATTGCAACTAATACTGAAGTGTCAAGTCTCAAAAGTGCCAGGTTGTTTATATTTTCCGCAATGCTCTTAACACTAAATTAGGAAAGATACTAAATAGCATTGGAACTGACAGACTGTAGAAAGTGATATCAACAAAACTGCTCAGAAATAGAAGGAAGTCTTAGCTTTAAACGTCAAGTCCAAATTGATCTGTAGATAGAGAAAGATTCCCTCCTGGAAAAAAAAAAAATTGCAGCCAAATGCTCATCAATAGAGACAAAAGATGAACTTGGCAAACTCATTATAGGGCCAGTGAAGCTGTTTGATAAACCACAGGACAGAGACAAAGCTCTCTGTTAAAAGAGCAGTCTGAGGCTCTCCACTCAACCTGCCAACTGCAGCTAACATGAACATCTCTTAACAAGAAATGTGCAGGGGGTGGAAAAATGAAGGAACGATTCACTGAATGAGACAGAAAGCTCCAGATAAGTCAAAGGCATTGCCTGAAATGCCTGGACTTGGTTAGAAGCCAAAGCCCAATGATGCAGCAAAAACATCTGCAATCAACAGCTCAGAAGAGATCAACATTCAGCACACCCCAAACTTAGCTAACTATTCATTTAAAAATTCTACACATCTGGGGCAGGGCAAGACTGAACAATGAGCGGGGCCAAATGTCATTCATGGGAGAAATAATGAGGGCTGAATATCGGAACAACCATCTCTTCCTGCCTGACTCAAAATGTCCTTGCAGATTAAGCTCTGTTCAGATCATCTGGGACTTCACATGGGGTCTAGATGTGTAGGCCTACACACTTTGCTCGGAATGAGTCCCAGTCTGCTGGGATTGACAAATGTTACTCTAAGCTATTGCGAGAATTTGAGCCAGAAATAATATGTGCTCAAAGATGCAAAATGGGATAGTACTGCTTTGAAGAGATAGGCTTGTGACAACCGTGGAGATGCTCCCCTTCTAGAGAACCTCCTGAGAAGCGGAGGACTGACAGCCTTCAGCTGCTACACTTCTGAGGGCTCAGTAGGCATGCTGAGGCCCTGTTTCCTCTCCTGCCCCCATCAGTGTGGGAGCAGGGCAGGGCCAGGAGAGCAGACCACCTATGCCTCATGTGGAAAGAATGTAATCCTTCAGATAAGCCTCTGAAAGAGGTAATTTCCTCTGGTTCAGGTTGAGGAAACAAAAGCATAGGCAGTTTGTTTAACTTGACAAAGAACGTACCGTTGGTTAGGGGCCAGGATCTAAAACCAGGTCTATCACCCTCAAGCCCGGTGCTAACCACCCCCACCCCCGCCTCCTGTCTTTGGGGAAGGATTTCAAGTTCAGTGTGGCCAGACCTTGACATGCCATGTAAGGAGTGGTGGCCAATGAGTGTCTCCTCCAAAGGATGCTTTTTGCACAATTTGCAAGAAGACAGAAGACCTGCAAGCCCTTTGAACGTGCAAGCCAGTGTCCTCTGCAGGGCAGTCCCTGGGAGTGCAGGAGAATACGCTGGGGATCTGGGGCTGCTCTCCAAACACTAATAACGCGGCCACGCCATTGCTGGGGTGGCATCTGGGCAGAGCGGCCAGCAGGATGAGCTTCAACGTGGGGAGGGTGTAAGTTAGGTCGGGTGATGAGATTACCCCTCCCCGGAACACCACGTGTAGCGGATGTGTCACAGGCTCCCTCACGACAGTTTCTTTCAGTTTCGACTTTGGTGGGCAGTTCCAGGGAAGCTCTCAGCCTGCTTTTGTGCTGCCAGCTCAACAAACCGTGCACCTTGCACATTTTGCCGTTCTCTCGTAAGATCTCGTCCAGTTCTGCGGGATCTTTCAGTCTATGCGCATGTGCAGTCTAGAAGCGCAGAAAACGTAGCCGCTCCATCAGGGGAAGGGAACACTGGGAGGTTCTGGGGACATTCTCTCGGCTTCCTAACAGTCACGGCAACATTGAGCTACTGCTGATTTCAGTAGCCTTCTCGATAATGTGCCCTTATATTGGCTTTTCATCTTTTCCTGTCTCAATTTCCCTGCTTCCTCATTCCCCTGGGATCACCTCTCAAACAAACAAGAAACCGCCCCCCCCCCCCAAAAACAAAACAAAAAAACACAGTTGAGCTCTCTAATCCTTGACATAGGCTTTCCTATCAGGGTAACTTAAACTAAAACAGGTACAGGAAGTGATTCTAGAACATACTGAGGATGGAATCTGGTCAATCACAGATCATCACCCCGTTTCTGATTAGATGGGGGGGCCGTAAGCCTTGGAGTGCCTGCATCACGATTACTAAATCATATGTGAGGTGACTGGGATGAGGGACGGGTGCAGGCAAGCATCACGTGGCGCTGTGGCTCCCAGCACCTGAGCCATATGAGGCAATGGGAAATATGAAGACTATGGATTTGTCTGACTTTTGCTAACTGCCTTAGATTAGACAAACCATAAGAGACTCTTAATCTCAGGAAACAAACTGAGGGTTGCTGGAGGGGAGGGGGGTAGGAGGGATGCGGTGGCTGGGTGATAGACATTGGGGAGGGTATGTGCTATGGTGAGCGCTGTGAATTGTGTAAGACTGATGAGTCACAGACCTGTACCCCTGAAACAAATAATACATTATATGTCAATTTAAAAAAAAAGATTAGAAAGCTTGAACAGAAGAGAGAATCTAGGCGCAGGTTAGTCAGCTCTCAACCTGGGGCTGTGATAGCCACGACTCATGGCAACACTGAGATACCTCCAGCAGCGATAGGGCAAAATGTACTAAAAATGCATCCCAGAATTCATTTTTAAGGCTAAGAGCTCAATGGAGGCTGAATGTGTAATCTCAAGAGGTAGGTCCATGGGGCCCTCATAGGAAATAATGGCACCCTGAAGCCTGGGATGGGGACTCTCAGACATCTGCATCAAAGGTACAAGCAGAAGTGCTTCATTCCCCATCATGTGCAGCAACATACCTGCAGGATGGGTGCACTACAGATCTTAGGCCCCCCTGGATTAGAAGTCCGGGGAAAAAACAACAAACATTACTCCAAGAGACAGTGAGGGCCAGTTTTCCCTGAAACTGGAGCTCTGATTCGTAATTTTAGACTCCTTATTTCAGCATCAAAAGGAATTCTGTTTTTTAGTGTAATTGTTTCTGATTACTATCAGGAGCTCAAGGGGGAGCACGGTTGCAACTTGGGGATCCCCTGGGGTCCTTTGGTCCTTCCATGCCTGATGATTACTGGATAATTGTAAGAACCATTGCCAAAAAAAGGGCAAAGCAATCGAGAATGTGGATCCCCCTGGGATGAAGGTCTGTATCTCTCTACCAGGTGAGCAACTGAGTTCTGCAGCAGTGTGGGCTGAGGGTGAGGGAAATCTAGAAGGCGTTGTTGCAGACAGTGATGATAAATTCCAACCGTGGACTCGATACCAGTTGCAGTAGGGACAAGTAGTAGCTTGTTCTACTAAACCTGCCTGCATCAAGCTTTCTGTTAGAAAGTGGAGCCAGTCTCCACCTTGAAAATATATTGGCTGAGTGGACATAGTGAGGGACATGCTGCAATCTGAATAGTGCAATAGGCCGGACTGTAGCAGATGCCACTGGTCCATTTCATTTCCAGCCGCACCTGCAGTGGGCAGAGGCATGAGGACTCTGACTTACCTTGCTGTACCTCAAATGAGCATGGTCAGAATCAATGCTCCAGGGCTTTCTGAGATGCCAATGGACCTTGCTTTGTCTGCTTGTAGGCATAGACTGAAGCCAATACCCTTGGAAGTGACCTTCAACCAATGGGAGATGAGTGCCAGTGAATAAAGGCTTCAGCCTCCTGACTTCCATGAGAACATTTCTGGAAAGTTTTCTGTTCATTTCACAGAGATTCTGAATGAATTGCCCAGCTGCCATTGACAATGGAAACAATGACGCACACTTACATCCTTTTCCTCCTTCTGTGTCTTTCTGTCTCCCTCCCTTCCTCCCTTGTGCTTCCTGAGATCATCTCTCAGACAAACTACCTGCCCTGAAACCCCTTATCAAGCTCTGCTTTCAGAGAAAACTAAACTAAAACACACAAAATGTCTCCAGAATCTTCATGTTTTCTAACTGAAAACAAATGTGCTCATGCCTGCTAGAAGGGTAGCTGGAATGAATGTTGGATAAGGAATATTTATTATTTAGAGCCCCAGAGCAGTATGAGTCTGGGGTAGGTGCCAGATTTCAGATTTCCACTGCTTTGCAGAATCTTCACCATAAAACTTGGTGGAGATGCTGAAAACCCACAGTCACAGCCAGACGAGTTATTGCTACTGGAATTTTTAAGTCACTCAGATACCATATTTTTAGAAAAAACCTACCCCTGAGCAAAATTGGAAGCATTGGAAGGAAATATACCTTACAGGCCTATAATTTTTTACCTTTCAGATTCCCTTACATATCCAGTTCAAGCTATCATTAATATTGCTTTGGGGCACTCCACGGTGTCCCCGGTGAGCAGTCTGTTACTAGCTCTAACCACTTTCGAAGAAACATGAAGTTCAAGCAGCGTCTAAAAGCTTAGATCAATGAGTCATGAAGAAGCTAAATGGGATGACTAGCCTTCACCGAATTCCCAGACCCAAGTGCAACACAGAGGAATGCTAACAGATGCTCTCTCAGGCACAGCAGTTAAAATAACACTTAGCACTTAGCAGTTTCCAGTCCTAAATTATTTCCTGAAATCTTGTATATTCCATAGCTGTGCCTTTGAAATATGTGATGTGGCTCTTACTTTTCTAAATAGAGGAAAAGAGATGAAAAGTGACTTATTTATTTGTTAGAGTGGACAAAAATTTTTTACAATGGAATTTAGTAGGTCCTGAGTTCAGGAACATTTTTCCTGTGGCTGTTCAGGATTCAAACTGGACTGATGTGTCATCCAAGAAGTTATTTTTTTCTGTATGCTATTTTTTTTTTAAGATTGTATTTATTTGACACCGAGAGAGATAGCCAGAGAGGGAACACAAGCCCGGGGAGTGGGAGAGGGAGAAGCAGGCTTCCCGCGGGGCAGGGAGCCCAATGCGGGGCTCAATCCCAGGACCCTGGGATCATGACCTGAGCCGAAGGCAGACGCTTAACAACTGAGCCACCCAGGTGCCCCTTTCTGTATGCTATTTCTTGCAGTTTTCTAGAAGCACATGCCATCAGTGAGTTCTCTGAATGGGAGGCACTGGCTTCAGGCTTTTGAGAGTGAGGAATGTTTTTGTTGCACTCCACAGGCCACAGAAGTCATGGAGAACTTGAAAATCATTGTCCAAGACAGTAAAAGAATATTTACTATTCCTTACTTATTTTGAATAGACAAAAGAGGAGGTGCAGACTAGAAGGAGTAGATTGACAGGAGCAGGGAGGAGACCCGACATCTTGCTGTGTGCCCACACGTAATCCAAAATTAAGGGCGCCTGGGTGGCTCAGTCGTTAAGCGTCTGCCTTGGGCTCAGGTCATGATCCCAGGGTCCTGGGATTGAGTCCCGCGTCGGGCTCCCTGCTCAGCGGGAAGCCTCCCTCTCCCTCTCCCACTCCCCCTGCTTGTGTTCCCTCTCTCGCTGTGTCTCTCTCTGTCAAATAAATAAATAAAATCTTAAAAAAAAAGTAATCCAAAATTAAGGTTTTCCTTTATGAAGCTACTGAGTTGAACAATGTCTCATTCAGAGTGCTTAATGCAGAAGGTGTGTACAAGGACTTCATTTTTGTATATATTACAAAATTTCCTTTGAAATGTGGTTTAAATGAATCATTAATTAAATGGTTTTAAGTTATCTTTTCACATAGATATAATTCCTGAAATTCTGGTCATAGTTATATCCCCGAAAGACTAACAATTTTCTCAACATATATAAATCTAAGGAAAACTAAAATGTATAGAAGAAGAGAATTACACTAACATATAAAGTAAATGACACTAATATAAAGTAAATTTAAAGTAAGGCACTGACACCTAAGTGCCATTGTCTTAAAAGTCCCTGGGATGCTTACATCTTAGGGTAAAGTCCAGGTACCTATATTCTTTTTTTTTTTTTAACTTTTTTTTACTATTGTCTATAAAGACTTTTATTCATTTATTCGACCAAGAGAGAAAGAGAGAGAGAGAGAGCACAAGGAGAGGGGGCGGCAGGCAGAGGGAGAAGAGGAGCAGGCCTCCCGGCTGAGCGGGGAGGAAGCCCGATGCGGGGCTCGACCCCGGGACCCCGGGATCATGACCTGAGCCCAAGGCAGACGCTTAATGACTGAGCCACCCAGGCGCCCCCAGGTACCTACACTCTTAAGCAAACTCGATTCCTCCCTCCTCCCTCTGCACCGCAAAAGACTCACCAACTGAGTCCTAGGAGGTGTGGAGAAACAAAACCCTGCGCCTTGTACCCTTCCTCCCCATGTATGGGCAGCAGCAAGTTGCATGAGGTCTGGTTTATAGTCAAGTTGGGATTTACTCTCTCCCCTATCAAAAAGGCTGCCTGTTGAATCACAGATCTGTACCTCTGAAACAAATAATGCAAGATATGTTAAGACAAAAGAAAAAGAAGAAGATAGCAGGAGGGGAAGAATGAAGGGGAGTAAGTCGGAGGGGGAGACGAACCATGAGAGAGGATGGACTCTGAAAAACAAACTGAGGGTTCCAGAGGGGAGGGGGGTGGGTGGATGGGTTAGCCTGGTGATGGGTATTAAGGAGGGCACGTTCTGCGTGGAGCACTGGGTGTTATGCACAAACAATGAATCATGGAACACTACATCGAAAACTAATGATGTAATGTATGGTTGATTAACATAACAATAAAAAATTTAAAAAAAAAGGCTGCCTGTGTGTATACGGTGCCCACGGTACTGGGATGCCAGTGTCTGCAGGACCTCTTGGTCTCTTCCTCAGGATCGTCACCTCACGCCAAGAAATACTGCTCAGCTGACATGGAGAGCGCCTGCTGTCACCCCTCAGAGGGCACAGCCGAGGGACAGGGGACAGGAGCAGTCCTCCAGGGCTGCCCGCTGTAAGAGCAGGGTTCTCTTTGTCTCTTTCTCCGCTCTCTGTTCCGCTGTCCACCTCTGATTGTATCACCTGTAGCGGTTAGACTGCACTGATAGCTGATTAATTGCTCTATTGTTTTCAGTAACACCCTGGGGCATAAATTTCTCTAAGTTCGGTTAGCCTCTGCAGGGATATATATATATATATATATGTTTTATTTGTTTGTTTGTTTGTTTGTTTGTTTGTTTGTTTGTTTGAGGCCAGTATTTGAATTCTGTTCTCACCCTGGGAGGACATTTTCTTCCCCTCTTTCCTTTTCTCTGGTTGTCTCTGGAGAAGTAGCTGGCCTTCAACTTGGCTTGCTGTTCTAGTGCAGCTACCAGCGTCCTCTTAAGAGCTCTCCGGAAACATCTCCATTGTTTTTGAAAGCAACCTTAGCCTCGAACACCCCACACTCAGCTCCAAATAAAGTCTGTCTCTTTTGGGAAAGCTGTGGAGCTGTGACCGGCCTCTCTCTCTGAGCCAAATCTCTGAGCCCCTGCTCGTGAGCTGGGACATTCCTGATTTATGAGCAGGATGCTGGCTAGAGGCAGCAGACTTAGGTCATCTCAGCTGGCTACCTTCAGCTTTGAACCTCCATGGATGGGAGATCTAGGGGGGAGGTGATTAGGACCTGCCAGGCCTAGAGCAGTAGGGTCCAGGTCGAGGAAAGCCCCAACCCCCTAAGCATACTTGGAATTTAGCCTGGGCAACATGGACCTGAGTAGACTGTAAGAAATCCTGGCAGCCTGTTCCTCCCAAAAGATACCAGGGCTCTTGACTAGGAGCTGTGAGGAGAGGGAGCCCTATTTTCTTAACAGCATTCACCAGAGGAGTGGAGCGTCCCTCTTGCAGAGGTGGGTGGGGAGGAAGGAAGTAGTTCATTGTCAAGTGACACAGACCCTGTTCTAACCCAGATTTAGTAGATTTTTGTTTTGAAAAGGTATTTCTTCATTTTTTATATACCCTTAACACAGTTTCCAGAGACTTAATGCGCGCGTGTGTGTGTGTGTGTTTTAACTAATATTCACGAGTTATGGTTGTATTGCTGGGGGATGCATCTGTGGAACTACTCACACTGCCATTTGGGAAGTCATCTCTTGACTCTTTAGACCTATTAACACATTACAGAATTTGCATCTCTATCTGTGGTATTAGCTGCAAGTATTTTATCATTTGTCTTTTTATAACAGTTGTGGTGTATTATTCTGGCATGAAAGTTTAAAATGAAATTGTATACATCTGATTTAATCATTTCCACTTATTGGATTTTGAATCTTAGTTGGAAAGGCATTGTCCACTCCCATGTTATTAAATAATTCACTCACTCTCCCCTTATACTTGTATGATTTAATTTATACATTTAGATTTCCAATCATTTTTAGTTTATTGAAGTCAGTTGTGTGAGGTACGATTTCTAAATTATCTTTTTCTAAATGGCTATTTAGGTGTTCCAAACTAATGATTAAAAATTCCATCTTCTTCTCACTACCTGAGATTGCACATATTTTCCACATGTTTTAGTTGTTTTTAGATTCCATTCTGTTTTATTGGTGTATCAATCTATTCAAGAGGGATACTCTTTTAATTATAGAGGTTTTATGTTTTTAAATGGTTGGTCTCCTGCAACTCAATTACTCTAATTTTCCAGGGTTTTCCCGGAAAGTTATTTCTTTTTATTTTTAAATATTATTAATTTTAGAATTAGTTTGTATAGCTCCAGACCAAGAAAATAAAATTAAACTTGTTGGAATGTGTTATTACATAAAATTTATACATTAACTTGGAAAATACTGACATCTTTTGATTGAATTATTATTGTAACAGCAACACCAAATACCCAAAAATATTTTTAACAATACACATAAAAAATCTAAATGAGGAAAGGTCTAAGATACCACTGAAAAGCAGAAAAAATAGGGTCAATCAAATGGGCAGATCTGCTATAATTTTGAATACAGTAACTGGTGATTTTCTCTTCTAACATACTTTATGCGTTGTTCTGATCTATAAGAGGGCTACTGATTTTTTTGTATTTTAACTTTATAACCTGCTGAATTACTGATTCTCCTGCTGTTTATATTAATTTTTTCATTGATTGCCTTTGATTTCCAAGCTATACTATTATAAAATCTACAGATGAAAACAATTTTTTTCCTAAGATTTTTATTTATTCATTTGACAGAGAGAGACACAGCGAGAGGGGGAACACAAGCAGGGGGAGTGGGAGAGGAAGAAGCAGGCTTACCGCTGAGCAGGGAGCCCGATGCGGGGCTCAATCCCAGGACCCTGGGATCATGACCTGAACCGAAGGCAGACCCTTAACGACTGAGTCACACAGGCGCCCCCTTAATTGTTATGTCTCAAATTTTTTATCTTGTCTGAAGGATTGGCTAATTCCTCCAAAATAATAATTAGCAGTAATTTAGTAACTCTTGCCGTGTTCATGACTTTAGAGAGAATGTGAAAGATATTTTCATCTTAATTAAGATGCTGATGTTGAGGGGTGACTGGGTGGCTCAGATGGTTAAGTGACTGACTCTTGATTTTGGCTCAGGTCATGATCTCAGGGTGGTGAGACTGAGTCTCACATTGGGCTCCATGCTCAGCATGGAATCTGCTGGAGATTCTCTCCCTCTCCCTCTGCCCTTCCTCTCCACTTTCTCTCTCTAAATAAATAAAAAGATCTTTTTTAAAAAAAAGATGCTGATGTTGATTTGTCTTCATTTTCCTGGAATAAACCCCACTTAGTCATGATGCATTGTTTTACGGTACTGTTGGATTCTATTTGCTAATGATTTTTTATAACTTTCATCAATATCTGTGTTATTGATCTGTGATTTGGTTGTTTGTGCAACTGTTGTTGCAATCACTGTCAGATTTGGGGATCACTATGCATTCCCTTCATGAAATTAATTTGGAAGTTTCATTATTTCATAAACCCAGGAATAGTTTAATAGCAAGAGCATTATTTGGTTTTTGGAAGGTTTGCTAGAAGTCCCTGTGAAAACATGAGTGAGGTCCTTTCAGGGGTGCAACACTTTGATACAGTTCTTCACTTCTTCTAAGGACACTGAAATTCAAACTTTCCCTTCTTCTTGGGGTTGGTTTTGGCAATTTTATTTTCCCAGAAATTTAGCTTTTTAACCTACGCTTTCAAACTGATTTACAATGAATTGTGTAAAGTCCTCTCTTAAGAATTTATTTAACATACCTGTAATTTCAAAAGGTATTTTCCTTGCCACTTTTTATTTTGTGTATTCGTGTGTCTTTCCTTTTTTCTTGATTACCTTAGCTACTGATTTGTCTATTAGGTTGATTAGTTCGAACACCAGCTTGTGTAGTTATGTATACATTTTCTTGTTTTCCAATTTGTTAATTTCTGCTTTTATCTTTCTTCTTTCTGCTTTCTTTGTATTTATTTTGTTCTTTTTCTTGCTTTATGAAGTGGATCCCCCCTTCATGCTTTTTTTTTAAGATTTTATTTATTTGAGAGAGAGAGAGATTGGAGGAGAGAAGGGGAGGAGGAACAGGGGGAGGGGCAGAAGGAGAGGGAGAAGTGGACTCCCCACGGAGCAGGGAGCCCGATGTGGGACTCGATTCCAGGACTCCGGGATCATGACCTGAGCCGAAGGCAGAAGCTTAACTGACTGAGCCACCCAGGCGCCTCTTTCACTTTTTTCTTTCTTTAAAGATTTGTTTATGTACTTATTCGACAGAGATAGAGAGCGAGAGAGTGTGCATGTGACCTGGGGGAGGGGCCAAGGGAAAGGGAGAGAGAGAAAATCTCAACCAGACTCTGTGCTGAGTGGGGAGCCCAATGCGGGGCTCAGTTCCACCACCCTGAGGTCATGACCCGAGCTGAAATCAAGAGTTGGAGGTGTAACCAGCTGAGCCACCCAGATGCCACACCCCTTCACATTTTTATTATTTGTACTAAGAGCCATGAATTTGTCTCTAAACATTGTTTTAATTGAGTCTACAAATTCTCTTTTGTACAGTTTTAATCATTTCTAAAAGAAATTCTTCCATTTTAATATGCTTTTCCCTTTGACTCAAGAGATATTTATAAGGAAGTTTTAAAATTCTGGTTATAAAGAATTTCCACCCTCTTTAAAAATTAATTTATAGTTTAATGTATCATGACCAGAGAATATTGTTTGCATTACTTTTTTTTTTTAAAGATGTTATTTATTTGAGAGAAAGACAGTGAGGGAGAGAGAGAGAGAGCATAAGCCAGGGGGGAGAGGCAGAGGGAGAAGCAGACTCCCTGCTGAGCAGGGAGCCGGGTGCGGGGCTCCATCCCAGGATCCTGGGACCATGACCTGAGCTGAAGGCAGCTGCTTAACCAACTGAGCCACCCAGGGGCCCCTGCATTACTTCTTTTTAAAGAAACATTCAGATTTGGCCTATCTTTACATATCAGAACTTATATAACCTTGTTTATTAAGTTTTGTTCCAATTACTTACTTGTCTCAGCTTGCCAATATTTTGTTCAAATCTCTTATTATTGCTGGCATTCTGATTTTTTTGCTGTTATTTATTATTATTCTTATTATTATTTATTGCTATGTTACTTTTTCATTGTCATTCCGAGATGTTTTATATAGTCATTGCAAAATCATGCGTTTACTAAAAACCATACTTATGCAACATTTCAGGCAATTCAAATTTACAGAGAAGAGCCCACCTGGCCCTCACGTACCCACCACCTAGCCGGCATAGTTGTCCCTTCAAGATAAGTACTGTTCCATCTGTATCCGTCCACCAGCCCTCCACCTGTTTCCCCATAAAATTGGAAAATTTTCTTCTCTTTCCATGCTTTCAAATAGTTTAAGTAGCATCGGCATTACCTAATCTTTAAAAGTTTGTCCAAATTCTCCTTCAAAACCATCTGGGCCCACTGCTTTTCTGTTGTTGTTGGCTACGTCTGTTACTTCTTCTTTGGTAGAAGAATGTGGCTGTTCTGAGGTCAAATTTGGTGAATTGTATTTTTTCTAGAAGACCATGTGTTTCATCTAGTTTTTCAGGCATATACAAATAGTATTATACAACATGTGTCTTGTGACTTAAAAAATCCTCTACTTTATGGTTAATTCCCTTTTTATATTTCAATTTTATAAACTTTTGCTCTCCTGCTCCTTCAAAGCCACCTTTAAGAGAATGAAAAGATAAGCTTCAGACTAGGAGAAACATTTGGAAGCACTATATGTGATGTATTCAAAAATATAAATGACTATCAAAATAATAAGAAACCAAGCAGTCCAGTAAAATAAAATGAACAAAAATTTTGGTCCACAAAAGATATATGTGAATATCAAGCACACGAAAAGAGTTTCAATATCATTAGTCATCAAGAATTGGAAATCTAGTTTTTGATGTAGTGTTCCATGAATCATTGTTTGCATATAACATCAAAAACTAATGGTGACTAATATAACATAAAAAAAAATTAGAAATCTAAATCACAATGAGATACTACTTTATAGATGCTAGAATGACCAAAAAACAAAACAAAACAAACAAAATGCCCATAGCAAGCACTCTAGTAAGAAGGTGAAACGAGTGCAACCCAAACATTGTCAATGCAAACACAAAAGGCCACAGTTACTTTGTAAAGTAAAACATCACTTACATATGACCCAGCAATATCACTCCTAGGTGAGACTCACACCTGTATATGGAAGTTTATAGCCACTTATTTATAATCATCCCAAACTGGAAATACCCCTCATGTCCTTCAACTGGTGGATGGATTATTTTAAATGTGGCACATTAATATAACAAAATACGATGAAATAATATAACAAATTATAACATTACATAATGAAATTAATGAAATACTTTTCAGTGATTCAAAACAAATGAACAACTGATATATATACCACATGGATGAATCTCAAATACGCTCTGACAAGTAAAAGAAGCCAGACTTAAAAAACTATGTATACAGTATTGTCTGGGGTAGATACAATTATAAGGAAAGAGAGTAGGTCATTGGTGACCAGGCTGGGGACCGGAAGAAGGGGTGACTACATGGGCAGGTCGAGGGGATGATGGAATGTTCTGTATCCTGATTGCCATAGTACTTGCCCAACTCTACGCACTTGTCAAGACTCATAAAACCGTGTATCAGTAAGAGTGTATTCATTGTATATATATTAAGAAAACATAAAAATAGAGTGGATAGGAAGCAGAAAGTTATAGAGTAAAGGTAAAAATACATTCAAGAAAATAAAATAAATATGTTGGGTATCTCCTGTTTTTTTTTTTTTTGCTACAAAACTGTTCTTGCTCTTTCACACCTCTCTGTGCGCCAGCAGGCTGACCTCTTTAGGCGACATCAACACGTTCCCTTTCCATCAGTCTTTTGGTGGGCATAGCCACAGGGGGCTCCCATCAGGAGATCAGAGGAGGAGGGAGGAAGGCAATGTTAGGGCATTGATTCTCCTGGTTCCTTCCCTGTGGGACTGCCTCAGGCCGGCTGTGATCTTCCACCAATCACAAATCTCTTCTGGTCATCCTAGCAACGTGAATCTCCCTTTGCCCTTTACAGCATTTACTTCTTCCTCTGATCCTTCTTGATCTAGCCATGGTCACAGTTCCCCCTGATACTAGCCCTAGGGAATTACCTTACAGAGGTAAGAGATTTCCTTAACTCTGTCCATACTTTCATAAGTACTCCTCTATTAAAATCTTTCAAATCATCCCATTTAAATCTTCCATCCATTTCATGCAGAGATCCTAACTAATAATACAGTGAGTGAAGACTCCTGAGAATGAATATTCTGGGGACAGTAAGGAGGCCAGCTTGACGGGGATAAGAAGCTATGATGTGAGTAAGTGAGAAATAAGGTAGAATACATAGAGTGAGGCCATACTCAGCAAGGTCATAATCTCTAAAATCAGGCCATGCTTAATTATGTGGGTAAAGAAGAAAGCACTGGAAACCTTTGAACAGCAAATTAATATTATTAATGTAATACTTAGTAAAGATTGGCTGTATATGCAGGACAGATTGGAGCGGAAAACATGGAGTTTAGATGAACAATGAAAAGCGTCATATATGACATGTAAGGTGAGGGGAGCTACACAATCATTATGCAGTGGAAATGACAAGTATAGAAAATTAGATCTTGGAAAATAAGTGGATATAGGACAAGAAAGAATAAGAGGAGCCAAAGATGACTTTGCAGTTTGAAGTCTGGGCAACTGGAAGAATGATGATGTTATTAAAAGGTGACATATGTTTGGTAGTACAGACTGATTTGGAAAGGAAGATGCTTGAAAGGTAAGAAACTCATACCCTCACCAACCATTTCAGGAATTGGCTCTGGCTGGTAGATCTGATTTCAGCTTTGAATTTTTTTTTCTCCCTATGTTAAAGGAAACTCTAAAGCTATCAATCCCCACTGAGACCCAGCAGATGGCTCAATGCACAGTATTCACAGAGACTGATTCCGGGGACCATTGGGAAGACAAGCTCCAATCCCAGCAACAAGATAAACTAATAATTTCTGTGACTCAACTCAACATAACAGGTCAGACAGATTGATGGCTGCACTCAGGCGAAAGTTACTTGCATTGGATTGGGAAAATGGAAAAACCTGTCCAAACTGAAAGGAAGACCGAGAATGAGAGCTTATCTAGGAGAAGTTGCACCACACACAAGCGTAAAGGTGAGGGGAATCATGATACTAGATAATTTATTTACTTGGTAATTTGCCAGGCAGACCAAGGCTAATTACCCAACTGAAATTAGTTAGCCTGGGAAGGAGTCCCTTCTTCTCCAGTTCTTTTTTTTTTTTTTTTTTTAAGATTTTATTTATTTATTTGACAGAGAGAGTGAGCGAGCACATAAGCAGGGGGAGCAGCAGAGGGAGAGAGAAGCAGGCTCTCTGCTGAGAAGGGAGCCTGACGCGGGGCTCAATCCCAGGACCCGGGATCATGACCTGAGCCAAAGGCAGACACTTTAACCAACTGAGCCACCCAGTCTGCTCTAGTTCTTGCTCTGACTCGTAGTGATTTATACTTGGTGCAGTGTGTGGACACCCAGCCATGGTGATCAGACTACTGAATCTGACATTTGAGGAACACAGTTTAATGGTACACTTAGGTTTCTTGCGTAGTTATTGATATTCTTGCTGCAAAATGTGAAATTTGGCTTGAGAAATGGGGCACGGAAGAAGATGCAGATGGAGGACATCTTTGAATTCAGGTAAATGAAAGGAAACTGCAGAGGGAATACACCCTGGACTCAGAGTTGTGAGGAGACAAGTTTCTTCTTCTTCTTTTTTTTTTTTTTTGGTCTCAAACAGAGTCTAACACAATACTAGATTTACAGAAGATGCTCATTAAATACATGTTGAGTAGAATTAGTACTCACCCAAACTAAAGGCAGTCTTACATACAAAGTAGTATATCATTGCTTGAAAAAGCCAAAAACCTGCAAGATTCAGGTACCCAACAAAGATGTTTAAGTTTTGAAAAATCCAATTTGCTTTCAGAATCATGGAGTGGAATTCTCAAATACGTAAGGGCAAATAAATGTCTTTTAGATAAGGGGTATCTGGTATGACAAGATAATATATATAACTCAACAAACACTGAAATAAGAACGGATAGGCAGACTGAAGTTCCTATTCTATTTTTCAAAGAAATCCCAGTGGGGATGAAGATTTGAGTTAAGAAGGCATATCAGAAAAGGTTCAGCAAATCAGTGATTTCTCCAACTTGAAATTGAAACAAAGATAGTGCAGATCTGTTCACAAATACCCAACTGATGAATTTTTTTCATCTCAAAAGATTGAGTAGGTATTAAAGAGACATTTCAAGAACTGATTTAAATTCTATCACTTCCAAATGAGTAAAGGCACTGTAACAAAAAGTAACATGTAAAGATCATCTTCTGAATTACATTGCTGAATTATTTCTTCCTTGGATAAGCTTCTCTGACAGTGTTTCCCAGTGGTCAGAACTTCATGATTCAATGTTGATAGTAACATCTTGAGTTTATATTTTTATTTATTTATTTGAGAGAGAGGGAGAGGGAGAGAGCACAAGCGGGGAGGGGGTGTGGGGGTAGAGGGAAAGGAGCAGGGGGAGAGGGAGAAGCAGATTCCCCGCTGAGCAGGGAGCCCCTGACACAGGGCTCAATCCCAGGACCCCGAGATCATGAAGGCAGATGCTTAACTGGCTGAGCCACCCAGGCGCTCCCAGTTTATATCTTTATCATTGAATCAGAAGGCTCCGAATAACTGCTAATAGAGACTCTAAAAGGAACCTAACCAAAAAAACCTACTAGCATTTCCAAGAATCACTTGTTAGTTTATTAGAAAGTATCCATATCTGTGATGCTGGATTTTTCAATTGTAAATGATATCTTTGTCTTTAGATTTTTTTTCATTGTCTCTGCCCAGGAGGATTGAAAAAATAGTAGCTAGGCAGTTCATTGGGAGTAAGTCCCAGAAAAAATGAATAAAAGAATATTCATTAAAACATATTTATTAATGGGATGGCTCAGTCAATTAAGCATTTGCCTTCGGCTCAAGTCATGTTACCAGGGTCCTGGGATCGAGTTCCACACTGGGCTTCCTGCTCAGCTCGGAGCCTGCTTCTTCCTCTACCCCTCCCCCTGCTCATGCTCTCTCTTTTTCTCTCTCTCTCTGGCAAATAAATAAATAAAATCTTTTATAAAAAAAACCATATTTATTAATTACCTATATCATAAGTGGATTTATAAGTATTCCTCACAATAGCTGTTATTACTGATATTTTAATTATGATGAAAAAAATTCGTGCCCAGAATATACACTACATACCTTAAGGGCAGAATCACTCTTATTTGTTCTTAATTTTATTGATATAAAAACTGAGGCCTAGCTGTGAGGTGCCCAAAGTCACAGAACAAACTAGTTCCCATACTACTGGGAGCAATAAACTCACCTAAGACTCAAATATGCAACCTAATTTTTCATAAAATATACATCAAGAAATAGTTTTTAGGGATGCCTGGGTGGCTCAGTGGGTTAAGCGTCTGCCTTTGGCTCAGGTCATGATCCCAGGGTCCTGGGATCGAGTCCCGCAGGGAGCCTGCTTCTCTCTCTGCCTGCCGCTCCCCCTGCTTATGCTCTCTCTCTCTCTGACAAATAAATAAATAAATCTTAAAAAAAGAAATAGTTTTTATTTTTACATCATTAATAATAGTAAACAACTTAGCTATAATTAAGGTATTTATAAGAATCACTACAATATGCAGTGGAGCAACACCTCCCAATATCAATATATTATAGCAAACAGTAAGGGAAATTTCAAGTGGACAGGTAGACAGGTATTTATTCAGTTCTTGATATTTCATTAAATTATTCAAATAACAAAAGCTCTAACATCTCTGCTTCCCAGCAGAGATCAAATACATAAAGAAACCTAATTGAAGGGGTGTTTCATTTAAAAAACAATATGCATTATCTTATTTAAAAGTTTATTAATAAAAATCTGAATTGGTTCTTTTCTTCAGGCTTAGAGAAGAGTAGATGCTCCCATGGGAAATTTTCTCAGCTTTCCTCAAGGCTAAAGAACTTGGTTTTATATAGATTAATAACCTTAGAATTTTATCCTCAAAGAAATGTTTAATAACCTGATGGATTATGGCACAGTGCAAGTGATTTCTATGAAATGTTATCTTCCACTTGTTTTCAGCCCAGCAAAAGGGGATCTCATATAATTGTAGTCTCCTCTCCTCAATGTAGTTTCTCTTACTCTCTGAGTTTATCAAGAAGAATAATGATGCTTTGATTAAAAAAAGAACATCAGTGCTGCTGTAGTCGGACCTCACCAAGGGCAGGCCTGCACATCATTCTTTGCTCTTTTCCCGGCAACCGTGACAGAGAACAATGGTGAAATACATCAGATTATGGCAATTGTGCAAGGACTGCTGTGTGTTTTCAGTCCCTCATGAAACATTCACAAAACGTTTCTAGCCATGCCTTGTAGATACTTATTAATCTTCAGGGCTTCCTCTCTATAAATATGTAGAGATATGCTAAAAGAGGCAACGTTGGTCAGCCTCCAGCCCATCAGCCCCAAGTCACCAACCCATTAGCATGATTCTAAGATCAAAATAGAAAGGGCAACACAAGAAATGTAATATATTCTATATTTCCTCTACTTTTCCACCCTCACTATCCACTGGTTCAGTTTCTTATCACACCTACCCTGCTGTATTGTGATGGTCTTGCAGTCGATTTGCTTGTTTCCTGTGTCTTGCCTCTGAATTCATTCTTCACATGTTTCAAGACAGCACTTCATGTCAGCACTCTTCTCTCTCACTGCTCAGAATTTCCAAGCCTTTTAGGTTGTTGACTCTCTCTACCCCACTCCCACCTTCCCTTTCCAACCACGGGGAATATCCCCTGCCCCCCATTCTGCCATCGATCTCTTTAGATTTCAAGCCTTCCCTTACCATCCCATCATCATATTATTCTGGGATTCCTTTTGTTTTTCCTGTCCAAGTTTTGTTGAGTGTGGTTCGATGAGAATGCTTCATTGATAAAACTTGATGATTTCCAGTGGGGTCAGGATAATTCATCTTGCGGGAATATTCTTGTGACTCTGTTTTTAAAACACTGGGGGATTTCTTGTCTTTCTCTTCTCACATTATTCCAGTGAGACAATTTCTGGTAGCTTTAAAGGCTAACATCTTATATATTTTAAATCACTTTAAGCATATAAAAGGCAATTTGACTATTCACAATTGTCAGAGTATTTTTGAACACTGGAAACACTTCTGGGCAAAGTGAAGTGCATTGTTCCCTGAATTGACATTGATCTTCCTTTTAACATTATAACTAATGTAAAGGATTGTGAATAATCTCTGTATGTGGGGTTCTACATAAGACCGCAAGAAATTTTGTAGGTGCAGAATTAGTCACATGGGCCTCTTGTCTAGGATCTGTGTTTGGAAATGGTCCATATGTGAATGATTAATCCTGTCCTTTATGGAGAAAACAATGAAGTGATGTAAATCCCATTAATATTGGCTCTGACTTTAGGTAAACTAGGTCTGAGCAGAAGCTGGTTTTTCCCACTCTTTTTATAATTTCTTTCTCAAAGAAGCAAAATTTTGAAAGCCATATACATTCAACAATGGAGAAAATGTTGTTCAAAGCCAGTCTGTCCCAGAGCATTTATTATGCTAGATGGTATTTGTACATAGCCCTTTTTATTCAAATCCTTGGGACCAGATATGTTTCTGAATGCAGAATTTTGCATATTTTAGGAAAGTAAAACTGCATGCTTCTTCCATTAAAAAAGTACTCCCAGGGGAACCTTGAGCAGTATCCTATAATCACACACATTAATGTGTCAGCAGTGAAACTCGTGACTATTCACTTAGGAATCATGAAGTTTACCAATGGTCTCTTATTAAGATAGATGAAGTTTTGTGGCCAAATGAGTAATAGAGACAATTTTAATTTTTTCAGGTTTTTTTTTTTTTTTAATTTCAGAATTGTAGATCAAGGCTTTTGGACCTGTGGTATTTAATGAATAAGAGAACACAGATTCTGCTCTCAAGGAACCCAACAAGTGTTAATATTTAGCTAGTTCATACTGGTAGGCCCATGCTGGTGTTAAAATATTGAAATACTTTTTTTCCAGTAATTCAGTGGCCACTCAAGGACTCTCCCTTCCAACCTATCCATCTTTTGGATCCCTGGTGCTTTCTCTACATCTACCGTGGCCCAACTGAAGGAGTAACTTTGGCTCCACAGCCGACCTCTGTGTGGTTGGTGGGTGCCTGAACCGTACCGTTACAAAATTTTGAATATCACTCCTAAAATCACAGGATAGTGAATTTCTTTCAGTAGAGCCAGAGGATTTTGACAGAGTGAGAGATTGAGAGAAGTGAGGAGTCCCACTTCCCTTTATTTTTAACTTATATAGATAGGTCAGAGATTTGGGAGAGCAGAAAGCCAATGAAATCATCTGTAATCCTTAGTTTCTACTGCTCCAAAAAGGACAGCCAGTCCCCAAGAGGCCAAGCAGGAAAGGGGTGACCCTGGCAAAGAGTATCTTTTATGACCTCTCATCAATGGCTTTCATAATTATACTCATTCTACTTACCTCCGATATAGAAAATTCCATATATGCTCATTGATAATTTTTTTCCAGCAGATAATAATTTTTCAGCATGGCATAACTGAAAGAGAACATGATTTGATGAAAGACCTATTGTGAAGAACCTCCCCTTTACTTTTTTAGAAATAATGTCCCTGAGCAAATTCCAACCTCACTGAATTGAACCTTATTTTTATTTTTCATCTGTAAAGTGAGTATAATAGTTCCTATCTGATGCCAGGATGTTTGTGAAAATTAAATGAGATTATATATATTGCTAAACAAATACAAGACATGACCGTTTTATTTTTAGCAGATTGAAAGTGACTCTTTTGGATTCTTGTTGTTTTCACTGAATTCGATCAGCACTGATGGCCATGCTTCTAAAGGAGATGCATTGATCTGGCCTCACCCTGCTCAGTTGGCCAGAGGTCAAGGGGTTGAGTGGATACTAATTAAAACTTCCATTACAAAATGCTCCCTCCTCTAATTTAGTGTGAGAAGCAGTACAACAGAGTAGTTAAGAGCATGGGAATATGACTAGAATATGACTGCCTGAGTTTAAATCCCAACTCTGGCACTGACTAGCTTATGCTAGCCAATTTAATCTCTTTGTTCTTCATTTTCCTCATTGGTTAAATAAGGATAATAATTGTCCCTATCTCATAATATTGCTATAACTATTAAATGATTTAATAATTAGAAACCATCTGGTACAGTGCCTAGCAGAGTAAGCTTTTAAGTGCTGACCACGACTGGAAGGACACCTGCCTCCGGGAGGAGCCCTTGTCACAGGTTCTGCAGAGTTGTTCCTTGTGTGAGCCAGGCTGCACTTTAAGAGGCTGCTCCCTGTTCAGTTTCTTGAGAGCCATGTGATCAAAGCAATTCAAATTGTTAGGAACCTTTCTTGTTGTCATTGCCACTGCTGCTGCTGTCTTTCTCCTTCCCTTTCTCCTCCTCCTCATTGTCCTGTGCTCCTTCTCCTCCTCTTCCTTCCCCTAAAATTCATCTATAATGCATACTTGTTAGTACTGTAGGGGCTAAAGGCAGGCAGCCCCAAGATGGGCCACTCTGGCATAAAGATGATTCTGAGTTGAAGGCCATCAAGACCCTACTGGCTCAAGAGGAACTTTTGCCCCACTTCCTTAACTACATAGAAGAATGCAAATCGAGGACCTTCCCAGAAGAAGGATTATTAGCAGAGATAAATTTTATCTGAGCGACCTATCTATATGGCAGGGCGAACATCTAATTACCAAACATCTGCTCTTCTTCTTACTGCCCTGTGAATTGCACTCCTTTCCTCTGAAGTCCCAGACCCCTAATTCCTTCTCCTTATTTCAGGATGACATATATACTTTATTTTGCCTGTCTCTGCCATTTCCATGCCTGTGTGGATTCCCATAGATACGCTAATAAATTTGATTTTCTCCTATTAATCTGTCTCATGTTAATTTGATTCTTTGTCCAGCTAGAAGGATCCTTGAAGAGGACAAGAATTCTTGCTCCCTGACAGGGCAAAAATGTGTGTAACCTGTTATTGTTTTTTTGCTCTTCCACCTCTAAACTTCCCAGGCCTAAATTCTCCCACTGCATCTTGACAATACTGAAATAGTTCATATCATGAACAAAAAAAAGATCTCCCTTCTGTTGTCATCACTTCTTCAGATTTTGACCTCTCCTCATTGGACATTTCTATTCTTATTCCTTCACACATCTAACACTGTGACCATTATACAACCTCTAATAATCTTTATCAGAACCCCAAATGAAGTACACTCCACCAAATCAGTATGTCGCCCTTCCCCTGGCTTCTGCACCAGCCACAAGTTTAGCCTATGTCACAGCTTGCTGACAAACAGTCTTCAATTTTCTCTCCGATTTTCTAATGCTTATTCCTAATATACCATTTGGAAGAAATATTGTCAAGGTCATGGTATTTAAATGGCAAAGAAGAACCATCTAAGTTGGTAAAGATGGAGTAAAGATTCTGATACAGTAATTTTTTTAATGTTAAAAAGGATTAGACTCACAGAACATTCCCTACAGAGGTTTTCCCATATCTACATTTTAAGCCAAAATCTTAGATAACCAACTGCATTTTAGGATAACATGCAAAGTCAGTAGCAAAATTTATTGTCCTTGCTAACTTGACTTTGTTAGGAGCTTGGGTCTTTTTAACACCACTTCTTTAACTACCTGAACTTTGAGAAAAGAATAACCATGAGGCATACAAGAAAGAGTAATTCAATTCTTTTTCTTCCTTTTTTATTTCTCCAGTGGCTTTTCAAGTAACAATGTTTGCTTTTGATCAGGTTCCCCAGCAAAGAGAAATCAAGATAAAAGCATATGTGCTAACATTTGACTGATTTAGCGATCGCAAGGCAATGTGATGAAGGAACCAGAAAGTGGAGTAAGTCAGCCAAGTCTAGGAATGCCCCAGCCTCTAGAAACTGGAAGAAGCAAGGAACTGATTCTTGCCCCTAGAGCCTCCAGAAGAAATTAGTTCTGACAGACAGCACTTTAGCCCAGTAAAACTAATTTTATTCCTCTGACCTTCACAAATATAAAAGGACAAATATATGTTGTTTTAAGCCATTCGGTTCATAGTAATTTGTTATACCAGCAATAAGAAACTCATACATATTTTGGTACCTGAAGTGGGGTGCTGCTATAACAAATACCTAAATCATCATAAACAGAATTTTGGTAGAAATGTGAAAATTAAAGGTGCTACTGGCGAGAACTCAGAGGATATGAGGGACATCTTACTGGAAATTAGAGGAAAGGAAATCCTTGTTATATAGTAGCAGAAATCTTAGCTTAATTGTGTCATGCAGTTATGTGCAAAGCAGAACATGTAAGTGATAAATGTGGATATTTATCTGAGCAAAGTTTTAAAGATAGGGCCTGGTTTCTTCATGTTCATTATAGTCAAATTTGGGAGGAAAGAGGCAAATTGAGGGAAGAACTACTAAGCGAAAAGGAATCTGGATTTGATAATTTGGGAAATTCTCAGCCTGACCAGACTGCAAAAGATGCTAAAATTAAGAGATTCACTGTCAGAAAAGAATGCTCTGGAGAGAACGCCAGGGGTGTGTCTAGACAACCTTTTGCCAGTTCCTGGGAAGAATCAAAAGGTCGAAGTATTTAGTCACACGAAAAACTATTTTAAGAGATAATGCATATGAATCACAGATCCTCTCAGCCGTATCAGCAGAAGCCTGGAATGGAGATGAAATTATCCACAAAAGACCCTTGAATGAGCCTTTGTCTAGTGGAGTGAATACCTGTGTCATATGTGGGAAACGCACAAGGTTTTTACAACTGTTCTATCAGCAGAAACATTGCCAGCTTGGATTGAAAGGGACAGAGAGGATGAAATTTTAAAAATCTGTTGGATTCCATAGATAGGAACAAGGCTGGTTTAACTTACTCAGCTACATATATGTCCTTCTTCATTAAAAAGCAGAAATGAGGGACATCTGGGTGGATCAATCAGTTAAGTGTCTGCCTTCAGCTCAGGTCATGATCCCAGGGTCCCAGGATAGAGCCCCGCATCGGGATCCCTGCTCAGCAGGGAGCTGCTTCTCCCTCTGCCTGCTGCTTCCCCGTTTGTGCACACACACTCTCTCTCTCTCTCTCTCTCTCTCTCTCTGACAAATAAGTAAAATCTTAAAAAAAAAAAAAAGGAGGAACGACTCAGAGGGCACATATGGAGGCTCAGAGGGTAGAACCTCAGTCCTAGAGGGTGGAGCCATGGGCCAAGTAGATGGAGCCAGGAGCCGCAGAGGATTATTCTCAGGCCTGGAAACTGATGGAGGTTTTCATCTCAAAATTGCTTGGGAATAGTGACTTCTTCATTCCTTCCATTTTTTTCCCCTTTGGGATGGGAACTGGATAATTTATTCCTTAGATGTTTGGTACAATTCATGAGTGAATCCATCTGGACCCGATGCTTTCTGTTTTGGAAGATTACTAATTATTGATTCAATTTCTCTACTAGATATAGGCTTTCCAGATTATTTCTTCTTGTGTGAGTTTTGGCAGATTGAATCTTTCAAAAAACTGGTCCATTTCATCTAGTATTTGCCCTGTGACCTCACATCTCTTCTTGACCTAAGAAGAGTTCTTCAGCGTTTTTCTTGTTTTTAGAATGGAGCAGCAACTTCTAAGCTCCTTGTAAACTGGACTGGAAACAGAAATCTCACAAACTACTTTTTTAAGCAGGATAGTTGAGGTGTGAAAGAATGTAATGAAGATGAAATTTAAGGGATTTTATTTATTCAGTGCTTGAGATTTGAGCTGCACAGAATAAGCCAAGAGATGGGAGAGGTTACAAACAGAGAAGAGGGGGAACCACATGGAGAACCAGACAGGAGGGAACACAATCTTGAGCATGGCTGAAAAAAATATTCTTGAATTAAGGGGTGAAACATTCCTCATTGGAGATTGATGATTCTGTTACTCATCTGTAGAGATGTTTAAACACAGGAAGATGGTGTCAATCTCCTTTTAAGTGGATGGCTAAACCAGAAAAATAAAATATTAAGAAGTGCTAATAATGTATGATGTTCAGAAGACAAATGGGACAAATAATACCTTAGTCCAAAAACCACATAAACTTTCAATATTCTTCTTCATGATACTTTTCTGATCTATACATCTGGAAATTTTCTGCTCCCTCCTTTCCCCCCAAAATACATGACATTTTATCTCTACTTTTCTCCATACCAATCTCTCCATATATTGCATTATAATGACAATTTTTTTCATTTTTTGAGATAAATATTGATTGACGGATATTTATTCAGTACCCACATTGTGTTGGTAGGCCCCATATCTCTTCTTATGATTGAGATTGGAAACTTTCTCTAATTTATTCTTGATTCCACCAAAGGGTCTGAACCAGAATTTTATACTTATATAAATAAAAGGCAAATGCTTAGTGAATTAAAAATAAATAAAGTTACTTTAGTGTTGACAGGTTCATGCTCGCACACATTAACTGGCAAAGATAACAGCTAAAAGGACTAAGCTTTTCTCATGAATTATGTCACTTAATCCCGTGCAAACTTATGATGTAGATACAGATATCTCTATTTTACAGTTGAAGGAACTTAGCTTTAAAAAGGTTAGGGGCGCCTGGGTGGCTCAGTCGTTAAGCGTCTGCCTTCGGCTCAGTTCAGGATCCCAGGGTCCTGGGATCAAGCCCCGCATTGGGCTCCCTGCTCCGCGGAAAGCCTGCTTCTCCCTCTCCCACTCCCCCTGCTTGTGTTCCTTCTCTCGCTGTGTCTCTCTGTGTCAAATAAATAAATAAATAAATAAATAAATAAATAAATAAATAAATAGGTTACACAACTAATAAGGACTCTGCTCCATGACTAGCCAACTCCAGTAGCTTATTTTTTTAACCAGCATCTTCTTCAATCCATAGCGTATATGGCCTGTTCACATAAACTCTTGAATTTTCACCATCAGAACTTATCAAAAGTGCCCAGGTTAAACATTAAGAAAAATAGAATTTAGAGGACAAACAAAAAGGAAGACCTTCATCTGAGAATAGTTAAGTTGTGTAATCACAGTAATGCAGCATTATGAGAACAAAATTCCTGAGAAGAGAGTCTCTGTTGGTGATGTCCCCTCTTGCTCACAAGACACCATCATGCACAGGAGTCTTGGCTCAGCCTGTCCTTGTCTGCTCAGACATAGTGTGTTTGCTGAGATCAGCATGGAACGCCTGCCTGTATGCATAACTCATCACCCATACGGCTTGACCACAATTTGTCTGACTCCTTGTCATGGCTCATATTTTGCTTTCCGTTTTGGCCCTGGTGCTTAGGCTGCTCACAAGTGCCCTGAAGGGCTTTGCCAAGACCATTTGATGACAATCATCCAGGCTACCGCAGCACAAGCACTTTGTGGAGTTGAAGGCATTTGATTGAAAATCACTTACTCCATCCCTGAGAAGTAATATTTTCAGTTTATTTCACACAGACAACACTTTCTCAAATTCAGAGTGGTTGTCTGTTTCCATAGCACAGGTAATTTATTCCAGTTACTTAAGATTGAACTCTAAATCCATGTGCCGTTGGTAATTTAGGATGGATATAAGGAGGAATTTCCAAGAGCCTTATGGGTTATTAAACACTGAAATGTGCTAGAGAAGAAAATTGAAGGACCCTCTTCCTACAAAGGTGTTTAAAAACAGAATCAACGAACATTATCCAGAGTGGGCTAGGATGAACTCATATGAAGGCAAGGATATGGGAGAGATGACTTCTCAAGGTCCTTTACAGGGGCTGGCATTCTATGATTCATTTGCTGTAAAATCAATGATCTGTGTTGAGAAAAATTATATCTTATCAGTATGTGAAGAAAGCAAACATAAAATATTCTAGAGGCAATGATAAGCATTTATGGTGTACTAAACCAATCCTGCTGCCTTAGAAGATATTTACCAAGTTTCATTGATTGCAAATGTGGCAGTGATACTTCACTCTTGAGGGGGAAATATACCAGTTTTTAATGTAGCATTTAAAACTCATGCAGTTGTGATGTGATGAGCCCTGGGTGTTTTATGCAACTGATGAATTATTGAACTCTACATCTGAAACTAATGATGTACTATATGTTGGCTAATTGCATTTAAATAAAAAATAAAATAAAACTCATGCAGTGAGAATGGAGATAGTCTTCCAAAACATGCGACCTTCATTTACTGCCTACATTCAGTAAATAAGAGAGGGTTTAGGAACGTTCCAAAATGTCCCTCCATTCATATTATACATGAATCTGAAGATGTAAATGAGGTTGTACCATGCTATTTTTAAATGGCATCTAGCCTTTTTATTCTCTCATTCTCATAGATTGCTTAGGCAGTATTCCATTTAGCATGGCTGTACTCCAAAATCTGGGGCTCTGGGAAATGAGAATGCATTTTTATTGTTGAATAATGTTGATTTACTTGCCTGCTGAGCTTCCAAAAAGTTATTTAGCCTAAAGAATGAATATATTGCTGCTTTAACCTTAACAATAAATGAATGAATGAAGTGGAAGTAGGTTTTTTGTGTTGTATTTTTTCATCTTAAACAGTGGAATTGGAAGAAGTAAGAGGTATTTATGTAGAAACACTGCAAAGAATGTATTGGCATTTTCATTGGCTTTGCTACTTGGTGTGATACTGAGTACTTTTGTTATTTCATTTTAACATTATTGATAATTTTCACTTAATTTTGATGGAATCATATTTACATTTATTTACTGAAAAAATAATTTCTGAGCACCAAATGTGTTCCAGGCACTGTTCTGGCTGCTGGTATATAGTAGTGATCAAAAAGATGAGGCCCTTGTCTTTGTAGATCTTACAATGCACTAGAAGAGATATACTGACAGGAGAATCCTAACAGAAAACCATTTCAAATGTGCACACGTGTTTTAGGCAGGAAGGACTGGCAAAGTGCAAATTCAGAGAGAATGTGAGAGAGCAAAGAGGAAAGGGGCATGGGATGGGATGAGGCTGGAGTATAGGCTGAAAGCAATCAGGACACACTGAAGAGAATTATGCAGAATACTTTGTTTAGCATACAGATAAAAGAGAAAGGACAACAGAGAGGAAAGAGGGAGAGACAGTTGGGTAGACTTCCCCCAGTTACCTGGGAGAATGTGGGAAGTGGCAAAGAAAGAAATGGGTTACATATGAGAAATGAAGGAGTGATGCTGGAGGATGATAGAGGAGTATGAGTCAGTATGAAACTGTCTTTATAAATAAAAATGCTTGTCTACTGGATGTGCAATCTTCTGAAGTTGATGCTGCCAGGACCTTGGGGTACGAACCTGTTTTCTAAAGGCCTTCATGTGTCTGACTTATAGCATGACTTAAGTTATAAAAATAAACATTGAGGGAAGAGTAAGACCAGGGCTGTAAAAAACATTCCTTCCATCAACAGGTGGGTGGTATTTCCTCTTTTTTGAATCTGGGCTTATCCGTAACTGTTTGACCAATAGAGTACAGTGAGAGTAATGCTTTACCAATTTGGAGTCAGTCCCTTATGAAGATTTGCCATTTATGCCTTTTGCCTTAGATTCCTAAGCCATCACATTAAGAAATCTGATTACTTTGCTATAAAAACCATGTGGAGAGGCTCTGAGACTACATGAAGAGGAAGAGGGGCTCAATGGAGCCCAATGTTCCCAACATCCCCTCCGAGGTACCAGGCAAGTGAGTGAGGCTGACTTGGACCCTTCAGATTAAGCTTCCCCACTAGCTGAATACCACTGGGTTGATCCCAACTGATGCCCCACAGGGCAAAAGAATCACCCACCTGAGCCTTGCCCAAATTGCTGACTCAGAAAACTGGGGCTATCAGTAAATGGTTGTTGTTTCAAGCCACTAAGTTTGAGTACTTTGTTCCAAAGAAATAGATAACTGGAAAAATATTTGTTGCCAGGAGTAAGGTGCTGCCATGGAGAAATCTAAAACCGGTGGCTTTGGGACCTGGCAGAAAGAAGCTAGAATGGCCTCAAGGAGACTAGCAGTGAAAGCTAGAAGAGCCTTGGGGAGGATGTGCATGAATACTTGAAAGAGACTGAGGGGAACGTTATTGGAACTGAAGAAAAGGAAACTTTGGTTATGTAGTGCCAGGAGGTTTGGCAACCCTATGACCTGCAGAAACGTAGAGGATAAAAAAAAAAAAAAGTGCCTATTGAACTCATTGATCTAGCTAAGTGGATTTCCAGACAGAATGCTGAAACATTGACTATTCCAGCTATGATAAAATAGTCTATTACAAAACATAAAAAAAGAAGTGGACACTATTCTGTTTTTGAGAAGAATTTAGAGACGATACAGAGTTCCCAGGAAAGTTTTTCTAGCCAGCAAAAGACTCTCAAAGTAGGAAATGTCCTTAAAGCTAAATTCAAACCAAAGTCAGTAAGACTCAGTCTCTGGGAAAGGTTGAAATCAGGATGAGGCTGTAAGACTCCTTGTTTAACACTTCAGAAAGATATAAGGGTATGCCTCACAGATTGTTTTTGTTGGACAATAGTATTTTTAAGAATTTTAAGTGTTTTTGTTGTTGTTGTTGTTGTTGTTTCCAAGACCCTCACCCGTTACCCAAGACAGGTAAGTGGCCATCTTGGGAAGTAATGTTAAGTATGGCTTTTGTCTAAAGGAGTGAAATATGTGATATATTGGACACCTACAGAATGTTAAAGAGATTTGTTGACTGACTGAAAGACTGAATTAAAACAGACAGTACAAAATGAAAAAAGAAAAGTCTGGCATTTGGTCTCCTAACTATCTATGGAAAGGAAGCAGCCTGAGAAGACTACACAGCAGTGCACCTGGTGCATTTCTTACGGGAAAGAAAGGATGACTCAAATTCACAAACGGTGGATCTAAATAGCACTGAGGATATCTCCCAGGAATCTGGAACTGGCAACATGCACCTGGCCAGATTCAGAGTTGCTATGAATCAGTTATGTGCCTATTTTTCCCCATTTTGAAGGCAGGTGTCTGCTGTGGTTGCCCTAACTGTCTCACACTGTATACTGAGTGAGTGGGGTGCAGATTATTTGTCTCTTTAGCTCACAGGTCTTCAGAGCAAGAGGAACCATACTCAAGGAACCACTCTTGAGGAACTTCATCCAAACCTGCTCCTGATCTTAGATAACTAGATTGTGGACTTTGAGATGATGCCATAATGGGGTGAAACTTTGGGCATCTTGCTGGAGGTGAATGAATTCTGCATGGAGAAGAAATGTAAATAATTTGTGGCTGTAGGAAAGATGGTAGCAGAGAAACCATGTTTGTGAATTACTTAAAATCTCCCTTTTGAGAGGTTGGATCTATTTCCCTTCCATTGAATCTACACTGGACTAGATTCCTTGGAGCATTATGGCATGATGGGATGGAATGATTCTACACCCGTTGCAGGCCTAGACTTTAAAGGGACTGTGGGTTTCTGTCTTGATTCCTTAAATCTCTGAGCTGTCATTATAAAATCTGATTTCCCAGCTGGAGATACCACATGGAGAAGACCTAAGACTACATGGGGAAGGTGAAAAGCCCAGCTGAGGTCAACTCTCCGGACATGCCCCTTCAACTGGCAGGCATGTGAGTAAAGCCGGTGGACTTTCTAGAACAGTCCAGCTGAATTCCACTGAAAGATGACAGTCAAAGTTATATAGGAAAGAACCACCCAGCTAAGACTGCCCAAATTCTGATGTACAAAATCATGAGACATAATGAAATGCTTTCTGTTTCAAGCTACTATATTCTTTTTTTTTTTTTTAAGATTTTTATTTATTTATTTAACAGAGATAGAGAGCACAAGTAGGCAGAGCAGCAGACAGAGGCAGAGGGAGAGGGAGAAGCAGGCTCTCCACTGAGCAGGGAGTCCGATGCAGGGCTCGATCCCAGGACCCTGAGATCATGACCCGAGCCGAAGGCAGACGCTGAACCGACTGAGCCACCCAGGCGCCCCATCAAGCTACTATATTCTGAGGTAATTTAGTTTTGCAGCAGGAGATAGCCGGTGCAGCCCCTTAGGAAACTGACTTGGGAGGAACTGAGGAATCTGAGTGGAAAGCTTGTATTTGTATCAGTGGAAGCATTAACTGAAGGAAAGATAGAAGCTTTGAGGATTGAAAATAAGGATAGACCTTTAGTGAGAGGGCACAATGACCCCAAGACAGTGAGGAATATTTATAGGCTTAGAATCCAGATAAGCAAATAGCTGATGATTGATAGATCTCTGGCAGGCCATATGAGTAATTAGTATTGGTGCATATAATGTATGATTGTGTCTATCATTTTAAGAACTTTGAAGTGGCCACAGTCCTAGATGAATTTGAGGAATGAATTAGGTGGGTCTTTGAGAATTCAGATCCTAGGGAGTAATTGGCCTTTCTCCTGAGACTTAGACTTCACTCAGAGGTTTTCTGACACTTGATGGAAGTTCTTACTTAATTCATTATAACAAGATGTATTGTATCCCCTGCCTATGTACATTCAGTAAGAAGTTCTGTTATGGATAGAAAGAAGGAGATGCTATCCTTGCATTCAAGGGACTTAACGTAAGGTAGAAAGGATCAGACAAAGAACTGAAATAACTCTAATGCAGGAAAGAAAATAATGATTTCTAGCATTTGGAGAGGGTAAACTGACTATATGATTTTGCAACCTAATCAAGGAGCTTCCTAAGTTTAAGAGGTAAGAACTTAGTTCCTGAATAGACTCAGGTACCAGAGAAGGACAAAAGAATAAAGCAAAAAGCCAGTTAGTGGAAAATATTTTACCAAGATCTCCATGCAATTTGAAGACAAAGCGATTATATCCTGATCCCTAGCTTCTTCATTGAGTTTTTAGAACCTGGAACATACTAGAGCCTACCTCTTAGAGGAATTGCAAGTAAGTGCCAAATCACTCCAATTAAGAAAATTAGAGGCCCGCTTGAGATTAGAACCAGTAACAGTAGATGAGATGTCAGTAACTCCATGAAAATGTTGCTGCCTGAAGTTCCAATATAATTCCTGTTGAAAGAGTGGGATACTGACCACATTGGACACAGTTTGTCCATGACTTTATGATGGATGCTGCTGATTGAATCCCAGAGCCAGTACTCTCCTTATTCTCACTCCTGCTCTCTTGTTTTCACCCAATCATCCTCTTTTTTTAAAAAATTTATTATGTTATGTTAGTCACCATACAATACATCATTAGTTTTTGATGTGGTGATCCACGATCCATTGTTTTCGGATAACACTCAGTGCTCCATGCAGTACGTGCCCTCCTTAATACCCATCACCAGGCTAACCCATCCCCCCACCCCCCTCCCCTCTAAAACCCTGTTTGTTTCTCAGACTCCATAGTCTCTCATGGTTCCTCTCCCCCTCCGATTCCCCCCTTCATTTTTCCCTTCCTTCTCCTAATGTCCTCCATGCTATTCCTTATGTTCCACAAATAAGTGAAACCATATGATAATTGACTTTCTCTGCTTGATTTATTTCACTTAGCATAATCTCCTCCAGTCCCATCCATGTTGATGTAAAAGTTGGGTATTCATCTTTTCTGATGGCTGAGTAATACTCCATTGTATATATGGACCACATCTTCTTTATCCATTCGTCTATTGAAGGGCCTCTCGGCTCTTTCCACAGTTTGGCTATTGTGGACATTGCCGCTATGAACATTGGGGTGCATATGGCCCTTCTTTTCACTACATCTGTGTCTTTTGGGTAAATACCCAGGAGTGCAATTGCTGGGTGATAGGGTAGCTCTATTTTGAAATTTTTGAGGAACCTCCACACTGTTTTCCAAAGTGGTGGTACCAACTTGCATTCCCACCACCAGTGTAAGAGGGTTCCCCTTTCTCCACAACCTCTCCAACATTTGTTCTGTCTTTCCCTGTCCATTTTGGCCATTCTAAATGGTGTAAGGTGGTATCTCAATGTGGTTTTGATTTGAATTTCCCTGATGGCTAATGATGATGAACATTTTTTTATGTGTCTGTTAGCCATTTGTATGTCTTCTTCAGAGAAGTGTCTTTTCATGTCTTCTGCCCATTTTTTGACTTGATTATTTGTTTTTTTGGGTGTTGAGTTTGAGAACTTCTTTATAGATCTTGGATACCAGCCCTTTATCTGTAGTGTCATTTGCAAATATCTTCTCCCATTCTGTGGGTTGCCTCTTTGTTTTGTTGACTATTTCCTTTGCGGTGCAGAAGATTTTTATTTTGATGAAGTCCCAAAAGTTCATTTTTGCTTTTGTTTCACTAGCTTTTGGAGATGTGTCTTGAAAGAAGTTGCTGTGGGCAATGTCAAAGAGGTTACTGCCTATGTTCTCTCTAGGATTTTGATGGATTCCTGTCTCACATTGAGGTCTTTCATCCCCTTTGAGTTTATCTTTGTGAATGGTGTTAGAGAATGGTCGAGTTTCATTCTTCTGCATGTGGCTGTCCAATTTTCCCAGCACCATTTATTGAAGAGACTGTCTTTTCCATTGCATGTTTTTTCCTGTTTTGTCAAAGATTATTTGACCATAGAGTTGAGGGTCCATATCTGGATTTCTCTATTCTGTTCCATTGGTCTATATGTCTGTTTTTGTGCCAGTACCATGCTGTCTTGGTGATCACAGCTTTGTAATATAGCTTGAAATTGGGCAACGTGATGTACCAGCTTTGTTTTTCTTTTTCAACATTTCCTTGGCGATTCAGGGTCTTTTCTGATTCCATACAAATTTTAGGATTGTTTGTTCCAGCACTTTGAAAAACGTCATTGGAATTTTGATCGGGATGGCACTGAAGGTATAGATTGCTCTGGGTAGCATAGACATTTTAACAATGTTTATTCTTCTGATCCGTGAGCATGGAATATTTTTTCATCTTTTTGTGTCTTCTTCAATTTCTTTCATGAGTGTTCTGTAGTTCCTAGAGTATAGATCCTTTACCTCTTTGGTTAGGTTTATTCCGAGGTATCTTATGGTTTTTGTGCTATTGTAAATGGAATCATTTCTCTAATTTCTCTTTCTACAGTTTCGTTGTTAGTGTATAAGAAAGCAACTGAATTCTGTGCATCGATTTTGTTTCCTGCCACATCACTGAATTGCTGTATGAGCTCTGGTAATTTGGGGGTGGAGTCTTTTGGGTTTTCCACATAAAGTATCATGTCGTCTGCAAAAAGGGAGAGTTTGACTTCTTCTTTGCTAATTTGAATATCTTTTATTTCTTTTTGTTGTCAGATTGCTGTTGCTAGGACTTCTAGTACTCTGTTGAACAATAGTGGCGAGAGTGGGCATCCTTGACATGTTCCTGATCTTAAGGGAAAGGCTCTCAGCTTTTCCCCATTGAGGATGATATTCGCTGTGGGTTTTTCATAGATGGATTTTATGAACTTGAGGAATGTTCCCTCTATCCCTATACTCTGAAGAGTTTTAATCAGGAAAGGATGTTGTATTTTGTCAAATGCTTTTTCTGCATCAATTGAGAGGACCATAGGGTTCTTCTCCCTCCTCTTATTAATGTGTTCTATCACATTGATTGATTTGCGAATGTTGAACCACCCTTGCATCCCGGGGATAAATCCCACTTGGTCGTGGTGGATGATCCTTTTAATGTATTGTTGGATCCTATTAGCTAGGATTTTGTTGAGGATTTTGGAATCCATATTCATCAGGGATATCGGTCTGAAATTCTCCTTTTTGATGGGGTCTTTGCCTGGTTTGGGGATTAAGGTATGCTGGTCTCATAGAATGAGTTTGGAAGTTTTCCTTCTGTTTCTATTTTTTTAAATAGTTTCAGTAGAATAGGTATTATTTCTTCTTTGAATGTTTGGTAGAATTCGCCAGGGAATCCATCAGGCCCTGGACTCTTGTTTTTTGGGAGGTTTTTGATCACTGCTTCAATCTTGTTACTGGTTATTGGCCTATTCAGGTTGTCAATTTCTTCCTGTTTCAGTCTTAGTGGCTTATAGTTTCTAGGAAGGCATCCATTTCATCCAGATTGCTCAGTTTATTGGCATATAGTTGTTGATAATAATTTCTAATAATTGTTTCTATTTCCTTGGTGTTAGTCATGATCTCTCCCCTTTCATTCATAATTTTATTAATTTGGGTCCTTTCTCTTTTCTTCTGTATAAGTCTGGCCAGTGGTTTATCGATCTTATTAATTCTTTCAAAGAACCAACTTCTAGTTTCGTTGATCTGATCTACTGTGTTTCTGGTTTCTAATTCATTGATCTCTGCTTTAATTTTAATTATTTCTCTTGTAATGTGTGGCTTAGGCATCATTTGTTGCTTTTTCTCTAGTTCTTTAAGGCATAGAGTTAGTTGGTGAATTCAGGATTTTTCTATTTTTTTGAGCGAGGCTTGGATGGCTGTGTATTTCCCCCTTTAGGACCGCCTTTGCAGTATCCCATAGGTTTTGGACCGATGTGTTTTCATTCTCATTGATTTCCATGAATTAAGTTCTTCTTTGATTTCCTGGTTGACCCAAACATTCTTAAGCAGAGTGGTCTTTAGCTTCCAAGTGTTTGAATTTCTGCCAAATTTTTTCTTGTGATTGAGTTCCAGTTTTAAAGCATTGTGGTCTGAGAATATGCAGGGAATAATCTCAATCTTTTGGTATCGGTTGAGACCTGATTTGTGACCCAGTATGTGGTCTATTCTGGAGAAAGTTTCATGTGCGCTCAAGAAGAATGAGTATTCTGTTGTTTTAGGGTGGAATGTTCTGTATATATCTATGAGGTCCATCTGGTCCAGTGTGTCATTCAAAGCTCTTGTTTCCTTGTTGATTTTCTGCTTAGATGATCTGTGCATTGCTGAGAGTGGAGTATTGAGGTCTCCTACAATTAACATATTGTTATCAATATGACTCTTTATTTTGGTTAACAGTTGGCTTATATAGATGGCTGCTCCCATGTTGGGGGCATAGATATTTACAATTGTTAGATCTTCTTGTTGGATGGACCCTTTAAGAATGATATAGTGTCCTTCTGTGTCTCTAATTACAGACTTTAGTTTAAAATATAATTTGTCTGATAGAAAAATTGCTACCCCAGCTTTCTTTTGAGGTCCACTGGCATGGAAGATGGATCTCCATCCCTTCACTTTCGGTCTGGATGTATCTTTAGGTTCAAAATGAGTCTCTTGTAGGCAGCATATGGATGGGTCCTGTCTTTTTATCTAATCTGCAACCCTGTGCCGTTTTATGGGAGCATTTAGGCCATTCACGTTGAGAGTGATTATTGAAAGATATGAATTAATTGTCATCATGTTGCCTGTGAAGACGTTGTTTTTATAGATTGTCCCTGTAAATTTCTGTTGTATATCACTCTTGGGGTCTTTCTCCTTTTATAGAACCCCCCTTAATATTTCTTGCAGGTCCGGCTTAGTGGTCACATATTCTTTCAGTTTCTGCCGGTCTTGGAAGCTCTGCATCTCTCCATCCATTCTAAATGACAGCCTTGCCGGATAAAGTATTCTTGGCTGCATGTTCTTTTCATTTAGTACCCTGAATATGTCTGCCAGGCCTTTCTGGCTTGCCAGGTCTCTGTGGATAGGTCTGACATTATTCTGATGTTCCTCCCTCTGTACATAAGGAATCTCTTCCCCCTAACTGCCCTTAAGATGGTTTCCTTTGTTCTAAGATTTGTAAGTTTTACTATTACATGCTGGGGTATCGGCCTGTTTTCCTTGATCTTGGGAGGGGTCCTCTCTGCCTCTAGGACGCGAATGTTTGTGTCATTCCCCAGATTAGGGAAGTTCTCAGCTACGATTTGCTCAAATACATCTTCTAGTCCTCTCTCTCTCTCTCTCCACTCCCTCCGGGATTCCAATTATTCTGACATTGGAACACTTCATGTTGTCACTTATTTCTCTGATTCTATTTTCATGGATTCGGAGTTGTTTTTCCCTGGCCTCCTCTTTTCCCTTTTTATCTATCATATTGTCTTCCAGGTCGCTTATTCGTTCTTCTGCCTCAGTTACTCTAGCTGTTAGATTATCTAGATTGGATTGGATCTCATTGATAGCATTTTTAAGTTCTGCCAATTCAGCTTTCATTTCTGCCCTTAGAGACTCTATGTTGCCATTAATTGATTTCTCCATTCTAGCCATTGTTTTCACAATTGCTAGACTAAATTCCATTTGCGACATCTTGGTTATATCTGCATCCATTTGTAAATCTGCGGCATAAGTCATAATCTCTGAGTCTTTTCTATTTTGGGGGCTCCTCCTCCTAGTCATTCTGTTGATGGGTGGTTGAGGGAATGTATAGAGTCCAAATTATTGACCAGAACCCAAGCAAGATGCACCTGTTTTCTTGGGACCTTAGGGTGGCTGGCCTCTTGTTTTCCCAGCCTGTCTTCTGCGGGAGGGGCCTGCTGCGCTGTTACTCAGGCAACCCTGTTTGGGCAGAGTTGCCCTGCCCCCCTGTGGTGGGGGATGGGCTCAGCGGGAATCAGTTTTGGGGGCTTTTGTTCTCTGGCGGCTTTCCCTCGTGGCTTTCTGCATCTCTTCCACGAGTAAGAGCAGAAGAGACTGTTTCCAACCCTCTGCCTCAGAGCAGAGAGACCGCAGTCTGTTCTTCAGTGAGCTCTCCAGGCCACAATGTCTCCGTTTCTGTCCGTGCTGCTATAAACTGCAGTGGCCTGGGTTGTGCATCCCTCCACAGCACCCCCAGTCCTGCCTCCAGGTCAGAGCATGTCCCTGCCCTTTGTGCTTCTAAAACCGCCAGCCACCCCCAGATCACATGCGCGACCCATTGCTCCGGGTTTCCGCCCCGGGGGCTGCCCTAAAGTCCTTTCCCCGACGCTTCCGGTCTGCGAATCTGTGCCCCGTCCCCAGCACACGAGGCTGTCGCTCACCAGTGGTGTAGGATCCCCATGGCCAGGCTCCCTCCCGTTGCCGTTTATCCTACGATATCTGCCCGTGGAATCACGGCTCCCTGCCTCGTACCTCGAAACCAACTGCCTGCGATATTCTTTTTTTTTTTTTTGTAATATTTTATTTATTTAGTTGACAGAGAGAGGGAACACAAGCAGGGGGAGTGGAAGAGGGAGAAGCAGGCTTCCTGCGGAGCAGGGAACCCGATGAGGGGCTTGATCCCAGAACGCTGGGATCATGACCTGAGCAGAAGGCAGACGCTTAACGACTGAGCCACCCAGGCACCCCCCGCCTGCGATATTCTGTTTGTAGAGATCCAGATCTTCTTACATCTCAGGCTGGTTTCGTGGGTGCTCAGAGTGGTCTGGTAGATATCCAGCTCAATTCCGGGGACCAGCTGAAATAGGGTCCCCTACTTCTCAGCCATCTTTCCTAGTCCAATCATCTTCTTTCTACAAATTGCTTGTGTCCTGTATCACTCAATCCAAAAGACTCCTTCCCTGCCTTCCCACCTTGCCCAGCTCTCCAACCAGGTATGGTTGTTTGCGTTGTTCAATAACGAGTACAATTTAAAAAAAATGTTTTGCTTTCTTAAATGATAGTCCCTCCTCCATACTCACTTTCCCAGACTCTCTTCCCACTGTGGTTGATTAAACTGGTTTATCAAACAGTTTTCTCCAAGGAGACATAAGAAAATCTCCACTAGTTAGATAGGTAAGAAACCTCCTTCAAGAAGAAGTTTCTTAAGCTGCCTCTTTTCCCTTCTTTCTACCTTGAAAATAGATATGATGTCTAAAAATGCAGAAGACATCTTGCAACAATGAAGCAGCCAGCATGAAAATGAAAAGCCAACACACCAAGGATGACAGAAAAAGGAAAGAAAGATCTGGGTCATTGATGACATTGTTGAGTTTCCAAATCAGCTGTGAGACCTCTTCTTAAGGACATAATAAACATTCTTATTTACCCCACTGTTGGACAGGCTTTCTGATACTTAGAGGAATGAGATGCTAACTGATGCAGTTATTTTTATTTCATTAAATACATAATGCAACTGATTGTAAGTTATATCATTATTTAATATACTGGGCAAGAAAATAAGTTGCAAGTTGCACAAAATAAAATGTTTCTTATCACTTATAATTTTTATTTTATGCTTCCGAGAAAACCTTTCTATTTAAAAAGACATGGATTTTTATCATTGATTCCATCTGTGAATACATTAAAGAAAATAAGTAGAGCAAATTTCTTAAAGTGCAGTAAAACATCTTCACATTCAATGTACAGTTCTACTGAATAATTTTGTTACTCGTAGTCTTCTATTTCCATGGTTTTTTTCTACATAATATCATCCTTTGTCATTAACAGTGTGGATGATGCAGTATTTCTGAAATGAATCTATAAAACAATGAATTCCAGTGTTTGGGCTCCTGAGCCTGCTTTGCATGTGTGTAGAGCAAATCAATTTTTGGATTTCCACTTCAAGAATATCCCTAGACACATATGATTAGCAATTTCTAGCACCCTCTCTCCACAATATTGAGTTCCTAGGAGTTATGAGAGTATAGGACTATTGTTCCTAGAATTTTCTTCCATGCCACTGTCACTCATTCTGAAAGTTTTTACTTGCTGGTGCTTCTGACACTTGTACATTTTCTGCAAGTAATGAGTACTATGTTAGAACTACTATATTTCCACCAGCAACTAACTGAAAGACCCACTCCAATGAATGTAAGAGTCATCTTTTCTTATATCAGATTTTTCAGAGGCAAAAACTGGATGAAGTGATTTATTGAAGTACAGAATGATTGGCAGCATCCATAGCTTTTATGTTTAGTGGGACCTTCACTGGGACCTTCACTGTGCCCTCCTCTGGGACCTGAGATCTCCAGAGCTGCAGAGCCCAGAATTGTACCAAAAATTCACCAAGTCAGTCACTGAAATTGATGGTGATTGAGCCACTCCTACCACTCCACTTTGAGTTTTGAACCCATGTATTTTACGTGTGGATAATGCACCATGTGTAGGAGATACTGATTTAAGGTGTATACAACACACTGACAAAGAGCATAGCATAGGATGTCATTTCCAAGCTAGCGACTTCAAGGGAACATTACACTACATCAAACAACCACTTTATGGTGCAGTATACGTGGAACCAGAGGATACCGTAGTCATGTGCCACTGCTGCATCTCCTTTGCTATAGCAATGTTATATGAAGTTCCACGTATGTAATCAGATACTCTATGAATCCTTGGGATAATCGTCCTGACTGATGTACTGCAGGCAAGAAAGACAAAACCAGGCCTAGAATAGGAGTCAATCTAATCACAATGAAAAATTGTCTATTAAAATGTAGAGCATGTCAGGTATAATCAACCTGCTATCAAGTTGTTGGTTTTATTTCTTTACAGATTATACTTCAACCTGGCACTTGTATCTAGAAGAAAAGTTGTAATGCTTGAAATGGAAAATAAGCATGGAAATTATAAAGATTTGGCTAAAGAGTTGGGGAACAAGGAAGTGAATGTATGCGTTTTTTTTTTTAATTTTATTTATTTATTTGACACAAACAGGGGGAGTGGCAGGCAGAGGGAGAAACAGACTCCCTGCTGAGCAGGGAGCCCGATGCGGGACTCGATCCCAGGACCCTGGGATCATGACCTGAGCTGAAGGCAGACGCTTAACTGACTGAGCCACCCAGGCGCCCGTGAATGTGTGTTAAGAGAAACTATAGTGATAAAGGTTAGGAGAAAGTACAGTGAGATAGGGGCTCTCCCATCCATTAACACTGGTAGAGAAAATTATTAAAAATTTTCAGCAAAACGGGGGCACCTGGGTGGCTCTGTAGGTTAAGCAGCCGACTTCTGATTTCAGCTCTGGTCGTGATCCTGGGGTTGTGAGATCAGGCCCCCAGTTGGGCTCTGTGCTCACTGTGGAGTTTGCCTGAGACTCTCTCTCCTCCTCTCCTTCTGCCCCTCCTGCTTGTGTGCACACGTGCTCTCTAAATAAATATATAAACAAGATCTTTTTTAAAAACATGTTTTCAGCAAAATTACCTTGCAGAATCAGCCAAGCATTAATACCATTTCACTTTGTAATTCCAATTCTAAAGATAAGAAACAGTAGGACACATGGTACAGAAATATTTTAATTGATTTAAAAGTAGAGGTAAATTAAATAAAGGTGTTACATTCATAGACTGGACTATTATACTCCTAGTGAGTTATGTTTCAGTCATGGCAGCAGCTAGATCTGCCCTGGTAAGAGGAACACTCTATCCTGCCACATTTATATTCTCTATTTTCTGCTGAAATGGCTCCTCCATTCTGGAGTTCATTGTTTAGATACTGGGATGGCTGATAACATAGGTTGCCTGACAGGTACCAGATAAATCATCCTATCCATTTCAATGTTTAATGCCTCTTCTACAGTGGATGCTCTCAGGTGAGTACAAACCTGTGACACAAACATTTCCACACTTTGTGCTCACTTTCATAGGTCCAGCCAATCTTCAATGAATGAAAGTTTCTATAAGCCCTTGGAGGCTTCTTACTCCACAATCCCTTACTGACCATCTGCTTTCTCACCCAGATGACCCTGAAAGCTCAGCCTCCTTACCATGATGTCTGCCAGACATATATGTACATTGTCCCTGTGTATCTGAACCCCAATGGTAGGTAAGACTCGTTTTTAATTTCTTGTGCAAATTAGGGGATGCAACTGGTTATCAAATTAAGTGTCCTTTAGCTAGGCAGAGTAAAGATAACTAAGGGGCTCTATTGCCTAACTGTTTTTACTAATTTTCAGAGTCTGCATTCTGGTTCAGTTAAGAGACGTTTTGCCTGTTACCAGAGAAATGGACCTATGAATCATGTAAAGTGCTTGGCTTGGATCAGAAGCTGCATGCACGTTACTCCTTTCCTCCTGTCTACCCTACTCAATCATATTTACAAAGTACTATCATCAACTAATGCTTTTGTGTAATTAGTTATTCTATTTTTTTTAGGTGATGATATTATTTTAGTCATCTTCCTAACTGGGTTAGTTGTGCAATTTCTAGGGATGCTAAAACAATTGCCTAGTGGCTTGTGGGATATACTGAAATTTTTAACTTTTTATTTTGGTCCGTAATAATGAACAGTCATGTCAGAGCCTAGAAATGGTTTTATCATCAGAGAGTTTAGTCAGTCCAGTTCTGGAAGGACCAATCATAGGACATATCTCTGTCTATTCCCTCTTCCTTCAGGCCGTCACTCAATCCTATTACTTCATTTCCTTAAATTATAATATGTAGATTAAACTTATTGTAGATAATTTAGAAAATAATAAGTAAAAGGAAGAAGATAAAGTTTATCCCTACAGAAATAAGCAATATTAACATTTTTGTATATTGTCTTGGTTTTATTTATTTTTATTTTTATTGTTTTTATTTTTTTAAATATTTTACTTATTTGAGAGAGAGAGAGAGCACAAGCAGGGGGAGCTGTAGGCAGAGGCAGAGGGAGAAGCAGGCTCCCCGCTGAGCAAGGAGCCCAATGCAGGACTCGATCCCAGGACCCTGGAATCATGACCTGAATTGAAGGCAGACACTTAACCAACTGAGCCATGCAGGCGTCCTGCCTTGGTTTTATTTTTTAGATATATATGTTTCTGTGAATATGTTTATATATTAGAATCATACATAAACAATATAGTACACTCATATTTTCTCTTGGTTTCATTCATAGCCATTGAGTGACATCACTAATATTATTTCAAAAACGTAACTATAGAAGTAGAGTAGTCTGTCCAATAGATCTAACATCATTTATTTAATTTACCTTTGTTTTTAAACTTTGAATTAATTAGGATAATTATTTTTGCATCCCATGTCTTATTACTTCTTCTTCAAGGCTCTTCTAAATGTATGTTTAGAATTGATACTGAGAAATGGAATTATAAGGCCAAATTAACATGTGGTTCAGTCTACAAATTAATCTTGAAGAATATTAACAATTTCTTCTCCACCATTAATGAATGAGACAGCCTGTCTCACCATGCCCTCTCATGACTTTATCACTGTAGCTTTTTTTGCACACATTCGCTTTCTTGCTTTCCAATTCTACAGCCAAATCTTTATCATTTCTGTGCTTGTTTTCCATCTCAAGCATGATGGCTTTCCTTTGGGCTTTGTCCCTGCATAAAGCTATGGTTTAAAAAGAGCCACTACTGAACTGGATATATTGGTAAAAGCAAACCAGAAAATTCTGAGTGTTAGGAATGTGTTTATACACACAAATAATTGTTTGACCACATTCTTCCTTTGCTCTGTAAAAGCTCCCCACCCTTAGGCCAAAGACCCACAACCATCTTTCTCAAACATCTGTGTTTCATTTATAAACTCAGAATTATGGAACTGAAGTGACTCTATCTCTCTCTACTTTTTACTGATCTTAGCTTCATTAAACGCATCTACTCAAAATAACCTTTCCCTATTCATTTCTTTTCCACTTGCACAACTTCCTTAATACTAAACTCTTTTCCATCATGCCCCCAGTTTCCCATAGTTTTCTTCTTTCAGGGCCCAAAGAAGCATGTCTTGGAATCTCTTCCACTCATTCATTCATTCTTTTGTTTATCCAAGAGATATTCACCAGGTAAGCCCTAGAAGGATGCTGGAATCCTGCCTTTCTGGTGTGCTCCTACTGCCTGGAATTCCTGAGGGAACCCAAGGGTCAACAGTATGTAACTGGTGATGTCTTATTGCTCAAATTAACTTTTTTTCATTACTCATCATCTGCCACAAAGTGTGAGTGAGCCATAAAGAAAATTTATACCCCCTTCTTATACCATATTCTATTTTTTTAAGATTTTATTTATTTATTTGAGAGAGAGAATGCGAGGTGGGTGGAGAACACGAGAGAGAGAAAGCACTAGGAGAAGCAGGCTCTCCACTGAGCAGGGGCTTATGCCATATTCTAAAACCACATAATAATATCATCATCTTTATATATTTCATATTGAGTATAAATATGTGACATCTACCAAACCCTTTTTCCATTGGTTTTCCATTTGATATTAACCATTGATTGTGTTATTTGACTCTTATCTTACTCACTACTCAATTTATAACAGATGTTTCCAATAGCAGTGCTCACATGGTCACACAGCACTACAAACTGTGTTGTTACAGCAATGCCTCCTAATATCCAAAACTGCTTTTGTATCCTCTTCTCATTAGCCAACCTTTTAAATATTTAAATGTCAGTTACATCTTGTGAGTGTTCGAGTTCAGGATGAGAAGGATGATGAAATGATGAAAGAAGACATGGGACCCCCTAGGGTTGCTCTTCCTTGAATTGAAGATCTGACAGTTGCTGATTTGGCCTTAGAGGCTTGTCTCAGAGCAGACAACTAGGCATTCTCAGATATTCAAGGGACCTCAACAATTCCAGCCCTGTTTTTGGAGGTCAAGGTGAGCTTCTAGACCAAGAGACGAGAATACAGAAACTTAAGATGAGTCTCTGGACCCACAGGTGGGCCTGGAGCCCTGAAAGATACCTAATCTTTTAAATTAGCATCAATGGGTGAGCAAAGTGTCCTGGACTCAAAGGCTACCAGCATGAGTACACAGTGCTCAACACTACATGGCTTGTGGAGACAAAAAAAGAGCCCAGTGTTCTGCAAAGTCACATCTCAACTAGGTTTTTGGTCTATTATTAAAGCTAGGCTTAATTATGTTGAGTTGCTATTGAGCTGGGGAAAGGTGGAGCAGGGAAAAACGAGGAGGGTCTTATTGGCTGAGAAGCTAGGCCAGACCTGAACTTGCAGGTGAGATCATAGATGAAGACAGGTTTGAGGAACCAGAGAGGCAAAGAAGATCCTATAGAAGTGTGCCTTCTAGTTTTGCTTTGGCTTCTATCCCAGCTTTCCTTCTCCTTTCTGTATACTAGGGGATTTGATGTCTGATGTGACTATAGCAACCTCTGTCTGAATTTCTTGTTTATTTACACATTCATGTTTCTTTGAAACCATTAAAAGGATCCTCTGCTTCTTGTCTGATAGTACTACTGCTAAGTTCCGAAAGAGGCTGGTCATGTAGCATCTCTCAGCACACTGAGGACTTGCTTTTGTAAGGTGCTATGCAGGGTGCTATGGGGATATCATTTTATAAGACAAGGTCCCTCAAGGAGCTAAAATATAGTCAAGTAGATGAAACATGGCACCTATAACTCTAGTACAAATCAATGTGTAAAAATATTTTGTGAAAAATAAAACATTTTAATTTCCCTAGGAAAAGATTGATTGCTCTTTTGTCATAGTACAAGTAACTCCTAGATCTGGCATTAAACAATCCCAATTGATCATTGGAAACTGTGAGTCAGTAATCATACATCTGGATGCCAGGCATTTTGTGACAACCCCATACTTCTGAAAGTATCAGCAGCAGCCACATTCCAATAACCAACCCTCCACAGCTAAAGTTCAATGAATCCCTCACAGGTCTTGCTTCTGTACATCACTGATCCTGTACATGCTTCTCCAAACCAATATGAGATCAGTGATTGCTTTATTCAGAGAGATTGCATCCTGCAAGCACAATTTTTCTTTGTCCAATATGCAACAAATTCACCTTACTGTTTTGGATTTCCAGTGACGACTTCTTTCTTTGACTCATTGGTCTATTTGGTCAGGTGTGTTTCCCTTGGAGTCACAAGGTATCAGGAAATCAGCAGCCCATGGGGAAACAACCTTTCAAGTCTAGACTGACCAATCATGAGTCTTTAATAATGCCATTACCAAGTCTGGTACTCTGATTGTGGGAAATAATTATGCCAGTTGTCAGGATATAGATGATGCCATGGAGAGAAGCTTTCTTTGTAAAAGCAAGATAGTAGACAATTTTGGTAGGAGAGCTATAAATAGGCATGCTATTTATAGCATAAATAGCCTTATAAAGATAAGGCATGCTATCTTTCACTATGAAGTATCAACATCAAAATGGGAAAAAATAAAACATTAGCCTGTGAGGTCAATGATAATCTGCCACCTTCTTCCCACCTTCATTAATTAGAATTAAGATGGCCAGGTCTCTTATCTCTACTGTATTTTTTTTCCTTTATAGCCAGAGAGGAAAGGGCCAAAAGCTTTGAAGAAAGAGAATTTATGTTTTTAAACCTAGGCATTTAAAAGAAGAAAAATATTGGAGTCAAAGAGGAAAGATAAAAGATCTGAATTATTATAATTGTAATGTTAGCCACTGGAAAGTATCATCTGGGAGTTTTTCCAGTATAAAAATAGGCTATCACTTGCTTTACAGAAATTTAGAAAGCAAAGGTATGTAACTATGGCTCAATAGACATATTTGCTCACTGGATATGGCAGGCCTAATACAGGTTAAGATACCTCATGTTTCACCAATTCTATCTGGTGGAGAAGTCCTCCAGCTTTAGACTAGGTTTAGGTGGTGGTGCATGGCAAACTGAGAAGTCTGCTGAGGAGGATTAGCATATAAGCTTTCACATTTGGGTAAATGATAGTGAACAATGAGGATAACTAAGGGTCTATAATCCTGTAGGACAGAGGAGATTTGGAGGGGTGATTATATCATAAGGCAGATGGAAAATATCCCAGAGTGAGGGAGGGAGCTGGGCAGAACAGACTAAGGGAAAGCTATTTCCCTTAGAGAAGGGCTCAGAATGAGATGATAATGTGTTCTGTTATCAATGAAAGGCCACTGAGACCTATCTCCTGCATGCTTTCCAGCTAACTTTTCAGAGACAGATGTCTTATTAAAAAACGATTCTTTCTAAAATCATAAGCATAACTACTAAGAAGTCTACCTTCCTTTTAGGACAGCTGAGAGCTAAAGTAAGAGACAAAGCCAGGATTCCTTTTGCTCTGAGATAATCAAACAAGGTCATTCTTCTTTTTTTGGAGATTGTTTTTTGTTTGTTAGGCGATCCCACAGAGAAGAAACTGTCCTTATTCCGAAATTATATAATGAAGAACCTTGGCCCTAGCCAACCTCTCCTTAGCATACAGAAGTATAAAAGAAATCCTCCAAACCTCACAAGGGCTTATGATTTGATTAAATTAATCTAGGAGGAAGGCACCTTCCCTGAATAGAACTATCAGCCAACTTCTGTCTTCTGTTCAATGGCTACCTATTAAATGACTTGTCTTATGACCCGTGATTGTGTAAGCAAAGACTATGGATTTTAGATTACACATTTTGCTACAAAAAGGGTTGGAAAGGGCTAAAGATCCATTGAAAACCAAATACGGAACAAAACTGTGACACAACCTAGAGTATGAATTACTTAAATACCTGCTCCTAATATATTCCTATAGGTAGTTAAATTTAAAAAGCTTAAAAAATAAGCAAAAATAAAAATATGAAAAAAATTAAAGAGAATAATGAAAATAAATGAGGTAAAAAAATTTTTAAAATTCAAAAGAATTAAAAACTTGCTAAAATAAAGACAAAGTAAATTGTAAGAAAAAAAGAAAATTTCAAGTGAGTAACTGAAAATATACTTTAGAATATTTAATAAAACTGCTGAAATTTTAAAAGAAGACAACAGTATAATTGGATAAAATGAATATTTTTTGAAAGACTAGCTTAAAGAAGAACAGCAAATAGACCAAACAGAAAAAGTTAAATTATTCAATGATAATATTCTAAGACTTAGTACCGTGGCACAGTGGCATATGTTCTCATAAGAGAAAGCCAGTGAGCACAGCAGAAAATACTTGACCTTTCTATATATATGTGAAAAGCCTTTCTTTTCTTATTTTTTAAATCAAGAGTCTCCTTATTTAGAAAGTACAGGTAATCCAATATATGGATACAATTTTAATGAATTAAAATATCACACCTACAATAGTAAAATATCAGAAACATTTAACTCTAAACAAAGGTTTAAGTTAAACAAAATAGAGGCACAATAGCCAACTCCTCCTACTAGAGGGTTCTATCCCCTACTGCCTATTAAGGGTGTCTCTCCTGCATTTTTACTTCTGTATTTTGAGGTGCTAAATTATTCCCATCAATATACAAATATACTCTAATATCTAAAATAGATATGTATCTATCAGTGAATCACTCATACTCAGAATATAAAAAGGATATCTTTTGTCAAGGAGGAAAATGAGCAAAGGCTTGAAGTGACACTTCTCAAAGACAATGTGCAATGGGCGAATAAACATATGACTTCACTGGTGTTGCAATACAAATTAAACCATATCACAATTTATAAAATGAAATTTTAAAAAGGGAACTACGTGTTGGCAAAATTATTCAACGACTGGAACTCTTATACAGTGCTTTAAGAAAAAACAATTTGTAAAATTGTTTGGCTATAGTAATATATGTTTTCTATGACCCAGCAATTCCATTTCTAGATAAATTCATCATGTGTTCACCAAAAGTCATATACTGGAAAATACGTGACTATACCCTAGAAAATTATGACTAGTACTAGCAGCATTACTCATCACAGTCTATTACGTGTAAATACCCAGGTTCCCTTAAACATATTAATAAATAAATAAATTGTGGTATATTCAAATAGTAGAAAATTAAACCTCAATGAATGAGAATGAAAAACCTACAACAAAGTGAATAATTCTCACAAACATAGCACTCAGCAAAGATAGACATGAATGAGTTGCCAACACTAGTGTCAGACATTAGCGTAGAGATTGATCTCTGGAAGGTAATTAATGACTGCATGGAACACTGGGGCTTGTAGGAAGGTGGTAACATTTTGTTCTTTGATCTACAGGCTGCTGAGTCACTGAAAATTCATCAAGTATATTTAAGATACATGTAGTTTTTGGAAGTATAAGCTTAAATTAAAAGTCAAAACAAACAAACAAAAAACAAAACCTTGACCCCCGGTACCTTCAATTACCACATTATGTGACCTTTAATAATGAATCTTCTCAACTAAGTGTTCTATACTTGCTGCATTTGCTGTATCCACTTTCTCATGCTGTTTTCTCTGCCTTTTGTATCCACTGCTCAACAGTGAGACTCTTTTTAAGGCTACTAATGACCCTAAACCAAGGGTTAGTTTTTTATCTTCAACTTAATCAACCTCCTGGGAGCACTTGCCACACAGATTACTCCATCATTCTTGAGGAATTTGTATCCCTTGGCTTGGTGACACTACATTCTCCCCACTGGCTCTTCCTCTGTAGTATCTCTTACTCAGTATTACGAATAAAACCAGGAGAATGGCATAACTAGCATTCAGAAAACACCACCAATTTCAAATTACCTGTAAGTACAAAAGTAAATGCCAATTTTCAGCAGAGCCATCGCTCAAGCTTTGCAGATAGAGAGGGAGGGCGCTGGGAGGAAGGCTTGGAAAAGCTGCTGAGGAAGAGAAAATAGGAGAAGAAAGGTCCACGATTGATCTAAGAATCCCTCAGAAAGAGGAAGTCCACTGTAAGTGTGAAATAACTGAAAAATATTTCTTTAAAAAAAGATTTTATTTATTTGAGAGAGAGAGACAGTGCGAGCAAGAGCAGGGGGAGCAGCAGAGGGAGAGGGAGAAGCAGGCTGCCTGCTGGGTGGGGAGCCCTACACTGGGCTTGATCCCAGGACCCTGAGATTATGACCTGAGCAGAGGGCAGATGCTTAACTGACTGAGCCACCCAGGCGCCCCCTGAAAAATATTTCTGATAAATCAGAGCACTGACAGCAGAGAAGGGACATAATAGTGTGTGGGGCTCAAAGTGACAATATTGAGAAGCACTGTTTCTGAGGGATGAGGGTACCAGAAAGGGAGTGGCCTCCTTTGTGGACTGAAATGTCAAAGGAAAAAAAAAAAAAAACAAGCAAAGGGGGCATATTGGGATCTTGCTAGAAAAAAGAGAGTAAAAAAACAAAATCAAGGGCATATAAGCTCTTCTCACACTAACCAAATACACCAAACAAACCAAGAATTTCCTATTCTTGAAACAGAAAACTTGCAGCGCATTCCACTGGCATCCTCTCGGCAAAAGGGCACCAACTTAACTGTCATATCTACACACTGCTACTGCAGGAGGAAAAGAGAGAGAATCAGATGTTTCACCTGATGAAAATTCTCTCTCAGGAAACCAACCACAAAGCAGAAGAAAACTCTAAAACAATATTGCAAACCAAATTAAATATCCTCAGACAAGCATCTGTGAACCTATAAATATATGTATTAAGGAAGAAATAAAATAAAAGCTGATTAGACTCAGAGAAGAAGAAGAGGAGGAAGAGAAGGAAGAAGGTGGGGGAGAAAAAGGGGGGCAGAAGAAGAGGAGGAGGGGGGAGGAAAAGAAAATTATAATAGCATTGATGACTAAATTATATGAGATAACCCAGGGAGCATAGACTTAAATACTTGAAAAGGACTTTGGAGAAAGGTAGGAAAATAATCAAAGGAATAAAAATGAGTCAAAATAAGAAGTAAAATGGGTGAGAAGGAAAGTGGTTAAAATGCAAAACAAACAAATATTAAAAATCATATAATATGGAAACTCTCACAATGAAAAACAAAATAATAAAACAGAGTGCATATTAATTCCTTAATAAAAAAATTCCTGGAAATAAGATAAAAACTCTTTCTAAATATGGAAAATACCCAATAGGTACCTGAGAGCCTTTCTTTTTTTTTTTTTTAAAGATTTTATGTATTTATTGGAGTGATACAGAGAGAGAGCCAGAGAGCACAAGTGAGGTGGAAGGAGAAGCAGGCTCCCCACAGAGCAGGGGAACCCGATGCGGGGCTCGATCCCAGGACCCTGGGATCAGGACCGGAGCCAAAGGCAGACGCTTAACTGACTGAGCCACGCAGGCGCCCTGAGAGCCTTTCTTGAAATGACTATGGAGAAATAAATTTGGAAGTGAAAAGTCACTCGCAGCAAAGTGACACCTGGTGGCACTGTTAACACTTACTGGGATGACTGCTGTCACACACCTCAGCCAGAATCACAACCGCTCTACTTCCTCAGCTGCCTTCCCCCACACTACGGCTACTGCTAGAAGTCGGTCTACCCTTGGCATTATTCAAAATTCCCTGGTGGGTTCCTGTCATATATCTATATATATATAGGTGTATATACACCAGAATATATATGCCAATATCCCTTGTCTCTCTCTAGGCCTAGACATCAAAGGTTCCTAGCCCAGGGACTCCCCTCACTTTGCATTTGCCTTGGGTAATCATCCTTTGAATTATTTGCACTCACTCGCTGTGGTAAGGTATGTTTTGACATATGATACTTTTTAAAGGCGAGAAAGCTGGCCAGATTGGACCTTAACAGTGGTCAACTCCAAGATGTATGTTAATAAATCCATAAAGACTTTTAATGATTTAAAAAAAATCTTTAGGACTTACAGGCAAATCCTTTTGACTTACAAACAAAGTGATCAATAATTTACAAGGACAAGAGAATTAGACTGATTTCTAAAGCAACTTAAAAAACAAAAAACAAAAAAAAATACAGTAGCATTTTTCCATGAAAAGAAAGTGAATCAAAGATTTTTATACTCAGAAAACCTGTCATTTAACTACCAAGGCTATAGAAAAATGGCTTTACATGTGCAAGAACCCAGGTTATACTTTAATCTCAAGCTCTTGAAGAATCTTCTAGAGAATGAGCCAACCAAGAGATAATGCAGAATCTTCAGCAAAAGCAATTGTGATGAGCATTCATCCTACTAAAGTATAGAACTAGAATTAAGGCTAAGGTATGGAGGAAGGTGAAAGAATGGAAAATAAGTATTATGTGTTCTCATAAAGTAAAAATAATGCAACTAAAATAATGGAAGAAAGGAGTGCAAAAGAGGAAATGGAATAAGCTCATTGATTTTTGTATAGGCAATAGGCAAAGTCAAAAGACACTATTAAAAACCAACAAATCAAATAATAAATGTTTGTAAAAGAAATCAGGGTACTAAGAGCATTAGAAAGGCATAAGTATAAGGTAATTACTAGAAAAAATATCAACTATTCTAAATAGCAAATAAAATATAAAAATGGAAAACAAAGTAAAGACAACCAATGCAGCAAGAAATGACATGATACATAGAACTGTATAATTAAATACATAATTGTATAAATGTATAAAAATTATAAAATATGAGTTATCAGTGATATCAGTAAATATAGGTGGGCTTAATTCAACTATTAAAAGAAAACTTTTCATTTTACTAACAAAGTAATGCCAGGCTGCAATTCTGTACATAAGTAATATACTTACATGATAGTAGTCAATAAATTGTGCCTTTACATTTTTTTAAAATTTTTTATTGTTATGTTAATCAACCATACATTACATCATTAGTTCTTGATGTACTGTTCCACGATTCATTGTTTGTGCATAACACCCAGTGCTCCATGCAGAACGTGCCCTCCTTAATACCCATCACCAGGCTAACCCATCGCCCCACCCCCCTCCCCTCTAGAACCCTCAGTTTGTTTTTCAGAGTCCATCGTCTCTCATGGTTCGTCTCCCCCTCCGACTTACTCCGCTTTATTCTTCCCCTCCTGCTATCTTCTTTTTCTTTTTTCCTAACATATCTTGCATTATTTGTTTCAGAAGTACAGATCTGTGATTCAACAGTCTTGCACAATTCACAGCGCTCACCATAGCACATACCCTCCCCAATGTCTATCACCCAGCCACCCCATCCCTCCCACCCCCCACCACTCAGCAACACTCAGTTTGTTTCCTGAGATTAAGAATTCCTCATATCAGTGAGGTCATATGATACATGTCTTTCCATGATTGACTTATTTCACTCAGCATAACACCCTCCAGTTCCATCCACGTCATTGCAAATGGCAAGATCTCATTCCTTTTGATGGCTGCATAATATTCCATTGTGTATATATACCACTTCTTTATCCATTCATCTGTCGATGGACATCTTGGCTCTTTCCACAGTTTGGCTATTGTGGACATTGCTGCTATAAACATTGGGGTGCACGTACCCCTTTGGATCCCTACATTTGTATCTTTGTGGTAAATACCCAGTAGTGCAATTGCTGGATCGTATGGTAGCTCTATTTTCAACTGTTTGAGGAACCTCCATACTGTTTTCCAGAGTGCTTGCACCAGCTTGCATTCCCACCAACAGTGTAGGAGGGTTCTCCTTTCTCCACATCCCCGCCAGCATCTGTCGCTTCCTGACTTGTTAATTTTAGCCATTCTGACTGGTGTGAGGTGGTATCTCATGGAGGTTTTGATTTGGATTTCCCTGATGCCAAGCGATGTTGAGCACTTTTTCATGTGTCTGTTGGCCATTTGGATGTCTTCTTTGGAAAAATGTCTGTTCATGTCTTCTGCCCATTTCTTGATTGGATTACTTGTTCTTTGGGTATTGAGTTTGATAAGTTCTTTATAGATTTTGGATACTAGCCCTTTATCTGATATGTCATTTGCAAATATTTTCTCCCATTCTGTCGGTTGTCTTTTGGTTTTGTGGACTGTTTCTTTTGCTGTGCAAAAGCTTTTTATCTTGATGAAATCCCAATAGTTCATTTTTACCCTTGCTTCCCTTGCTTTTGGCGATGTTTCTAGGAAGAAGTTGCTGCGGCTGAGGTCGAAGAGGTTGTTGCCTGTGTTCTCCTTTAGGATTTTGATGGAATCCTGGCTCATGTTTAGGTCTTTCAACCATTTGAGTCTATATTTGTGTGTGGTGTAAGGAAATGGTCCAGTTTCATTCTTTTGCATGTGGCTGTCCAATTTTCCCAACACCATTTGTTGAAGAGACTGTCTTTTTGCCATTGGACATTCTTTCCTGCTTTATCAAAGATAAGTTGACCATAGAGTTGAGGGTCCGTCCATTTCTGGGTTCTCGATTCTGTTCCATTGATCTATGTGTCCGTTTTTGTGCCAGTACCATACTGTCTTGATGAGGACAGCTTTGTAATAGAGCTGGAAGTCTGGAATTGTGAGGCCGCCAGCTTTGCTTTTCTTTTTCAATATTCCTCTGGCTATTCGGGGTCTCTTCTGGTTCCATAGAAATTTTAGGATTATTTGTTCCATTTCTTTGAAAAAAGTGGATGGTATTTTGATGGGGATTGCATTGAATGTGTAGATTGCTCTAGGTAGCATTGACATCTTCACAATGTTTGTTCTTCCAGTCCATGAGCATGGAACATTTTTCCATTTCTTTGTGTCTTCTTCAATTTCTTTCATGAGTATTTTATAGTTTTCTGAGTACAGATCCTTTGACTCTTTGGTTAAATTTATTCCTAGGTATCTTATGGTTTTGGGTGCAATTGTAAATGGGATGGACGCCTTGATTTGTCTCTCTTCTGTCTTGTTGTTGGTGTATAGGAATGCCACTGATTTCTGTGCATTGATTTTATATCCTGCTACTTTACTGAATTCCTGTATGAGTTCTAGCAGTTTAGGGGTGGAGTCTTTTGGGTTTTCCACATACAGCATCATATCACCTGCAAAGAGTGAGAGTTTGACTTCCTCTTTGCCGATTTGGATGCCTTTGATTTCTTTTTGTTGTTTGCTTGCTATGGCTAGGACTTCTAATACTATGTTGAATAGCAGTGGTGAGAGTGGACATCCCTGCCGCGTTCCTGACGTTAGGGGAAAAGCTCTCAGCTTTTCCCCATTGAGAATGATATTCGCTGTAGGTTTTTCATAGATGGCTTTTATGATATTGAGGTATATACCCTCTATCCCTATACTCTGAAGAGTTTTGATCAAGAAAGGATGCTGTACTTTGTCAAATGCTTTTTCTGCATCTATTGAGAGGATCATATGATTCTTGTTCTCTCTTTTGTGAATGTATTGTATCACGTTGATTGATTTGCAGATGTTGAACCAACCTTGAAGCCCAGGGATAAACCCCACTTGGTCATGGTGAATAATCCTTTTAATGTACTGTTGGATCCTATTGGCTAGTATTTTGGTGAGAATTTTTGCATCCATGTTCATCAAGGATATTGGTCTGTAGTTCTCCTGTTTGATGGGGTCTTTGTCTGGTTTTGGGATCAAGGTAATGGCGGCCTCATAAAATGAGTTTGGAAGTTTTCCGTCCATTTCTATTTTTTGGAACAGTTTCAGGAGAATAGGTATTAATTCTTCTTGAAATGTCTGATAGAATTCCCCTGGGAAGCCATCTGGCCCTGGACTTTTGTTTGTTGGGAGATTTTTGATGACTGCTTCAATTTCCTTAATGGTTATAGGTCTGTTCCTGTTTTCTATTTCTTCCTGGTTCAATTTTGGTAGTTGATACATCTCTAGGAATGCACCCATTTCTTCCAGGTTATCTAATTTGCTGGCATAGAGTTGCTCATGATATGTTCTTAGAATTGTTTGTATTTCTTTGGTGTTGGTTGTGATCTCTCCTCTTTCATTCATGATTTTGTTGATTTGGGTCATTTCTCTTTTCTTTTTGATAAGTCTGGCCAGGGGTTTATCAATCTTGTTAATTCTTTCAAAGAACCAGCTCCTAGTTTCGTTGATCTGTTCTACTGTTCTTTTGGTTTCTAGTTCATTGATTTCTGCTCTGATCTTTATTATTTCTCTTCTCCTGCTGGGTTTAGGCTTTCTTTGCTGTTCTTCCTCCAGCTCCTTTAGGTGTCGGGTTAGGTTGTGTATTTGAGACCTTTCTTGTTTCTTGAGAAAGGCTTGTATTGCTATATACTTTCCTCTCAGGACTGCCTTTGCTGTATCCCAAAGATTTTGAACAGTTGTGTTTTCATTTTCATTTGTTTCCATGAATTTTTTTAATTCTTTAATTTCCTGGTTGACCAATTCATTCCTTAGTAGGATGCTCTTTAGCCTCCATGCATTTGAGTTCTTTCCAACTTTCCTCTTGTGATTGAGTTCTAGTTTCAAAGCATTGTGGTCTGAAAATATGCAGGGAATAATCCCAATCTTTTGGTACCGGTTGAGACCTGATTTGTGACCTAGGATGTGATCAATTCTGGAGAATGTTCTATGGGCACTAGAGAAGAATGTGTATTCCGTTGCTTTGGGATGGAATGTTCTGAATATGTCTGTGAAGTCCATTTGGTCCAGTGTGTCATTTAAAGTCTTTATTTCCTTGTTGATCTTTTGCTTAGATGATCTGTCCATTTCAGTCAGGGGGGTATTAAAGTCCCCCACTATTATTGTATTGCTGTCAATGTGTTTCTTCGCTTTTGTTATTAATTGCCTTATATAATTGACTGCTCCCATGTTCGGGGCATAGATATTTACAATTGTTAGATCTTCTTGTTGGACAGAACCTTTAAGTAGGATATAGTGTCCTTCCTCATCTCTTATTACACTCTTTGGCTTAAAATCTAATTTGTCTGATATAAGGATTGCCACCCCAGCTTTCTTTTGGTGTCCATTAGCATGGTAAATCGTTTTCCACCGCCTCACTTTCAATCTGGGGGTGTCTTTGGGTCTAAAATGAGTCTCTTGCAGACAGCATATCGATGGGTCTTGTTTTTTAATCCAATCTGATAGCCTGTGTCTTTTGATTGGGGCATTTAGCCCATTTACATTCAGGGTAACTATTGAAAGGTATGAATTTAGTGCCATTGTATTGCCTGTAAGGTGACTGTTACTGTATATTGTCTCTGTTCCTTTCTGATCTTTGCTGCTTTTAGTCTCTCTCTTTGCTTAGAGGACCTCTTTCAATATTTCTTGGAGGGCTGGTTTTGTGTTTACAAATTCCTTTAATTTTTGTTTGTCCTGGAAGCTTTTTATCTCTCCTTCAATTTTCAATGAGAGCCTAGCTGGATATAGTAGTCTTGGCTGCATATTTTTCTCGTTTAGTGCTCTGAAGATATCATTCCAGTCCTTTCTGGCCTGCCAGGTCTCTGTGGATAGGTCTGTTGCCAATCTAATGTTTCTACAATTGTAGGTTACATATCTCTTCTCCCGAGCTGCTTTCACGATTTTCTCTTTGTCTCTGAGACTCGTAAGTTTTAATATTAGATGTTGGGGTGTTGACCTATTTTTATTGATTTTGAGAGGGGTTCTCTGTGCCTCCTGGATTTTGATGCATGTTTCCTTCCTTACATTAGGGAAGTTCTCTGCTATTATTTGCTCCAATATACCTTCTGCCCCTCTCTCTCTTTCTTCTTCTTCTGGGATCCCAATTATTCTAATGTTGTTTCGTCTTATGGTATCGCTTATCTCTCAAATTCTGCCCTCGTGATCCTGTAGTTGTTTCTCTCTCTTTTTTCTCAGCCTCTTTATTTTCCATCATTTGGTCTTCTATATCGCTGATTCTCTCTTCTACCTCATTTATCCTGGCAGTTAGTGCCCCCATTTTTGATTGCACCTCATTAATAGCCTTTTTGATTTTGACTTGGTTAGATTTTAGTTCTTTTATTTATTTTATCTATATTATTAGAGAAACCCCAGAAAGGGTTTCTCTAATAACTTCCACGCTTTTTTCAAGCCCAGCTAGTATCTTTAAAGTCATGATTCTGAACTCTAGGTCCGACATCGTACTAACGTCCATATTGAGTAGGTCCCTGGCTGACGGTACTATCTCTTTTCTTTTTGCTGAGGTGATTTTTTTCGTCTTGTTATTTTGTCCAGAGGAGAACAGATGAATGAGAGAACAAAACGCCAACAGGTTAAGAAGGTCCCCAGGAAATATACTCTATACAAATCAGAAAAGACCTGAAACCAGGGGAAAAGAAAGGGAAAGAAAGAAAAAAGAAAGAGAAAAGAAAGAAAGAAAAAAAAAAAACAAAAAGAAGAAGATTAAAAACAAAAACAGAACAATACAAAAAAACCCGAATATGATCAAATATGATCAGGTTAGTGCATAGATCAGTGCCACAGACTAGATTTTGGGCATATTTTGGTCTGTTAGAAAAAAGTGCCCCCTCAAATTTTAAAGGAAGAAAGACTTATATATGTACAAAATAAGGGTTGATACAATGAAGGGATGGAAGATGACTGTAAAGATGAAAATTATAAAAGATTTTATAAAAGAAATTGATACGATAAGAAGTTTGAAAAAAGAAAGAAGATTTAAAAAAAAAAGGGAGAGAATGTGATCAGGCAGGAGACTAGAACAAAGTCATACACTAGTGATTTAGGGTATATTTTGATCTGTTAGAAGGAACTGTATCTCAAAGTTTTAAAGAGAGAACAACTTATATATATATGCCAAAAATAAGGGTAACTATTATGAAGGGATAAAATATGACTCTAAAAATGAAAAATAATGTTTTTTTTAAAAAAAGGGATTGATAAGGGCGCCTGGGTGGCTCAGTTGGTTAAGCGACTGCCTTCGGCTCAGGTCATGATCCTGGAGTCCCGGGATCGAGTCCTGCATCGGGCTCCCTGCTCGGCAGGGAGTCTGCTTCTCCCTCTGACCCTCTTCCCTCTCGTGCTCTCCATCTCTCATTCTCTCTCTCTCAAATAAATAAAATCTTTAAAAATAAATAAATAAAATAAAAAAAAGTGATTGATAAGATGTTGGTTGAAAAAGGGAAAAAGAGAAATTAAAAAAACAGTTAAAAAATTAAGTTTGAAAAACTAATGAATCATGGTATAAAAAGCCATGAATTCTATGTGCCGTATTCCCCTAGCGCTGGAGTTCTCCCGTTCTCCTTGATCGGTAAACTTGGTCTTGGCTTGCTGGCTGTTCGTGCTGATCTTCTGGGGGAGGGGCCTGTTGCCGTGGTTTCCAAATGTCTTTGCCGGAGGCGGAATTGCCCCGCCCTTGTCAGTCCGGGCTAAGCAAGCTGCTCGGGTTTGCTCTCAGGAGCTTTTGTTCCCTGCAAGCTTTGCGTATGGCTTTGGAGGAGGACAGTGAAAATGGGGGCCTCCCAATCTCCGCCCCAGAGGAGGCAAGAACTCGGGGCTCCGCTCCTCAGTGCACCCCCAGAGAAAAGCAGTAAGTCACTCCCGTGTCCCCGGTCTCCGGCCGGACTCCGTGCTCACCCGGCCTGTGACCGAGCATTTCTATCTCTGGCACCCGACCCCGTGTGGAGTCTCCAAACCCAGCCGATCCCTGCGGTGCGCTTCCGCGTCGCTCCTTCCGGGGGAGGAAAGGGAGTCTCCCTGGCTCTGCTGCTTGTTGGGTCCCTGATGGAGGAGCAGTGGCCCGACTGGGCCGCGGATCACAGTTTATGGCAACTCCGAGCTGAGAGCCTGCTCCTCAGCTCTGTCTCTGCAGCCGGCTTCCCCCTCCAATACCTGGGAGTTCTGCCGCACTCAGGCACCCCCGGTCTTTCTGTGACCCTGAGGGTCCTGAGACCACACTGTCCCACGAGGGTTCCACCCCCCGCTTAGCCACTGGAGCGACGTCCCTCAGCGGAGCCGACCTCTAAAAGTTCCGATTTTGTGCTCCGCGGCTCTATCACTTGCCAGAAGCGGCTGGCGGAGGCCCCCTCCCCCGCTGTCTATCCTCCCGAATATCGCCTCGGATTCACTTCTCTGCACATCCTACCTTCCAGTAAGTGGTCGCTTCTCTGTTCAGACAGTTGTTGCTACTCTCCTCTTCGATCTCCTGTTGAGTTCGTAGGTGTTCAGAATGGTTTGATCCCTATTCAGCTGAATTCCTGAGACCAGACGAAATCCAGGTCTCCTACTCCTCCGCCATCTTGCTCCGCCCCCTGTGCCTTTACATTTTTACTCGTCTTTTATGAACACAAGATATTCCATTTATGTAACTCATGTTATATAAATCTATTAAACCCCCAATACTAATAGAAATACATGGGATAAATTATTAGGGAAGGATTATTTATCTTACCAAACAGATCCAAAGCTTCCTTCTTAAATTTTAAGTCACTACAGTACATTTATTTTTTATGAATAACTCCCGAGACATTGAATGAACACATAAATATACATAAAAAGAGGGGTGCCTGGGTGGCTCAGTCGGTTAAGCAGCTGCCTTCGGCTCAGGTCATGATCCCAGGGTCCTGAGATTGAGCCCCAAGTTGGGCTCCCTGCTCTGCAGGGGGCCTGCTTCTCCCTCTCCCTCTGCCTGTCCCCCAGCTTGTGCTCTCTCTCGCTATCTCTGTCACTATTTGTCTTTCTCTCAAATAAATAAAATCTTTAAAAAAAATTAAAAAAATATATATGAAAAGAAAACCAAGCAATTAAGATCTATATACATGAAGAATACGCACATCACATTCACATAACACCAGACATCCTTAGTAATGCTAAAACAGTTGAAAATTTTCTTATCTGTATCAGTGGGGACATTCTAGATCATAATTAGCTGGAGGGCAGGCAAAGGTTATATTGGAAACTTCTTTGCCTTGCATTTGTATAAACTAAAAAATATTAATGTCAACAAGCTGACTTGATATTTTTCGAAGTTTCACCAGACTAATGCTGTTACTCGAGTGTGAAATACACAGAAAAAGAGCTGCTGTTTTGTCTGGTATCTGCTTTTCCCTCTGGCTGACTGTGTCAGGGAACAATGAAGTTCTCCAACCTCAGGGCTCAATGGCCCACGCTGTTCAGAGTCAGAGAGAACATAAGTATGGATGGTGTAGAAAGCCCACGTGGAGAAGCTTCTCAGGGTCAAGAGGACCAGAAGAACAGAAAAGCGTCTCACCTGGCTATTGTGTGGTCGGTAAATAAAGGTGGCAACAGTTCTAAGAAATGCACTCTTAACGTTTTCAAAAAATTCCGGTCCTATTCTAACCTCACCACTGGGAGAGAAGGCAGAGGGCTTCTGCCAAAAACTTCAGGTGAATGCAGAAGGTGTTCTCTGTTCCACCGGCAACATTAGAAAGAGGGAGGGAATGTCTGCTCTGTTCTTAGCCCTTCACCTGCCAATCTCCGCCTGTGAGGAGTCAGCATTTTCTGCCCACAAAGAGATATCCTACCTCTCTAGGTCTGAAAAGACGCTCTGGAGAAAACAGAGCATTGATGGGGAATTTAAAGGGCAGTGGAAACAATAAAAGACATAAAAGGTCAATTGATCCAAACATTCTGGCAGCCGGAGCTTACCTGCCCCTCAGCGTTCAGAGAGCAGGAAGGCGCACTGGGTCAGGGCGCGCTTGAAGTGACTGACAGGGGAAACGGTTCTTCTTCCTTGAGCTCAGTGTATTTGCCTCAACCGCAAGGACCTCGCTTAGGAAGATCTTCCCTGCCCGCTGCAGTGTCTTGACTTTTTAGCAAATCGTTCTTCAGGCAAAAACTGTCACATGGAGATGGTTGATTATATTGGTTCTTTGAAAAAAGAAAAATTTTTTGAAGAACCTCCTCTTTCAGGGGTACAAACGTCTTAAAGATCCACCGGCACTATCTTATACCAGTTAAATAAAAAGACAGTTGCTACTACCTGGGCACATATGAGATGAATGAATGGGACGTGCCACGTGCGCTCACGCACGCACACACGGAGAGGATACTTTTTCATTTCCCCTGGAGGTTCTATCATGGAATGCAGTTTATATTTTCTTAGAGAACAGTTCTACTTTTACAGCCCATGAAGCCCTCGCTTAATGTTTTCTTACCTTCTCTTTTGAGCTGTACCCACACCTTCATACCCTTCCTTGCTCTGCTTTGAATTACTGATGGAAGGGGAAATAACTTCCTAATTCTATGCAAAATCATATTGTGTGTACTTCTGTGTGCATTTGTGTGCGAGACTGCTTGTGTGTATGGCGCCCTTATACTCTTAGTCAGTTAACGAACATAAATATCTAGAGCCTTAAACATGTTAAAATGATGGTAAAATCCATTAGAAAATAACTTTAAAGTAGATGCTATTCATTTCCCATCTTTATGACTGCATTTATTTGACTTTCAAGATTATTTTGAGTTTGTGGCAAACTCTTGCTTTTGTCATAGTACATGTAATTCCACAGGGGAGCGAAAAGAAAAGGAGAAAGAAATAGGGAAGGTTAGGAAAATGTACATAACAGTGGTGCACTGCGGTAGAGATAATGTAGATTGCTAACTCTGCATCTGGTTGTAAGATTTACTTTCAAAAGGTCTGTTAGATTTTCATTTGTAATACTGGCATTAAAAACGCTGAAAATGTATTTTTACTTCCTTACTTTTTTAGTTTTTAGGGAAAATCTTTATTTTTCTTGTCGAAAACATATGCATGAGTAATCTAGCAATATATAATAGAAACTCAGAAGACGTAACTAGAAAAATCTAAATATCCAAGGTACCTATAGTATCTGACATAGATGATAACAGCATAGAAAACAACTATTCTTAGCCTGACCCCTAGTGTTAATAGCAAATAAGCGTGCAGTCTGACAGTATTAGACCTAAGACAAAATTGTTTAAATAGATAATGTTTTTTCATTATAAAAAAATCTACCCTCGATGAGTAAATACCGAGCATGGGAACATCAATCCAGAAGGAGCTCAGAGATGAACATCTTCATTTGATAAAAGGGAAACCTGAGTCTGACTGTTTTGGGGATGAAAGAATAGTCTGAATTAGTTTATGGAGCTGCATTTTAGTCTTTGCACCCACTCCACTGGCCATATCTCTATTTTACAACTGTGGGAAGACAATCTCTGACTTTTAATCCCTGTCTTCACCAGTCCCCGAGCACCACTATGGCTAAGACATGCGTTCACTCCTTGCCTGCTCTGAAGTTGGCAAGCAAGTTCAAGTTACTCAAAAGCCACAGCAGAAAGGGCCAGAGAAATAATTTATTCTTTATTAATCCAGTCTGAGTTTAGAATTGCCTGATGTTTCTCTAATCAACTGAGACAATTTTGGTAATTATCCACCCATTTACAAGACATTTCTAGATACAGCTCCAAATAATTCAACCAACTGAAATGTTTCTCTCTGTTCCCTGGTAGGGGGAAATCTCTTCTTACAGCAGAAGCCCCCAGAAGCTTTGAACGGGGTGTCTCCCCAAATGAAGTTATCAGCCAGGGATTAACTTTCACTTATCCAGGTAATATATTCTCAGAAGACAAGGAAAAAGGAGAATTGTGAATTGTTTGCTTATTTTTCTGAAGACCTGGAACATCCAGCTCTTCTGATTTCCTTTGCTCTTATATGCTATACTTGTTTTAACACCCCAAATCTGCATTATTTTTTTTCTTATTTATGAATTTTTCTACTTCTTTTGTTCCTGAATTCAGTTTATAAAAGCCTTCCCAATGGTAATTACTTGGTTTTAGATCTTGGATAATTTAACTTTACTTCCTATTACCAAACTAATAAGCACATTTACTTCTTAAACCTGGAAATTGCCCCAGCATGTTCTAAGATACTTTTGATAAAACTTACTAAGTTGATTTTTCAACAGAAATCTGAGTACTGACTGTTCCAATTACCACTCAATTTCTTACCTTGAGAATATTTTGGTGGGGAGGGGGAGGGTAGATATTTATAAGCTGATTAAAGAAGGTCATGCTTAGAGGTAGCCTAGTTATTGGTTTTAAAATAACACAATTCTCATTGTCTTAACTATTCATTCTCTTGTCTCAGTGGATTGATGGAAACAGCTGAATAAAAAAGTGATTTCAGAAATGTCAAAATAAACTTGCAATAACACTTTGCAAAATTTTTGCTAGAGCAATTATAATGGTGCATGCTATATATATTTGAATTTTTGCTGTGTTTAGAAGTTTGCCAGGATTAAAGAAGCAACAAATATGATAAAGATAATAATTTTTGAGGGCTACCAATTCTCATATCATGAACTATGGTACTCAGACCCCCTGAACTTGAATTAGCTTAACTGCTAATTTCACCTCCACCCCCACCCCCACTTCAGAGATCCTTGATTCCTGTTTTCCAGGCATGGGGCCCAGCGACCTAACCATTCGATGAGAGTCTCCAATAGTATTCTGATCACTCTTCTTCATTTTTTAATATTGGTTTCTGTTGCTTGCCTCCAAAAACCCTAATTAACCCAGGGTAGCAATATGACAGGTAACAAGCAAAGGCTGGGATTGGTTCCAGGCAAAATAAGGCAGGTGGCAGTGACAATTCCTATCCATAAACCCAGAGAGGAATCTAACACTCCATGGAATGAAATGGCTAGATTAGTTAATTAAGTCACCACCTGTGCTTATCCAAAATCAAATTCCTATTTGTAGCAAGACTTTGGGAGATTGCACTGTTCTGCTATGGAGAATAAGAGATGTTCCAGACCCCAGAGTGACAAAATGCCAAGCCACAGCTCTGTATGAGGCAAGCACAGTTATCATAAGAGGCAGTAGGACAGGCACAGTAAACACATTTTGATTCACAATATTGCCATGGTCAATTGAACATAGTTTCCTGGAAGAAAATAAAAAATAAAAATAAAAATTCAGGTCTGGGGAACAAGTCTGTCATGAGCCATTGTAACAAATGGATTCAATCTTCCCTCATTCCCCAATCCTGAAATAGTTCACAGACAAGAGCTTCTTTAATAAAGGAAGGCAAGGTGGACTTCAAAGTGAACGCTGAAATATATCTATTATGTATGCCCTGTGAGATTTTTCCTAACTATAATCAAAGGGTCCTAAAGCTACTTACCAGGGTAATTCTTTAGTGTAATGAAAATACCAAATCTTTCAAGGGCTATCAGCACTGTCTCTGAGCTAATTGCTAGGAACCCAAAACACTGCTTCATACCCCCAGTCTTATTGGGGGCTTATGAGTTACAGGAGAACAGTGAAGTTTTCACATTAGCCTTCTGGAAAAACTAAAATACTCCCATCCCATTTCATGGTTATTTTTAATAGTTCCTGAGTGTATAGCTTGAATAGACATCTTTAGAAGCAGGTTGCATCCCTACATTGATGCCGTCGACTAAAACCAATGATTATAAAGGGCCAAGTTCCTGGACAGCTCTCCTACCAAGCAAGCACATCATAAATCTCAGTACTCTACCTTGTCGGGGAAAATAGCAGGGACTAGGGTAACCATCACAAACTTAAAAGATTTAAGGGTGGTAATTTCACATCCTCATTTAATTATACAGTTTGATGCAAAAATGAACAGGCTTAAAGTAGCAGGCATTTGGGGGTTTTGATTATCTGAAAAAAAGTGCTCATTTTGGCTTGATTCTTGAAAGATAATTTCTCTGGACATTAATTCAAGGTTACTAGTCATTTTCTTTTAGAACACCAGAGACATTGGTCTAGCTGTCATTTTTGCTTTAGTGAAGTCACTTGTCAGTCGAAAGCCTGCTACTGTGATTTTTTTCTTTGATTTTCTACAGTTTCACTATGATGATTCTTGGTATGTGTTTCTTTTTATTTAACCCACTTGGGTTCATTGGGATTTTGAATGTGAAGACTGAGATCTTTCATCAGTCCTGGAACATGTTAAGCCATTATCTTTTGAAATATTGCTTCCATACCATTCCTTCTTTTACTCCTTCAGGAACTCATGTTTGGACCTCCCTCTCTTCTGTTAGCTTCTTAATCTCTTCTCTATTTTGTGTCTTTTTGTCTCCTTTCTTTTATTCTGGATGATATCTTCTGATCTCTTTTGATTTTCTCTTCAGTTCTAATTTGTTATTAAATGTTCATCACATTTTCAATTTAATTTTAGTTAATTAAGAGAATTTATTTTTATAAGTTTTAGATTTACAGAAAAATTGAGAAGCTAATGTATTTTCCATATACCCCACACTCAGTTTCTGCTATTATTAACATTTCACATTATTATAATACATGTGTTATAATTAATGAACCAACGTCAATACATTATTATTAATTAAAGACCATAGTTTATTTAGATTTCCTTAGATTTTTCCCTAATGTCCTTTTTCTATCCCAGGATCCCATCCAGGATACCACATTAAATTTAGTTGTCCTCTCTCTTTAGGTTCCACTTGGCTGTGAGAGTTTCTTGACTTTCCTTGGTTTTGTTTTTGTTTTTAAAGATTGTATTTATTTGATAGAGAAAGAGAAAGAGAGAGAGCACAAGCAGGCGGAGCAGCAGAGGGAGGGGAACAAGCAGGCTCCCTGCTGAGCAGAGAGCCAATGACATGAGGCTCGATCCCAGGACCCTGGGATCATGACTTGAACCGAAGGCAGATGTTCAATGGACTGAGCCACCCAGGTGCCCCTTGACTTTCCTTGTTTTTAATGACCGTGGCAGTTTTGCTGAGTACAGGCCAGGTATTTTGTAGAATACTCTTCCATTGGAATTTGTCTGGTGTTTCTTCTCATGATTAAGCTGGGATTATAGGTACTTGGAGGAAGACCACACAGGTAAAAAGCTGTTATCATTACATCATAATAAGCATACTACTACCAATATGATTTATGACTTGTTGACACTGGCTTTAATCACCTGGCTGAAGTAGTGTTTGCCAGGTTTCTCCACTGTAAAGTTTTAGCCCCATTACCGTACATTTTGGAAGAAAATCACTATGTGCAACACATACCTACAGAGTGACAGTTATGCTTCCCCTCCTTAAGCAGAGAGTATTTACTTAAATTATTTGGAATTCTTCTGCATAAGAAATTTATCTCTTCTGCATTTAATTTATTCAATATTTTATTTATATATGTATAAACGTGGTATTTATTTTATTATATTTTTGAATAATCCAGTATTATTCATTTTTTTGCTCAGGCTGTTTCAGCTTTGGCCACTGGGAGCTCTGTCAGTTGCCCCCTGTGTTCCTTTGATATTCCTATCAATATGGGTTTGTTTTAGCTATTTCTTATTTTCTGGCACTACAAATGCTCCAGGCTCATCTTGTGTATTTTCTGTCCCAGTCTTAGAATCAGCCATTTCTTCAAGGAGCCCTGATTCCTTTTTTAAATAGTATTAGAAACCAAATGTGGATGCTATTTATGCATGTTGCAACAGGGATGTCATTTCTTTTAGGCCCTTTCATCTAAAAAGCAAAAAATATATGTGATTATACAGATATATAACAGATCTATAAATATTTCTATTTACAACCATCTATACTTATATTAAGCTAAACATATTCATATGATGTCTCCAACTCTGATTGCCATCATGGATATTTTTTTTAGGCCCTTCTTTTCACTTAATTGTAATCTCCCACCCAGAAATCTGGCTCCCACCGTCTGTCATACATTTACTTAATTGTTCATTCTGGTATACATGTATAGCAATGTCAGAATTGGTAACACATAATCCCATGGGAAACAACTTTATCGATTAGAATATAGTGCTTCTGTGTAGTTCCTTATATCTTTAGTCTTATAGATGCCAATCATTTCCAAAAATACTCAGCTTATCACTTTCCCCCCAACCCCTTCAGTGAGATTCTTTCAGTTGTTTGTGATACAGTTAGACCTCCTTGTCACAGTCTGCATTTCTTCCTGGAATACCCCAATCTCCTAAATGATAATTAAAATTTTGCATCCATTAAGGTTACTTTTTGTGCTATACAGTTCTAGGGGTTTTGACAAATGCATAATATATTGTACTCACAATTATATTATCACAAAGAATCACGTTATTACCCTAAAAATCCACTATGCTTCACCTATGTCTTTACAGTTTTATCTTTTCTAGAATGTTATATAACTGGTTTCTTTCACTTAGTAATATGCCTTTGATATTTCTCCGTCTGTCTTTGTGGCTTTATAGCTCATTTCTCTGTATCTCTGAATAATATTGTGATGAATCACATTTTATCCATTCAGCTTTTAAAGGACATCTTGGTTGCTTCCAGTTTTGGGAGATTACCAATAAAGCTGCAATAAACATTTACATGAAGGTTTTTGTGTGGGCTTGGCTTTTCAAATCAATTGGGCAAATACCAAGGCGCATGTTCGCTAGATCATATGGTAAGACTGTATTAACTTTGTAAGACTGTCAAATTGTCTTCCAAAGTAAACATACCATTTTGTAGTCCCACTAGCAATGAATGAGCATTCCTGTTGTTCCTCATGCTATTATCTTTGAAAAAGTTTTTGTTTATTTCACATTTCACGGTTGTACCCACCCAAAATTGATTTCTATATATGGAGTATGTATGGATCCATGTTTTTTCCACATGAATTTCTAGATAGAATATTTGATATTTTTGTGATTATAAATGATAAATTTATTTCATTTTTAAACACTATATTGATAACATGTTGAAATGCAAATAATTTTTGTACATCGATATTTTATTCAGCAACATTACCTAACTTAGAAATTCTTATAATTTATCTGTAGAGATATATAAATTATTATTATTTTTTTATTTTAAAGATTTTATTTATTTGACAGAGAGAGACACAGTGAGAGAGGGAACACAAGCAGGGGGAGTGGGAGAGGGAGAAGCAGGCTTCCTGCGGAGCAGGGAGCCCCATGCGGGACTCGATCCCAGGACGCTGGGATCATGACCTGAGCTGAAGGCAGACGCTTAACGACTGAGCCACCCAGGTGCCCTGAGATATATAAATTATATCTTTCTTTTTTATCAAGGTAACACAGAAAGTTAACAGACAATGTTACATTAATTTCAGGTGCACAACATAGTGATTCCACAACTTTATATATTATGCTGTGCTCACCACAGTGTAGTTACCATCTGTAAGCACGTAACTCTATTATAATACCATTGACTATATTCCCTATGCTGTACCTTTCATTCATAACTGTACCTCCCACTCCCCTTTGCCCATTTTGCACATCCCATCACCCTCCTCCCTTCTGGCAACCATTAGTTTGTTCTTTGTATTTACAGGTCTGTTTCTGCTTTTTTTGTTTGTATGGTTGGTCAGTTGTTTTTTTTTTTAAGATTCCACATGAAATGAAATCATATGGTATTTGTCCTTCTCTGACTTATTTCACTGAGCATTATACCCTCTAGGTCCACCCATGTTGCTGCAAATGACAAGATTTCATTCTTTTTTTTATGGCTGAATAATAGTCCATTTTATGTATATAGACATCTTCTTCTATCTAGTCTATTGTATGTATACAGACATCTATTCTTCTATCGATGGACTCTTGGTTGTTTCAATATGTTGGCTATTATAAATAACGCTGCAATAAACATAGGCATGCATATATCTTTTTGAATTAGTGTTTTCATTTTCTTTGGGTAAATACCCAGCAGTGGAATTATTGGCTCATATGGTATTTCTGTTTTTAATTTTTTGAGAAACTCCATACTGTTTTCCACAGTGGCTGCACCAATTTACATTCCCATTAACAGTGCATGAGCATTCCCTTTCCTCCACATCCTGGCCAACACTTGTTATTTTTCTTGTCTTTTTGATATCAGCCATTTCTGATTGGTGTGAGGTGATGTTTCATGGTAGTTTTGATTTGCATTTCCGTAATGATGACTGATGTTGAGCATCTTTTCATGTGTCTGTTGGCCATCTGGATGTCTTCTTTGGAAAATCTCTATTCAGGTCATCTGCTTATTTTAGTGGATTATTTGGGGTTTTCAGTGTCAGGTTGTGCAAGTTCTTTATATATTTTGGCCACTAACCTGTTATCAAACATATCATTTGTAAATATCTTCTCCTATTCAGTAGGTTGTCTTTTCATTTTGTTGATGGTTTCCTTTGCTGTGTAAAAGCTTTTAATTTTGGTGTAGTCCAAATAGTTTATTTTTGCTTTTGTTTCTCTTGCCTGAGGAGATATATCCATAAATATGTTGCTAAGGCTGATGCCAAGGAGGTTACTGCATATGTTTTCTTCTGGATTTTTATGCTTTCAGGTCTCACATTTAGGTCTTCTGTCCATTTTGAGGGTTTGTTTTGTTTTGTTTTTTAGAGAGAGAGAGTGTGAGTGGTGGGGGTGGGTAGAGGGAGAGGGAGAGAGAGAATCTTAAGCAGGCTCCATGCCCAGCATGGAGCCCAACACTGGGCTCAATCTCATGACTCTGAGATCATGACCTGAGCTTAAATTAAGATGCTTGGATGCTTAACCAACTGAACCACCCAGGCACCCCCTGAGTTTATTTTTCTGTATGGTGTAAGACAGTGGCCCAGTTTCATTCTTTTGCATGTACCTGTCCAATTTTTCCAGCACCATTTATTTAAGAGAATATATCTTTCCCATTGTATATTCTTGCCTCCTTTGTCATAGATTAACATACAGATGTGGGTTTATTTCTGGGCTCTCTATCCATTTCCTTTGATCTATATGTATATTTTTGTGCCATTACCATACTATTTTGATCATGACAGCTTTATAGTATATCTTGAAATCTGGAATTGTAATACCTCTAGCTTTGTTCTTTCTGAAGATTGGTTTGGCTATTTGGGGTCTTTGGTGGTTCTATACAAATTTTAGGGTTATGTGTTCTAGTTCTGTGAAAAATTCTGTTGGTATTTTGATAGGGATTGCATTGAATCTGTAGATTGCTTTGGGTAATATGGACATTTTAGCAATAGTAATTCTTTCAATCCATGAACATGGAATATCTCTCCATTTGTTTGGGTCATCTTCAGTTTCTTTCATCAGTGTTTTATAGTTTTCATAGTACAGGTCTTTCACCTCCTTTGTCAAGTTTATTCCTCAGTATTTTATTCTTTTTGGTGCAACTGTGTAAATTATCTTAATATATAATTTATAATTTATTGTTAATAATTTAATATATAATTAAATCCATCTTTAAATACTGTGAGTGATATTTCTACTTTTCCAATACTGTGAATGGTATTTCTACTTTTCCAATTTTCATGTATTTTATATATTTTTCTTGCATTAATGTATTGATTAAGGCCATTTGTACTCTGTGGAACAGAAATGGTAATAGTAGACATCTTTATCTCATTCCTAATCTTAGAGTGTTCAGTATTTCATTAACAAGTATGTTCTTGGCTGGCATCTAAAATAATTATAAATATCATTATTTACAATAATCACAGCAACTAATTATCAGATTATTCTCAGATTAGATACTTGTTCTTATCAAATTAAGGCAGTTTCCTTCTATTCCTACAGGAACAAGGGCTTTTTTTTATTATTACAAATAAATGATGAATTTATCAAAAGCGGTTTTCTGTAAGTACTGAATTTCTTACAATTATTCTTATAGTCTATAAAATCACGGCATGGTAGTACTTGACTTTCTCATGTTAAACTAACTTTAAATTCCTAAAATAAGTCCAACTTCTTTAAGATGCATTAACTTTCATAAATATTGCTGGATGTGGTTTCCTATATTTTTACTTAGAATATTTACATTTAAATCACAAGATGTATTGGCTTATAATCTTTACTAATGCCCTTCACAAATTTTGGTTTCAAAGAATTTGGACTTAGAAAATTTGTTTTAACATGTTCCCCTTTTTCTATTTGTAGAAGAGTTTCTGTGATAAAACTGCTAATTTTTGCCTCATAATTAGTAGAATTTTTTCATTGATGTATTCTAGCTGTGGAATTTTCTGAGCTCTGGTAAGTAGTATTGTTCTAGAAAGTTGCACTTTTCTCTTGCTATTAACTGGCATGAGTTGTTCTTAATGTTCTTGTATTGTATTTTTGTTGTCTGTAGGATACACAGTGAGATCCCCTTTTCACTTCAGTATTGGTTACTTATATCTACTCTTCTTTTGTTCTTAATAAGCTTTAAAAAAAGTTTTATTTTATTTGTCCTTTTGTAGAAACATTCTATTTTCTTATTAACAACATTTGACTTTTCTGGTCCTTTCTAATCTGTGATTGTTTTTTATATCACCTGTTTCTGCTCTTAATTTTATTTTCTTTCTTCTTTCTTTGGTTTAACCTGCTGTTTTTACAAACCTCTTGAGAGGAATACTTAGTTCATATATTTAAGCCTTTTCACTATTTCTGAAATACTCATTTATAGCTACAAATCTCTAAGCATGATTTTAGCTACATAATACAAATCTCATAATGTAGAATTTTATTGTTTAATTCAAATTGTTTTTCATTTACATTGTGATTCTTCTTTGATTCAAGAGTTGCTATGTTGCTTAATTTTCAAATAAAAGCAATTTTTTGGTTAACTCGTGGTTAAATAACAAATTGTTTATGAGTCTTTTAGAAGGTTGCCAAAGGTGTGCCAAATTTTTATACTTTACATATACTGTGATTGTGAATTTGCCTAGTTTATTTTTTATTTTTTTAAAGATTTTATTTATTCATTTGACAGAGAGAGCACAAGCAGGGGGAGTCGCAGGCAGAGGGAGAGGGAGAAGCAGGCTTCCCGCTGAGCAGGAGCCCAATGCAGGGCTCAATCCCAGGACCCCGGGATCATGACCTGAGCCAAAGGCAGAAGTTCAACTGACTGAGCCACCCAGGCGCCCCTCCTAGTTTATTTTTGAATGTGAATTCTTGCTTCATGCATTTATAGGCTATGTTATAAGATTTTTTTCTGATGTAATATTCAGTTTACTAATTCTCTTTATGGCCATGTCTAATTTGCTTTACATTTATTAAGTTTGTACTTTCAGTTTTTGTATATTTTCATTGTAGAATTTGTTTTGTACTTTTTATAGTTATTCAGCTAAATTCTCAATCTTCTGTTTCATTTCCCTGTGCATGCCAATCACAGTTACTTCAATGTAAAGAAATAATATTTCAGTAACTCTATTATGAATTACTTGATAGTTTCAGTTTTTATTATTTCTCTTAGTTTTTGGTCATGTTTTCTTTCTTTAAAAAAAAAGATTTTATTTATTTGACACACAGAGAGAGCACAGCAGGGAGAGTGGGGGAGCAGCAGAGGGAGAGGGAGAAGGAGACTCTCGTCTGAGCAGGAAGCCCAGTGCAAGGCTCGCTATCAGGACCCTGGGATCATGACCTGAGCTGAAGGCAGACGCTTAACCGACCAAGCCACCCAGGCGCCCCTTTGCCATGCTATTTATGTACTTATTTATTTATTTTTACTCATCAGTGGATATTGAATATGAATAGTTGGAAAGGTCACTGGCACCTGTAATGGCATTATCTTTCTCTAGAGAAAATTTGCACTGACTTCTGACAGGAGCCTAAAGACAAAAGAAATCTCATATAATCTCAATCCAATCAGGAAGGAAGATGATATTCACCTAGTTTAAATTTTTAGGAGGTTGATCTGTTTTCAGTTTAGCTTTTTCTTTCAGGGTGATTTTCAGAGCCCTAGGAACTTACCAGGAGCCTTTACAGACCTTGAACTCCAGTTTTTGCCCCATGAGCCTGTGAACTGACTGAAGATTTCTTCACCTTCTTAGACACTCGGGATCTAGGAGAAAGTTGGTCCCTCCTAATAGCCAGAATTACCTTTTGGGTATTTTTGTTTTCCTTGATATTTGTCCCTTAATGCTCCATAAGCTTGATAGCTCTTCGATATCACCCAAGATTAAAAAAAAAAAAAAATCTTGTACTTCTTCTCTAGTTCTTCTTAGGGGTACCGTTGTCTGAATGTCTGACACATTCTGCCTTAATTCAAAACAAAAAACTTCTATGTTGGAATGAAAAATGTAAAGAATTTTGACAAAGGGGAGATATGGCTGGTTTATTTTTCTCAATTTTGTTTATAAAATATAAAAGATATGAGGTAATGAAACTTTATAAAGAGAAATATTCAAGGAAATTAGAGTTATATGGAGAGTCCTTTCTTAACTTCAATTTAACATTTCTCATCTTTAATTTCATGTGAAATTTTCAAGCAAACATAGTAAGTTTAAGCTTTCCCTTAAAATTCTGTTTTGTCTCAATGCTATGAGATCAATTATATTTCTACACACAAACTGGCTGCAATTCAGAAAGAAAATACAGCCAAATACAGCCTGTGTTATAATTAAATAATTTTAATGCAGGTCATGTGAAGAAAACCCCACATAAGCAGATTGCCCAATCCCTTGGAGAGACCTGACCAATTCATCTGCAGGAGAATGAAATTGCAAATATTGCTGTAAGGAACATGTAGGAAAAATCTGAAGTGACACTGGAATCTCATTTCCCCGAAATTTGAAATGGTTTAGCTACTAATATTTCTCCATCATCTAGGATTCATCAGATGCCTCCAGAAGTTCTGATTCATTTATGTAGTTTTAATTTTCAGTGTAATGACCCTGTGTTACTTGTGTCTTTTGAGCATAGATTAAGAGTCAGAGCCTTTCCCCAGCCTTTTCTTTAATTACTCTGACGCCAGTGAAAATATGTTCACCTCTTGAGCCAAGAAACTCAGTATCTAAGTGACAGTGATTTCCATGGAGCAAGCAGTGTTCTGCTCAGCTGTCAAAAACACCATGTTTGATAGGTCACATTACACCTTCTTTTAAAATAAGGGTAAAATAGTTTGGATGATTGTTCCCAATGGACCATTAGTTTCACCGGTATTTGAAATATTAACGAGGATATCTCTATAGGGTGAAAATGCTGTATCAGAATGCAAAGCAAACTCTAGCAGTTGATACATAAGTTGTTTACATCTAATTTTTCTTTTTCCTCCATTAAACTTACAGAGAATAGGAAATATAAAGGCAGAAGAAGCAGAACACAGAAAAGGAAATTTTCTATCATTCTGCTTTGATCAGCTACAAATGAAGTTATCAAGCAACTGATTTAGAATAGCAAGACAGATTCTTGCTATGAAAGCTACTTCTCTAGAAACTGAAACCTTTTACAGGAAATTAACACTACAGAAAAATTATATTTTAATGCTGAAGGTTTAGAGTGTAATAACTTGATGACTCAGGTATCTTTTATTTTTGTATTGATTTCTTGACTTTTACCTGCTTAAAATCACTTAGGAGGTCCAGAGGATGTGGTAATGTTGGAAGCCGGTATATTCAGACTTTCAATCATCTATAAAGTTAAGTTGGATTGAATATGTATACTGCTCTATCTTGAAAGTTGTGTATTTGGGGATAAAATTCAACCTAAATAGTATCTTTTGTCTTTCATTGTAGAAAAAGGAAAATCACAGAGTAATAATGTAATATACATATTATTCCAATGAATTCTTTACATTTCTTTTATCCTTTTCCAAATTATACTGTTTGCCCTCTATGTTAGAATTCTGCCAGCTTAAAAAAAAAACAAACAGAAAGACCAGTATAAAATAGTTTAAGCAATATATCCTTTCAAAAAAACAAAGATGGAGTTTCTGCAACAAGGGAAACCACAACAAATGGTGAATTTTAACAATGCAATCACCTTGATGTCTCAGGTGTGTAATAACATACCAGTCAAGGGCTTTATGTGTGTCACTTAAAAAATATAGATTAGTGTCCAATATTACCCTGAGAAAAATCCTTCATAAAGGAAGCTCAAAACCTACGGACTGAAGAGATGTAGTCTCCCATGCAGGAGTGCTAGTTCTCTCATGTGTTCCTTACTGTCAGGGAGACTGAAGGAGAGAAATCAGAAGACTCTTCACATACAGTTCCTATGGTAACCCCAATTTTACACTCTTTATTCAGTTTTTAGGTCCCCCAAAGGATCACCTTGGCCACGTTAGTATCATTCATTCAACAGTATTAGGTATTTTGTGAAAAATGCTTGAAAGATGGATACATTCTATGTTCTTATTATCAAAACACTACCACATTAAAAGTTTCAGTTTGTGAATTAAATGACTTGTGTATTTTCTGACTTAAAACTGTTTTTTATTTTTTTTTATTTTTTTTTAAAGATTTATTTATTTGACAGAGAGAGACACAGCAAGAGAGGGAACACAAGCAGGGGGAGCGGGAGAGGGAGAAGCAGGCTTCCCACGGAGCGGGGAGCCCGATGCGGGGCTCGATCCCAGGACTCTGGGATCATGACCTGAGCTGAAGGCAGACGCTTAACTGACTGAGCCACCCAGGCGCCCCTTAAAACTGTTTTTTAAAAGTGATTAAAGCAGGGGCGCCTGGGTGGCCCAGTCGTTTAAGTGTCTGCGTTTGGCTCAGGTCATGATCCTGGAGTTCCTGGATTGAGCCCCACGTGGAGCCCCACATGGAGCCCTGTATCAGGCTCCCTGCTCAGCGGTAAGTCTGCTTCTCTCTTTGCCCCTCACCCCACTCATTCTCTCTCTCTCTCAAATAAATAAATAAAATCTTTATAATTTCAAAGCCAACAGAGGGCACTTCAAAATTGAAAGTTTAAGAATTAAGATATCTGAATTATAATTCTGACTTGTCCATTAACTTTCAGCAAGATGTTCTTCAAGGTATTTGATCCTTTTCAGTCTCAATTTTCTCATTTGTAGAATGAAGAAGATTAAGTTTGAATATTTCTTAGGTCCCTTATGCTCCTAATAATATATTTGAGATATAGACCACTGCAGAATTTGAGGAAGTCCTGTATTTTGGAGATCGAAGGCAGTACTGTATGGAGAGCATCTGGAATAGACCAGGACACTGGAGCTGGGTCACACCTAGTTATGCCTTCATCATCAGAAGGAAAAATTTGGCCTACTCATTTGCTGTAACACCAGTCTTCTCCAAAATCTGTTTCATCACTGAGGGTGCAATCAAAGCACACGTGCTCCAAGAGCATTTCCTCATCCCCCCAGCAGGCATCACGACCATGCTGGGTTTAAACACTGTGATGCCTCTAGAGCTTCTCACCTTCTCTCAGAGGTGAGAGAGAACCCCAGGAAGCTACTCTTTTATTTCCCCCTCACTCTCAGCCTTTGACAGGGACTGTCAGGGACTCTGTTCAGCCTGATTCTCCTCGTCTTTGGTCACTACAGGGAGCCCCAGACCATCAGTCAACTTCCAGTCTCTTATTGTCAAAGGCTCTGCCCTTCCCTTTGTCTGAACCCTTTTCCCACCTCTAACTTCTGAATCCTTTCCACCATGCTCTCTAGACCTCACCTTCCAACATCAGCAAATCTCCCTGCATGCTTAGCCCCTTCTCTAAATCCTCCTGCCATGTCTTGATGTTATAAAACCTGGCTCTCCCCCAAGGACCTTACTTCCTCTTAACCCTCTCTTACTTTGTGCATTGTGCTGGAAGGTGGGGGCAGGTTATGAACTTGTTCTTCCTTGCTATTTTCAAACTACTTTCGCTTCCTTCTAAAGACCCCTCAAGCTTTCAGCCTCATGTATCAGATAATTCTCTTTATAACTCTTTTTACTTTCTTATTTCTATTCGTTTCTACTGATTTTAGTTCCTAGCTCCTTTTATGAAAGAGACTTTCAACTGTTTTAATTCTTGACAATTTCAGCATACATGTAGCTAATTTTCCCTATACTCTGGCCTCTCAGTCTCTGGATCACCTATCCACAATGGTCTCATCCACCCACTCTCCTCAGACACTCACTCTCATAGCCACACCCAAGATCTTGCCATTACCAATAACTGCAGAACAAAATGGCATCCTCTCTTCACATCCTAACCTGTGCCACTAAATATACAGGCAAATCAGCTGCCCTGGGCATAAACAGACAATTGTTCAACAACAAACAAGGTCAAGTGCCCCGAGACACTGAGAATTCAGACTGGCTCAAACTACTCCCCCTTTTGGAACATAAAACATGCAATCACTGGACATCTTTTTCTCTTGATAAAGGGAACCAAAGATTTGTCTTAAGACTATACCATTTATATCTGTGCTATTTTAATATGAACTATAAAATCCATAAGCTTTGAATACACAGACATGTACCCTGCAGCACTGAAAAAAAAAAAAGAAAGAAAAAGAAGAGTTATGGAAGGAGTAGAAGATTTCCATGGGACTAAAAAAAAATTTAAAGCAAACAAAGTAATAGCTCCTAGTAAAATCCACTCAAGAAAATAGGGATTTGGATTTACCTTTTGAAAGCAACTAAAATGAGATTGACCAGGTTAGTTTGTTCAAATTAGGGCTATGATTATCTAGGTTATTTAAATTTAAATTTTGAATGCAAGTTATTGTCAAAATGCAAGGGATTTAGTTTACCCTAGCAAAAGAGCTCTATTTGCTAATTACAGGCTTAATGTTAAATTAGGTCCTGTTTCCCTGCAGCAGCAAAGTAATCAGACAAGAATCCCATGCCTCTATTAAACATTTACATTAGAACTCACTAATTATACCAGATTTGTTTGGGTACTGGCAGATGTCCTGAAAGGCTGTGGAAAATGCAGTCACTGTTTCATAGAAGATGGGCACCCACGTAGGACAATCCTGGTATCAGAGCAAGGTATGGGAGTGCACGTGTAGAACAAAAAAAAATGTACTGGGTGCTTCTTGACATAATTATAATTGTAATTATACAATTTAGTACAATGGATCATCTGAACACCTGTGCTGAAGGTGTTTGTTCTCCATCTGCCTCAGGAAAATATTGCAAGGATTCACAAAAAAAGCACAAAAATCTTTAAGCTTTTCAAAATTCAGTGCTGTGGAAACAAAAAGGTACTGTAAACAGAATCCTAATGTTGGAAAATAAAATCCACATAGGTTTCTTTTGTGCCAAATGACCACCCATTTCCTCAAGCTGTTTTTACCTGCACAAAGACATGATGCATGTAATGCCATGGCATTTTACTGTGATAAGCCCTTGTGGTTCATAGTTGAGCAGATGACACGCAGCCAATCACTGCCACTCAAAAAGGAGTGCTGTTGGCTGTTTCCTCTATTTCATTTTATGATGCCATGCTTAAAGGGCTAACTGTGGGTCGGACAAATCAAAGAAGGGAGAATGTGGACCATCTAGGTAATATAGCAAATGACAAAGAAATAAGTTCCTAGTCCAGATTTACTCTGTGTCTTCTCCTGCTCCTCTGCCTAAGACCCAAGATTCTTCTATAAAAGCTCCTTTTCCTGGTTTGGGACATTCCTCCAGGCTCTCTGAACATCCTGGGCTCAGAATGCACTTGCTCTCACCCATTGTCCTGATGCTGCACTTTTGGTCTCATACCTGGATCCTCCATCTCTACCTAGCTCCCTTTGATAAATAAATTGGTTGGATGGTCTGCCTGGTTTTCCTTTGAAATTCTTCCCCATGAGCCTGACACCTGTTGGAAGATGTCATCAAAAAAAGGTGTGACTGCCAATTGACCCATGTGGTTCTGCTTGCCTCTCCTGGTCTATGGGGGTTCTTCAAAGACATAGCCTTGAGAAGGTGATGTGTGCTGTTGAAAACACCTACATGATATATGTAGCTGAGCTCAGGGCATCTTCATAAACTTTTAAGATTTGGATGGCAGGTGTGGGGATTCATTTGTCTTGCTGCCACCCAAGACAAGCCTCATTTGTTAAGTTCCCTCTGCTTATTAAAACCGCCACCTACCAACCTGGGGTGGCCTGCCTCTTTCTTTGGTTTTTCCCTGCCCTCTGAGTATAGGGGCCAATTCCAAATTACACCAGGGAGGCTCCAAGGGTTGTGAACCAACAACACCCCAGGGTTCCACAGAGTGTGGCCAAGGCAAGACTGAACCCCTTCACATGTGCCCACTTCTCATTGAACCTGACTAAATTCCTGCAATACATAGTGCCCAGGACCCCCGCATTTTCAGGAAGGGGGTTCAGATAATACCTATATGCAGAAATGTTTTAACATGGGACTTTTGCAAGGAGTTAGTTATTAATAATAACTGGACTAACATTGTGCAGCATTACTTTGAACATAAAGTTCACCCTCTTCTCTAATCCCCATTAGGGCTTTTCCAAAAATGTGCAGAATTCATTCTTTGCCTTTCCATCTGCGAGTGCTCAGAAATGACATCAAGGGAAATCCTGCCCTTGATTTTTGTTATCTTAATTTATTATCCTATGAATGACCTCTTCTGTTGGCTTGATTCTGTTTGCCATCTTTACAATCAGAGAGCTCTCTGACCTTTAAAAAAATATTCTAGATAGTGTCTTTCTACTTCCACTAATGCCCAAGACAGTATGGCATTACCAATCATTTCAAGCTCTTTTTAGTGGGAATGATTGTTTTCTGTTTGGGGTACCAAATCCCAGAGTCATGCCAGTCAACCGCTCTCACGGCAGCTGTGGTCCAGGTTAATTCCTGCTTGATGCATATCCCCATTACGGTGTCTACGGCTGCACACTAAGCTGCTATGCCTGTGGCACCATGGCTTTGCAGGTGGCCACTGTGGCCACTTGTTCATTCCATCTGCTCTTCCCTGCTCATCTGAAGTCCCTCCAGGCTATGAGCTCTTTCCTAAACGTTTGATCATAAAGTGAGATTTTGATGCAGGTTCTAACCCAACCCCTAACTTTTCATGCAGTCTTAAAGACTGGCTCCACTGAGGAATCATAAAGGCTGAGAAGTGTCCTGGAAAAAACAAATGTGGCAATGATCTAACTATAAAGAAACCATACCTCCATGCCAATGCTAAAGGAAAGACACAGAAAGGGTATGGCTTAATTTCCCCTCTGCCTAAATATATCAGGCCCACTTAATTTTTATTTATTTCCCATCCTATTACTAATATATGCAATGATTTTTAGAAAGAAGAAACCAACAGGGATACCCCATAAGGATCAACAGCATATTTTCCTGACTCTTGGAATTCTATTTTATTCTACAAAGATAGCATTTCTGATCAAGTTCTAAACCAGTGTCATGACTGTAGATTAAACCATGCTTTAGGAAGTATGGAAAAGAAAAATGAGAGAAACAAGTCTCTGCTGAGTTGACTTGTGTCCCCTAAAAAAAAAATGTTGACATTCTTAACCCTCTGTACTGCAGAATGTGACCTTATTTCGAAACAGGATTATTGTAGATGTAATTAAGGTAAGTTAAAATGAGGTCATACTGGAGCAGGATAGGTCCTAATCCAATATGACTGATGTTCTTATAAAAAGATGGCCATGTGAAGACAGACACACAGGGAGGATGCTTTGTGACAATGAAGGGAAGGATTGGAATGCTATATCTGCAAGTCAAGGAAAGCCAAAGTTGCCACCAAACCACTAGGAGCTAGAAGAGGCAAGGAAGGGTTCCCTAATAGGTTTTAGAGGGAGTACAGTCCTACTGACAAAGATGTCAGCCTTCTAGCCTTCAGAACTGTGAGACAACCAATTTCTGTTGTTTTAAACCAACCACTTTGGGGCATTTGTCCCTTCGCCCCAGTCCCAAAGCCAAGCCAGAGCAAGTGCTACTGCAATCTGTGGTCACTGATGCAGCCATCGGGAACTGATCTCAGGGACGCAGCCCTGAACAGCAGTGCACCCCCTAAAATGCAGCAAATAGCCATGAGAGTGCGTGCCAACCACTGAAGCTCCCATCCAAGTATGGTATTTAGGATTTGCTAGGAATCCAAGGCTGGGGGAGAACAAAATGAGCAGCGTGTTAGAGTTAGATCTGGGCTCCGCCAATTTGGCTTCTGATCTCGAGTATGTTCCATCATCATTTTGGTCTTCTATGTCTTAATGTTTGAAATGTGGTTAATAATATTTGCCACATTGTAGTTATAAGATTTGGGGGAGAAGTGGATACAAATTATTCAATAATTGCTATCATAGTAACCATCAAGAGTTCAATTTATAATCCACAAAACCAAATGCATCAATTAACATCGATTGATTGCTTTGTTGAAACAATTTCCTCAGCTTGCCTGGACCTTTCTCCAAAATACCTCCCAGCCCCCCCATAATTACTGATAATTCACTTTATAGTATTATCTATAAGTTGTCTGGGCCTCTACAGGCAGGTTCTGGTTTTGTGACCTAGATTGGACTCTGCTCTGTGATAACACCACATACAAGAGTCAGGATCAACCCAAGAAAACTGAGAGCCATCCCAGCCTTATTCTAGAAAAGAACAATGACCTTAACAACTGCCATTGGGTGCAGACTGTGGGTCAGGCATTATAATGAGTTTTAAGCCCATTACCCTTTTCTGTTCTCACAGCAAGCCTGTGGAATATCACTATCCCTCTTTTGGGGAATTAGAAGCCTATTAGGTTGCTCAAGCACACTCTCATAGCAAGTGGTAGAGCCGGGACCCTAATCCAGTTCACTCTAATGCCAAGTCAGTCTTTTAAAGACTATCTTAGTCTTTCTAAATGTTTTTTAGCCAGCACATCCCTTTTCATCAAAATATCATCCAGGCTCTTTTTATCAAAATGTTTCACAATCCCATCTTTCATCATATTCTCCAGATCCCTAATAAACAAAACAAAGAAATCCAGCTGGTGCAAAGTCAGCTCAGAACTCCAGGGCCTGCAGAAGAAAATGAAAGCATTCACTTCAGTAGAAGCTGCTTCCCAGGAACTACTTGAGAAGTATAAACAGGCTATACACCATCATGTGATATTTAATGTAATGGAAAGAGCAGTGCTGTCCTGTCAGGTTGCCCGGTCGCTGGGGTGCTTTTGCCACTCCTGTGTTGACTCAGCTGAGACAAGCTCATGGTGCCGTTCTAGTGGCAGCAGAAGCCCTGGCCACCTGGCTTCCACTGAGAAAGTGAATGTGGATCACTCATTTGCCAACTGGGAGAACTGGAAAAAGCAGAATGCAGAGGAAGAGTTTTCAGAGCATTAAAAAAAATTAGACTGTTGTCTCAACCACACACGCATGTACTGAGAATTCCACACATAATTTGGGGGTAGTACTGACACTGCCCAGAGGGAGCTCCCCATCCAGGGTATCAACTCAACACAAATTTCCAGTTGTCTGTGCTAATGTACCCAGTGTAGCAAAGGCCACAGATTGATGTTACTCAGGATGACCAGTTTGGACATTTCCAAATTTTGTACAGCTTTCCCTCACTGTATTTTTCTAAGGACTCTGTTTCAGCCTCCGTTTTCATTTTCACTGCTTTTATTCAACTGCAACATTGCTAACATTTGATGATGAAATAACCTTTTTTTGAAAGCTGGAATTTACTGATTATTCTCTGAGAACTGTCAGCTTACTGAGAGCAGCTATGCCCAATGCATTCAGTTCTCTGGTTCTCCATGAGGCCCAAGAGGATCTCCAGTTTCTTTGGTGATTATATGAAGAGGTCCTTCTTGACTATCTGATGATTACAGCTGTTTTGGTGATTACTTCTAGAACTTTGTTGGAACTCAGAGTCCTTAGCTTTGCAAAACTGCTGAACCATTTCCATCCTCAATGTCAGTATTTGGCAAAGAGCAGGCCAAATGACATGAACTCTAACAACTCATGTGAAGATTCACATGAACTCTAACAACTCATGTGAAGATTCACTTCATGTATATATCACATCTCCCTTATCCACTCAGCCATAAACAGACATTTAGCTTGTGTCCAAGTCTTGGCTATTATAAATGATGCTGCAATGAACAGGGGGATGTAGGTATCTCCTTGAGAGAGTGTTTTCATTTTCTTTGGATGAATACCCAGCAGTGGAATTGCTGGATCATATGGTACTTCTATCTTTAATTTTTTGAGGAGCCTCCACACTGTTTTCCATAGTGACTGCACCAATTTACATTCCCACCAACTGTGTGCAAGGGTTTGCTTTTCTCCACACCCATGCCAACATTTGTAATCTCTCGTCTTTTTGAGGACAGCCCTTCTAAAAGGTGTGAGGGGATATCTTATTATGGTTTTGATATGCATTTTCCTGATGATTAGTGATGTTGGGCATCTTTTCATGTACTATTTTCTTCTTTGAAGAAAATGTCTATTCAGTCCTCTGCCCATCTTTTTTTTTTTTAATTTTATTTATTTATTTGAGAGTGAGAATGAGATAGAGAGAGAGAGCATGAGAGGGGGGAGGGTCCGAGGGAGAAGCAGACTCACTACTGAGCAGGGAGCCTGATGCGGGACTCGATCCCGGGACTCCAGGATCATGACCTGAGCCGAAAGCAGTCGCTTAACCAACTGAGCCACCCAGGCACCCGTCTACCCATCTTTCAAATCAGATCATTTGCTTTTTTGCTTTTGAGTTGTATAAGTTCCTCATATATTTTGGATATTTACCCCTTATCAAATAGAAGGTTTGTAAATATTTTCTCCCATTCCACAGTTTGCCTTTTCATTTTGTAATTGCAGATCATTATGTGTTTGGATTTTATTACTAGTAAATTGTGGTATTTCTTCATGTTTCTTTGATTTTGTGCATTCTTTAAGATCTTCACATTTGAAATAGCAGTCACCTTCTCTAGTTTTCACTGTCTAACTTCTGGAGAGAAATTCCATCAGCCCTACTAGAGATCCTGAGAGTTTCTCAGATCTTCTGTGGATATGCTTGCTCCATACTTTTCACTTCCTCTAGTGGCAGAATTCTTAAGCATGTATGCCTTTTCTCTACCCTGCAAAGCCAGACCAGGGGCTGACAACCTCCTTTTTGCTTTCTGTAGGACAGTATTGTGTGCTCAAGTTTTGCTTTGTTCTGCCCCCCCACCCCCCACCCTGCCGAGGCCTGCAGATTCAGACCAGCCTAACCACCTGCAAAAGCTCTTACAGTCATTGGGCACTCACATGCTCGCACTTTCCCCTGCAAGATAAAAGATGAACTGAGAAGGGCTCTCTGTGCTGTGCTACCTTGAGGGAGAGGTGATGCAAGGAAAGTCAGACTGTTCCTCTTTGAAGCACCCAATCTCAGATATTTTTCCTCCAGTGCTGTGCTGGAACTTCTCTGCCAGTCTCCCGGACTTCCTAAAGGCTCTTTTGTCTCTGGGTGACTGACTAAATCTGTGTTCTTCAGGGGCTCCTGGACCATGGTTGAGAGGGGCTGGAGCCATTCATGGGCCATTCAGGGGCCAGAGCTGGGATTAAGGTCTGTATGACTATTAACCCATGCAGAGATGGGTGAGACTCTTCCTGAGTCCCATGGCTATGGTGCTGGTGATAGAACTAAAGCCAAATGGGGTGTGGCCAAGTCCTCAAGGGTATGACACTGTTTCTGGGTCTATCGTTGGGACCATGATTGGTGAGTCAGCTACCTGGGTGTGGGCATGCCTTCTCAGAATGGCTCTCCTCAGTCTTGGACTGCACCAGGGTTTCACAATCCCCTACTTGGATCCCCTACAGAGCACTTTTGTCCATGGGTGGATACCAAATTATTGTTGTTTAGGGGGAAATATGAGTGATGGACATCTTATCTGGCCATCTTTCTGACATCACACTCTCTTAATACAGACCTCAGAATGCTAACCCCCAAGGTATTTGTGTATATTTTCTTTTTATTCTTGATAAGTAAGTAGAAAGTATTATAGACTGGAGGGGTTTAGGACCAAGATATTTATTTTAGCCCATCTTCCAAGTGATGTGCTAACAAGTATGATTTGCAACCAGGAATTATATAAACATTAATTCTAAGAATTTTATTACCCTCATTAAATTTTAGTACTAATTACATACCTATTAAAGAGGGCAGGAGAAGGAGAAAATGTTCTTTTTTTATGGGATCTTCCTGAGCAATACAATAAAAGCCATGGAAAACCACTGCCTGATACCACATGTAGTCATGTTTATGGACAGACAGAGCTGCAAGAACAGGTGGCTGAACAGGACTCCCATTCAGGGTTGCCTCAGATGGACTGAAAGCTAAGGGCAGCAAGGGACAGAAGGCAGCATTCTTTCAATTAAACATGCAACTGAAGCTCAAGTTCTCCCATCTCAGCATGACCATCAACTCTGACAGAGGCTGGAAACAGAAGGAAGGGACTGATAGGACCATGTGTGTGAGAGAGAGAGACACTAAACTCAACGATAACGCTAGCTGACTTTCACTCTTTATTCCTTTGACCTCCAATTTCTACCTCACTTGTAAAATGGACCTCAGTGAAATATGAATAAAAGGATGATCAGAGCTTTAAAAAAAGGAACCATTTACTCATTAACGATTAGTTGAATAAAGAGTGTCCAACCTGTCAATGTGCCCTTGAAGTGAGCATCATTTATGGAATTGACATAGTTTTCAAACTGAATTATCTGCTCTTCTCCCAAAGAGACCCCAAGTTTCCCAAAATCTTTGCACTTACTCGTGTTACTTCTGCCACAGCTGAAACTCACTTTCCTTGACTGCGTGTACCCAAAGCTTTCCTAAATTTAAGTCTTTAGATGAAATGTCATTCTTTTCTCTGATGCCTTCCTCACTTTCCTTATCAGGAAGGAATTCTGTCATCCTTTGCATTCTGAAAATATTTTTACTGTACTTCTTCCATGGCATTTAATACACTTTCTATCATGAATTATATTTGCATACATGGCTTAATTCATTTATAAGCAGTAAATTTGAAAAAGATTGAATCTGTGTCTGGGTCACCTTTGTTTTCTGTTTGCCCTTGAAACCAGCCCAGTGCTTTCTATGTATAAATGTTTAATAAATATATGATGACTTATGAAAGAATACCTTTAAACTGGGAGCTCTATTTAGCTTCTCTTTCCACTCTTTTTCATCTGAATAAGGCCCAGCTCTCCCAACAGTTGTATAATTCACTACTAAGATGGTTATACCCTGCATCATGTTCACTCATTCAGATTCCTAGTATAGAGTCAAAGAATCTCTATAAAATATCTTTGGTCTGCTGGAGGGGTGGGGGGTGGGAGGGATGGGGTGGCTGGGTGATAGACATTGGGGAGGGTATGTGCTATGGTGAGTGCTGTGAATTGTGTAAGACTGTTGAATCACAGACCTGTACCTCTGAAACAAATAATACATTATATGTTAAAAAAAAAAAAAGAAGAAGAAGAAGAAGAAGATAGCAGGAAGGGAAGAATGAAGGGGGGAAATCGGAGGGGGAGATGAACCATGAGAGACTATGGACTCTGAGAAACAAACTGAGGGTTCTAGGGGGGTGGGGGGATGGGTTAGCCTGGTGATGGGTATTAAAGAGGGCAACGTACTGCATGGAGCACTGGGTGTTCTACGCAAACAATGAATCATGGAACACTACATCAAAAACTAATGATGTAATGTATGGTGATTAACATAACATAATAATAAAAAAATTAAAAAAATATCTTGGTCTAATGTGCAGATTTATCTCCAGTATCTGAAGCTTGCACCTTCTACAAACACAAAGGATTCCTTACCACTCCTCTTGAGCATTCCTCACCTCCCCTACCTCTTGCATTTTCCTCCACCTTTGTCCCTCAGTCATCTCAACTCCTATTTTTCTGAGAAGCCCTTCTTGGCTGCTTCAAATATGATGGAGCTTTTACCCTGAGCTCTGACAGCATTTTACATCATTTTTTACCCCTGAAGTTGTTGAATAATGTAACAGAGTAAAGACTATTAATTCAATGTTCAGTAGAACAAAATGTTGGCACTATTTATACAAAACTGTCAAATGTATGCAAAGCAGAATCTATTCAAATAGTAGGTGAGGAACTCAGATTTTTCCAGATTGTGTGAAGCACTAATAGCCACCTGGTCTTTTCCAAACAATCTAAAGTTTTATACAGGCAGCAGGCTTTCTCAGCATGTTGGTATAATGTGTGAAAAAAGTTTACTAATTGAAGGGAAAAGGACAGCACCAAATTAACTACTAAAAGGTTAGAATAGGATAAAGGAAGCACTGTGTTTCCAAATGTCAGAGAAGTGTCTATCTCAGAAAAAGAAAGTCAAACAATGGGCGGTCTCTCGCAAAAGGTGTAGGATATAAGGATCAGGGACTTCACTATAGAAGAGAGAGAGAAAAAGGGAAATGGCATTTTTTAAAAAGTTTGAAAAATAAATAAAATAATGTGTCTGACTTCAGTAGTGGTTTCAGGGAATAGCTGGTAAGGTATGTAGGCAGAAATAATCAGGACCAGAGAGAATGTGAGTCCTGTGTTCACAACCTAGAGTTGTGAAGCTAAGGAAGGGACTTGGCACAAATGGTCAGTTCCATTCAGAATGTGGCCAGGTCAGGATCTGGGAGGGGAGGGAGGAACTGGCCATAGTGTCACTGTGGTCAGTGTTTCTTCAAATGTGGTAAACAGACCACTGTGGGGACATCAGCTAATTTTAAACCATACCAGAAAGAGACTTTTAAAACTTAATTATTTCATGCTTCATATATTTATAACTAGTATCTAATATGCAATTTTATTGCTATTATTGCTTAGAGGATGGCTAAAGGAAGCTGTGCTGTGTTCATCCATTCAACAGAGACAGTGTAAATCACACATATACCCCTGGTGTGGCTTGGCCTATGGATAAATTCAGGAATAAAGTATATGAAGGAATGAAATTTGAGAAACAATATCTCAAACTGACAATTCTCCAAAGAAGTAGTCTCTCTAGCTTTACTAAAACTCTAAACATTCTTTATTTTTGGCCAATTTTTTTTTGTCATGGTATGCTTAACTTTGAGAGAAAGCTAGTATATCTTGGTATGTGACAGGTTGCACTGGAAGAGTGTTAAGTGAATTGAAATAATCATCTACTCAGGCAAACATAGAGCTGATTTCCCTACCCATATAAAAACAGAAAAAAATATCCTAAGTTATATAGATACTTTGAATATATTTTGTGGCACTAACTTAAAAGCAAAAGAATTTCTTTAATAAAAAATATTGTCACCTGAATGGCCCAGTCGGTTAAATGTCTGCCTTTGGCTCAGGTCATGATCCTGGGATTCAGCTCCACATTGGGCTCCCTGCTCAGTGGAGAGTCTGCTTCTCCCTCACCCTCTGTCCCTCCTCTGCTTGTGCTCTCTCTCTCTCTCTCAAATAAATAAAATCTTTTAAAAAATATTGTATGATTTTATATTTCTTTTCTTTTCCCTTTACCACACAAAAGAGAGTTGTTTGCATTTATTCGTACATTTTTATTGTTCCACAGGAATAGTACGATGAACACTGTTAAAAATTCAATTCAGGGGAGTTTTAGTATTCATTCTAGCACTAAGCAATGTCTTCAGAAATAACATAAAGATAGTATTATTTTGTAATATTTATAATTTTCTCCTAGTGATTTTCAGCAATTTACTACATCTTTCCTCTTTCTGCTACTATAATCTACTTATTATTTCCTTAGAAATAAAATTTAAAATGATCAGGGGATATTTTCTGGTAAATGATTTGTAATTATTTTAGGTTTGTTTTTGGGAGAGGAGGATGAGGGAGGGGGATAATAGAAAACATCCCTGACATCATAATTGGTTATAATGAAGACAGAATAGTAGGATCAAAAGCAGTAGCATTTATTACATATGGAATTCACTTAAATCCTCTACTGAAGCAAAGAATCAAAATAGAACTGAGTCTTATGAAATATGGAATGTTAAAAACAAGACTATTTGTGTGTGTGTGTGTGTGTGTGTGTGTGTGTGTGTGTGTGTAAAAGAGACAGGGAAATATAACTAGTCCATATAAGAAATGTGAATTATCTTAAGTACAAAGCATTATTTCAAATATTGTATATTGTCAATAAATCACTGTCCTCATGTAAGACAATGGAATACTATGACGTTTGTTTATATAATAAATTATTGAGTTAATAAACAACAAGTGAACCCAGGCCTTTAAAAACACAAGTGTGATTAAATAAATGAAAAGCAATCATCAGAATTTCCCAAACCCAAATCCAAATGTGCCTAAAGGTAAAAGTAGTCATTTCTTTTAACTCTTACACACTAACTTCAGAATTTGCACAACAAGTGGGCTGGAATATAATTGAAAGTGAATAGGATACTAAAAGTTCTGGTCACCAAATCTGATCTATGTGTGGGCAGGAGGAGGGGGTCCTCCCACACCATCAAGAGATGCTCTGGACACCAGCTAGGTGTTCTATAATTCAACTCAATGCGGACACTACCAACCTGGAGACAGTATCAGACTCCACAGGCACAAGGATGCAGTCCCACAACAGTACCTCCCTACCCATCCTCTCTTTAGATACCAGTCACAAGCCCAGGTCATCACCTGTGTTCCTCACCAATGGGCTACAGATATTGGACGTTTCAACAACCACCACCTCGGATTTGATTAATTTGCTAGAGAGGCTTACAGAACTCAGAAATATTTTGTTTGCTGGACTACCAGTTTACTATAAAAGGATATATATAACTCAGAAAGAGTCAGTGGAAGAGATGCATAGGGCTATGTATGGAGGAAGCATGCAGAGCTTCCGTGCCCTCTCTAAGCAACCCACTTTCCCCAATTCTGAATGACTTTACCAATGTGGAAACTGTCTGGACCCTCTCTTTTGGGGTTTTTGTGTAGGCTTCATTAATAGGCACGATTGATTAAATCATTGGTCACTGAGGATTGAACTCAATCTCCAGACCATCTTCCCACCCTGGAGGTATGGGATGGGACTAAAAGTTCTAACCCTTTAATCACAGGATTGGCTCCACAGGCAACCATCCTTAGGTTACCCAGGGTTTTCCAAAAGTCTTCTCATTAATATAGTAAAAAACATATCACTTAGACTCTCTCATCACTTAGGATATCCCAACGGTGTTATGTTCTCTGTGCCAGAAACAGGAGCAAAGACCAAATATGTATTTTTTATTATAAATTACAATATCATATGTACCAATCTTTCTAGTGTGGCGAACTGAGGCATATACAGGTATAATTTAAATACAAGATTGAAAGTGATTTGGCCACAGCATGGGTAATAAAAAGTCTGCAGAGGTTGAGAAGTGAGAAATCACCATGAATGAAGGCTATCAGAGAAGTCTGCATGGAGAAACTATCTTTGATTAGGACTTCTGACAAGCAGGATTCACACACGCAGAGAAGGATGAAAATGGGGACATGAAATTGTAGACGTAAGTACCAGCACAAGCGAAGCAACAAAGATAGGAAACAATGCTCTGCAGATAATAATAAAACATATTTGTGAAAAAAAGTATTTATAAAGGGAAGCACTATAGCTAAAATCAAACCTTTACCGTATGGACTTGTTTTTGTCATTTGAAAATGAGAAAGGAATAGAATTTTGAAAATATCTGTATTTGCAGTACACAATAGGATATCTAAACCTTTATATAACTCATTATGAGAGCAAAAACATTATATGTCAATCTATATTTCATCAAGTAAGTAGTCTTTAAAGGATTTAGAATTTTAAAGAAAATGAGTACAATGGATTTCCTTCTCAGTTAATCAAAAATATATTTTTAGTATTCTTGACAGTTATTATTTACATTTTTAATTCCTTAAAATGTAGGGACTTACGAATGATTACCATAATCAAATCAAATCAATAATGGCTTCCAGGTTTGCTCCTATCAGGCTAATCCTACACAAAATAGTGACTATGAATTATAGACCACATATATGCTATTTATATTATAATTTTCATGCCAACAAATACAATAACTTTGATGAAATGGACAAATTCATTTAAAAGTAAAACCAAGTAAGACACGAGATGAAAATAATAATATGAATATATTCATACACGTGACAAAATGAAATCATGATCAAATCATACTCACAATGAAAACTCCAGGCTTAGAGGCTTTTGCCAGTGATTTCTATCAAATATTTTAAAAAGAAATGATACAAACTGCAAACTCCTTCAGAAGGAGAAAAAGAGTGAACTCTTTTCTAATCATTTTATGAGCCTAGCTTATCCCTAATAACCAAACTTGAGAAAGAAATTTCAAAGTAAGAAAATTACAGACAACTATCCCTCATGAACATGGGCACATATACCTTTAATAGAATATTAAAAATAAATTCCATATATATGGATTTTTATATATATATATAAATCAACTATATTTTCTAAATATTAGCAGTATTAAGGAAAAAATACTCATTCTGTTAAAGTTATCCAGTGATACTTATTAAAGTACTGTAAAGAAAGACTTTATTCAAGGGAGGCCATGTGATAGGTGCAGGGACCATTGCAATAGGGCCTTGCAGGGGAACAGGGAATGGACTCAACCCTTATACAGCACAGGCCAGTGGGAATTTATAGCCAAGGAGAGGTGGGGGTGAGTGGATGGAAAATTACGAAGAGAACAGGGGATGGGGGGATTTTGGCTATACTGACTTCACAGGATTGTTGCAGAAGGCAAGCCAGGAGATCAGACGTCACCTGGGGGATGGTGGAGGATGAAGAACCTGAGTAGATATCAAGGGAGATCAGATATAGGAAGGATGGGGGATTCTAGCTAAACTAACTTAGCAGGATTCCTACTAAAACTGGACAATGTAGATGTGAACACAGAAGTCTAAAAGCAAAGGCCTAGTTGAAAAATTCAGGGGTGACTGAGTAGTATTTGGTCAAGGAGAGAATCTTTGTCAGTAGCAAAGTTTTAGAAAACAAAATTTAAGAAAAATGATTCAGAAAAACAATAGCAGCATAAAAATAATTAAAAATTTAACAGAAATCATATAAGTCTATATACTGAAAAGTAAAAAATACTGCTGTGGGAAATTAAAGAAGTCCTAAATATAGAGAAAGAGATCATATTTGTGGATTAAAAGACAGCATTACTATGTCAGTTTTCTCCACATTGCTATATAAATTCAGTAAAAATCCCAGGAAGTCTTTGGTTTCTTTTCTTTTACTTTCTCCTCTTCTACATCCTCCTTCCGCTAAGAATTGATAAACTGAGTTTAAAATTTATAAGAAAATGCAAACAACCTAGAATATTCTAAATAACTTTTTTCTTTAGAAACAAAAATGGTAGAGGACTACATTATCAGATTTCAAGCCCACTATAAATATAAAATAAACAAGAATATGTGGTACCAGCATAAAGACTAGGTCAATGAAACATTATTGAGTTCCCAGAAATAGACCCACACTTACGCAGCTCACCCATTTTCTACAAGACAATCTAATGAAGCAAAGGATTTTCAAAACAGACTTCTTGAGCAATTGAATGTGCACTCAGAAAAGTAAATTACAAAATATTTTTTAATCAGAAATGAAAATACAACATTTCAAAATTTGTAGGATGCAACTAAACAAGCGCTTATAGAGAAAAATATCACAGTAAAGGTTATATTCGAAAAAATAAACTTACCAAATCAGCAATCTAAACTTTCATTTTGAATATCCTCATGCAAACCTGTTGTGCAATCTTTCATCAAGAAGTTGAGGCCAGTCATTCTGTTGCAGTGGAAGGCAGTGTTCAAGTGACCCAAGGTCCTCAGTGATGGAAACAGCACCTGTCCAGGTGGCCAGGAGTGGATGCTCAGGGGACAGACTGATCTGGATCTGTATTCTAGCCCTGCTACATCAATCCCTCACCTTGGGCAGGTGAGTTAACCTATTTAAGCTCCAAGTCTCTCTGCCTGGAATGGGACAACAATATAACAAATATCCAAATGTGTATGTGATACCAAGTACAATAAAACATGTTGATTTGCAACCTTGGGAGAGTCCCTAGATGAAATTCAAAACCAGTACACGGAGGGCAAGGAGAGCCTGAAGAAAGAGGCAGGTCACTCCAGATTGGTACGTGGCCGGTTTCACAAGCAAAGGAACTTACAAAACTTGTCTTGCACGGCCACAGGTCCAGTAGATCACCATGCCTGCCTGCCCGCCTAAATCTTGTTTATACAGAGGCTTGCACGGGCTTATCGTGTAACAAGCGTGTATAGTCCACGTGGTCTCAACAACACGTTGCTCTCTCAACGCTGCCTACCTAAAAGGGTTTCTGGTGTGGAGAGGTTCCAAGGCCAGGGGACAGAGGGGAGGAGCCTGTGAGTGCTCTCCGGGCAACCAGTCGTCACGTGGCAATTACCTCTGCTCGAGGACCTCCTCTAACATCGCGAGAAGAGCTTAGCCAAGGGCTTACCTTGGCTGAGGGCTCGCGTGGGTGCGTGTTGGAGACGCTCATCATCCTGAGACGACCCGGAAGAGGCCCCAGGGTCCTCGGGAAGTGCACTTGCTGGCCTCCTGAGGTCGCCTGGAATTCCGGGTGAGCCTGAGCCAGTTGGGGGTGCTTTCTGAACCGGACTGAAAATAATTTGCGTGAGGAAAAAGTAAATCGCTTAACTTAAGCTTTCTGTTGCCTAGGTAAGTAGCTGATGAAAATAATGATTTCCTTTATAGAAACGAAAATCAAAAAACGGTCTCACAGGCTACACTGTTTGTCATTGGTGTATTATTTAATAGAAGAAATTATAACCTGTTAGCACAGAATTCTGAAGTTAATTCACTTTTCCTACGTATCTTCTAAGTTATATAGACTTTTTAAAAAAGGTATATTTATTTTAGAGACGAGAGAGCACAAGCGGGGCGGGGTGGGGGAGTGGGGCGGGCAGAGGAAGAGGGAGAGAGAATCTGGAGTAGACTCTCGGCTGAGCACAGAGCCATCCCAGGGCCCTGAGATCATGACGTGAGCCGAAATCAAGAATTCAACTTAACTGACTGAGCCACCCAGATTCCGCAGAGCTATATCCACTTTTTGCAATGGTTTGGTACTAGAAAAAAATGCAATGTGTGTTTGCTATACTTTAATGTTTTTTCCAAACGGAATGCTCGTTTTTGCCTCTGAGTTACTTTGGAACATTGCAAGTGCCTTTTCACAATAATAATTTTTATCTTTGATATACAAAACCTGTAATTTTGAATTTTAGACATTTAGACTATTTCCATCTTTAATAGTTGGAGATTTTATTTGGAGCGAGGATTTATTTCATGATTTGGAAATTTTATTTTCTTTTTCCAAGTAAATTTTTGTTTGTAACTCTTCTTCCCTGTTAACTCCTAATGAATATGGTAAATGTTGAATGTGGTAAATTATCACAAGCCATTAAGAAGACTAATTTTTATTCACACCTAATCAGCTGCTCTTATCAAATTCTGTATATGTTGTTTATAAGGCATTATTCTAGGCACTTTATGCTAATTATCTGTAATTTTCAAACAATCATTACAGTTAAATTACCCGAACTTAAAATTAAGAAACCAGGGCTCAGTGGACTTAAACTTCTTAGTTTCCCATTGTTAGGTAGTCTCTGAATTGGGAATTCAACCCAGCTCTGTCTGTACCTAAATTAGAAGAAGTTTTACCTGCCATATCACCATGTGTTGACCTTTACATGGTCTAGTCACTTACAAGCAAAGAATTTTGTGGCCAAATGAGAAGCCAGCTTCCTAGTTTTATTAATAGGCCACTGTAATATCCCAAACCAACAAAGTACAGGGCTCTCTGATAAAGCCAGGAAAAAGGCTTCAGTGGACTCCGCATGACAGCCTGAATTGAATTTACCCACTTGGGTGTAGCTGGAGAAGCTGCAGCATTGCTGACCTGTTCTCTGAGAGGGTCAGCTAGGAAAGGAGATGTTTCTCTGGAAAAGATGAAAGCTTCCTCTATCTAGGACTAATTAACTTCATAAGTTGAAATAGAATATGAGAAAAGCATGGCAATGGTTTCCCATAACCTTTCCAAGTTACTCTCAAAAACATCTTAATTTGGATAATCTGCCATATGAAATGAAGAAATCATGCTTTAAGGCATTAATTCATTTTAGGATTCAGGAAGGGTTCAATATTGCTGAATAGTTAACCCATTCCTTTGCTTAAAATTTTATGAGTAGACAATTCTATAAACAGGGAAATTACAAATACTGTTCTATGTTGGCATTCCTTAAATGGATATAGGCATGCATGCATGTGAGTAACAAAGGAAAACTATTCAATGTCTTTGCTCTTCCAAAGAGCAAAAGATCTTGATTAAGTTGCTTCCTGATATAATTTCTTAGCTGCAGGGAATCCAATTAAATTTTCAGACCCCCTTGCGGATCATTTAAAGCAACGTAATAATGCACTATCTTAGAGAATTAGTGTTATTTTTCAAATGCTTTTTCTATGAATAAAATGGATATTCAGTTTAGTCTAAGAAGAGTATTTGCTTTTTTAGCCCATGTAAGAATAAACATTCTGGAAGCAATAGTTTCTGCCTGGTTTCATATACCTTTTCACTTTTGGGGATAGATGAGAATAATAGTTCCTGCCTCTAGGAATGCCACTGATGGCATCTTGATGATTTTCCTGGGCTTTTTTGGGGAGGCCAAGTTGGATGTTCTGTACATTCTGAGTGTTGAAGATATTAGTAGACAAAGGGATGGTTCATTTACACAATCCTTAAAAAAAGGAGTTAAATGAAATGACTAACTAGGTGATGGAAATAAGGTTATAATCCAGGCTGTGAAATAAGATAAGAGTCCCAGAGACAAGGTAAAATTAAAAAGATACCTGGAATTTGAAACAGGTGAAAATGAGAACATAGAAATAAGCATAGGAAGAAGGACTTTAAATGTGAAGAAAATTTATTTGAATATAATTAAGAAGAGAAAAGTTTGAGCATGGAATAAAAGAAAAAGTTATAAAATCCTATGGACAAGAAAGAAAAATACATGTGAAAGGAGTATTTCTAAATAGAGATGGAAAAATAATTCCTTAAAAAGAGAAAATACAAACTTTGAGATATAGTTCCCTGCTTTAGAATGGAGGGTATAAAATATGACATACTCTCTAATTCCAGAGTTAGGTGGCACTGAACATGAGCCTATGCATCATTAAGGACATTTGTTTGCTATTCAAGCTGGTTTTCTTCCATTTCTTTATTTCCCACTCCTCTGCTACTTTCTGTTCCCCAAAAACAAACCACACACACACACACACACACACACACACACACACACACACACACACATTGACTAGCATTTATTATGATTCTTAAGGGTAAACTGCTCTTCGGCATTTCTTAGTTGAGGATAATCAGTACTTGAGAAAGATAGTAAGGCATTTTCCTAATTTTGAGAGTGCAAGTAGGAAAAGTCAAAACAGAGGGGGTAAATTAGCCATCTGCACAAATAATTTAAAAGCTTGATCTTGATAACACAAGCCATTTTGAGGTCTTCCAATATATTTTCATATTTCAGATTCTTTATAGTGTTTTCTACAGGTAAGAATGGTAGCAAGAAGATAGAAATGCTCTGAATCCTTTGCTTTTTAAAATTCTAATTATAAATATAAATAATTAGGTAACCTGATTCCTACATCATCGTCATGCTTTTGTTCACTGTGAGTTCTACTTGCTTGATCATCTTAGGAGAATATCCAGTTTCTGAATCAAAAGCTAAAAACTGCAGCCTTGCTTCGCCTGGTTCAGCTGATGTCTTCTCTGGCTTGTCACTCTATGGTAGGAGCAATAACCTCCCACCCATGTCTTTAAGATGTCTATGCCAGTATGTCTACACAAACCTTGAGGTTTAGAACACTTTTACTTCCATCATCAATACCTTTGATCTTCACATCACTCTCTCTTTTTTTAAAGATTTTATTTATTTATTTGAGAGAGAGAGAAAGTGCTCGTTTATGTGCATGAGCAGGGGGCAGCGGGGGTGGAGAGGTGGGAGGAGGCACAGAGGTAGAAGCGGACTCCCCACTGAGCAGGGAGCCTGATGCGGGACTCGATCCCAGGACCCCTGGGATCATGACCTGAGCCAAAGGCGTCAGATGCTCAACTGACTGAGCCACCCAGGTGCCCCATGATCTTCACATTGTTCTTATGATGGAGGCACAGTAGTGCCAATCCTTACTTTGATCATTCTGCTCTTTGGAAACAAATGATAAAAGAAAGTGCATGGGGGGCGGAATTGGGTATGCAAATAAAAACAGACATTTATTGAACACTCTGGAATACATATTTCATGTAGTATTTCTAATTATAATAGCCTTGCAAAGTGATTGTTATTATCTCTACTTAAAAACTTGCAACTAGAATGAAAGAAAATGTTAGATTCAATTGGGAAATGTAATAGTGACAAAAAGATTTGTTTAAAATATGTTTTCAATAAATTTTCTGTTATGGTATGATTATTACCTGGCTTATTCGGGCCAACTGCTATAATATATCTCCAGATCATTAATTTATGACCTTTTCTTTGTCTTTATAATTGCCATACCAAGAAAGGTTTAATAACTGAAATTCTACAAAATTATTTTGGGGAAAATAAATATATTAATTTTGATAATCATGACCTGACATATTTCAGACTTTTATGTAGGGCTTTGAGAAGCTATGTGGAATATCTATAATTTTAATAATTTTGTTAAATATTTTAAATCTAAGTTAAATTTTTTGCTAGTTATATAATCTTTTTAAAACTTTTTAAACAGTTCTATTAAGATAAAATTGGCAAATAAAATTGTAAGATATGAATTCAATGTGATGATTTGACATGTGAATACATTGTAAAAGGATTCCCCCATGAATTAATTAACACAGTAATCACTTTTCATATTTACTCTTCTTGTGTGTGAGAACATTTAAGTTCTTTCTTAGCAGTAGAATTTATTCTCTTACCAGTTATATGATACATTGTTATCAGTTTTAATCACCATGTTATACTTTTAATCCTCAGACCTTAGCTTATAACTGAAAGTCTGTACTCTTTTAAAAATTGCATGTGTTATCAAGGAGATTCATTCAGTGGGTTAAAGCTCATTTTGGGACTAGACTACAAGTTTACAAAGAGAATTTACAATGTAATTTTATTAATAGTATTAGTGGAAATGTGAGATATTTGAGCTGTTTTGGGAGCCTGTGAGTATATATTTTTTTAAAGATTTTATTTATTTATTTGAGAGAGAGAGAGTGAGAGAGAACCCAAGAGCGGGTAGGGTCAGAGAGAGAAGCAGACTCCCTGCTGAGTAGGGAGCCCGATGTGGGACTCGATCCCTGGACTCTGGGTTTATGACCTGAGCCAAAAGCAGTCGCTTAACCAACTGAGCCACCCAGGCACCAGCCTGTGAATGTATTAACTTCAAAAAGTTATTTTACTTAACTAGAGCACTTCATTATGCAACAAAAAACACAAGTGTATTATATTTATTGAACCATTAAATGAGAGTCCAGTATGCAAAAAAATTGGTCATTAAGGAGTGGAAAACAAACAAACAAACAAAAAACCCTAAGGAGATTAACCACCTAGTTCTACCTTTGTTTGTTAGGGTGAATGGAGAAAGAGCATTTTTTTTTCAATTTTCTTTCCTTTTTCATTCATTATAATTTATGTGTGTTTGTATTCTTTAAAGGATGCTGATTAGAATTGAATGAAAATTTTATAACCACCTCTTCAACCATACCACTAATAAATTCTAGGACTTGAAGTATGAAAATTAATTTCCTATTCAGCACCATGGTCTCTTGAACTGCAATACCAGAGGATACACATTGCACACATCTTCACCCTGACAGTAAGTGCAGAGGCACTGGTTTATTAGCATGAAAGATTAAGTGAACAGACAGGATAGAAACAGACCTTTTAAGTGTTGAATCCTATATGTTGTTTCATAGAGGTTGTGCTTAGGGAAGATGTAGGATAAACAGTATTAGAAAATAAAGGACATCCCAGTAATGTGCTGTCAGTGTTTTTTGAGGGACCAAAATGTCTGAAATATAATTCAGTGTTCCATAGATGAAATATAAAGAAAATTGTTTACCTCATTGTGAGCTATTTGAATTTGGGATCTCCTTCCTTCCTCCCTTTCTTTGTCCCTCCCTCCCTCCCTTATCAGTATCTCTCTCTCTCCCTCCCTCTGTGTGTGTATATATATTATTTTTGGCTAGGAAAAAATTTCCTTCCTAATGCCATTTTACTGTTTTAATAATAGTTATGGAATTTATGTTTTCCAATTCTTGTATGCATCATGGAAGTTTGTAAAGAAAGTGTAGGGGAGAAAAATAACTTTCCCTCTACATTTCTAGGTTCTTGGCTGAGCGCCCCCCCAAAACACCTGTAATAAAAGACAAATTAGTAGGAGAAAAAAAAACTTAATTATGCATGTTTGTTTATATAGGAGTCCCACAAAGATATGAAACTCAAAAGGTACCCAGAGAATTGAGACTGTTGAGGATATATACCATCCTGAGCTAAGAAAAGGGATAGGAGTTTTGGGTTTCTGAAGTTGGGGTGAGGGGTTGCTCTGCTATGCACATGACTTGCTCAAGTAAAAAATTTTCTCTGGGAGTAGCTCTCTTCCTGGTTCAGGCTCCCCTTCCTAATGTTACAAAAGGATAACTTCTCTGTTATTAGAGTTTCTTCTGTGTTTGCTTTCTCTCAAACACCTCAATATTTTTTATGCCCCAAAGGCATATTTGGGGTGGCATACTCTGCTACTCTTCAAAAGTATGTACAACAATTAATGATTATAGAATCATTGACCCGTGGCTGTGCTGTCACTAACTAAAGTATGCCACAGTAATTAGACAAAGTGCTAAATACAGATATCTTTGTGTATTCAAGAAAGCCCATGCATGAACATACTCATGTACCCATGGACATAACCAGACACACACACACACACACACACACACACACACACAACAATGAATTAGATAAGTCAGTAACTATTTATTATTCCCCCAACAGGTTTATGTAACCTTTAAAAGTGTTTAGAGACTTGGAAAAGGAAAGGAAGAAAGGAAGGGAGGGAAGGAGGGGGGGGTTAATAGATTAATAGACAGATAGATAGAGAGATATTATACAAATATATAACATAGAGAGAGATATTACCTATATAGGTGTTATATAGACAACAGTAAAAAATTCAAATGTATGTGTACATGTATGGAACTCATATATAGCACATATATATTATACACAGTTTATATTATATAATATCTATACACATTACATATATACCTTTTGTATAGACAGTAATAAAGAATTTAAAATCTTGAGATAAAGACATTGTATGTGTGGTATATATGGATTTTCAGTGTCACCCTTAAGGTATACAAGAAATACAAAATTTTAAGTCTTTTTAAGAGATCTAATTCCCTGTTTTTTTGATGCAGAAATCTCAGTCCAATCAATCACAGATTGATTTTCTCAAATTCAGTAATTTCACATATAATTCAGTTTTAAACTCAACCAATTTAAAGTTCTGCCTGTCCACCCTGCCTCCTGACTTGGTTCCTGTTGCACAGCTCCTGGCAATCCTGTTCTCTGCAGGCTTCCACCAGCAGTGGTCTTCAAACTTGAATCTGTACCAAAATCTCTTGGAGGGTTTGTTAGAATGCAGACTTCCACCCTTGCTCCCAGAGTTTCTGATTCAGTATGTCTGGGGTGGAACCAGCCTATGCTGATTCTGTTAATCTAGGGACCACACTTTGAGAACGACTGCACAAAGATATACTTTGCTTGTGTTGATCTTTTCTCAGTTGAATCTGTTTCTGAATATAGTTCACTAGGTCAGTGCCTAGGCTCTTCCTTGATGTTCTGTGGGCCCAGAGGATTGAGGAGAGTGGCATATGCTCCTGCGTTTTTGTTTGTCTGCTACTTCCCCCTTCCACTAAGTCTTCAGACTTCTATTTTTAGACTGCCCTTCTACATCTAAGGTGTATCTAAGGGCTCTTATTTTCTCACATCTACCCACTGGAGCTTTACCCACAAAAGGGGTAAAGAAGCACTAACCCTTGCTCTTCTTAACTCAAATTATCCTTCCCTGAGGCTTCATCTTCTCTGCAGAAGCGTTCATTCTTATATCACCATGCATTCTTCTCAAATGTGTGTCCTCATTTCTTTATGCCCTCATCATTTTGGGGTTTCAGAAATGTTTCTCCCAAGAAAAGCCTAATTTTAAGCTTTTAAATTTGAGTTTTAAATATCACCTAATGTGGCTTTTAAGGCCTATTTCATAGGTCAAAAACCAAATTTTCATGTTTTATTTTATATTTTCTGCTCCTCTTACATAGTAAGTCTCAATTTAAGATTTAATTTTGATTGTGGCAAGTCCATAAGGGGAGAGGAACTACTCAAAATAGCATTAAAAATCAGTTAAATTTCAAAGTGTTACCCAGCTTAAATATATTTGGTTAGTTTTCTTGAGGAATGACATACTTGCTGTCTTTGTGCTATTGGTGAAAATGTTACTGATGCTGATTGTAAGAAAAAAAGTACCTCCATGGGCCATTGTTAGAATTTACTTGATCATTTGAAGAGTTATACTCAGGAGATTTGATTGCAAGGATATTGAAGGTGTCATGATGCTCCCTCTGGGTCAGATCACTGAAATGCTCATACCTGTCCTACCTGAACAAAAGGCTCGTGTGCAGATTCTCTTAGTTTTGCCTCCAGAACCCTCTCACTGTGGACCCTGAATGAAGAGCCTGAGGAAGCCAGATGTTGGAGGGAGTTATATCTGAACAAAATTACCCTGAATCTAATTTGGCTGCACTCCGTGTGTTTAGATTGCAAGTGTTGTTAGGAAAACATGGAATGTCATGTTAATTAACATATATATTTACACAAATAATGTGCAGCAAACAGATGTACAGATTTATTAAAAATGAGAAGTACAGACTTAGTAGAAACAAGCTAAACTTCCTGCAGCCTCCATTTTGTCTAGTATAGGAAAATGACAGACTAAAATTGTAAGTGGACGGAGAATTAATAATGTAAAGGGAGCTAAGGAATGCTTATGTTAAAAGAGACATGACATGAGAGTGTTAAAAGAGAGA